>NC_090663.1:81172593-81772593 GCF_013368605.1 Nyctibius grandis
CCAATCTCAAACTGAAAATATTATTCAGCAGTTATGTATCTCTGAAGTTCGGTAAAAAAAAAAACACAACAACCCACCAAACAACAACATCAAACCATAATAGTATGTGTGTTCCCAGTAAAGAATATTAAGATTTCCTCAGCAAGAAGCACAGTTTGGTTTGGCCTTTTTTTTGTGTGTTTGTTATGGATTCAAAATCAAATTGCTTTAAAAATGTTTCTTTCGGGCATGGAAGATTGCTTTGAATTTTCTTCTTTCATTATAAATCTGACTATCCTCATAGCTATATTACTGTTGATTTAGCCCCTGTTGCTTTAAGCTGCAGTCTTCTGAAACCATCGTCTATCGCTTTCTGTTTTCTGGAGTAACTGCTGCAACTCTCTGTCATGCTGGAGTTTTGATCACATTTCAAATCTCTGTGTGTGCCTGTGAGTGCACACAGGATATGGAAATTTCAATTTGTAGTAGCCTTTGGTCCTGCCTTCTCATGTCTACAGGGATACGCAGACAATCCAGGTGTATTCTCTGAACACTCACTTTGCTCCCTCTTTGAGCTCTGGATTTCCTTTCTTATTTTCAGAGTTTACCTGAGAGGTTCTACAGGCGGTAGTCCAGACTCCCCCATTCTGCCAGTGACAGCTACCTCTGCACTCAGCACTAGGTGAGACAGCTTGTTTTCTGCTGCTTTTGGACTCTGAAAGTCCTCCTGGCAATTTTTTTTTCCTTGTCCCTTTCTGGTTTTATCTGTCACTTAAATAGAACTCAGCAATTCCAATTTTACTCTAGGCTGTCTAGGAAAGCAAAAAAAAAACCCTCACAAAAGGCATCATTTAAAAGCACATTGTATCAATGTCTTCAATATTAAGATATGAAAGGTGGTGGTTATATATTGAGATATGGTGGTTGTTGAGCATTGAAAAGGGCCATGGGGTTGCTGAAGGCCCCACAGTAACACTCAAGTTTAAAAAGAGTCTCACTACTGGTTTTACAGCATATTGCTGTAAAGGAAATAAGTTAATAAAAGCCACAAAGATGTACAATTTCCCATAGCCTTTGACTAATGCTTTAAGAGAAAGAACATTTAAAAAAACTACTCTTAACTGAAGGTGAGGGGATTTCCTTAGGAAGAGTGCTTTTAAGGGGCCTTGCTCTGAACCAGTGACCTCAGGAGGCAGTCGTTTCCTAACAGGGTGAGGAGTGTCTATGCTGATGAATGGGGGGACATAGCTCCATCCCTCAACCCCCTAAAATGCTTTTGGGTTTACCCCTCTTCAAAGGTACTTAAGTGCTAAAGACTCAGTATCTTATACCAATGCCCTAAACTGCCTGATTTGCTTAGGTGCCATCCTCTTAGGGTAACAGGACCAAAGCAGCTGGGCTGCCCTGCAAATACTGCGAACCAGGGCGGTGTGGTGTGGAGGCACTTAGGTGGGTCCCTGTGGAGACACTCTGGGTCTGGAAGCTGACTGGCTTGGCTGGTGCAGGTCAGGCTTCTCCAGTGAAGGTCACTGGTGAGTAAAGCCAGGCTTCCCCGTTACCCCAGGCAGCTGAGGGTGTCTAAGGGTCCAGCAGTGCAGACTTGTCTCATATTATGCTGAGCAGAAACTATTGAGCCCCATCACAGTTCAACACCCACGTGGGTCTGGGGGGTCAAAGCCAGGTTTGAGTGGAGTGATTTGTCCATGTCTCCAGGGTCCAGAGTTTGTGTGAACTGGCAGCGTGGTGGCCCAAGCTGGCTATTCACAGGAGTCGAATTTGAAATTTGCATTTGTGGTCTGGCTCGGACTGAAGCCTGGATAAAACGTGCCTGCTGGGAGCTGACTGCTGAGCGCGCTCTTGACAGTTCCATATAGTGTTTACGTGCATAGCGTGAAGTCTGGCTGGTTTGGAAAATTTGGACCTGAGTGCTTTTGTCACTTCTGAAAAGGGAAAAGATTCCATGCTTCCTGTAGAAATTTTGAAAATAGTACCCCATTTATGTAGTGAGATCTCTACACAGACAATTAAGGTCACCTTGGCTCTTTGATTAGGCTGTGAACTGCAAATAGTCAAATATTTTCTTTTCACTTCTATGACCATTATTATTTTTCTCCTGTGGTAGAATGTCTCATCTGAATAATCTTCTCATATGTATTCAATTGCTTTTCAATGTCCATCTTAGGTTTGCAAATGCTGAATATGCTTTTTTAGGAAATTAGGTTGAACTAAATTTGAATGTTTGCAAACATTTGAAAGACTTACAGGTAGTAATGGGATATTTGTTAGACTCACTGGCTCTGTGCTGTGGTTTAAGGCTTCCTTAAAAGTCAGATGCACAGAGAGGTACTGCAAAAGTTTAGAGTAAATTTATAATTAACAGGCAGATATATGTCTCTATTTTGTAAAATGATCTTCAGTACTTAATCTTTTTTCTAGTTTGTAATTGCCGGGAAAATACATAAGGGAAGTAAAACTGTATGCTTGCTACAGCATCCCAGTGCTCCAAGCATTTGTCTCTTTTGTTTTTTTTTTTTTATTTCTTTTTTTTTCTTTCCAATGGAAAAAAGAAAAGAAGGAAAAAAGAAAAGAAAGAAAAAAGGACCTTATCTCCACTACAGCAAATGTCTTTTCCTTACATCATTTATAAAAATTAATCATTTTAACAACATTTTTCTTTACTGTTCAAAGAATTTTTACATTTTTCTTGATTGTTCCCCAATGCCTATACACTGCCTCTGTCTATGTTTTATGAGTAAAATCTGAATAACACAAGGGTACAGTTTCCATAAAATTAAGGTCATATGAGGTGGATATAGCAGCCTAAGATCAGGAGTTCCTTCATTTTTATAGTCATTTCTTTTGGTAACAGGAAACAGCTCTAAGGCAGTTTTCTTGTAGGAGGATATATAGGAATGTTTGCCTTTATAGATTCTGTGTGTGTCTGTGAGCTTATGTAATGGAGAGCTGCACTAGAAATATTTGGATCTGGCTTCTAACAACAAGAGAGCTCTCTCTCTAATGTGGTTATTAGCTTTACCACACACTTGTGTGTCTTGCACAACCATATAGCAAAGTTGTAAGCAGATATTCTTGATTTCACAAAAAGGGAAAATTAGATTAATATACTTCGGTGCGGGGGGAAACTTCTGCTTCAGTGTTATGATGAATATTAGTTGTTGTGGAAAGGTCATCAGATCCTCCAGAGAAGCTGAGAAAGACTACAATTCTCATCTGAAATGTAGTAGATGTGTCACCCCTCACCGCCTTCTTCTCCTCCAAAGTGCCTTTCTTCCTGTCCACCAACAACCAGGATACCTCCTACGAGATGCCTTCACTTCCCCTGTTTGCCCTTGGTCAGCTGCAAACCCACATGAAGGCATCTTCCTCTATTCAGCCACCCGTGCCGATGGCAAACACTAGCTCTTACTGGGTACATCAGGCCTTACTTCCTTTTTCCTTTCATTTTTAACCCGGACTCTTGTAGCTCCTGTGCTCAGTTGACAATTTACAATCTATAGTAGTGGTGGTAGCTGACAAAGGCAGGCTAAGCTTAGTGTTCAAGGGAGCAGCTTTTCTGTAAAATACTGTTTTATGTTACTGTGTATTAGCTTATTCAGTATCATTTTAGTGTTTCCTTACCATGATCATCAGCTTCCGAGGGTGCTTTAGTTAATGTGACCAAAACCTCTGCTGTGCTTGAATTCCACCGAGCTCTATGGAGAGGGACAAGCAAACATAGTGAAGAGAGTAGCTAGTTTTTGTAAAGTTTTTTGACCTATTTTGAAACACACATTTTTGTGTGATCTATCTTAGAAAGACAGGCTAGCACTGAGAGTGTGCACTTTACAGTGGGCAGTGATGGGGTTTGTGATAATCCTTCATTCTTTCCATGATCAATTTAGCTTTGAACACCTTGCAGTCTATCCAGTGGAGGTATCCACTGTTCCAGGTGAACACAGTAACTCACTGCATTCGCTTGCTGCTGAGAAGAAAATCAGAGACCAGGAACTTAGTTATGTGGTAGATCATCTTGTTGAGAAGATTCTCTGTACTATTTTGTAGTAGTATAAGGTATGTAAGTCCTCAAGGCTCTGTGCCTGATCTTATTGCTGTAGCTCAGCCAAGAAATAGCAAAGGCAAAAAAGGGTCTGCAACTTGCAGTTTTTGGCAGTCCCTGAATCTGGGTGAAAATGCTGTTGCCTTATCCAAAAAAAACCTGTCTCCATGAGGTAAAGGTCACGTTTCTGTCAAACCACTAGATGTTTCTTTAAAATTTCACTGACGTATAGAGTAGGAAATTTAGTATGGCTTCAGGGTTGACTTTTCTGTCTTGTTAATTGGCAAGCAGGTTAAACTATGTGTGGAAAGGAAAGAAATCTTTCTGAAGCTTATGCAGAAAGATAAATCCCTTTCATGGAGGATTCGGATGTTGCCTAAATTAGATTTAATTCCAGTTTGGATCAGAATTTAAACACTGAAATGTTTTAGTAAAAAAAAATAGTGATAGAAACCAATGAGGGGGCAACCACCTGGAGAACAAGGTGGCCTTATTGGCCAGAAAAAAGATTTGTAGTCAAACTTCCTTGACACTAAGTTGCGTGCTTAAAGTTTGTGGAACTGACAAATGTGATGGAAGTGATGTTCTGCTGGAACCTACTGCTGGCCTGCTTTAAAGCCTGTTTTCATACTTGCTATCGTATGAACTTAATGAACATCTTGAAGAAAATCCAGTGAAACATCATAAGAATATGTTTGAGTAATAATAAAGAATTGCTGAATTGCCTTCTAAGACCTCATAAAGGAGCTGTGGCATTTCCAATTTTTCCATAAGGAGGGGAGAATTTGTTGTGGGTGGTCTTTGATTCGTGGCTAAGCAGTGAGCCACACAGGGAGCAGGAACAAAATGGGTGAGAAGTGCCTTGACTTTTAGTACATCTCAGGCAAAAACTGGTTGAGTCCAAACTAAAATCAAAGTGGTTCACTAAAATTTAGGGTCAAACTGGGTAGCAGTATCTTCCTCCTTGGGAAAGTCAATTCTGTGAGCACAAAAATGTATTTCAATTCTGTATGAACTGTGGGTAAGAGGTACCCTCACCTTTAACTGTTTAGTTTACCTCAAAAACAGGACAGCTGGGACTGACTGTTTCATATTGATACTTCTTGATCTGGGGCAGGTGAATCTGTTTAAGAAATATATAAATAAAAAAGAGGATAGCAGACAACCTATTTCTGAGTGAAGCAAAGAGAGTATTTTAGCTTGACAAAAATGTAAGTGCGTGGGAGCAGTTCTCATTCATGTACCAGAAACAGAGGAGGACAGCTGTAGACAGCCAGCGAGTAACGCTCGTGTTGAGAACAGCAGGCTGCCTTGTTTCAGCAGAATGAATTCCTAATGCCCTAAGTGTAGTATCAAAGTATAAACTTAATACTAAATCTCAGGAATTTCCTGAACAGCAAATCTGTCTTCAGCTTCCTCTCCAGAATACTGGATTCCCAAACTGTTTTGAGCACTTTTGAAATTGCTTTTTTTCCAGTCTCCTTTCTTCCTTGTAGCGCTTTTCTCTCCTGAATAGTACTTACATGGCAATTAAGCCCTTTACAAGCCACCTAGGATCCGGTACTTTAAGCTGCTGTCTTTGCATTATATTAAATTTTCTCTAACTCATTTCCTTATTTTTCCCCTATGGAAAGCCCCTAAACAAACAGTTCTTCAGTGGACAATAAAATAATTTGAATGGCAGCCATCCAATCTGGACTTTCTTTAGATAAGTGGCTTGGGTATGCATAAGAAGCAATGAAATTTTTTATTATTCAGTTATGTATGGTGTAGCCAAAGGGGTTTTCCTCTTCTGAATGGGGGGAGTGGGGAGGTCAGGTAAAAAGATGCATACGTGATTTCTGCTGTACCCCCACAATTTTCCACTGGAGATTAAGAGAAAGGGTTCCCCCTTCAGTTTTTCCATTGACTACTATTCTCTGCCTCCACAAAACATTTTGTTGTGCCTGCTTTGCTGTGATGAAAATGTCATTACTTTCATATCACTAACATTTACAGGAGTTAAAAACGAAACAATATAATTGTTTGAATCAAGGTGGCTATTAAGCTGGTGTTAACAGGAAAGGAAGAGCTCATGTTTTCATCTCCTCTTGTCTGGAAGCAGTGAGGATGCTGTTCCCTATTAGTGTCTGCAGAAGGCAGCTGTTGCTGCAGCGGACAGAACAGAGCATCCTTCCCTACTACTAGAAGTAGCCCAGAATCTGTACAGCTCGAAATGACTCTAGTTGGTGTTTTGCATTTTATTCAGGGAACGCTTCCGGAATAAATTGGCATCTTTTGTCACTTTTCTCTTAATTCATGGGATGGCATGCAAACCTTTCAGATAAGAAGGTACCTGACCTTAAAGGCTTAACAGTCCTGGCTTTGCCTGGTCCTGAATGAGGAGAAATCTGACTATTCCTGGCCTCCCTGGCAGAAACCACAGTGGTGCAGCTGAACAGGTGACGGATATTAAACCCAGGAACAGCACACATGGAAAGTTTTAATTTAGCACCATCGTTGTTGCTGAGCTGACAGATGATGACAAAATGACAACAACAACAACTCCCCAAACTATTTCTAGTCCCATAGAAATTAAGCATGTTGGTCAGCCCAAAGTTGAAAGCTGTGTTTGAGTGTAGTGAAGGCCAAAAACATAGAAAGCTAAATTCACCGTACTCTATGTGAATGCATTGCTGAGGAAGTAGTAATACTATTCCCGTGTTATTCAGTCATCCAGTGGAAAAAGCATTTTCCCTCAGAGGTGTATCTCTTGGCTTCGATTTCTTTTGCTGCTTGGAAGGATTTGAATACATGCCACTCACCTCCCGAGAGTGCTCTAGCAGTTTGCTACTGAGCTTTTGCTGGTAGGTTGCTTTCAAACCTCCCCCTGTGGAGGCAGTTCTGCTTTTTATAAATGCTTATATAAAACTAAACTAGAGATCAGAGTAAGAAAAAGTGACTGATGTGGAGCTGAGTGAATAGGACGCTGTTCTGAGAAGTGGAAGATGTTGGTGCCTTTGGTGGCGTGTTGTTTTCTTTTTTTTTTTTTTATTTTAACCAGGCAGACAGTAAATCTGAACTCTGTTGGTAAATGTCTGAACCATCAAACTAAAGTCATTAACATTTTCTCCAGCAAAGTAACAGTAAATACTTCATATGTAGTGGAAGACTATTATTGCAAAAGGCTGGAGAAATCACCCTGCAACTCCAGCAGTTAAAACATTTATGCAGGAGGTACAAACACAGTTAAGCTCCCTTCAGGGAAAGGCAGGGGAAAGAGTTGAACCTTTGTCTCCCACATCCTGACCCTGGCCTGTTGTTTCCTCTGCTATAATTGCAAATGCCTCCAGAATAGTTTTGTTTCAACAAAACTGCAGTGAATTGAACATGAATTTGCAAATGATTATTTTCTGTGTGCATGTGAGAAGCAGAGTGTAAATGGTTTGACAGAAAAAGATCCACCCTGCTCTACTAAGCAGCTGTGATATTTCGGCTGGGAGGATGAAAATGCTCTCACGGCAGTTAGATCACTAGTTTTTCCAACCCAGAAGACAACAGGAGTCGCCTAAAATGGTCAGAATGGTTTCTACTCCCTGGTGTAAAACTGCACAAGGTTTTGTTGTCATCAAAACTGAAACCGATACAAGAATCAGGCTTAAAGACAAACCTTTTTCTGAACATACCTATCATGAATCTTTCACTTCTAGATAACGGCGTGACAATGTTAATTTTTATCATCTGTGAAACTTGATTAATCAACTCCTGTGTGCAGAGGACTAAAGCCTGAAATGAATAGTATACTCTTGAAAATGCTTCATCACTTCTTGTCTGGGTGAAAGGAAGACATTTCTGCAGTCTCCACCTCTATACACCCTCTATCCTCAGAGAAAATCAGATATGATAATGTAGTGTTTCTGGTTGGGGGCAGAGCTGAATGTCACTTCTGATGAGGAGACTGTATCCGGTTGAACTGAGTGTTGATTCTGTAGGGAAACCTTTAGAATAATTTCTAATTAAAATGCATTCCTAGAAATGGGTCCCTGACCTATCTGCACCTTACAGTAAATTATTCTACTTCTAGATTAATATTTGTGTTCTATACCTTTTGAGTTGATGCAACTTTTCCACCGTGCTAGACCGCTGCTTTTCCCACAGAGCAGCTTTTGCTGGTGCGTGGGCATACCATTGTGTCACTGTTCCATGGTATTCTGAAGAACGAGAGGGAATCCTCTGTGGTCTCTTACAAGCAGTGCTTTCAAGTAGATCTGTGTGGGCTGTGTTTGAGAGATATGAATATACTCTCAGCATTAGAATGACTTTAAGAAAGGGGTTTCCCTAAGCCTGGGTGTAGGTTAAACCTTGAGAGAGAGATATATTTGCCTCCAAACCACTTAGTTCTCATTTGATTCAGAGAGCCTTTATTGAGAGTAGTACGTCCTAACCTAGCAGCACGGAGACGAACACCTTCCCTAAGTATGGTGAGTAACTTCTGCATTAATTTGAAGCTCGTATCAGCAGGTCTCTGCCTAGCCTCAGAATGAAGTCATGTGCCTCTTTTCCCTTGTCATCTACCAAAGAGACCTCAAATCCAAAACCTGATTTTTTTTTTTTTTTTTTGTAAATAACTTCTTAATTTCTTCATAGTTTTTATATACAGTAGCTATAGCAGAGTTCTTTTCTTGCACAAAGCTGGACAATGAAAGGTACAGGAATAGTGAAGGATTATTGCCATACAGAGCACTAAGGCTATGTCAAGCAGTTATTTTGGGGTAAATCTAGTAATAGAAAGATTCAGTGCACCTGTAGTGGGTTTGACCCACATTCCTTCCTTGGATAACGTTTCTGCTGAGACCTTTGGAAGTTTTATCTTTTCTGTAGAGTTTGGGATGTTCCCTGTGCTACTGACTCTGACTGGAGCAGGCACAGAATTCCCTTAGCTGGGCCTTTCATTAGGAGACGGGCCCTTTATCCACATCTGCTGCAAGTTGTTTTCTGTAATCCACATAGCATTCGAGGGTGAGCTAGGACTCTGGGCTATGTGGTATTTTGCTTGCCTCGTTGCTGTAAATTGGCATTAATGCTGTGTCTCAGAAAAAGTTCTGATGCATTCCAACCCTGAGTAAGGAATGCTTGGAGACACAGTATTATAAATCTCAAGTGGTATGTTTCAGATTAGTAAGTATAAATGAGGTGAGCTATGAGGACTAACGAGATGAGGCTTGTGTAAAGGGACAAGAAAACAAACGTGTGCTTTTTCCTCTCCTTGTTTTAATTACTTCTTTGATAAAAACATAAAGCCTCAGTACTTCTGTCCATCATAGTGAGAAGCACCCCTTCTGTTTTCAGAACCAGTGGTGTTTGCTGCTGGAGGGCATGCATACCCATTGTGCTAGGGCAGCTGTAGGAACTCCAGACTGCTCTACCTCCCCACTCTCAAAATGAAGCAAAAGTTGTCAGTTCACCTGTGAGGATTGCAAAATGCTCACAGCAAACCATTTAGAAGCCTGGAGAAAGAGAGCTTCTTAAATGGTCATCTTCCTTTGACTTGCTTCTGGATCCCTAGGACACCATGATATGCTACTGGCAAAGTCCTAATTTTCAGCAGCAGCGGTACTGTGTTTCCAGAAGTGTGGGCACACTAGAATGTGTTGAAAGCAACATGCATTTCTGAGTTGCTTAGGACTGGTGTTCCTGCCAGACAAGCAATGCCGAGACTTTTTTGCAACCGGCTTGTTAGATTGTTCCTACCTTTCTATGGGCTCTTCTTTCTCTTTTTTGTCCTGGGATTTTGAAGCTTGGCTAGAGAGCATGAAATTTAAATAAAACAGAGCTGCATTCCTCATCTAAATCAGATCCTTCTTACCTTCTCAGTGTTAAACTTCTGTTCTGGTAGTTGGACAACTTTTTGTAGATAGGTCTGCCTATATCTTGAATTCTTTTCTCACAGCCTCGCTTCCTTCCCAGCCACGTGGGCCCTGTGCTCGGAGCCATCTCCTTTCTCTTACTGTGCTACCTCTTTACACTGCAGAGACTCAGTTCCAAAGTCATTGGAGTTGATAGATCCTAAATATTTTCTCTCTTGGCTTGGACTGCACAAGAAAGTTTTGTCATTTCTCTTTCCTATCACAACATCACAGTTTCACTGTAGTGAGATCTCCATTAAAAATTGCTCAGAAAAACCATACTGGGCACTATCAATGAATATCATAGCTACTAATCTCACTTTTATCCTGTAGCATTTTTCCTTTTCATTCCTGTATTTTATCTCTTGAAAAGTTTCCTGTCCATACTTTGGCAGTGAATAATCATAAAGAACCATTTTTTTACTACATAATTTAAAGCTGACATTTAACAAATACCTAAGTACTTCCTTCCCATCTTGCCCACCTCGAAATAAATTGTCATGCTAATTAAAATTGGATACAGATAGTGAGAAAATACCATTGGAAAGGCTCACACAGTGCTATTCCATGAAATATGCCCACTTTGCAAGTGTTTTTCTGAAGATCTGTATACTTGGCAGATTTCTGTATATTTGACAGATCTGTGCTTGATAAATGATTTTTAAACAAATTGAAGGTATTTATTGTTGAGGGTTTTATTTTATCAGCATATTTTATACTTTTTTGGAACTAATTTGTATTCTATTAACAACAATTTGCTTTCACGGAAATTGCGTGTAGTAGGTATGTTCAAAGTATCATTGCTTTTGCCCCGTTAGACTAATTGGCTTCAGTCAAACCTAACATTTTCCAGTGAACAAAAGATGTCTTCTAAACGTATTAAAAATGAGGAGTCTATGTGCAGTATCTGAAAATCAGTGACAGGCTGCATTTAAATATCAGAGGGGCTCAAATAACTTAAAAGTTAAAATTTGTTTCAAAACACAGAAAAATGTTGGGCTTTTTTTTAGGGGACATCTTTGGTTGTCAGCATACATCTTCTAGCAACTTCTTAACGTGTTGTAAACCTCCCCAAAACAGAAAAACCTAAACCCTCCTGACTCCTGAACTCATAACCTTATAATAATTAGAGGTGAGGGTTTTCTTTTTTTTTATGGCCTCTGATGGTGGGGGAGAGAGTGTGAATGACTACAGGAATCCAGAGAAGTACTGAGGGTGTTTTGAGGTATGCTGTGTGTGGTTTTGATGGCTTGATGATATTTATGACTTCCTCTGGTCACTTCTTACGTGATTCTTTTGCATGTTGGGAGTGTAGTCATGATATTTTTGGCACTGAACTTATGTTTCGTAGCCTTTCAAATTAGCTTGTATGCTTTAAACTCATCTGTGCAGATGCCCGTGTGGAGTGACTGACATGGTAAGCTCAAATGCAGAAGTCTGTGTCACCTGAGCCCTGGCATGACTGTGGTTGCTTTTTGGTAATATTTGTGCCACTGATCTCTACTTGAAGAAGGGATTTATACTCATTGGGGAATAATTTTCTCACTTTTAGGTGTAGCTCTTGAGATCTTTAATCCAAAGTTGTTCAGAAATTGTTAAATAAACTGATTTCCAAAGAGAGAAATATGCCTGAAAATTGGTTTTCTCTCTGTTTTAATTTAAGAAGAGAGTGATACGTTGATAAACTACATTGGTCATGTAGTTTAAAACAGTGTTTTGTACCCACCACTTAAACTAGTTTGTGTGTGTCAATGGAAGCGTTTTCACACACCCTGTGGTGGAGGACCAGCACTCGTAGGACCCAAGAGCTATAGAGCAGGCACTGCCTGTCTGTGCGAAGTCACCCTGCTACATCCAGTACGACAAAGCAAATGCAGAGATTATGCTGCACATTTTCCTTTCCTGGACCGGAGCCAAAGAACCCGCAGTGCAGAGCCTCTCTGCTCTATGCTGAAAGCCAGGCATTCAGTTCTGGGTAGAAATAGTGTGTTCAGCCTTTAATTGTCTCATTCCTCGGGCTGGTCAACTTCAAGGGGTTTCTGTTGTTTTGGGTTTTAATTTACTTCAGTTGCTGCATAGCTTGAGATTATCTCAAGAAACATAAATAGACTGCTTATCAAGTTGTGGATATCACAGCTTCATGGGAGGGCATCAGTGAATTAAGTTCTTTGGGGTGATTGCTGTTCTGAATTTATTGTTACCCTGATCAAGAAGAATTGTACTTAATGGTGAGATCAGTTTCAAGTATTCGGCATTAAATCTTCCTGCATCACACAGGGCAGGTACCAGTTTCATTTTGTCTGAACCAAATCAGGCAAGACAGAACTGAGGAACCTAACTACTCTTTATTTTTGGCAAAAATCAAGCTTCAGATTTTAAATTTTGGTTAGAAACTGCCTAATATTGAAGTTTCAGCACTTTATCAGGAAATAACGGGGGGAGGAGAGAACTGACAGGTCTCTCTGTGTTTGTCTGTGGCTTGTTCTTGTGCTGTATTTACATGACTGAAGCTGCATTTTCAGCAAGGAGTGTTGGATGCAAAAGCAGAAGGACATGTAATGCAATGGCTGGTTCAAAGCTGGCTGCAGTGCACACTAGCGCTGTTATGAGTACCAAACCTGGGAGTATCTAGGTACGAGGAGATCCCAGAGATGTTATATGTTTGACTTCTTCAGAGCAAAAAAATCTTGAAGGCTTTAGTCCTGTTTCAGAGCAGTTTCAGTGAGTGTTGCTTAGCATCTCTTTCATCAAATGCTTTTTTATTTCTTTGGTTGTTCTTCCATTTTGATCACATTTACAGTAATCCGTCTTTCCCTCCCACTCCTCCTACACAACAGCCACACAGATAATTTATAACCTGCTGGCTTGTTTATCAACAGCATTTATGATTATATATGTTCCACTTTGTTTCGGAGCTATTTTGCAATATGGGTAATACTTGAATGAGGTAAGTTTGCTCAGCCTGGCTGTGACAGGCCCTGGGTCTTTCGCAATACAAAAGTGGGTATCACTGAAAGGGTAACTTGTTAATGGGTTTATTCCTTATGTATAATTTGCTAGTATGTACTTCCATTTATTTGGCATACTGTTTTCTGCTTCTTCCACTGTGACAATATGTCCATTTATGGTGATAGTCTGTAAAACTGAATCATTGAGCTGATCTAGGCAGGGAAAACAAAACAAAAATCTCCTTTCCCTTCTCTGCCTCTTTTAGGTTGGTTCATTTCTGACATTCATTTTGCATTCCCACAAAATATTGCTTTGGTACAACGGAAGAACAAGTGAATTACAGAGAAGATTTGGGGAAAATGAGCAAAGGTTTGGGAAAATAGGATGCTCTTGAAGCTAGAACTAGACTTGGAGAAAGAAAAAGAGGATGGGGCAAGAGCGGTGCAGGATTTAACATTTACAATACAGATGTTTGTGAAATGCATTTTGGATAACATTTTGAAACCCCAGAGCGATGAGTGCCCGTCTGTCTGTGATCGTCTTTATAATTAAGATTTTATTAGAATTAGTGAGTCTTGTTGTTTATTCTTGAACAATGTATTTTTTTCTCTCCAAGTGTGTTTTTCATATGTAGAAAACTTATTTGTTTTTAATGCAAATTAATGCTCCAACCAACAATTGCTTTTTTGGCCTGTTTGGGTATATCTAGAAAGTACTTAGGGCTTGGAGCACTGATAAATTTGATGGGTGAGCACCAAGGAAATTTTGCACTCTTTTTACCAAACATTTTAAATTATTGTGAAACCTCATAAATCTGTGAGCAGAACTGATCCTGTGTTACTTCAGGGTGTTCCTGTTCTTAAAAGCCTTGACAGAAAGCAGAAAATTTATGTAATTGTGAGCAATCCTTTACACAACAATTATAACCCCCTATTTTCTACAGGGCCTTAATTCTTTGAAGTAGCTGAATTTTATCCATCTTGGCTTCAATTTGTCTGATCTAATAAAAACCTACAGCATTAAATTGCATATTATGGTTGTAAAAACTTACAGTTGTTTTTATGACAAACGTTTGCACGTGGTACAATAACCTGGTTGCATCTCTTTCATTTAGATTCATAACTGTAGATTTAGATTTAGCACAACTTGTGCTGCCAACACAGGTCAGAGTTGTTGCTGTAATTCTTCTGTTGTGAAGAATAAAAAATTTATTTTTTTAAGAAAAAATAATAATTAAAAAAAGCCTTTCAGAACCGACATGCTTTACCAAAAAAACCCATGAGAAATGAAAGGCAAAGCCGTTAACTCCGCACCAACACTCCCTGGCACATCAATGGTTTGGGAAACAGTGGAGGCAAATCAAAGCAGGTGGCAGTGCTGCTTAGCTGGCACTAGCCTGACCGTGCTCAGCTGGGTGCATCATGCCAGCTATCACTGCAGGTAACTTTTTACTTCTTTTTCCCATATCTTGGACCGGATAGAAGAGGGAGGATGTACTCCCATGCTACGATAATGAAATGGCTTCTGATACCTGGGCTGGCTTGTATAGACATGCATTAAATCAAGGTACTCAGCACTGAGGGACACGCTGCAAAATCTGCATGTGACTAAGAGTCAGGAGCTATGTACAACGGACCTTATCGAGCCACAGGGGAGGGGACCCCCCCACCCCAGCAGCTGTTAGCAGTAGGACTTCTGGAAGACTGCTTGTTTACGCTGCCTGGGTGTGCGGCTGGGCCACGAGGTGATTTGGGAATTGTTGGCTTTAGCAGCTCCTTCCCATGTGATCCCAGAGCGCTCCCCAGCAGGGAGCGTGCAGCACCCCTCGCCATCCTGTCACTGCAGAACCAGGAAGTGACACGTCTAATAAAGAAATACCTTTTTCTACGTTCTTCACTGCTTTTTTTTCTTTTCAGTTTTTCAGAACTGTCTTTGCTTCTTGCGTGAATTTTACCAACGTGGGTATCTTCTTTTCAGTAACATCTAACCTGTATCTCTTTCACGTGGCCTATTTTTCAGCATGTGAGCTGCAATACTCTATGTAACTTGGCAAATGCATCTGAGACTGCTGAAATGTCTAAGCCCAGTGGAATGAATTAGAGATGGAGTAGCAGTCTGATTTCTGTGGTGGTGTTTGTTTTTTTTTTTAATTCAGACAAGTATGGTCAGATTTCATTTAGTCATTTTGTTTTCTTTTTTGTTGTTTCAGTGGTGATAGGGAGTGTTCATTCTAGGTCAACATTTTTCAAGCCTTACATTTTTAAATTAGACACCTAAAAGCCAAGTTTAGGCACTCCAAAATAAGGCTCAATTCTCATTAGTACCCAGTGTCTGTAGCTCCCATTGAAATCAAACAAATATAGCTTTCCATACTTCAACATGTTTTTGTTATGATGAAACAGACACTCATAAAACTCAGACAAGCTGGAAACAAGTTTCACATGAAGCTGAATTGACATTTTTTCTTAATAGGATCCTTGTAATTAGTGATTACCAGATGCATTTAAAATGTGTGAAATGCCTGCAGGAATGGGAATTAAGAGGGGGGGAGGGATGCCAAACACCTCAGATCTTCTCCTGGCAACCTTTCATTTTAAATTTCTGCTCTGCACATAGATGAAGCAGCATGGTTTCTATAAAATGTTCAGCTGTGGTTTCACATGAAGTTGATGTTACCAATAAAAAGAATGACTTGTAATTGAAAACCTCTTTGCTTATAAATAGCAGGTTTCACTCTTGATGGCTCCCCGCTTTATTTAAGTGGTCATGTTGGTGTCCTTATGATAGGTGTTATGAAACTTGCCAGTTTTCTAATTCTAGCAACTATCATAATGCTATTGTTTGCCATTTTGATCTAAAGAGAAGAATAAAGCTTCTGGGCCTCCTTTTCTGATGAACTAGTCATGTCCCACCTAGCCTGAAGAAACATACCCAGGGCTGTTACCAGCTTGCAGCACAGGAGCAGAATGACTCCTCGGGATGAGGTGGTGTTGGCTCACTTTTTGTACCATCTGTTCTCCCACTTGTGATGGAGAGGTGGTGGTAACTCATAAAACTAAAAAAGCTTGGTTTTTTTTTTCATGTTTGGACTTTTCATCCAAAAGGGTATACCTAAAAGTGAACTGCTTATTGTTACCCTGATGCGTGTACTTTTCTCGGTGAGGGGTGTTTTTTTTTTTCTTCTCTCATTTGTCTTTGGAAATTCAGTGCTGGACAGTATCTGACCCTGACCAGAGGGAGGCTTGTTAGGAGCTTGTATAGTTCTTGAACAATGCACTCGTGCACAGTAACTCACACACGGCTCCTTTTCTTTTCTCTCCAAGTGATCTAGATCAGACTTATTACTCAAATTCTCTTAAATTTGGAGCAGTAATTTTATTGGACACTGCCATGAAGCATGTGAATTTTCTGGTCAATGTGAGGACATGCTTGAACTCAAGTATTTAAGATAGTTGATTCTTTTAGGATGAATAATAAAAGTCCTTTTTGCAACACTTCCAATGTTCCTGTGACTGCTGACAGCTTTGCTCCTTGGGTAGATTCTTGCCACCACAGCCAGAGACTGTTATTGCTCCTGCCCTGGCAAAACTGTCCCTGACAGAGTGGTGGACTTGAGGCGATGATGCTGGGAAGAAGGAAGTAGATTCCTGGCTTGCTTGCCAGCTATTTATGGTGTGTAAAGAGGAAAACAGAATTGCAGGCAAGACATAGTTATCTCTTCTCATTGTAATCATATACTTAAATTTTTCTTCCTAGATTGTTAATTTTTTTATTTTCCCTTAAAGTCTGCTTTTTTTCCTCCCTGTTTCTAATAGATTCACTGTGAGCAGCTCAAAAGGAAGAATAAAGGTGCAGAGGATCGTCTAGAATTGTGCCCCCATCAGTGTGTTGAGATGGAAAGGTATTAACTATCTTAATTTTATGTGGAAAAACTTTTTTTTTTTTTAAAAAAAAAGTAATTTACATTACATTATTGCAAATATAGAGTTGAGTGTTTCCTGTGTATGTCAATCAATTTATCTTCCAGAGACCCAGGTTAATACTTTTTATTCTGCTTTTATCTGTCCTGTGGAGATCTGTATCAGTTCTGTTTAAAAAAGTGAAAGAGGGAAATTTTCTGTACTGAGAACAGTAAAATCATAGAGAATAATGTAGGTTGGAAGGGACCTCTGGAGGTTGTCTGGACTGACCTGCTCAAAGCAGGGTTAGCTAGGTCAGGTTACTCAGGGCCTGTCTAGGTGAGTTTCAAATATCTCCAAGTGTGGAGTTTTCATAACCTCTTTGGGCACTTGCTTATTCATGAACTGATATTGGTTCTACTGATAATGGCAGTAAAAGAGGTTGTACTGTAGGATATGGATATAAAGAGGTCACATTATGGCTACAGCCCCTAATGAGGCTGTGATGATGGCAACGCCTTTCTAAGACTGTCAGTGAGTAATAAGGAACTTTAAAAAAATTACTGGTGCTGAGTACTCCACTGAATACTGCTGCATTCAGCAAGATAACCTCTGGCAAAAAAATAAAAAGAGTTGAGGTGGCTGAGAATGATTAAAAGGTCGCTTTAAAAAGTATTAAGTATAGTGTGTGAATTTGAGAGAGAGAGAAAAAGAGAAATTGTTTTAAGGTAACTGTAGATTGTTTGGGAAAACTTAAGAAAGAATACCTACCTTTTCTTCCTGTAAGAAGCATTTTTTTTCCCAGGTTAGATTATTGTGAAATAACTGGATTTTAAATCCCTTGCAGACTGGGATTTCCCATTTATTCAAGACAGTATGAGCTGATGCCAGTGTAGTTTGACTCTAACCTGTCTCTGTGAAGGGAGGGAGGTGCCAGGTTCCCGTCTGATGATGGCATCCCTGGTGAAACCATATGCCAGTCGTCGGCAGTTCAAACCCTGGACCTGTGACACAGACAGCCATGCAGTGAGCTTCCTCTGCCTTTCAGCTTGGCTGCCTAACAGCTACCACAGGCAAGAAGTTGGCTTGACTTAACAGAGCTGGTTGTCCTCCATCAGCTACTGTATGTTAAATTTCCTGGCTGCATTTCCAAATCGTGTTCATCTGTTTATTCTGCTTGCGCTGTTAGTAGATCACTGAAAATATCTCAGGTCTGTGTGGGAGACACTGACCCAAATGAATAAAGGACTTGTTTTCCTCCAAGGGTGCAGCCCAGCTGTGAGCCCAGGTCAGTAAGGCGTTGGTGACGGTTCCGCATCCTGGCCAAGGCTGAACTAGGAGGCCATATGGGCTGTGCATAGGTCTTGTTCTGTTTGTGATGATGTCTGATTCTGGAAAAGAAAGAATAATAGTGTAAAGTACCAGTTAAGAATGACAACTATGTAATTGCATCAGAATCACAGCTTTCCACAGAAATGAGTATGTGTAAGATCTGAATAGACTTGTGGTGCTCAAGCTGTATCTGTGGAGTGAGCAGACCATCAAGCTCTATCTGTGAGAAAGCATGTGTACATTTCAGTGGGGGAATTCGTCTGCTCAGAAAGCACACACCACTTGGTGGCTTTGCTTGGCCAAGCTTTCCATTTGATTGATTTTCATGGCAAAACTTCAATTCCCTTTCCACTAGTGATCCACATGCAGCTACATGAGTCCTGGGTGATGAGTCTGGGTGACAGTGCTCCATTTACTGCTTCTCCAGAGAGACAGTCAACTGTAACTTGCTCGTGGCTCGTTTAAAGCCTGAGAAAGTTGGTGAAAATAATGCAATTGGCTTTCCTGAGGTTTGAACTCAGCCCAAATTCTGTCTATCAGGAAGAAATTCAGTTATGGTCTTGGGAGTATAATTAAGCAGAAGATCCAAGTGAAGGGAGAAGGATGTTGTTTTCCTGATGTACAGGCTGTACAGGGTACAGAGGTGAGGCGGCAGCATTGAAACCCCCTCCCAAAGGACAGTAACCTCCAGGCACGGAGGGGAGCAGCACCGTGTGATAAGTAACATGCCATTTAAGGCGAACCAGTTAGTCATCGTCTTCTTGCATGTTGCATATTTGTTGAGGGGAATAGTCAAAGTCTGGGAGATACTAAGTGTCTGTATATCAGTAGCTTTACTTCTCTCTTCACTGAGACGGGATTATAGGTGCAGCTTCAATTAATCACTGAGCCCTTTTTTTTTTTTTTTTTGTTTTGGCTTATTTTCAAAGAAACCAGATGTGTTTCCATTAAGAACATGCACCTCTTTTGTTGTTGTGATTTGTGTAATTCTTAAAATTAAGCAAAACTATTAAAGAATAATTGTTTCTGTTCACATTAACAGCACACAGCTTCTCCAGATGTGGCATTTGACAGCCAAACAGCTGCTGGCTATTAAATGTGCCTTAAAAGCTCCATTCCTTTGTCGTAAAGGGAACAGAAGTGTAGGGACGTTTATGGGGTGATAGGCAGATGTTTTGGCTACATCAGATTTGAGCAGAAGTTTAAGTGGTTTCTCCGCTATAGGCGCAGTACGTGCATGTTTTAACCCCTGTCATACACCTTGCCTTATGGAGCTATCTTCTCGAGACTGGAGTGAGATTATTTCTAATCTCACACTTATCTCCCAAGCAATGATGCCAGCACTTTTTTTGCAACATCTAGGACATCTCAGTCCAAAGACAACACAGTTGTTCTGCTGGGTGGATCTCAGCTGCTGCTGGTGACTGGCTTTCCAGCTATGCTTTTGAAATACTGGGTGAATTTTTTTTGGTGAAATTTGAGTTAAAAAATTAAGTTGGCAATAATTTGAAATAATGTGTTGCTTTTTTTTTAAACTTTCTTTTTAAGTATATCTTCATAATCATCAAAGGCAGGTGTTCTCTGTGTGTTTGTACCAGCACACTATGCTTTATGCCCAATAAACTGGTTTTTATAGTGGTACATGTGAGGTGGAACGTAGAACTAGTGGAGCTCAATTTCAAGAGATCTGGCTCAAATTCCCAAGCCTAAACTCTGAGCGGAGATCCGCTAGCTGGGTGTTGAGTACTGGAATAGCACCACTGATCCTTAGGGAGCTGCACCACATTGTAACTATTCTCTATCAGCTCAGAATGTACTAAACTTGTAAGAGCTCATGAGGCTGCAAAATTTTTTTTTCTGTAACAAAGGTCTTTTTGTTTTCTTGGCAAAATTTTGTTCTTCCCGTTGCTTGTTGTACAGGAAATTCTTTGTCATTTAGTCTTAACTGGATAAGATTTTAATATAAAAATACCAATGTATTTACATGAAAAAAATCTAAGAATTCTACAAAACTGAATTAAGAGAGCAAAAATCCTGTAAAATCATATGGAACATAAAAGAATAGGCTAGTTATACAGATAAACTGTCATTTTAAAGAATCATATGCCTAATTTTATTCCTATTTCAAGTCTATTTCTAGTACGAATTAGATTAAGTATCCTATAATCCAGGTCTCATTCTCTATCGTATTCTAAAGGCCTTTTTCTGAAATGAATTGCATTATCATAAATAGGGGAAATACTAGCTGAAATGGTTTGCCTTGAAATTTGCCACGTTTTTTAGTTTATCCAAACCAGTTCATCCTCCATAATTCAAATGCAGAAATTTATTTCTTTCTGTGGATCTGCTCCTTAGGCTTAGCCAAGCAAGAATCCTACCTCCCAAATGCCCACCCAAGGGGATGAAGCATGTGTTTAACCCCTAGACTCTGGAATTCATTTCCCGTCAAAATATGACTCCGTGGTGTTGGCGTCTGGCTGTAAATCCTTGCTTAAAACCTTTTTTCACAATTGTTCATGGTGTGTATTTGTGCTTTCACCAATCACAGGAGAATGACCCCAGCACACCAGCCTTGAAATTATTATTTCAAATAGAGTTATATGTCTTTGGTATTAATATTTTGCAATAAATGCCTTGGAACATGTTGTAGCTATGTCCGTTGTTGCCACATAACTGCTATTACTAAGTAATAATGCCAGTCTCCAGTGAAAACCAGGGAGAGCCAAGAGCTCACAAATGGTACCAGCTGCAGAGCTGGGGCTCTGCATGGGGCTTGTACCTGGCTGTTTGCTGGCCAAGAAATACATATTTATCAATCTGTGCTGCTACAAGCCCAAAGCATGTGGCTCATCAAAAAAGCATTGTGCAGGCCATCAGGAGCTGAACTGGTTGCTGCTCCATTATGAAAGCATAGTGTATTAATGGGAGTTGTTCTGTCTTCTGTTTGTTCTCCTGACCAGGAAAAGATGGACTGCAAGGAGTACCCTTGATGCTATTAGAAGCTGGTGTCCACACTTCACACTTTCTTTCTGGTGCCATCATATTCTGGCTTTAGTGATAGTTTTGGGCCAAATAGAGGTTTTTTCTCTGGCTCAGTTACATGCATAATTTAATAAAATTCCCTGTGCATGTACAACCAGCACTTCATTGCCTAACCCTGCGAGGACAGGCAGACCAGCATAGTTTGTTTAGCTGGGTAGCATTGATCTGCATAGGAATTTCAGTCCCATTCACATACAAAGCATGTGCTGGGGACAATTTTTGTTCTGGCTCTCAGCTGAAAAACCTGAATTGCTGTAAAACATATGCAACCATTCATAAATAATTAATTACAAAAAGCTAATAGAGTCTAAAAATTGACATAATGTAAAGATGTACCGTAGAGCAAAAAGTGAAAGCCATTTTAAAGACAGCTACTTGAATACGTGGGAGAAATGAAACTATCTTTAATGTGGTGCACAGTTAGTCTCCAGCAGTGAATTCCTGCATGGATATGGCAACTTGCAAACCAAAGAGCACAGACCTAATTTCTTATTCTTGGAGGACATGGCTGGAAGGATATGGACTACTACTTTTCAGATATGACATGGAAATTATGAGTAAGGTTGGGCTTTCTCCTTTTCCTGCAAGTTGCTAAAACTTATGCTGGGAGACCAGCTTCCTTCATTACATCTGTAGGTTCTGCTTCCATGTGACACGTCTTAATTTTCCCAAAAAAAGGAAATTTAGCAACTAACTCAAAGTTTACAAAGAGGAGTTAATCTAGTCTTTTACTGGCTTCTGCATTAATCTTAGCATGCTGTGTAAGTAGGATGAGTTGTGTATTTTTTGTATCTTCATATACTTTAGAAAGCTTTTGCACATAGAAGGGATATATTTTGTCCCATATCACCACATGAAAATATTCTCTGATGACTGATTTTACAAAACATAAAAAACTATATCTCCCCAATTTGAATGGATTTAATTTTTCTGATCTTCTTTTCTAGTAGATTGCCTATTTGCATAATTCTTAAAAACTGAAATACCTAATTTTAGGAAATGTTGGCAACAGCATAGAACAGTAAGGGGTATTCATGGTGAAGAAACGTATCTGTGAACTTCAAAAAACCGAAAGTAATTTTGAAAAAATTGCTTTCTGCAGAAGCTAAATGCTCTGTGCCCTCTAGAGCTCACCGGGGGAAGCTCAGGTAATCATCAAGAACTGTCTTGTGCTGGGGTAGCTCCTAATCACCAGTATCTTGAAGACTTATTCAAGCACTCAGATTATCTCTGTGCTCTGAAAGTCCAGACTGTAAAATGGATCAGTACACCAGATATGATTAACGTTTTACATCACAGTAAATACATCCTTCCAATTATCAAAGTGGCTAATACTAAAATACAGATGAACGGAGTAATAGTTTCTGGTCAGAGGACCTTAGTCTAAAAACTGAAGGAAAACCAAATGCACTGAGAAATCCAGTCAATAAAGTAATTTTCTGACTTCCGTGATGATGTCAAAACACATGGATATTACAGAGCAGCAATCAGTTTGTAGGGATTTGAGTCTTTCGTGGTTCCCTTTCTTGTACCCAGGCACAGCTGGTTCCTGCTCTTGCCCAGGTACTCGTAAGCCCAGAAAGGAGAATGCAGAGAGACAGGGGGGAGCAGCCAGAGGTGGATCTCATTTATAGCCAGAGTGTCACGACAAACTGCGGGGAGCAGAGCAGAGGAATGTACACTTCCTGGCTGAAAAGAACTAGTTAAAGCCAACCCACCATCTTTATTGGGTATTTCCCAGCCTGATTCATGCTCTGATCTCAGGAGGCTGTGGTCACACATCTCCTCTCGCTGTGGCTGAACCAGCAGCAGAGATAAGTGCAGCCTGCCTAAACGCTTGCTGTTACACTCCTGACAGAGATTGCTGCCCATCTTTTACTGTCCTCAGGGCTGCACCTAGATATTGTGCCTTTATTTTGAACAGTTGTTTTAGTATAAGCTGCTTTATTTGACTTAAAATAGTTTAAGAAACCCTGCCTGCTTTGACCAACCCAGGTGAGTGGGTTATGCTGGCATTTGGGGATGGTAATTTGCTGTAGCGAGGTAGTGAAGGTGGGAAGGGGCTGGGACTATAGAGGAGTTAAACTCTGTCTGGCTTTGCTGCAGCTGGAGCAGGATGTCTGACTGCAAACCCGGGGCAATGAGCAAAATACCCTTTACCAGAAGCCACTCGCAGGCCAGAGTTTTTCTCTCAGCTAAGCAGTAAGCTGGTTGCTCTACTGATCTCACACAGGAGGTGCATGGAGCAAGAAAAGAGGAGAGCAACTAGCCTCCCTTTGGTTGGTTGCCTAAGCACAAAGAGAAAACTGAAGTTTTGAAAGCTCAGTCTGAAAATATTGGCCTGTGGTTTTAGCAGCTCTGTCCAAAATCCCTCAATACTGCTCAATAATGTTTCACCTCGCCTTACTTAACCTCTCCCTTCCTTTTGCCACATTTCTAGGGGCTCTAAGGAGGCTGCAGCAATAATTTCTGCCCTACTATGCAAATATAATTTCATACACTTTTCCTAAAACTGCACCATGAGTCACTGCTTCTGTGTGGTGGCTTTTCAATTATTCCAAGCATCCTCAAAAGCACAGATTGCTCCGCACAGCGTATATCCAATTCTGTTATGTAAAGCAATCTCAGACTGGGTCAGGCACAGGAGTCCAAATGAGCTGAAGATGCTGTTTTCCAGGGAAGTGCACTTGAGAGAAAAGGGGTGTTGCTACTTGTGTTGCAAAGTTTACTTTATGTAGCTAATTAAAAATGAAGGCTATAAGCAGAGCACTTGGTCATGCTGCTGCCTGAGAATTTATTGTCCAGAAACCTTAGCACAGAATTGCTTAGAAAAGAAAATGTGCCACTCGCCCTGATCTGTCCAGGATTTTGCAATATGTAGCGAGACAGAAAAGGGCTGGATTTCTTTTGCAAGGTTCCTCGTTTTTCTTCTGTAGTTTTCTTCATGAGCTGCCACGTGGCACCCGTGCTGCCGGGCTCACCTGCTGCCCACGCGCAGCTGAGGCTTTGAAAGCTGCCATGAGCGTTCAGAGTAGCTGCAGGCTGCTGCGCTGCCGTGAGGTTCATAAAAAATATGCATCGAGATGGTCTTTCTCTTGATCATCATGGCTTTGAAAGGGAGTTAGGGGCAGTTAAAGTGGCCTAACAATGCTTTCTTCAGCTGGGTACTCTGTTTCTTTGGACTCGCACTAGTTGCTGTATTGGTTTAAAAAAAAAAAGAAGAAGGTTAGTACAAAGAATATCTTTCTGCAGAGACAAAAAGTCATGTGATGTGTTCTACTGCTTCAGGACCCTTCCAGTGCTAAAAAATCCTGGTCTTGGTTCGTTGTGTAAAAGTCCTGTTTCCTTATGTCATAGGTCTAGCTCTTGAAACACATCCAAATATCTTGTTTCTGTCATGAAACTTTTTTTTTTCGGTGCAGGCAGGCTTCATGGCAGCTCTGAAACTGCCATGAAATTCCAGCTTGTCCAACTACTAGGCAGCAAGTCAAAAAAAAACTCTTGAGTTTTACTTGTCCTTATAGTCTCTGCGTTATAAATACTGTTATAGTCTCTGTGTTGTAAATATCAAGAATAAAATGAATCATTTCATGCTATCAGCATGAAATTCCCAGCACTTATTTACTCCTGTGATTAGGATGGATGGGTTTGTATATTGGATAGTATTATCAGTTGCCCTTCAAAAGTTTCCTCAGAACCTGCAGTGTGATCCTTGTGGATTGCCTGTCTAAACTGCTATAACTGATAAATTCTTACTGCTCTCAGTTTTTGTGGTAGTTCAAATGAAGAATGAAGTATTTTCTGCCTAAATCAAGAAGTAATTTTGCTATAACAGGTTGGTAATCCTTTTGAGCCTTGCAGTTTGTTTTTTTCGTCATGCATTGCTTATATTTAGAGTTGGTTTAAGCTGATTAGGAAGTAAAGGTTTGAGCTTGCAAAAGACATGAGTATTTCTTGAAAACTTGGGTTGTGTGTAGGACTTTCTGGGGTTTGTTTTAATTAAGCCTAGGTCCATTCTCTGAAAGTCACATTCTGCCATTATGGTGTATCAAGTGAATCAGCCCTAATTGCTAGTTAGTTCTGAGAATTTGGAGCAAATCCTTAAGTGCACCTAAGTCCTATGTGTCCTTAGCAGAGAGACGCTAAGAAAAGAATTTTCCCACCAAACAAATATCATTTTAGTGTTCACAACAGAGCAATTTTTACAAGATATGAATGTTTTTTAAAAGGAACTTTCAGGAAAAAAAAATTTGAAAGTGCATGTCAAGTGTCTATTACGAAGTGTTACAGAAAACAAAATGTGCCATCAAAAGCTTTGTGAACCAAGCACCTAGTTTTGGAATTCAAAACCAATTTAACCATTTCAATTGCATTTTTGTTAAAGTTGAATATAAAATTCTTGAAACTGTGGATGAGTGGGTGGGATTGAGAGAACATGACAGTCTTCATATAATCCCCAAAAGGGTTGACTTGGATTTTGTAGACACAAGGTTGTAAAATTCATAAAGAATGCTTGTTTAAATATTTTAAATGAATTTCTGCCACAAAGCACTTAAGAGATTGCCTGTGTGACACTGCTCTGATTGCGTACAGGAAGGAAGGCAGCAGTGCGCTCTGATTGCGTACAGGAAGGAAGGCAGCAGGAGCTCGGTGCAGGACTAGCTCTGCTGTCTGTATTGTCACGTTCAGAAGACAGCCAACAAATTTACCTTCTCTGCACTTCAGGTTTGGTGTAAAGTTTAACGTTGCTATTTCTTTCTAAGTAGGTGTGAAAGTAAAGAGCTTGATGTTGAAATAAGGAACATGATAGAGAAGAATAACGCACACCAGTCGTGTGAGGACCCCGAACCTATTGCCCAAGAGAGTCCGAACCCTCAGAGAACTCCATGTTCCCTTAAGGTAAATGCAGTCTGCTTTTGCAATGTTTATCTGCCAGGAAAGAACATTCAGGGGATGTTCCCTGGGTGACTTGATTATGCATGAAACTTTTTGATTTCTGAAATGATGCAATGAACTTGCTACACATTTTTTTCCTGATACAGCTACTTTGTTATGAGGAAGACTGAGTGAGAATATATGTCTTATAGTGCTTTAAAAGGTCAGCTAAACCCACTGATTATCCCAAGTGCCAGCCTCTGTAGCCAGCTGTGCCTTTTGGATAACACAGATCCACAAAACTGTATACCCCAAGAGCACTGACGTTTCTTTAGGTTGTTGCATTTGGGAGCTCTGATTTAACTGAGGATGAGCAGAGGTGTGGGGGACAAAGATCTTTGGGAGTGTCAGAAAGGCTTTTAGATAAATAGGAAGAAAGAAGAAGAAAAATAATGATTCAAACCCACGCTTCTGTGGTATTACACACAGAAAATTGTGAGCCACCTGCTAAGATGGTCATCTTTGCGTGCAGCGAAGCAGCGGTTAACAAGCATGACAGAAACTTGTTCTAGGTTTCCCTCCTCTCCCTGAAATAGCAAGCTGCTTTTTGTCGTGCAGTAGGACAAAAGGAAATTCCTGTTTTCTGCAAACTGGGAAAGGGAGGAGTGAGAGGTGCAGAGGAGAGGAGTGATTAAGCCATGAATGCCATCCACCTGCAAGGGATGACACACTTACCTGCCTGTGTGACTCCACTATGGGGAGAGGGGGAAGGAAACCTCTGCAGGCTGCGCCCTGAGGCATGGTGCAGGAAATTGAAGAGGAGGTAAAGGAGAGATGACTCTCTGCTATGAAATCCGAAATTACACATAGCTCCTTTCATGTGTAAACCGCCATCTCCAAAATGACTCATGACCTCGGGGCATGAAGCTGAGCTGAGCCTAAGGAGATGCGCCAGGGTCAGACTAGTGGGATTAGAAACAGAGAGAGAAGCCACAGGGAGGAATGGGGCTTCCCGACCCCAGGGGAGAAATAAGCATGGTGAAACAGAAGACAGTGCAGAATCAAGTAGCATTGAGCTATGAAATTACAGGGCAGAACAGCAAGACACAAATGGTCTGTGGAAACACCTGGTCCCCCATGTTAGCCTTCCTCCAAGAGAAGGAGATGTAGGAAAGGATTTGGGGGATGTGGCGGGGGAAAAAGAAAGGATGTGCTCACCTCAACTGTTTCCATGGAGTGCTTCAGCACTTCACACAGAATACCATGGCAGTATTTCATCTATAGTGCTTTTATGCTTTTTGCGTTTATAGCACTTCTTTGCCTGTGAAAGATGTGTGTGGTTTTCATACGTTAAAGGAGGAAGGTTTATGATATTTCTGCACTAGAAATATACTGGCTATTTTTTATTTATACTTTTAAGTCAAACAGCTTTTCACTTGGCTGCTTATTGACTTGGACTTCAAGTGAGTGACAGCTTGACAGTTGTGATGATAAGCTCCAACAACCTCAGTATAAGATGCTAGGAGTACATGTATTGGATTGTGTGTTTTGGAAAAGGAGGTAATATTTTTAACAGACCTAGTATACTTTCAATTACAAAAGTGATAAAATAGTATAAAAAAACCCCAGAGATGCTGATTTAGACTTAAAATGAGGGGAAAATTCTATATTTAGGAGTTAAGAAAAAGTTAATAATGAAACAAAAGTGTACCCTTCCCTACAGTGTTGGTCATTCGTCAGGAAGTTATTTGGCAGAGCAGAAAGTCAGTTTTATTCTGTACCTTTTTTTTCCTGAAGTGAAGAGTATAAATTCCACACTGCAAAATGGCATTTCCTTCTGAGCTTAAAACACTTTTGAGACTGTTATCTGGAAATGTCTGTAAAGAAATTCCCTTTTTCACCAGGGTTTTTTTCCATTAAAATATATAATATTATTGTGGTTTTAAAGGCAAGTATTTGAGAGAGAGAAAACGTAGGTCTGCAGAATGAACTAATTCTGAGCACATCCTTCAGCCTATGACTCCTTTATCCATAGTACTTTAATTACAGCTTGTGGTTATGCTATATTTCCCCACCCCGGGAGAGAGAAAAGAGGGAGGAGATTACAGAGAAACATCCTTACAGGCAGGTCACAGCAATTAGAGCCTGTTGGTATACTCCGGTCCCTCACACCGACATGTGGTTCATTGGTCTAATGTAAGGTGAGACATTAGTGTGGCATCATTATTTCACACTGGTTTAAGCTCTTCTCAGTTCAATTAAATGTGTTTACTTTTCCTAGAGCCGTTGACCAAAAAAGGGAAACATATGATGAAATCTTCTATTGATTAGAACAATTGATAATTTCTAATTCACATCTTCGTATCTATTCCCCCGGCTCCTGTAACATCACTTATTGCTGCGGTGTGCAGCAGGAGTGTATGTGAATGAGAAGGATTGTAACCTCTGATCCTGCCGAGGCCATAGTCTGTGAAAATGCCTGTCCTCAAAATGTGCCTCAGGAAGGAAAGGGTTCCTTGTTCTGTCTTCTACAGAGGGGGAAACTGAAGGCCAAAAGGAGTAAGCAATTTGCTATTTTAATATAAGAAATCAAAGAAACTTATTTCTTACCACAAAAAAGCAGCTTCCTTTTTCATATTTAAGTATAAAGCTGATTATATTCAACTGGAATAAGCTAGATGAAATATTATGCATCAAAATACAAATATTACTAAAAAGTACTCATGCAGAGTGTTTTCAGTATGTTTAGGGCTTCATCAAGATTTTACACACAAGAAGGATGTTTCCTGGGGGAGATGAGGGCAGACAAAAGTATCTAATAGGAATGGAAGGATAGCAACTAAAATAATTAGCAGTGTGTTAACGTAAAGTTGATAGAGATAATATATTTTATGGGAACAACTGGAAAAAAAACACAACCCAATAACCTTTCAAGCACCTAAGATGTTTTGGGTGTGAAGTGAGAAAGAAAGAATTGTCATTTAAGGGCTATCTGTACTTGCCACAACTGTGTTGTAAAACTCAAAATAGCCTTTTTGCTACAGTTACAGATTATCATCCAATTGTTTTTCCATGAAAGTGGGATTTTCATCATCAGACCTGAGTTTGCAAATGCTTAGGTACTTGAGTAGCCATGCCCTTATGGTTAGTCTCATTGGCGATGGTGGAAAACAGTGGATGAAGGAAATCTAGAAACACAAGCCTGTGCTATGTTTTACTTACTCTGAAACCACATCTTGCTCTAATTTTATCTGGTTCCCACATATTAAGGCACACGTTTGCATCTGCACATATTTTTCTGTCAGAATGAGTACCTAACTAAACAGCATAAAAGGTTGAGGCTGACATACTTACTCAAGGGAAAATCCCTTTCTAGCACACTTCTCTGGGTGAAGCACGTGGACCAGGTTTAAACAGGAAGAGGTAGATTCTTCTTCTGGTTTAAGAGCTGATCTTATTCTTCAACTAAAGTCTCTTGGTTTTTACCATTTCATCATGTGTACCAGAATGGGAAAAGGGGTTACAATGGATATTGTAGCAAGCACTGCTGGCATAATAACAGCTTCAGGGATAAAGCCAAAAGCAAAGCTCGACCAAAATGTAAGAAAACGGAAGGGCCCCCAGAAGCCACCAATTCTAACCCAAGTAATCTCAGAGTAACTCTAGCTTCTATAGTTCTGCAACTGAACAGTACAGTGAATAAAAAACCCCAAACAAACAAAAAAACCCAACAATCCTGGTGGCAGCAGATACCTGACCGGCTAGGAAGAAAAATAAAAAAGATTATTTTACCATCTTGTCATCATCAAGGAAAGATTCACTTTTACTTGAATCAAGCATTTTAACGGTTCTTATTTTCAATGCAGTTATTGAACAGATGGAATTTTCAGAAGTGACAAGTGGGTTTCATTATCTTAATTTGTGAGTGCCTATTTTGTAATACTGTAACAGAAGCCTTTCCCAGAATAAAGATCCAGCACTCTGAAAATGAGAACTTCTATCTTCTTGTGGTGCTGATGCTTGTGAGAGGATTCAGTGTTGGCCACAGCTTCAAGGCTTTGATTTTTCTCCCATTGCAAGCTTCTCAAAGATGACTAAAAGGCTTTTACACTCAGAAAGATCAGGTCTTCCTAGAATACAAACGGAAATAATTCTCATTTTTAAATAGGGGAAAAAAAACCCCAACCTCAAAGCTGCTACTAATAGAAATTACAGAATATCATAGAAATAGAACAGAAATTATTAAAGGGCTTCTGAGCAGTTCAGCTCACTTTGCCCTTGCAGGTGGGGTTGTATGCTGTCACTTGTGAGTTACTTTGGTGAGTTTCTGAGGGGCAGCAAATCCTCCCTGGTCCCATTTGCTAAGCTTTTTCCATACCTGGTAGCTGCCTGGCTTATTTCAGCTCCTCACAGCAGTCTTTCTACAGGAGCTTCTGGCTCCCAGCTCCCTCCCAGGCATTCCTGGCAGCCACACTCCAAAGTATCCAAAACTTTCTTCCCTGAGTGTGCTCAAACTGATTGCCTTAGAAGAGGATGTTTCCCCCCTCACCCCAGTCTTTAAAGTAATACAAGACAGCTGTGAACAAAAATGAAATATAAAACAGGTACCATCTGTCATAAGGACCAGAGCTGCCTAATGAGTTTTGAAAAATACATGGCCAGTTCTCTTCTGTCACCATTGCCTGTAGCATGGACAAAAATAATAAATGCCAAGGATAATGCTTCACAGGCTAAGTGTGTGAGTATGAATGGGGAGGAAAAAAAAAGGAGTGTGAAGAGTAGGAGAAAGTTGGGTAAAGGTCTTACTAAGAATTCATGCTGATTAAGAGAATTTAAATGTTTGAAATTATGATTTACAGACATTACAGAAGGTTTCAGACTATTAGTCAAACTTGCAGGTGCAGGTTTGCTCACTATAATATTTTCTTAATACATTTAATCATGATTTGATCAGTCACTGTAATAGAGAGCGAGCAGTGGAAGCCAAAAGGCTCATGTGGACATAAAGGAAGCATTTTTATAATACACATAGAAGAGAAATTATCAATCACTCTTATAGCAGGAGCCAGCTCTCCAAAGACAGAAAGTGATCATTCTTGTATTAACTCCATTTTCTTAAGCTACTGTACTTCACTTGCTCATCTGGAGAGCAGACTCTGCTCTGTTTCTCTCCTCTGTTTTCCATGTTTACTTGAACTATGCTCAAACGTAAAGAGAAGTTTATATATATTCAGTGGTGGTTGGTGCTACAGTTACATGTCACAGCCCAGCAGCAGGAGTAATGTTTTGTTTCTTGTTTGGGATGGATAGAAGGAACATGTGAAGGAAGTGACTTTCTGGAGGGAGAGTGGAAGGAAAAGTAAGGGATGAGAAATGGATGAAAAGAGAATGTAAGTTACTTATACTTTTGCTCTAAAATGTGTGATGGACCCCAGCTAGATAAAGGCCTGTGTGTCTGTGTGTTTTAGGGAGGCTATAAAAAGTAACGCAACTCTGTCCACTGCAGACTATGATGTGGCTTTACATGTGTTTATGGAGAAGTCTGAGGCAGTTGTACTGTAAGAGGTTACCAAGTTTGTATTTCTCCACTCATAGGCTATTCCCTGCAGTCTGTTTTCTCGTGAATTTTTTTTTTTAGTGAAACCAGTAAATGCCATGACATAGACTGACTTGTTCATTTAAAGAGGAAGAGATGCAATAATCAGGGAAATTAAGGTTCCTGCAAGCATTAGATTGGGATTTATAAAACTTGCTGACCAGTTTGTCACTGCTGTTACATCACATTTAGTAAGTCTTGATTTTCCGTGGTAGCGGCTAAAGTAGGTATGATTTCACCACAGTAAAAATCTGATTTTTAGTTGTCTGTGATGAGAGTGACTAGATTTTCCGCACAAGCCCTTTAATGCAGTGTTAGAGATGACGCTAATTTGCATGGCAGTGTCCAGCATGTGTGTAGTCAAGGTACCTGCCTTGGACTGAGCTGCTTGCACAACTGAACAGCACCGTTGTTCTTGAACAGCACGTTGTTGCCCTTGAAATGTATTTCCTATCAAGTCTCTTTAAAAGGCATTTGACTTTAGGCACTGTGCAAAGGGGCATCAGCGTTATCTGTAGGAATGCTAGGCTTGCCTAACTTAATGTCATTTCTATTTTGTCATAGTTTGTGTAAAATATTTGTAGTGAAGAGCAATAGCTAAGATGGTGCAAGAAAACTTGGCACTGTTTTTAACGTGTAGGGTGGAAGTAACAAAGCTGAGAACTTCCACACAGGCATGCCTAGCTCAGAGCTTATTGACTGTTAGCAGGGAGCAATACGTCTTTCAAACAAGACAGTAATGTCAGGTGAAAGATTTACCCAAAAAATGAGGCCAGTGTAAACTGCATTCACTGACAGTGCCAAACTGCATACAAATGATGGCTATTTCAGCAAACTGCAGAACTTGACTCAAAACTCTTACAAATAGCGCTAGTATGGGACAACGGCTGAAGGGACAGCTCAGCACCTCGTGTAGCACATCGCAGTGTGCTGTTGTGAGGAAATTGGAAACTGGGGCTGGTTTACCTTAGCAGGCCAGAGCATAATATGCAGCTGTTCAACTTAAGCTTTCTCCCAAAGCTTAGCTGCTGCTGGAACGGGGATGGGACTGCTGAGCATGGGAGACAGGGTAAGGGAAGGTGTCTGTGCTTGAGAATCACTGCCCTCAAGAGCAGACGTGCAACATGGAAGTTTTCTGATTGTATTTTTATGAACCAGGTGCTCAGTGTTGGTACTTTATAGACAGAGACAGACTCCGTTCCTATGAGTTTATAGTCTATAGGGTTGTAGCAGGCCAGCGCAAAGTAGCGGACATTGTGAGAAGACAATAGATAATTGTGGTTCATGTCATTTGTGTCTGGTTATAGTACCCTCTCCTTCAGCTGCTGACTCTTGACTCTTCATGTGCCCTAGCTCTAGTACAGTCAGAACACAAAATTATGCAGTGACAGCCTGCTAATGGATGGTGCAGATGTGGCTGTGATAGACAGATGGACAGACCGTGGGGTGAAAGGAGACATCACCATTCTCTGATCTGACACTAACATCTGGATGACCTTTAGCATTCAGCTGGTCTGTTTCCCTATGTGTTCTAATAGGGCTATTGCCTACTTTTGCAAAGAGCTTTGAAGTCATTAGGTGTAAGCTTTGATTTGACATAAACTTTTAATAATATTATAGTACTCAGTCTCATTTTTAAAATGCGTGGTGCTTCCTCTTCCTTCTCCACAACGGGCATTTTATGGTTTAACTCTTACTACATTCTCTCAGATAGCACAGTATGTTTATTCAGTTTAGAACTTGACCTTCTCGCAGGTCTGTTTTCTGGAGGATGGCCTTACTGTTTCACTTAACCTTGCTCTGGTGGTGCAGAGGTTTACTTTGTTTCATTGCCTGACAGTTACTGGCTCTATTTCTTACAATATATTAATCATTACAGAAATGTCAAGAAATGCAATTGTGAAAATTGCTGTTGAGGTATCGGCCAGTATTTCTTCCTGCTTTAAACTAATGCTGTACCTGGGAGGTATATGCCCAAGGACTAGTTTTGGTATAGCTAGAGATGAAATGCTTTTATTTTTTGATAGGTAGGATGACTCCTATGTAGAATCTAAAATGTCTTTATTAAAATAACATTTGGTTTTTAATTTCTCTCTTTATACTCCACGAGTTTTCCACCCACTCCATAAACCAGGAAAAAATAAAAAGAACTTCAGGGTAGTGAGGATATATTTCATAGGAAATATTATAAAATAGTAGTTTTCTTCAAAATTGCGTTTTGTATCTTGCAAGAAGTTGCTTAGTCACACATTATGAACTAGAGATCTGGAATGTGGCTGTTAAATTCCAGCATTTCACAGGATTACTTTACTTTGTCTAAATCATTTTTGGAAATTGAAAGAACTCCCACAGATTTATATTATGTCAAATTTCACAGGCTAGCTTTCATTCTGTTCCTTGAGAAGGAAATAAGCAACCTCTGCCCCCACTAAAAAAGCCTCAGACCCAGGGATCTTTCCTCAATGAAGAAAATTATTTTTCTTCCACACTTCCTTCTCAAATCCATCATTATTCAGAATTCTGAGACTGAAGACGACAATACTTTGCGCTTTTCTATTTTGTCCTGACTTTGTATGTGAAGTCTGTGTAAGCCTTTTCTTTGTTAATCTTTCCTGTGAGTTTAACTTGGTAAGGTTAACCTCTTCTTCCAAATGGGAAGCTAAGACACAAGTTTGAAATGTTGGTTACCTTGAGTACTCAAGTGAAGACCTGAGTAGTTTGAAGCTAGATCCATGCTTAGATAAGGTAAGTACTAGAACTGCAAATATGATGTCCTTAGGAGAAGAATAACAACACCTGTCATTCTTCGTCTTTCGTGCAGCTTTTCTTCAGGGAAAGTAAATCAATTTTCCAGTTCTGGTTTTCCCCTAAACATCTTGGGGTTTGTATGGGTGTGCTCTTCCCTATAGCTGTTAACAGACTTTGCTTTACTCCTTTATAAACATGACTCACTGATTTTTCTATCCTGATAGTTCACACTGTCTTAGTGTCACTTAATACTTGTCATACTTACATAAGTCCTTTTTTACAACTGGAAGCAGGGATAGAAAACCCTGTCCTCTGTTTACTGAAAAAACATATCCTTCCTTCCCTTATACATGCAGCTTCCTCTCTTGGGGTGAACTGACCAGTCGATTGCGATTTACATGCACACTGAGTGGAGTGCTGCCTTGCCTGGAATATTAGTCATAGGCAGTGTGCTTCAACCCTTCTGGGAAGCCCCAGCCAGGAAGGAGGAAAAGGTTAAAATCAAAATTACACCGCTTATTTCTGAACCTCGGCTGCTTCCACAGGCGGCACTCGCAGATCTTCTGGGTCTTAATGCAATTCTCCTGCTTCTTTAGCCAACGTAAAATATCTGTTTCATTGCTCTTCTTCTTCCAAAGACCCGTGTGGAAACAAATGCTCAAGGTCATCTTGGATGCACATGGGCAGGTGTGAGTGACATGGAAGCTCCAGCAGACCCACTAGAAGTAAGTGACTGTTTTGGCTGTCCTCTGTAAGGGCTGTCTGATTAACAGGAACGGCTTGAGCTGCTGCAGGTATCATGCGTGTCACTTTGTAGATTGACAATTGTGGGCTCATTTTTGTGTTCCATTAGATTTGTCTGAATGATTTATGCTGTTTATGAGTAGAAGGAAATGTTACAAATATTTTTGGATATGGCATTCCTAGAAAGAAAACCTTTGCTGACTTCTGTGAGCAGTATTTGGGCCAGTTGGTGCCAAGTGTATATATAGCTGTTATATTTGTGAGTTGTCCTATTCACTTTAATAGGACTCTTAAATATGCGCTTAAATATGTGCCTAAGGCCCAGATTCTGAAAGCACTTCAACATGTGAATAACTCCATTGACTGCCAGGTAATTGCTTCAGATATATTAAGTAAAACATGTCGGTGAACTTCTACAGGAAGAGGGACTAAGTGTTTTCTGGCATGGAAGTCAAGTGCGCCACATTAGAGATCAGCAGGACTGGCCATGGGGCAAATACATGGTCAGGATTTTTGTCTGTGAAAAGGCACAACAAAACTATTCTTTGGTCTTCTTCATTGGTATTTGGCATTAAATTCTGTAGCTGAAGAAAATAAATTTATTTCAGGAGATTTAAGACCTCAGAAGTGCTCACACTTTTATTCTAGTTTCTCATATATTGGTTGAGAATTTAGGGAGTCAAAAAAAATGCCTGACCAGGTATCGGAACATAGTATGTTTTATTTTTATGAGCATGTATCTTTTTCCCAGTACAGTGTTCTCTCTCTCTCTCTCTCTCCCCACCCCCCCCCTCTCTCTCTCTCTCTCTCTCAGATCACATGTTTGTTTTCTTGACAATCCATAGAAACTTCTTGGAAATTATGGTCTATGACATTGCCATTATAAAAAATGAGGGGTTAGCTGCTGTTGTCCTGCATGGGCACAACTCCACACTTTAAAAAATGGAACAATTGCAGACTGATTTCCTAATTTCTCCAAATGGCCTGTTTGTTTTCTGTATTGCTTGTTTTGAACCCATTGTACTAAAGGTTATTGCCTTGGACCTGCAAGCACTTAGCAGGGGCAATACTACTAATAATTCTAGTCCTTGTAAATGAAGGGAATTAACGCCCACTTCAACTTATGCTCAACTTTCATGGCTTGTACTATTTGTTTGTATTACCATCTGTAAGATAATGGAAATCCTCTTTTGTGTTCTATGACTCAGATGGTACAAACAGACATAATTTTGTTTATTTCAGTGTCCATTTGCATAATGCTTCAACTGAAACACAGACTAAGCAGAGTTAAAGCAGATGTACACTTCAGAATCTGCTGTCAGCAGGTGTAAAGGTACTGAAATACAAATGCAATGTAAGAAAATGTTGCTGTTTCAGTTTCTTTACATGCACATGGCAGGGTGGATGAGAGTTTTATATGGTAATCTTGACTTGAAGATGCTGAAAACATTCATTTTTGAACGTTTCTTTTCTCTAGTCAAGGCACCTATTACTGACCAAAAAGAAGATTGTATCAGCCAATTCTATGGAACAACAGATCCTCTCACTGGAAAGACAGAGACGAGAGGTAATCTTAACCTTTACAGATACAAACTCTAAGACAGACATTACAGTGTCAGTAATATCCCCGGGGCAGGAAATCACCGAATGTGTTATCACTGTTACTTATACTGTGTTTATGCTGTAGTTGGTTTTACCTGCCAGTCCAGCAAGGCCTATGTTTTTCCGTAGGAATCTCATCCTGCGCTCTTTTGAGACAATTTCTACATGGAGACTTTCTGCTTTGCATTTCTTCACAGCCCAAAGTGTGCAAGCACTTAAAATTATGTTTAAACAAGTTTCTATAGTCCTACTTCTCTCTACCAAGCTAGGCAGAGTTATGTTTGGAGAACTGTTCCTAAAAACAAATGATGACTTACTGAAATGCAGCCATGAATCTAGAAGAGCAAAGATTTATATGGTACAAAGGACAAATTTTCTTAATGGTCACTATGGTAAAGGCCAAAGAACCACTGTGAGTAGTAGCCAGTGATGTCTTGGTCACAGGTAGCAGCAAACTGGAAACTGTTCTTTTGCCGAGCATCCTAAAGAGTGACCCTATATCCTACAAAGCAAAATGCTTCAGAGGGACCTGTTTGGCTTTCTCCAATAAAAAATGCATGCACGCTGACTTCACTCCTACCACTTATGTATGTGATGTTAGCCAGTCTTCCCATCTTGCATGTGTACGCTTGCTCGGTTTAGTGGTACTGAGAAAGGCGAGCAGGTTTGCACCTAGTAGTAACTGCAGTCAACAGGAGTCTTCAATTTACTTGTTTGAAGTCAGAGACCTTCTAATTGGAAATAGGTTTATGAAACCTCAAGCAAACTAACAAGAAAGTCCTTAGCCATTTACAAGTTGCAGCCTGGGATTTGTACAGCGTTGCAAATGATTCACCTGTAGCTTATTGTGTATTTGCATGTTTCCTGAATGTTACTTCCTGAACGTTCATGTACTTTAACTGAAATACCAAAGCACTGGCAGATGGGCTGTAAAGCTTGCCAAACCTTAAACTTTCTTTTTCTGAAATGAACTGGCCAGATAATGAGGAGGTTTGAACACTCATAGCTGGAGTATTAGAATGCCCATCTATTTTTTATTTATTGACAATGTTGAAATAAGGGTTATTTACCGTGACTTCCTGATACTTACAGCTTCTGGAGGTGAACAAGCAATGGGATCATCAATTTAAGAGTATGAAACAGCTTTATGAAAAACAGGTAACCATGCTGACTATTTCTGTTGGAATATGTATGCCACCTGCTGATAGTGAAGTCTATGCTTAAATACCAACCAGCCATAGCTATAGTAAATACCTTAGAGGGGAAAGGCATCATGTTTACTTTGTCTTTAGCTCACAAATTCAAAAAGCTTCATCACATAAAAGTGAAGCTAATGTGTGTACAATCTTCAGGAGGACAAAATAACCAGAGAAGCAGGGCATCTCAAAAATAGTAGGGACCAGGGTGGACATGACAGCAGAGATCTTCATGCCTTCCACTACGAAATAAAAATTGCTCATACTTGGGAGCACAATTAACTGAAAATTAGCCTGAAGTGCCTGGTGTGCCTAGCCACTGATCCGCATCATGACGTATCTGTTGGTTCTCGTCCCATCTCTTGTGGCTGGCTTGTGAAGCCTGGAAGCTCACTGGGGCTCCCTGTAATGGGGGAGCTCTCAGATAAATCCTCCATGAATGCTGCCTTCTATAAGCAAAGGGACTTTTTTGCTTTTGAGAAACTGCTCTATACAAAAGCTCCTCATTAAAAAAAAAATTGTAAATATATATTTTTATTTCCCCCTTTTTTTTTTTCCAAGATCCCATTGGCATAGCTTTCATTCCTTGCTTGCAGCTGTGTAGCATCTTTGCTGCAGATGTTATAATCAGCTTCCTAGTGAAGCTGGCTGCTTACAATTTTGCCTGGTATTCCAAAAACCAAGTTGGTTCATTGACTGACACTTCTCATCTCCTGTTTCCTTCTATGAAAAGGAAGTTTGCAGAATGACCTCATGTGCTTATCAGGAAAATTTTCTCTCTAATATTTTCCAGTAAGCTTTACTGAGATCTGGATCATTTCTTTGATTTCCACCCCCCTGCCCCAAAGAGAAGAGGAATTTCAATGGCTCTTCCTCATTTAATATGGGACCATTTTATGCCTTTGGCTAGGTCATTTGGAGGTGCTCCACCTCAGAGGGAGTCCAGATTGCAAAAGGAAAACAAAAAAAGAAAATTTAAATGGAAAATTCATTTGGGGGGACAGACCCATAGTAGCTGTCCTTTGGCAGCAAAAATGTGCAAGACCCAACTGGGCTATAACACCAACAGAGCATTTGCCCAGGATCATTGAGAGTCTCCATTGCAAACAGAGCAGCAGAGCTTGGAGGTGGGGAGGGGAAAGTCAGTGGCTGAGGAGTTTGCATGCAACCAGATCCACTCCTTTATGCCAATCTACTGGCAGCTGAAAGGATTTGAAGGCACCTTCGAGGTGCTGAGCCTTTCAGGATCCCCAGTCAGCCCACCATGGTCTGTCACTCCCTTTTCAGCTGGCAGAAATGAAAGCAAAACTGGACGTGTCAGAAAGGAGAGTCGGTGAGCTGGAGGAAGAGAGACATCGACAGCATCCAGAAGATGAGAGGCTGCGAGCCCCAGGCAGAGAGAGGCCGTTGCAGGAAATGGTAGGAGGGTGCACTCTGTTACCCCATTTGTGCTCACTGTTGAGCGCCGTCTTGCCTTTTCTCTCTCTTCTCATGAGTGGCAGGGTGTGGGTTGTTGCACAGCCGTGAGATGAGATTGTGGTGTTAAATGCTCCTCACTATTGTACTCAAGGCAGCGGCTGATCTGTCTGATCACAGGACTAGGTATAGAGTCATTTCAATAGAAGCTGGCAGAGAGCGTGGCATTAGTGCGCATGGGGGAGTAAAGAGCATATTGATATGAATACTGCAGAGATTTCCTTCCTCGCTGTTCAGTTCGGGGTGAATTTCTTTGTGAACGAAAATGCTACAGTGATTTCAAATGGAATAGGAACATCATTGCAGATGTTACTCGAAGTGCTTGGCAATACATACTTGAAGGAATGAATTCAGCTCCAGATACCCACGTTCTGGTGTTGACAATATAGGCTTTTATACGTGTACTAGCTATCTCAGCTCCCCGTAAATATTAGTGATGTAGTCAGTGCAGTTATTAGGGCTGAAAGTTCCTGGGCTGATCAGCTGCTCTAGAGTGGCATTCACCTCAGCCTGAGGGTGGCCGGGCACCTCTCTCAGGACTCCTTAAGCACTGGCTCTTGTGTAGGCATTTGCATCTAAAGTTAGATCCCTAAGCCGAATTCCCACCACAGTAAAACCACCACCCTGAGGGACTGGCATATATATGCCCAACGTACACACAAGACTTTGTGCCCTGTTTTATAAGCACCACAGAGTGGTGCTTCCTGTTCTCATTCTGCTTTGTGGTATCACACACTTCATCATAACGTCTTGTAAGAGTTTCTGGATGGTGCTCTGTCAGCTGAAGTGGGGCGTCTCTATTTGCTTGATAACATGAAACAAACCTGAAAACAAGTGGCAATCACATCAATTCCAGGCTCAGATAAGACACAAGTTAGCTGCTGCAGGAAAAGAAATGCAAAACCCTTAGCTTTTATCTTCGTGAGCAGAACATTCATCTTACTTGCTTGTCATCAGTTACGGTACGGTCTTAGCTAAGCACGTGCTCGATTTCCAACCAATAAGGCCACTTACATGTTTTAAAGCAAACTGTGTCATTATGTACTTGTTGAATCACTGCCTATATTTACTCCGAGTGTGGATTCAATGCGAGACAATCCATCTTCCTGTTCATATCACTAAGGTTTTTACTGCCTGTCCTTTAATATATGATAGCTGTGAAAAATAGCACTAGCTACCTTTTTGAAAATGTAAGGATGAGCAGTACACTCTCCCAATTTTTTTACTGCATACATGAATAATGAACTAAATGACAATATAATCCAAAAATATCTTACGGGGACAGGTTAACCTGCATGGAACTTCAACCTTAGATCAGCAATTTCTTTACAAATTATATACTCAGCCAGTAAGTGCTTCTATTTACCCTGAACTTCTTTACTTGTTGGATAACATGCAGGGATGCAGGAGATCTACACCTTTGCAGAGGTAGCTGCTAAAAGTAGAGATTTTTGAATGAGCAACAAGGACTGTAACACCCATATCAGCAGCTGTGCCAACTCAAGTTATCCTATGCTGCCCACGGGGCAGGGTGAAAAAAAAAAGCAGCGCTAGGGGATGATTCAGAAAAATGCATGAAGATATGTTCAGCCTGAAAGCACGTGAGCAGGCTTGTTGCTTTAAAGTTCAGCAGATGCGGAAGAGGCCCAAGCTGACAGATCTACCAAGATTAGATTTTTAGGGCTTTATGGTTTGTTCCTTTTTTCTGCAGCAACTAACATTCTTCATATCTGCATTTGGTTTTATGTATGTGGTGTGTATATATATTTTTTTTTTTCTTTTCTTGAAAGGTAACAATGCTTTCTTTTTACAATGTTTTACTTACCCCCTTGTAGCCACGGAGCTGGGATGGGCTGTACAGGGCAATTGCCAGAGCAAAGGAATAAGATATTTGTTCTCTACTTGCTTATCTAGTCCAGCAGCCTGACAGTAACTTTTAAATTTGTTTACTCAGAGCAGCAGTTCTCTGGGTGCTCTACTGAGCCATTTAGGAAAACCAGCAGCACCAAACAACACTGAGACAGATTACATGCTGATGCTGTCTTACAGAGATTTTTTTTTTTAATGCACTTGGAGGTATGGCTCTCACAGAATGATAACGTTGTGAACTTTATCTGTCTCAATGTCCTCCACAGCCCACAGAGGAAAACTGTTTTTGGGATTTAAATTTTTTTTTTTTTTTTTTTTTTTGTTCTCTCTGGACATGACTATGTACCCATAGACAGGAATCAAAAAACAACCCAGTCACTGCAAAGTCTAAGATCCAGTGTCAAATAAGAAGCAATAAGACATAAGAATTCAGATGGTTCAAAAACCTGAACAAACTGGAAATGTTTAATTATAAATAGCCATGTTCCCGGCGGTGTCAGCCTCTGAGAATGAGTGTGTATGCTAGGAGCTAGGAAAAGAGGATGGCAAAGGTGAAGAGAAGAGCATAGGTAAAGCCTATATGGATTTTAGTGTTTGTTTTGTTTTTCTTTAATATCTTAAAATATACATACACATGCCAGCTTGAGCTAGGTCCTGGGTGAGTTCCTGTACTTAATGCAGACATACCCTGCTAATCTTGCCCAGTTTTTGGACAAAAGGAAAATGTTCCAACTAACTTAGAACAAAGGAAAATAAAGCAGTATGTGTAATGCATCTGTCAGCAACAGTTTCTTAAGTGGCTCAATTATCACACTGATGCACTTCTCATGAGCTCAAACCATAAATACCAGGTATTTGACTGCACAGATATGCCTGTTGCACAGAAAAAAAAGCATTCATATGGTGTCCTGTGCATGTGATTGTTGGATCTCATTTTTTAATCGCATAAAGCAGCTGCAGAATAATATTTGAAATACTTTCCTTTTTTTTTTTTTTGGTAGAACAGGCCATTCTGTTTCATATGTCTAAACAGCTTTGGTCTAAGACAGTCTGGCAAAAGCAGGCTAGTGAGGAAAGCATTACGCTGTGAGAGAAGCTCACACAACGCCAGTTGCTTCAGGATCTGGTTCAGATCTTAGCTCCCTTCACTGTAAATTGAAAGTAGCCATGCTGAAAGTGATAGAAGAAGAGAATCAAAGTAATTCCTATAATACCATCTTGAAAGACTAGTGTGTAAATCCTGTTGCAAGTAGCGACATCTTCCTGGTAGTTTGCTGGGGTGGCAACAGCATAGGCACACGCACTAGGAAGGGTCAAGCCCAAGTCAACAACTGTGATGGGGTCAAAGAAAGGGGATTTTTAAGCCTTGGTTGGTAGCTTGGTAATTCTTGAGCAGGCTGAGACCTGCCTCAATCTCTTGTGTAGTGGAAAAAGCCCTCAGACTATGTGATACTGAGATCTGGTTTTGTCTTTAATGTTGTATGATACTGGGGATGGCTGGGACTCCCCAGCATTTAGCCCTGGCCTTACACTGTGAGTTCGTAAGAGTAATGCAGGTTTGGAATAATCATCTGTATGGTACTGATCTGCTTGACCTGCCAGCTTTCTCATTCCTTAGTGCGACTGCAGACTGTAGAGAGCAGGGATTTAGTCTGGTATATTGTCTCTGTCTCATCATATGGTGAGTGGTCAAAACAGTTTCAACAGACTTTATCATTTCTGGGTTTTACTAACCATCCGCCTTCCTGTTGCCTCCCTTCCCAGCTGTGTTTGGGACAACAAAAATGCAGCACATCTGCCAGACAGCAGATATTCTGAAAATTGTTCTTGAAGAATGGTTCCATCTGCATTTTAGCAGCATCTCTCTGTATTTTTGCATCCCAGAAAGAAACAAAGGTCCTTAGTGAAGCTCTCCATGAAATGAAGGAAGAGAACAAGCTCCTGAAGCAGAAGAATGCCTCAATGATCAGAAAGAAAGAACACTATGAGTGTGAAATAAGTCGTCTCAATAAGGTATGAACAAGAGTGAGCCACTGACCGGGACCTCTTCCTTTAATTCTAGGGTCTCTGTTGTCAGGCAGCGACACTACCCAGATGCCCATCATTTCAATCCTGAGTGAACAACCTGCTCAATGTAGCAAACTCATGCTCACCATTCAGGAGCTGGGGAAACAAGAAGTAACTTACTTTAGCTAATACCTGTGCATGCTGTTCTTGGCAGGCAGTAGCGTTGCATTGTAAAGAGGAAAGTTAAGAGAATCTTTGGCTTCTCCTGTGAAACCTCTCTACATGTCATATCTAAGCTCTTTGTACATTCTCCCTTCTTAGAACAAAAGGGAAGTGGCACAAAGACGCTTTCATATGCATCCAGTGAAACACTGTGATTAAAAAAAAATTCAGACAGTTTAAAACCTGTTGGTTTACATATATTCTGTGTTTGAGAGTAATGGCTTCTCTTCAGAAGACACACTCCTGTCTTACTTTCTATATGCATACGTATATATGTATTCATACATATAAGTATTATGTGTATATATGTCTCATTGAGGAAATTGCCATAAAATAGGTAAGTGGGATTTATTTTTTTTAACTGAGGGAAAGTAATAAATGTAACTTTGTTTAATCAAAAGATCACATAAAGCAGTGGGTGTTTTCTAACAATTTTGTATTTCATGGTGAACCACAAACACTTCCTGAGGAAATGCAGTGCAGTAACCATTGCTGTGTAAGCTAAAGGGCCACGATGTGCAAAAGTCAAGGCAAAAAAAGTAATGTTGCCCTATTAAAAATCTGACAGAACATATGATCTGTAGCTCTTTTTGAAATGCATTGACAGGACTTGCTCAAAGCCTCAGTGTAACTTTCGTTCAAGGTCTTGTTTGTAAAACAACTTATTTCAATATTTCATTTTGCTGTCTTTTCTAATAATGTGGTTGGAACTAAGACAGATGGGTAAATAGACCATACTTTTAAATGAAACATCAGCTTCATGTAACACGCTTTCCTTCGAGTAATACTTTACTGATTTTCTGTGTATTTGCGTTCTTCAAATCTCGTGTCATAAATGCACATAAGACTGGAAGGGAATCTCTGTGCCCTTTTAAGTCTAATCCCCAGCTATTGCAGGTTCAGTGACATGAAGTTTTTACAAATTCTCTGAAATTAAACAAGTTTTTCTTCAAAAATACTTCAGCTCTTTCTACTGTGCTTCCATTGGAAGGCTGTTCTGGAACCGTAACCCTTTTTTTCTTTAGATGCTTTCATCTCTTTCAATTAGGCTGAATTTATTCCGGCCAATGATATTTATTTGTTCTTCTGGTAGTAGTGTCACACACAAGGAGTGAAGCAGAACTGTCCTTTAGTGAAAATATGATTGCTCTCAGGGGCATTTGCTCTTTCCCTATATCTACAGAGGATATATCTATAGGACAGTTTAGCTAAGCTGACTCAGCTCTTTTGGTCTTTTAAAATACTACTGTGCCTGCTAACATGCATGTTTTTTCATCTCAGTCATTTTAAACTGCTTAGTTCTCAGTTTATGGAAGATACTAGTACTTGTTTCTAAGTACATTATCCTTTTTACTTTAAGTACACTGACCTTCTTCTGGCTTCATCCAGCTTGGATCCAATCATGCAGAGTACCCAAAGTATAGAGTTCGATCTAATCCTACTTCGATGTCTGCAGCATGAAAGTGATGTTGCAATGCCATAATAGTTTGCAACCTTGTATCCCAAGATTATTGGTTTTCCTGTGGCTGTTTCTTTGTTCACCATATAGTTCAAGTACAAGCCAAGTTTCTGACTTACTTCATAAATTTGCTGCAGCATCATCTCAATTGTTATTTAAACAGACTAATAAGCTCTATTGTATTTCCCCTGATGAGAAAATCTGGCTTTTATGAAAGTCATCAGGTTAAAGAGTGCTTTACTTAATCCCATTTCTCATGTATATAAGGCAGTTCTCTTCAAAATTTCCTCCCAAGCCTAACACACACTTGAGGTTAGATTAAGAGGTTTCTAGGTGCATGGACCACTTACCCTTTTCATAGCTTGGGAAACCAAGGTAGATATTTTTCAACCATACAGTTCCATTTTTGATGTTGAAAAATCCAGAAAACCTGTGCTGCTTGTCTTGCAATTTCATGTTTCAATTCTCAGTACTTCTGAATGAATGTTATTTAACACCATATTAAGTTAAGCTCAGTTTAACTCAGTGAGCTGTGAGTTCTTTCTCATTGGTACATCTTCCTTGCTCTTAGCCATCCTGCCACTGCCACAGCGCTCTACATTATCCTCCTTATTGGAAATACTGTCTTTAGTCTTGCTTTCCTATGTAATGCCTTCCTTCTTTTACTTATTTTTATAGTGGAAAAAGATATTTTATAGTTATATGTATATATTTTATAGTTTAACTTCTTTTGCAACACAGAGCTCAGCGTGACTGTCTCTCTTACCCTGCACTTCCATCTAAAAGCTACCAAAAGTAGTAGCTTTTGTTGGGATGAAGTCCTTCCTCCAGTCCCTAAAGGCATTTTAATTTTTCTTCTTAAAACTATTCATTTAGCTGCCCCTCGAGCATTTTCCTGTACAATTTTTTTCAGCTTCCTTGAGATAGGATTTTCTAGGGGGTAGGGAAGTGGTTTGTTTGGTTGGGGTTTTTTGTACTTTGATTTTTATTGAAGTAGAAATAGCCAAATGATCTGAAAAAATTGCATACAGGACCAATTGTAAAAGGTGCCTAGAAGTTCTTTGTAATTTCTCAGATTTGCTAATTTGAAATTACAAATCTTAGTTACATATCTAAAATAGCTTATTTACTTTTAATTTCAAGTGTTTCATGATAATTTTATTCACAGTTGTTTTTTAAAACCAGTGGAACTGTAATACCTTAATTTCTTCCATAAATGACTCTAAAACGGCCCCACCTTTTGTCTGTTCAGAGTGATGGGAATTTTGGAAGAAAAATGTTCCAGTTATATCTTTGAGCATCAGCTTTAGTAGTGTTTCGTCTCCATTTTATACTTGGGAACCCAAATCTCCTATAATGACATAATTCTCAATAATTTGTGATTGATCTAATAGCAACATTACAAAATTTTACTCCCCCCACCCCCATACCTAGCACTTTTCAGAATGTCTCTTACAGTCTTTCCTCAAAGATTTTGATGTGGGTTTAGTATGACCCTAAACCAATTCAGCTTTATTTATGCCGCAGTTCCTTATTTTATTTGAAATGATAAAACTGGTCTCACAGTATTGCTTCCAAATGCATCTAAAAAACCCTTCACCTTACTTTTCTGTACTGTTAACCTTTTGAAGATCAAATTTTCTGCATTTTTCTATTTTTTTTCCCATAATTCCAAGATGTAGAACCTCCTCCAAAAAAACCCCAAATAAACAAAAAACCTAAAGTATCACCCAAATACTTAATACGTCTACATCATTATATGATTCTAGGAAGTGAGCTGCAAGAAAAATAGTCAATATAGTGACATTTGTTCAAGAATTAGGAGAACTGTTAACAGCTTACGAATATGCACACTTCAGTTGCGAAGGTGCGTTATCATTTGGTAACACCAGGATGGCCATGATCAGTAAGACACGTCTTAGTGAAGGAGTTTTAACAGAAGACAGAGCCATATAAAAAGTGTGTGCAGCAGATGACTGGGAAAATGTTATGTTGTGAAGGAAGCAGGACGCTTAGTTATCTTTGAATTAGGGCATCAGAAACACTTTCTTTTGGGAGTGGTCAAATATCAGAAGAGGTTGCCTGAAGAGACCGTGAAAACACCCTCCTTGGGAGGTGCTCAATACTCAGTTGACAGGCCCTGAGCAACCTGAGCAACCTGACCTCCCTGGCCTGGCTCTGAGCAGGGGCTTGGACCTCCAAAGGTCCCCTGCCACCCAAATGAGTCTTGTGATTCTGTCGTTGTCAGTAAGATCGAGATGCATCCTGCATAGGGAGGGGGAAGAAAAGCACATTTCACTCATCTTTGTCCTCAGCAGTACACTTAACAAACCACATGCCTTGGAGAGGATCTGGGTTGCAGTCAACCAGGGAACATACCGTACGTACCGCGATATTGTCAAAGTTTACTGGCTCTTGCTGCTGCTGGTGATCCATGCCCAATCTAAACGCCAATGTGAAACTTGGTTTTATTATTTGTTTTACTATTTGTGGAGAGCGATGCAATGGCATAGCCTAAAAGGGATTAGCAGTGGCCCAAAGGGCAAAAGGAGGATTAATCAGTAAGCTATCTGTATGTTCATGCTCCCATGTTTATGTTCAGCCTCATTCACGTATTTACACGGCACACAAACTTTGCCACTATTATAGCAATTTCTCTTCTGCACAATTCGTAGAGACAGTAGCTCATCAGATAAAAAGCCTCCCTTTTCTCTTCTGTGCTTCCCATGGAAAGGGCTAATTTTTTTTTTTTTAACTTTTTTTGCAGACCTTTTGATAATTAATTCTAGTTCTTGGGTTACTTTAGATACTAGTTCTCCTGCTTGGCCACTTCCCCCTCTGCCTCTTCCCCTTCCAAATTATCTTCTCTCCTTCCCTTGTGGCATGAATGGAGTGTGGCCAGCAAGGGAGAGCTGGGGATCATTAGCAGGAATTGAACTTTCTAAAATGGCTGAAGTTAGCTGAGTCCATATCTTACGTGAGAAACATTGAGAAGTACTGAATGGTGAGTGTTTGTGCCACAGTAAAAAAAAAAACATGTAAATGTAGTGTGTGGCTATAGACAGAGAGCAGTAAGAGTGATTTAAAAATTATTCCAGTCCAAGGGAGAGCAGTGTAATACTGTTAAAAATAAATAAAATCTGCAAAAAACTGTGGCAGCCTTTGACTGAAAAATAGAGCGTGACCAGTGTAGTGTGTGTATTTGTAACTCCCTCTAGTGACAAGCTATAGAGACTGCATAACTTCCTTTCAGTTGGTTCCAGTTGAAGAAATTTGTAGTCTTAGTGCAGAAAAAGTTTCTGTCAGAATTTACTGTAGTCACATTTTTAGGCCATCTTTGAATATTGCTTTTAGGTTCGTGGGTTTTTTGCTTGCTTGGTTTTGGGCTCAGCTGAGTTTAGACACCTGTCTTTGTTTTCCCAGATTCTGACTTGCACAGGGAAATGGTGTTTATGAATGAGATTTGCAGCTGTGATTTCCATAGGTAAATGTTGGTTATAGTTACAAGTAAAAGGACAGTCCCCTAAATTACACTGTCTCAAATTCATGGATGTAGTGCGGGCACTTTGAAAATTTGGATCTAGTCGTGCATTTATGTTATTCATGGGGTTTATATCCAGTGTATATAATTGAAGCAACTGCAAGTGAAGTGACACCACCCCACGCCCCCCAAGTCTGTGACTCGCTCTAATCTGTTTATTTAGAGAGCAAACATTTTAATGATTTTTTTTTTTTTTTTTAATGTAGTGAATCTCTGTTTAGTAATTTTGCTGTTTGATGTTGCAGGCCCTTCTGGATGCATTGAAAAAGCAGCACTCACCTGTTCCTGGGACTCCTTCAGAGAAGGGTGACAGGAACAGCCTTGAGGACATGAGAACCCAACTTGAAGTTCTCAGACAGCAGGTGAGAAAAGCTGGAAGTAAGCATGGATGGATTTCATGCAGCATAATTTTGTCCTCTCTCCAAAGAATTGTGCCTGGTAGACTTGCTATGTAGAGCTTTTGAAAGGAAGAACCAGTTTAGCTGTAGCCCATTCCAATGGTGTTTCCCAAGATGCTGTCTTCACAGCAGTGTCCACAAAGTGAAACTGAGTCCTTGCAAAGGACTGGAGCAAGGACTTGTGTAGGACTTGAAGCAGCAGAATGGCTCTCCTGACTCTTGGAGATGTCCTGCCAGCTCTCTGCTTGGGGCTGAATTTCATCCAGCGGTAATGCTAAACTTCATGAGTTACTGATTGTGTCTTCTGCTCCTTGTTTCTTAGAAGTTGAAAGTTTAGTGAATTATCTAAGAATCCTAGTCTTGGAAAATAGGGTGTTGGCATTGCAATTTTTCAAATTATGAGGCAAAACATTTGCATCCGTAACCTGCATACCAGTCCCTATAGAGAAGTGTATTTTTTTTTTTAATCTTTGTTCTGAGCAATTCAAGTGCTTTGTGCACTCTTTTTCTTTCCATATGAAAGAATCTGTTTAAAAACATGATACTTTTCAGATAATTTTACATTTTAGGTCTGTCATCCTGGACAGTGTTAGGGTTAACATTATTGACACACAAATGGATGTGATCAGAATGGGAATTTTATTCAATGGGAATAAAATACTTGTTTCTGTCACGTTTGACAGCAGAGCCAGATTTTGCTCTCTGATGTAATGCTTGCCACATGCTGGAGAATAAAATCCTGCACTTGATTGTACAGTAATGAGTTATTTCATTCTACACAATAAAATAGAATAAACCAATTTTTTTTCAGAATTCTCATGGGGTATCCATTTTATGAATGTCTTTTTCTAGTTGTATAAATCAGTACAGTGAGTCCAGAATTCCTTCTGCACGAAATGGAGCAGAAGGCTCTAACTATACAGAGGAGAAAGGGACTCTTGGGACAAACAGCGACGTGACAGAGTCTCACCAGAGCTTGGCTGTCATCAGCCCATCCCTGGCCATGACAGAAGAGATGAAGGCATTAATTCCTTGGGAGGTGTCCCTCTCTTTCTCAGGGCAACAGAATATATGGCAAAACTGTGACAACGTGGTTCTCTCGCAGCTTCAGCAGATGGGAGAGCTAGGGAGCGGGAGGGAGGTGGGACAGCAGAGAGGGAATCGGGAGAGAAGAAATGAGGAGATATTGAGGAGAGAAGCGTGTAGATGAACATAGATACAAGAGACCTAGATTTCTGCAAGTGACAGCTTTGCCTCTGCTTTGGAGGGTCGGGGAGTGCATGCCTCCTCCAGGCACAGGCTGTGGAGCTGAGTTCCCACGCAGCCACACAGAAAGTCTTTGTTCCTTTTACAGTGTTATTCAGGAAGGGGGTTATATCTAGTGGGGGACCGTCAGGTCTGAAAAAAACCTTGCAAAAATTAGCTGCAACAGCCAAGTTGTGAAAATAATTTATAGAGCCCTGTGTTGACTTTTTTCTTCCCCTGAGGTATTAACATTTCTTTAGTCCTCCTGTGAAGTCATAGTGCTGCTGCCAGCAAAAAGAAAACTGGATCTGTATGATGGGCAAGGCATGAGCCACAGCAAGCAAGTTCTTTGGAAACAGACTGTCAGCTGGTTTTAGTGACCAACCAAGAGGACATGAAAGGACTTCTGAAAGTTCTGGTGGTGGTTCCCACCCCAACGTGCTTTTGCTGTTATTTGTCAGTAGAAGTGCCACCAACCTCCAGCTTCTTACTAGGTGGATGCCTGCCTGTCAGCTGAAAAATTAAGCCAGTCAGCTTAACACCAATTAATTTATGGATTTGTTTGTCTTCGGAATCTGTGCGCTCGTTGCCTGTGCCTGGGGTGGTCAGATATTTTTTAGTGGGATGAAACACTATGATTTCTGGTGACAAAAAAAGAGCTAAGCCATTGCATCCTTCAGTATTTGAAAGGCAGCTTATCTTACAGGAACAGGGTCAAACCTCTGTATTTCCATTTTGAATTGTGTGCATAACATTCCCCTCTGCTTCTGCACTGGGCCAGGTAGGTTCTTTGGGCTGCAGTTTCAGAGGATGAATTAGAAGTCTTATATTGCAGACCGGTGATATATGGGCCAATTATTTTTTCCACATACAGTTTCTAACATCTGGGGCATGATAACCTCCTGCAGGTTTTTTTCTTTTTTCCCCACAGTACTCCAGCCAAGGTCTAAATTCTTTGACAGTCCTGACTACTCCAAGCCTTCAGTCATTAATATGTGACCACGGCTCTAAATACTATCACTTATTCTGCACAGATGAGTCCTTTGGGCCACACCTCGGTTAGACAGCTAGCGCAGTGGGTAAGGTAAAGCAGCAGACTACTACAAAAGGGCATAAAGCAAAGCAGGCTCAAGGCCAATGATATTCAGTGGGCTATAAAAAGGCAGGACATTATTTGATGATAGTGGCTCATTGTTAGGTTGGAGAAGGTGATAAAGTTCAGTCAGACTGCATGCTAGAAGTCAGTTTTCTGTGCTGTGCCAGCACCTCCCATCTTCACCAGGATGCTAATGGCTTGCATCTGAGATACAGGGAGGAGGTAAAAGTGCTCATAATTGAAGGGAAAACTGGAAAAAATGTTGTTAAAATGTTTGTCCTGCTACTGTTTATCCCACTACTGTTTATACCTTAAAAAGATCGATGTCTTTAGTATTTGCTATCTTATTTATAATATTTAAAACTGATATCTGCCAGTCAGCCTTTTAAATTATAAGGCTCTACGAGTACTGAAGCTGTGGACTGTTTCAATTGATGGGTGCTATTAGAGAATAGCCATTGCTTGTCATTTTGTATTGGTCATAAAAAAGACGAGGGAAACTTTTGGTTGCAGGATTGTAAAGAGGAGGGATCCCTTTGGAATGTACCCTGCTGCTTGGCCAGTGTTTAAAAAGCAACCAAACAACAAAGTAGATGAGGATTTCCATTGTGGCTCTGCTGAAATTCATATACTTGATCATAATGATTGCAGGTACAAATATATGAAGAAGACTTCAAAAAGGAGAGATCTGACAGAGAAAGACTTAATGAGGAGAAAGAAGCATTGCAGAAAACTAATGAGAGATTACAGTCTCAACTGAATAAACTGAACTCTCAGGTATGAGTCAAAAGAAAGTTACCATTGCCAGCACATGTGTATTTTATTTTTATTTTCTCACTTTCCACACAACCCAAGGCTTTCTGGCTTCCATTAATTGACATTGAATTTTATACGAGGTCACCACCTGGGATGAAATCATTCTGAAGTAATGCAGTAAGAAGATGAGAAATGATTAGCGATGACTTCCAAATTAAGTAGATGAAGGGAGTATTTATTGCAAAAACTCCTCAAACGTATCTTAAAATGGAGGGGGAACCAAAAACAAATCCAGAGGACTGTTGTTTGTTTCACTGGCACTTGATATGAGAGTTGTAACATCAAACCAACTTTTGAAATAAAAAGCTTCTGTAGTTAATCCTGACCTCTGCAGTGGAATTACAGAGTAATGTTAATATCATTGAGGGAAAAAAATTGTCTCCATCCAAATTAGCTGAACAGCTGCTGCAATAATTTTTTGTTGCAACATCCTTTTTATCTCTTGACAGTAGTGTCAGCATTCTGTTCACAGACATTCAGGAAGCCATAGTAAAATCATGGCATGCAAAACTCTGAGCTTTCTCAATCCCCATTTAAAAATTATGAAATTTCGAGGTTTCCTATCTTGACAAAATTGTGCAATGTTTTAAAAGAATAATTACCAAAATGTTCTGTGATGATTTATTGTCCTCACAACATTGTTGTGAAACAGAAACTTCAGTATTGAATTATTCTCAGCCAACCCATGCATCAATACTAGTAGGGTCTTGCAACAGTATCAGAGGCAAGGTGCTGTCAAGCAGCCCTCACTCCCATCGGCTTCAGCGGGAGCGGAGAGCGGGCTGGGCGTCCTGGACGATGCTGGACGCTGCTGCAGCAAGGCCCAAGACTTGTCAGTGCTTTTATGGATACTTGGAAGCATTTCATGCAAGTGTAAAAATAGCATTGCCAGAGGGAACGCCATGATTTGCCACTCAGGGCATCTCAGGCATATAGAAATACCTTGGAGAAATCTGTTAGCATTGCATGCAATCACTTTCAGGTATATTTCCCTCACCCACCAGCCTGCTCCTGGATGGTTCAATAAGGTAAAGAAATTTTGTTTGTAGAAGATAGAGTACTCAAAGGCACGTTCTTCCTATGTATTTTTTGATTGTCAAGAGACTGTAAAAGACAAAATTTCTTGCATAACCCCAACTGGTCAATGGATGCTGTGAGAACCTCTCACAGCAGTGACCCTGAAAAGGGGGGCTACAAATGGGCCTACAAGGCCTTTCTGACTCCTCCCCAGCCACTTTGGACCAGGAGAAATGCCAACAGCACTGCATATGTACAACATACCTGAAGGGCTGTACAAGAGCTGTGTAATGTCTACGTACAACTTGACTGTCCCTGCATTGCACTGACAGTTTACACTAGAGATTTTCTTGTTTATCTCTTCCTGCCTTGGGATTTGGTTAAACAGAGCTTGTGAAGGATTTTAAACATGAGAGGAACCATACAGAATATTTATTAATTTGTTTTCTTAAGTCAAATTATTTAGTTGTGACTCATAGAATCACAGAATAGAATAATAGAATGTTAATCTTTTACCTCTCCTTGGTCTGTCCTTAGACAAATTCCTGTTGACTCTGCTGGGACACAGAGGGCTTAAGAAAAGGCAGACAGAAATCCTGAGGCCGTCAACTTTGGTTCTTTATCAAAATTATTTATTTTTCTTGTTATGCAAGTGCCTGTCCATGTAGTTCTGCTTCAAACTATTAAAAGCTACTGTATGTAATTAAAATGTTTCTTGAATATAGAAAACACCCAGAAATGTGCTTGCCATATCTTGAAACAAAGATTTTCTCACATAAAAAGTGTGAAGACTCTGGTGTGGCACAAGTCAGCTTTCTTAAATAATTTTTTAAATCATGAGCAGTCTGAAGGGTCTAAATGAGCAGCATTGCCACCCATGCTGAGAAAGGAGGATTTCTTCCCCGTTGCTTTTTACTGATGAATTTGTACGTGAATATTCTGTTGGCCATTGTATCCCACTGCTAATACATTTCTTCTTGCTTTTCTTGTTTTTTGACAGACAAAAGACCTCCCGGTACAGTCTGAGAGGCCCAGCTACCCACCTCCCCTCTTCCTCTCACCATGTGTTAATTATGGGAGTTGTGGGTTGGTTCTTCACTATCAAGATCCTCGAGTGCATCCAGCGTCTCGCAGGGCACATGAGCAGCAACAGCACTCAGTAAGGTTTCCACCATCTCCCATTTCACAAGGGCACTGATGTTCTCACAGTACGTTGACCACAGGAGAAAAATGTGGTGCTATCACAGTGCCATCCTCACCAGTAACTAACTCTGTTGTTTCCCAATTTGTTGGTGGTTCCAGATCAAGATTTTGTACCGCTTTTAGAATTAGCCCTAGGTCTGAAACAGCCTTCCTGATCTCTGTACAGTCTCTCTTCTCTTACTATCTGCCCCAAAATGCTGATTTGCTCTTGATAGTCGTGTTCTTTTCTTCCTTGCTGTTCTGGTGCCTTCGGTACTGAATTGCGCAGAGTGCTGCCATGCACAAATCAAAGCATAACCAACAGAAATCTGTGCACAAAGAGGAAAAATTGCAGCAATTTAAATATATGGTTGATGAGTTATACTTTAAGGATATATTCATATGTATTTTAAATTTACTTTGGCAAATACAATTTGTCTACAATACCACTAAGAAGAAAAAGGGGATTATTATACATTTGTTTCAATGATACTGGTGGTCATTCCTTACTTTAAAAAACAAGGTTGTTTGACTGGACTCTTGCTGATTTCTTAGATTAATTTACTTCCACAACACACATTCAGAGCCCTTTCTAGCTATATAGTTACCCAAATTCATAAATATGGATCTGCTCTCTGGAGCCCAGTTCTGGGCTTTCAACATCAATGATAGTAACAAACATGAGAACGTAGCTGTGGTCAGCATTATTCTGGTCTCTTCCCTCTGTTTGGTCTAAGAAAGCTTCTTGACTAATATAACTTATTTTCATGTCTTACACTGAGTATTTCTTTCTCTGACTTTTGTCTTTGGAAAATTACTTTCCTCCTTCTTTGCTTACAGCTTCTGTATTCATAGGTAATATATGTGTATTCAGGCAGTACTGCGGTAGTGAGACTGCACGATCCCAGGTTCCTTGTATGCCTTCTGGGGCAGGCAGACAAGCTATCGGCAGGATTCACAACACTGCTGTTAAATTCTAAGGGCAAAATCCCAGATGCTGTTGCTTGTACCCAGTATTATCTTCCCTCTGGTACACTCATGTGAAACAGGATTACGCAAGGAATAAGGTTCTGCTGAGGGTGAGACACTCTGGCTGTGAATGCTTTAGGAATGCAATTTTCCCAAGCAAGCCTGTGTATTGAAAAAAAAAAAAAATCAGCAGAAGTAGAACTTATATCTGAGTGTGGCTAACACAATGGGAAATCTGCCTTTTTTCCTGGCATGCAACAGGGTCTTGTCTTCCTCAGCATGAAGAAGAATAGCTTTGCACTAGGGCAGGTTATGTGAGGGGGAGTTACTTATTTCAAGGAAAATACTGCTTCAAAGAATGATATTTTTGAAGTGCTTTGGGTTATCTAAGCGGGCTGTGCCGGTTCAAATTTAATGAGAAAATGAGAATGCATTTAAACATGGTGAATGTAGTTTTAAATACGCAATATCTGTTTCTGGCTATAAAGCTGTCACGTATGGAAAGATGCTCATTATTTGAGAAGTTATGGCTGAATTTTTGCAGGATGCATGTAAGGCTTTCAGACTGTAGAAATCCAGAGGAAAAGCTGTGGTCACACAAGTCATTTCTATGCTTCAGGAGTGTGCTTATCTGCCTATTTATCAGAGTTGGAAGTATTGCAGAATGTTTTTCACTGCAATTTGGACACTGCCCAGATTATTTTGGCTCTTCTCCCTGAACTTTCATCATCTGGGTTTCTAATTCTGTGAGGGATCACTGGGTTTACAACTTTGCCATTCCTGCTGGAGCGCTGCGGTCAGTTTGACTGGTTGCTTTGTAACTCCCGGTTTCATTCTGAGTTTTCTTTGAAATTCTTTGTCTGTGTGAGTGCAGCGTTGCTGCTCTGAGCTTTTGATACTTCCCTGAGCAATTTGTTTAGCAATGAAGAAAGGTGTTAGAATTTAATGAGTGTCCTGAGTTAACGTATCCTGTGTGTTTAGTCTGTGCTTTTGCTTTTTCATTCTTTTTATATTTTGCACATTTTCGTTCCTTTTTACATTGTTAGTAGAAACATTTTGTTTAGTCTGACATGAAATACACCTCATTTCTGAAATACGTTCAAGTTTGCGTAGTGTAAGTACCTATGAATGAGAAGAGTAGATCAGAGAACAGAAAATTCAACAGAAACTCAAAAAAGCAATGCAAATAAGTGTATTTTGAGCCATCAGTGGAGAAACTACCTGTGTTTAAAGCAAAGAAGAGTCTTGCTTTGTATCAAAGCCTATTTTGTTTGCCCACAAGCACTGAATTAGTTAATATTTCCTGTGGATGGTATAATTTAAGTGAAAATAGGATAGTTCCTTTTTTCCTGACAGTGTATAAGAGTGGTTACTGCTATGTAACTAGGAATGACAGCATACATGAAAGTTAAATCTGTTTTCTGTATCTACAGCTTCATCCTGCCATCTTAATTTAGGCAAAACTTGTTTAGAAGTCTATGAATTTCTTCCCTACAAGTTGAAATCTGTAAGAGCCTCCTTGGGACTACTCGGGATTTTGTCAGAGTAATTTCTACAAAACAAGAATTATTTTCCCAGTTTAACTAATCTGAAGCAGTAATTACATGGAATTTGACAAGCTTGCATGTACTACTTAAACCAGATAGCTTAATACAGCTTCAGCTGAAATGTTGGCTCCTGAAATTGTTTTCTCTAGTGGCAATTTGCTACTCATTTACCACGGCGTGTGGTATAAACTGTAATGCAGTATTTCTTTCTTCCAGGATTTCCCTGGACAAAACTATGTTTACATGGATACAACCTTCCCAATACTTCCTCATATAAGAAAGATGGGAATTTTTCCCATCCCACACTATTTTCAAGAAGTTATTTGGTAACAGCTAATGTTATAGTAACGCTAATGCTAACCTGTGGGGAAGGGAGAGAACTTTATTAAATGGGTTATTCCTGTCACACTGAACCATGTTACAGATGCTACACGTATTCAAAGTGGAACAGCTTCACCTCGCAGGTCGATGGGTACCAGGTTTCTCTGGGTTCCTTTAGTACAGAGAATGTGATGCCTGCTAGTGTCTTCTGGTGCACTTTAGCCTTTTTAAAATCTGATTTGTTTCTGTTAATGTTTCTTTTGATTTGTGGGATCTAGAAAGGTTTACACCAATATTTCTAATGAGTGCAACATCTAAACCACATGTCATAAAAAAGGAAGCAAGCTGAAATACTCGATCAGTGGAAATATAAAGCTAAATATAAGATTTCTTTTGTAAACTACTTTTGTATGACTAATAAAAAAACTTCACAGCACAATTATATTTTTATCATGTCACTATTCTTTTGTTTGAAGTGTCTATGAAGTCCATATTGCTGTAATAATGTTTTATTGTTCTGTGCAGCCAGACTATCAGTGGTATGTTCCTGACCAGTTTCCGCCAGATGTGCAGCACAAGGCAAATGGTAAGACAACAGCTGTACAGAGCATATTTTACATGTACTTTTTTAAAATGGGGGCCTTTGAGGGATGTAGAGTAAACTTTCCTATTTATCTGTTGAGTGCTTATGTGATAGCTTTGCCTCAGAGAGCTGAAATTGGTGTATGTGCAACACAGGTGAGGTTTCTAATGTAATACCATCTACATTATGGCTTTCAGCTTCATTGCAATTCGTAAAATGTCTCTATTGCCCGTTATAGGATCACACATTTGCCTCATTAAACACCTAGTAATAGTCCTAAAGAAAAGATATCCTCAGAGTTGTCCTTAGAGCTTCTGTTGCTCCAGCTAAGACTAAATTTAATGATGTGCTGAACCTGGGGGCCTGAGATAGGGCAGATTTTGGAAGACCTTGGTAACAAAGTACAGGCTTTAGGATGTTGTTTCACCTCGAAGACAAAATGTCCATTGCTGTTCTTGATCTGCTCTGACAGTTCAAGGTGCCAGGTCTGAAAATAAAACCATGTAAATGGATGAAGTTAATTAGTTGCCAAAGTGTCGGTGCAAACTATCTTTTGGAAACCAGGAGGAGTATTTAATATTTGTACCTGGATTTGAAATCATGCCAAGTTCATGGGTGTTTTGAAGTACTTGTTTCAGACCACTCAAAAGGTGGATGCCAGAGGGCACAAGGAAGAAGGGACGTTGTTCTGGGTGGGAATCCACCCCTCCAGATCTTCTGCTTCAGATACTCCCCTAAACCACCCCTTTTCTCTCAAAAGTGGTTGAGAATTGTGCCACCTAAAGTTTTGTGTTTTGCTCTGTTCTCATGTCTCGTGGCCCTTTTGTATAGATACCATCTCAGATGAATGATATGTCATTGTGTGCTGCAGGGGGACCGGCAAAGATGGCTTGTGTGCCCTGCAGGAGCGTGTGTGCTTCATCTGCCATTTCATGGTGCGAGTGGGTACCATATGGGGTGGCAGGGACTCATCACCAAAAGCTGTTTTGTAACATCTAGAAGAAGAAGATGGCTACAGAGGAACTATTCCATTATTTATTGTCATCCACATTTGCACAGAAGAGAGGGTAGGGTGGGAATGTAGCTTGCCAAAATGAAGGATGAGCTTCCCATAATTACATGGTGACTGTTTGGAGGGTTCTGATGTGGTCGTAGGGAAAGTAGTGCTGTGACTGCAAGAGAGGGCAGGAGATTAATTTTGTAGTTCCTCCCACTTAAACTCAAAGTGATTTACTGCACCAGAGAATACAGGGAGGATGTTTATAACACTGAGAGAAACAAGTCCGGCCACCAACTGCAGCTGTGGTCCAGGGCAGTACACTTAGGGGATCTGAAGATTGTATGACTTGACTTCTGGCTCCCTGAAAAAACCTTTTTAAAATCCATGCTCTGTCTTTCTATTACTGTTCCTTGTCCAGAACATCCAACTCTTTCTCAATGTGACAGTGACTAGGACACTTGGAGGCTTTTCCCTTCCCTTTTTATTTCAGTCACCATAAAGAGGAATTCTCAGCGAGTCCCATCATGGCACTGTGTAGGATGTCTGCTTTAACATCTTCGGGGCTCTTATTCTTTTTGTCATTGCTGATAAAACAAAGATTATTTTATTAGCCATTGATTACAGAGAAGTCCAACTTCTACTATCAATTAAAAGGCAGTGGCCTGGATTTATGTATTGTATGTAGTCACCTATATTAAATCTGCATTTAAGTGTTTTGAGAAAGGTTTCAAAGATAGAAACTCCAAGAATATGTGATGAAAGGATTCTTGATGTTCCAATTTCTTTGTTCTGTTTTGTATGAGTGCTAATTACAATGGTGGGTTTAAATGAGGTAGTATGTGGAGTCTCATTCCCATTAGGTGATAACCTAACCAATAAATCTTATCTCTTCTGAGACAGGGCTTCATTATAGAAAAACAAAACAGCAGTGCAGCAACTTTCAGGCATGAGGCAGTTTTGTTAGGAATGCTGTTTCAGTAGACTGATTGTTTCTAGGGAAAACCCTTAAGTTTTCCTTAACTGAACAAATTTTCCTTCAACACTGGGTGTTTTTTCTTAAGGAATAATGACAAAATACAGGTCACAGGTTGTAACTTTAGAGCTGAACACAAGTGAAATGAATTGGGAAACTGATATTTTTTATGATATACCATCAAAAAAGCCTGTTTTAAATACATCTGAAATCTATGAGAGTCTCTACATCTCCTCTAGTTTGCTATAATGTCATTGGGACTGCAAAGGCATGTTGTCGCCAAGGAGGAATTATTATTTTTTTCTGCAGTTTTTTATAGATGTACCTAGATTGTGTTTTCCTCCCTCTCTCCCCTCCTTTGTGAGGGAGGAAGTTATTTGCACCCAGATGCTTTGGCATTTGACTTTGGTTCTCCGGGTCCTTCTGTAACCAGCTGTAATCTCATGTTTTCTGCTTCTTGTGTAACTTATCTGTACTTTTCTTCTGACTAGCACCACTTCTCTTAGCCTTCTTTGAACATGGCAGCAGCTATCTTAAAGGACTGTTGCCTCTGTGAAGCCTAGTTTGTCTTTCTCTTCTCTGTAAGAAATACCTCTTTGCCTGTATCTACAGAAATAGAATAATCACTGAAATATTTTTACCTCTTTGCCTGTATCTACAGAAATAGAATAATCACTGAAATATTTTTAACATTAAAAGAAAAATCTGCTACAGAAAGTTGATCAATTCTATTTGATCCTATTTTCCAGAGTTTCTACTCCAGACTATGGGCTGGTACCTCCCCAGGTACTTTGCTGTGCAGAAAGCCTGATCCTAAACTGTGCTTAAATTCTTCCAGCTTACCCTTGTGTGACCAGCAATGCTGCCTTTGGAGGGACATTAGCTCCTAAGTCTTTTCCGTGCTCTGTCACTCAGCGTTCCTGGAACTGGTTTCCAATCCTTTTATTCTTGGTTGTGGGGGTTTTGGAGGGTTTTGTTGGATTTTTTTCCTCTTTCAGGAGCAAGGCAGAAAGCTTTCCAGCAAGTGTACTTAATGTCACTCTATTTGGCAAGCAGCATCGACTTCCTTCCTTATCCAACTGTGCAAAATTGAAAAGTCAGTTGAAAAAAAGATTGATTTTGGAGATTTTCCCTGAACCCATTTTTTTAATGAAAAATTCCCTGGAAAAGAAGTTTATTGCTCAAAGCCTACTCAGAGCAAGAACCCTTTTGCATGCCACAACTGCTGGCATATATTGCCTTTTTCACTTCCAAAATAGCCTTACTGTATTTGTTTTCTTGGCAGAAAGTTTCTCGGTACATGTATTTAAGAACCCCAGTTACCCCTCAGAACATCAAATATAACTACTGGATTTCTTTGACCCAAACTGTACATTTTTATTTTGGATCCAGTTATGCCAGGCATAGGGAGAAGCCAAAAGGTAGCCCTTCACCTACCTCTCACTTCAAGGGGTTCCTCTGGAGGCTGGTAGAGGAGGTGAGAGCAGCTGGTCACCGCCTCCTCTTGGCACACCTAAGGAAAGCAGAAATCAACCTGCAAAGCCCTAAGGATGCCCAGACGAGCAAATGAAGAAGCATGATGCGTCCGCTTACTTTCATTTTAATATCATCTCTTGTTCCCTTCCACACTCTGCTGCTCTCCAGATTTTTGCCCTCAAGGTACCTACTTTGCTGCTAATGTTGTTATAATTACAGCTAATTGGAAGAAGAGGAGGGAGAAGTGTGGGGTTTTCCACTGAAAATAACGACATCTGTAGGGAGGGGGGAAAAAATGAAAAACTGAAAAATGGATTTGTGGAAGTCTTCAATGAAAACCAGACAGGAAAAAAAAAGTCAATTAACTGACATCTTAATTTTCCTGGAAAACATCCCAGACCCTAAACATTTTTGCTATTAGACTGTCTTCAGTGCATACATTACATTAGAAATTATCAGTGCTCCCAACTAGCCAAGACAGATTTAATTAGCAGCTTACCATGCCCACTGGGAATGAAAATGTGATTATTTTCAGGATTTTTGCTGATACGATTTGATTTCTGCTACTGCAATGTAGCAAAAAGGCCATTAGCACATCTTTAATTTCTAACTCCAGAACATGAGAAGTTGCCTTTTTTAGAAAGGTATTGCTTTGAAAAGTCAACTTGAGCTAAAGATCTTAGAACGTGTTGTAGTTTTTCAGAGTACTAGGCAGAAAAGTCTCATGTGAAGAGGAACAGGATATGTAATTTAAACAGCTGCATGATTTGATAATTTTATTTCTATGAAACAACATATCAGGATTTATCATTCAGTACCCATTAGATTTTAAATGGCTTCACACACACTGCCTTTTTTTTTTTTTTCCTTTGAGAATGAAACATAGGGAAGAATCGAGGCATTTAAGGGAACTTCCCTGAAAAGGGACATTGGTGGTCTTCTGGTGATAGGTGACGTGGTGACTGTTTTCATTACATCATTCTCTTTCCTGGTGACTTGATGAAGCATCCATCTGCTATCTGGAAATATCCTTAGTTCCTCATTGATCATCTAAAGAAGTGATGTAAAAATTCATTCCATGCCATTTGCTTGTTAGAGTAGCAGCCAAGTGCTACCTGCCTTCATTATATGCAGTCCACCTGCCTTTGCCTGTGGTATGTTTTTAGTGTGAAAGTTCTCTGTGCTGGGCTCTGAAGCCTGCTCGTACTGCAACACATCCAGAAGGTTTTCTGAGTGGTTAATGCTGTCCTAGGTGAGAGAGACACTTCATTTTTGGGAACTACATATTCTATCAATCATGTTTACCTTTCTTCTCTGGCAGACTGCCTGCCATGCTGTGGTATCTGCTGGTTTGCACCAGCTGGGCAAGAACTTTAGGAGCCCAAAGCATCTTGGCATAAGTAGGATGACATTAGAGTGTCCCAGTGGGACTTGGGACTGGGAAGGAACAAAAATAATTGAAGGACATCCCCACTGTGTAGGTGTTTGAATATCCAAGTCCTCTCTTATTTTTTTCACATTATATTGTTATATGAATACCGACATTTCATGTGGAGCTTGGAAGCACATTTCTTGTTAGAAAAGTTTTGTTCCACTCTTTTTGCTGTTTTAGGGATCTATGTACATGAAATGAGATGAACACACAAATACCTGTATTTATCTTTCTTGCACAAAGAACCAGTCTGTTAATTGTTGCTCTTCCTGGCTTCTGTGAACAAACACCATCAATTTTAACTCTGATACTACCTGCAAGGAAAAAGTGTCACCAAAATCGATGATTCATGGTACTGCCACTTGCTACAACTGTGGACCTTTTGGATCAAGTTTTCTTTCGTATACATTTGGATATCATCAGCGCTGTAGGTTTGGAAGTGAATGATGGGGTTACTGTATAGCAGCTGCAGAGCAATTCTCCTAGGCAAATTCAAAACCCTGCTGGAAATATTTCACTCTTAATGTTTCTCTTGTAAGTAAAATACTGTGTGCACTTGTGTGTGTGCTACTAGCGACATGTTACAGCATTTCCAGAACCTTTTGAAACTTCAGGAAGGAAGTATGTGTTACACTAGCAATAGGATATTTCCTTTCTTCAGTTTTGTTTAGTCTTCCTAGCTTGAGTGAGTTACTATCAAGCTCTTCTTTGAACCACAGACACCTCCTTAGCCATAGGTACTATGACCTAATTCTTCCCTCTGTCATACTTATCTACTCTTTTGGGTGCACTTAATGCTAATGTATACCTATGAGCACTGCTGAATGTCAGCTGTTCTTCTCAGAGGTCTAGAAAGATTTTACATGGGAGCTTTAGGTTATTAGACCCTACTGTTTTCTCTGTGTCAACAATCAGGACTAGATGAAAGTTATTAGAGAGATGGACTACTAGTGCACTGTATGATACCCCTACCCTCTTTTGCTTCTTCACGCTTACTGCCATTTGCACTGGATTGATTACAGACTTGTAATGATGTACAGTATTGGCTTCAGGGCGTGTGTGTATGTGTTACAAAATAGAGGGATATTAATCATAAGCGAGCTGTATTTCTCAATGTCAAAATAATTTGTATTGATTTACTTCCGCAGATTCATCCTCGGAGAAGGGAGCCCATCGTTGACAGCCTATGACCTGGAGAAGCATAGACCAAAGGCTGCCAGCTAGTCTTGCAACTTCATTATTCTGTTCTGTTCTGTCTTTTTTTTGCCCCTAGCTCCTTATCTCTTCAGTGCATGTTACTTATATTCCTGCGAGGACAATAGAAAAGCAGATCATACAGGCTAGTGATCCTCAGGATCCAGTTAAACTCTGCTGGGAAGCGTTATTGCCCTTTGTTCTGAAGATGCTGTTTGTGCTGCCTATGAGAATCTGTTAAAAAGCCTTACAAGAAAGGATGCAGCTATTGCTGGGTATTCAGAGACAATCACATCTGGTTTGAATTCAAGAGCTTTTAAGCCCAATAGTGTTGTGATTTTTTTTTTTTGAGAGAGTTATAGTCTTTTTTTATTTGATTCCAGGGAATGATTTGCTGATATACCATCTTGAATTCTGTGCTCATTTTGTTGGTGATTTGGTAAAAAGGAAATCTGCTTCACTGTTTTAACACATTTGTCTAATTGTAAGCAAGGTACCGCCGATGCCAGGCCAGGTAAAAGGTGCCTACTCCCCTCTTTGAGTCAAGGCCAGCTCTCCTTTTGTTTTGGCTCCAGAATTATATGAAAAATGTAATCACAGTTTTTCCTGTGTGTACTTATTTGTATCAGAAGAATTTTAGTAGAAATATTTAACAGGTTTAACTTCTCAGTGAAAATGGCTTTATATTTCCAAATTATTTTTGTAATGAATCTGAACATCGTTGTGCAACCTCTAACCTGAGAATAAAACCTGGCTTTTTAAATTAAATTGTATTTAGACCATGAAATTTGTTCAGAAAATTGTGGTGAATGGGTGTTCAGCAAACATTACTTGATAATTACTTGATAATCTACTGGCAAGATTGTCTCTTCCCTTCAGGCTTTTAAGAGGGCAGCTGTTGGGAGACAGGTACCTGAACCTGCTGGGATCCCACCTGAAAGAAGGAGCTGAGATTTTTGCACCATAGGGCCACATGAGATGTCCTGTGTGCTTTCCTTATAGCTCAGAAGTAGTTAATATGAGTTTAAGTTCCCACACCAACAGCTTTTTGAGCTCTGCAAACACAGAGTCGTCAGTTACAAGATCGCCTGCATGTGTCACTTCTGCTTTTAGAACAGGTATTTCCATTCCCATCAATGTACAAAGGCTTGTGCATTAAAATAATAACCTTACAGGATTAAATATGTTCAGCATTTGATTTTGGACACAATGGGGAACAGTCCATGGGAAAGGATTTTTCTGCTGTTACATTTTACAGCGATGCTGCTTTTGCCTACACTGATCAAAGAAATGACACTCCTAACTTATAATATGGACTCAGGAAAAACACGAGCAAAGCACTGAGCGAACCAGCCTCTGCAGAGAAATTGCTTTTTCATGAACTATTGAAAATTAGAGTTTGACTGCAACATTAGCTGCGGAATAAACTCCTGGGTCTCTGTTAGAGGGATAGGAGTTTTTATCTCCGCATGAATTTGGAGCTGGCGTACAGACACTATAGCAGCGGATAGTTTAACCAGCAAACAATATAACCGCTATAACCGCGCTACTCCTGATTAGTGATTTGGCTAATAAGGGTGAGATCATGGAAAATGCTAATGCAGTGCCTTCGGAAAATCCAATTATAATGTAACCTAATTCAATGCGCGCTCTCAGCAGGTGACCATTGCTGTGGGCAGAGCACCCCGCACTCAAAGATGTTGTGAATCCTCAAAACAGATGAGTTTCTGTGTGGTTGGTGTGGGAGGAACAAACCCCCGTTTCATTCGTTTCCACTGTTTTCCCCAACTAACCGCGAAGGTTTGCCCCTTCCATTTGTGGTGCTTAACTCATTATCTGACAAATTGTGCAAGCATTATCTGGCCCAGGCGGATGATTCAATGCAAGCCATTCACAATCAGAAAATAGAGTTTGCAGGGCTATCTTTTTTTTCTCTGTTTAGTCACAGGCGTTTAATGTTTGGCTGGATTGAGCACAAGACTGTAAACCTTGGTTCACACAGATCCTAATCACGCTAAGTGTGGGGTATTCCTTGTATTATATGATAGAGAATTTGTATCTTTTAAAATGCATATAAAATGCCTGCACAGTTGATTTTCCTCCTGATTTCCTTGTAATGATATATGTTTCCAAATGCAGGTGCTGTCATCTATTTGAATTATCTTTGTCAGACTCAAACACCCCCAAAGGATACGCTTTCTGCAGCGACCCAGACAAGTTTGAGGGGGTGAGTTATTTTAGTTTTTTTACAATCAACTTGTATTTAGTAGGTTTAGTATCTACAATCAACCATAGTACTCGTAACAGGCATTTTTCCTTCCTCAAACTTTGCTGAAACTGGGTATCAGCACTCCCAGTTCTTCCTCTGGCCTTTTAAAAAAACCTTCTGGCATTTCCTAATCTGTTTCGTATTTTGTTTTCCAAACACTTGCCACATTTGCCATCTGATTATTTCTATTTAACTTTCTCCGATATTTTTGTGTATCAGTGGTTTGTGCCCCCTGATTTCCTCTCTCACAGTGGCTTGGGAAAACAAGACAAGCATGAAGTGATTTTCTGCTAAAACTTTTCAGCAGTTTAAGGGGATGTTTTCATTTGTATGGCAAAAAGACCAATGTGTCCTGCATCGATGCTGGCCAGTCTGCCCACCAGGCGAGATGTATCGGGAGCGCTTGACTCGTATCCCTGTGCAACTGTTGTTATAAGGACTCGACTGCCATGTTAAAAATGCTTACAGGGTGATGAACTTTTAGGTATAAGATAAGGAACTGACCCATAATGAAGCTGATTACTCAGTGTGTTAAAATGATGGGGGGAGTCCAGGCGTGGGTTGTGATCAGCGCTTGAAAAGCCTTGTTACTTCTGGTGGGAGCATGCGTGTTGACACAAGGTTGTACAGGTTCTGAATGGCAAGTTATGATGTCTAATAGACACATGTAATTTTATTAAATAACAGATTCTAGAGAACATTTTAGGTATGTTTGGGCATGGGTTTCTATAGACAAATGGCTTTTCTTCTAAACTGAACTTTTTCCATTGGTTGCAGTGTTATATACTAAACATGTTGTAGAGAAATTTTCATTTCTATGAATGAGAGCAAGTCTTCATATGTCAAGGTAAATTATCTGATTACAATATTGTTTTACATGATTTTCAACACGATATGCTGGATTCACTAAATGATGTTTTGATTACCATAACAGTAATTATCCAACATTAAAATAGGAGCACGTTTCATGGAGTCATTAACACAAATGAGGTACTTAAAAGCTTGGGGTCTTTGGGGAATTTTTGTCCCATCTTTTTTTTTTTTTTTTTTTTTTTTTTCTGGAGCTAGCAAATGTGACACCAGCCTTTTGCTGACTTGAAGTTCTTTGTTTTGATTCACCAGTATTTTACTTTCCAAGTATTTTAAGCTCTGTGCCTTGTCAAAAATGTATGTTGTTTTAAAATTGTCTTTTTCTTCTGAAGGCCTGAAGTGCTATTGGTGACAGTCATGCCAATGCTTATTCCATTCTATTTCTATAGATATTTCTTTCTGCTCTTATACATACATAATGTGTGGCATAACATGAAGCTTTCATTGGTGATAAGTTGTCTGTCTTTATAAATCACTAAATAGCATCCCTCCTTAGTCTCGGGCTGTCATTTGTTTTAGGAAGGAGAAATTGTTACTATGAAATTGCTGGTAAAAGCTGGGAGCTGTGTTAATTGTCTCAAACTCTGGATACAAGAGGAAGTGGATTCATGATAATGCTGTAGGCAAAGCATGTGGGGGTCCCCCAAATATGCACCTAAGCTATCACATAATAGGAAAGCTGGATATTACAGCTGAAGATGATTTGACAGATTACAAGAAAAATCCTGGATCACATTACTTTCCTCCTTGAATCCGTTCACTAGTTTTTTATCTTTTACTGCATTAATATTAGATTTCTTGTCCAAATAATAAACCTTCATCTCTCATTCATCTCCCACATAACACTTGACTCTCTCAAGCTGTCCCAGTTTCTTATCTTTCCTCTTGCCTTCCAGAGCATGGCTTTGGCATCCTATATAAGATGATGTTGCTATTGCAGGGTCTTCAGCTTCTGGCTGTCGGAAACACTTTTGTCTTGCTTCAAATCTCTCCTGTAACCCCACTTCCCAACTTCTTCTCTGCATAATGGATTTATAAACCTTCTTTACTTGCAATGGCCTTTCAAATTCTGGCATACCATTCTTGTTTGACTTTTAATAATATCTAGGAGAAGGTCAGGGTTTTGTTTTCTAGATCCACTGGCAAAGAATGCCATTCTGCTATTCCATAAGAGGGATTAATGTGTTATCCGCTGCAATGCAGTGTGTTACGTTGTTATAGATAATCTCGTTAATTATAGTAAGAGCACATAATCAACGAAAATATTTTCTTCTGAGATGAAATTAATTGTATAAATAGTAGAACTAGAAATGCATGGTGAATGCTGTGGATGAAAGAGTGCACTATACCCTTTGGCTCTGGTTTCTCACACCCAAAGACTTGCTCTTCATTAGCTCCACATCATACTCCCAACCTCCTACCGGTCATTGCGCTGTCAGCATTTCACTTCCATTACAACATGTTTTGGGGGAATCAGGATTACAAGATGCCCAAAATTTCTAGTCTTTACCCCCCTCTCGCTTTCTGTAGTCTAGAATAGATTTAGAAAATGCTGGTGTTGTATGATGATACCTTTTGGTCAAGCAAAGCGCAGCTGCTCCTGCTCCCCCTATTTTTCCCCCTATAATAGACTAGGAATGCAGCCATACCTTAATGAGCTGGGTAAATTCTACCTTGACCATACCACCCTGTGCAGGCTTAGAGAGTATTTCTAATCAGGTTGAAGTTCTCTCTCTTGTTTAAAAAAAATCCTCAAGTTTTACAAATGGTTTCTGTATTTTAACTGTTGTGAGAATGACAGAAGAATTTCTCTGAGTTGTGCAGATGCAAGTTTAAAGGTCTGCAAGACACCACAGGGTGGAAAGTATTTTTTTGATTAATAAAACCCTTTCCCACCAGGAACCAGGATGCTGGCTAATTCTGTGTTTTCACTGACGGCAGCAACAGCCTCGCTTCCACCTGCCCTACAAATGGGGAACATCCAGGTGCTTCCTGTTCAAGGGCTGCTTATGTGAGAGCAAAGGGTCCATGCTGGCCACCGACTGTGCAACGGGCTGGTGGTGGTCAGAACGGGGCTGAGGGTAATGAGGGCAGGCAGGTAGGGTATGTGATGGGGCACGGTTCCTGATACACTCTGTTGATCACTGTAAGAGTTAAGATCTTGCAAGACTGAGACCGTAGATTGCAACTTTGTTGGTCTAATGGGAGGTATCAGACCAACAGGGGTCTGGGGCTCTTCCCGTGGCCAAGGGAAAGGATTTAGAGAAGGGAAATCTTATGGAGTGAAAGCAGGATGTATGCCACTGATGTTTGTGTTGCATGACCTGATTAAGAGACAACTTACAACTTTGACGAAAGGTAAAGCTCCTTTGTTGGCATTTTCATCATCAGGTTGGTTTCTTTCATTTAATTATTTGGATTAGTTGAGAAGAGAGGGAGATGTTTTAATTTTCTTGGAGGAAGTTTTCATTTTGTGCCTTCCTGTGTTCAGGCATCCTGTGTCTCAGCTCTTAGTCATGTAAATCCCAAGTTAATCCGTTTAAGGCAATGGCATTACCCCGTAGAGCTGGCATACACATAGGTCCTCTCCAAGTTATTCACAAAACCAGCTGTGTCTTTGACTAAATCTAGCAGTCACTTAAAACTGTTACTTAAGGCTAGGCATGAAGCACCAGCCAAATTATTTCCCTATGCTAAAAGTTAGGAAGAGCTGCACTTTTCTGAAGATGGAAAGAAGAACTGTTCTTTTCATAATCCCTATTCTTTTCCCCTCTTTCTCTGCAACGCCTGTCCTTTGTAGTTGTGATCCAACATGGAATCTGGAGAAATACAGTGTCAGAAGAAACAGTCCTAGTTGTGCTGAAGGACTAGCAATGATACCAGAAAAACACGGTCACCAACACCACAGAGCAGGATATTTCAAACAAACTTCTTTCTGCATAAATGACCTGTTCGGATATCAAAACAGCTTTGGAGGGGCAGTCAATTTTCCCATTTTCAACTTTTCTTTTAGGAAGGAACATTATGGTTGTACAGGAGAAAAGCCAATCACTTACAAACTGGTATAACAATGCTGTCTTATATTGGCAGTAGCAAGGGAGGGATTACTTTATTCCCTGTTATAATTCCTCAGTGGTCAAGAGTTAGTGAGGGTGGGGACACCAAACAGGGGACTTGAAGCTTCCAGTGATGTACTTGCTCTAGAAGCGAAGGGAACTTGCTAAAATCAAGTTTGAGGCATGAATATTGCATTACAGTTAGCTAAAAGCAGGCTTGAGTCTGGCCCAGTAACGCAAGCAAAATTGATTGCTCACAGGGATTGTTCCTAATCCTTAATAATGACAATTAAAAATCAAAGCATGGGTGTGATGTTGTTATCTCACTGTTCATGACTTCTGAAGAGACATCTGACTTCCCTGAGGATTTGGGTGTGGTTGGGTCAGAGGGCTGTTTCTGTCTGATAAATTGGTAATTTGTGACTTTGAAACACAGTTAAGAAAAAGCTGCAAAACCAGAAAACCTCAGCACTAAATCAAACCCACTGCGTTACAGGGTGACCTCTGTAAACCACAATTTTGCATTACAAGATACTTGTTGGGCAACTGAAAAAAAAAATCCCCAGAAAAAAAAAGGCAATTAATCTGAATGTGCTGTTAATTTAATAGTATTCCCATGGGGAGCCTTAGACAGTGCTACTATTCACAAGCTTACCATAACTTCCTACTGTTCCACAGATGCTTGTGACAAGCTCCACCTTTCATGCTCATTCCTCTGAAGTCCGTTACTTTGGAGTCACAGCAAACCATCTGTTTGTATTTTTTGAGTCAAACGAGGTTTGTGGAAAGTAAAATTCCCATTGGAAGAGAACTTAGGTGGTGTTGTACAGCCAGGAAACTTTTCCAGATAATTGAATTCTTATTAATAGAAGTTTTCACTTTGATGAATGCAAACATTCAAGCTCTAGCATGTTGTGAGGCTCTCTGTATCTGAAAGCACATTTAAGAGACGTGGGAAAGGCAAACAAAAAAACCTCTGAGTAGTACCAGGGAGGGGGAGGATATTAATAAAGAAGGAACATCCCTTATGAGTTTCTTGTTTGTTCTGATTCACTGAGCCTGTTCTGCTGAATTTTATTTAGTTTCTGTATGTAAACATCACCACTGTTTACGAGCAGTATTTAATTTTGGTTTAGAATGGCTTAACCTTATGAAGACCGTAAGCCTTTCTTCATCTGTGAAGAAAATGATACAGATATTGCACCGCCATTTATGTATGCTAGTAGGGCGTAACACTGACACGGTGTTTCATGACTACTAAGCGGATGTCATTCGTCGTGGTCAATTGTTCTCAAAAGTACTACATTTCAGTTGCAGGCATCTACATCTCCATTAAATTCTTCAGGCTACTTTAAACTTCTACAGTGTATTCGCTGATATTCTGCAGACTTTCTGCCTCTGAAGTCCACAGGAGCCTGGCGGGGCTCTGCAGAGCTAGGCTGATTCTGGCTTTGCTAAACTGCACAGGTTTTCCTTGCTCCATAGGAGAAATGTGTGTAGATAACTCAGGTTCTTCCCAGCGGTCTAAGGACTGTACGTGCAGGTGGTGACATTCATGCACACATGAACACATCCCAGTTTGTGCTTATGCGTCGTACCTGCATATTTATATAATATACACAGGAAATAAGTGTTCAGTTATGAAGGTCTGAGTGTAAGAGCGAAATATATAAATATACATGCTCTTTCCTCTAGGTGAGAAATCTAGCAGGGTTGCTAAAACTTCTAACCTGGCCACATGACGAGAGTCAGTATGCCATGTCCCAGGGGAGAGTGTTTGTAGTAAGAGAAAATGAAGATTTCTTTTTAAACTGCAGTTCAGGCTTCACCAGGGTCTAATTTTTAAGTCTTCCCAGGCTAAGAAGCTTTGCCTGTGTTAACAACACATTGTGTTCAGGGCTGGCAGAGTCTGCTCCCTGCCACCATGCTTGCTTTCTGTTTATATGCTGGGGAGGGAAAAGTGCATTTCCATTGATTTTTATTTACTCTTTTATAAGAGTACTTCACGTTTACCAGAACAGTTTAATTGGGCTCCAAAGCGGCCTGTCCCACTCACAAAAGCATACTGTTGTTCCACGTCTGGTTTTCCTTCTGGGATGAGGGGCCTCCAGAGCTAAACCACTGTCTCCTCTCTGCCCACAGGCTGCAGAAGGGCTCGTGGTGCACCCCTGTGAGCATTGCTGGAGTGGCGATGGGCAGCAGACATTTTTCCTCTCCTCGGCCTCCTTCGCCCAGTGGCGTGTGGTGTTTCAGCAGGAGGCAGAAGGTCAGTGCCTCTCCCGCAGAGCTGTGCTTGCTGCTGAGAGGAAGGCTGGATTTGTCTGAAATTACAGAATTTTAGACAAACCTGAAAAACACTCCTAGCAATTTAAACACCTTTCCTTTGTAGTGAGAAAGTACAGTATAAAAACTAGCTTCCCCAAAGGCTTCCCTGGTCATTCCCTCAGCCCATAGAGCTGGTTTCCATTGTGCAAGGCAAAAGCTCTTCATTACGGGGCGTGGATTATTTTTAGGAGCTCCCAAGCACAGGTACGACCCTGCCTTACCCTTGCATGGAGGGGAAGGGACCCAGGCAGAACAGATCCATGCTCTTTGCCAGGTTTCCTACAGAGCAATGTTTATGAAGCTGTGCTGGCTGCATGCATGCATGTACCTGAGAGCGCATGCATATGTCTGTCAGGCCTTCCCAGTGACTTTGTAACATCTATGATCTACGAAATGTCATATTTGCCACCTTCAGGCAAATTTGATAGAAAGCCAGCATGTTTCAAGGGTGTTAGCTTCCCAGAGGTGGGCGGGTAAAACATAGGGGAACCTCTTAGCTCAAGGAAATCTCAGCGTGAACTCTGGGCTTATTAGACATCAGAGAATCCATTCAGGATCTCAGCCAGCTGAGACCTGTCCCTAGGACACCCAGCTTCAGCGACCCAGGGCCACGCTGCCTGTTTGATCTCCATCCCTGGTCCCACAGGTTGCAGAGCTGGTGAGATTTTTCTGAGGGAGAGAGGCAGGCCATAACAAATGTGGGTTGTGTATGTTATGCACTGTGGACACTCAGATAACTATGATGTTAGTGTGATGTTTTTCTTGATATTACAGTCTCTGTGATCTGAACCTTGCAGAGTTAGGCATGTGGTCAGCTTCTGCCTGACTGATTATACTGCAGACCATAGAGACTTTTTTCTGAGATATGTATTGTTTCCATAAGAGTATTTTGTTTCATACTCTTCATTTTGTACAGGAACAGCTTTCAGAAGGCTGTCTGATAAAGCCATAAAAGGCAGATGGGTGGGTAAGAGTGATCAATCTTTATTTCCATTGTAGTCGTATAACACAAGGCAGGGTTACATAAGGTTACGCTCATGTAACATGATAGGTTGGTTTTCCAGTGTTTCCAGTTGACTAGCGTTTCAGTGAAAGCTAGCTACATCTTTATTCAGTGCTCTGAAGATGTATCACAAGGGGAGTGCACACCAAAATAGTGTAACCTCATGTATAAAACTAAGCCTGGTGCATTCCTCTATTTAGGGAACTGAGGCTTTTATGTTTTTGGTAGTCATTCATTAATGAAAATGTATGTCAGCCAAAGAGTAAAATAAGAATGTGAAATGTCAGTAATATATGTGCACGTTCACGTAAGTATTCATAAAAATCAGGACATGTTCAGAGGATGGAGTCCAACCTATCTGTTTTCATCAGTGGGAACTTTGTCTGAATAAGAGTACCAAAATATAGTGACTGCTGTACAGACTTATCTCTGGAGATCATGAAATTATTCAAACAACTGCATGTGTGACTTTACACTGAGAAGGAGCTTTATTGACTCTAGAGGGAACAAGCACGTAAAATATAGAACATTTGTAATCCAGATCCAGGCCAATTCAGAGGAAATCTGTAATGTTATCAGTAAAGCAGGAGAACGTTATAAATTAGTGCATGATAAATGAGTTGATGGGCTGGCAGCTAATCTAGACAATAAATTGAAATGTTGTTATTGATGCCAGGCTGAAGTTAGCACAGCTGAAGTGCTTTGATGCTGGTCTTCCCTTGATGCAGCAATGGGATTTTTGTGCACATGGTCATCATCATCTTCATGGTTTCACAGAGAAACCACGCTATCTTCTCTGGAAAAGTGGGACTTAATAAGCAGCATCTGAGGATGCTGCCTTGTCTGTGTAGTGCCGGACCTTTACTGAAGCAGCACTGCGTTGCTGTGGCTAAGCTGGTGCTAATGCTTTCTCCCTCTTTAGTTCTCCATCATCCCATTTCTTTCTTAACAGGAGTAAAATATCATTTAAAAACAAATGTGCTGCACCTTACCCCACTTTCAAAGATTATGATGGTGATGGGGAAAATGAGTGGCTTCTATGCTGTACATTTCTTATTAGGCTTTTGCTTGGTTTTAAAACGCTATTTCCTTTCCCTTTCTCCTTGCTGAGCCAACACTCACAAATCTTAGAAAGCAATCCTGCATGCTTGAAAGACCTGTTCTCTCAGCAACACTGGGGATATTGCCAGGTAGGGGATGTCCTTGTTTTTTGGGACTTATCCTTGGGACAACTGGTAGCATCAACTGTTGGTTGTACATGAAGGCATTGCATCACTTTGCCCTCTGTGCCTGTGTTAGCTGGTTAGCAGTGTGCAAATACTCTGTATGCAGTGTGATGGAGCACTTTCCTCTCCCAGGGGGTACATGTTTGCCACAGGGACCTCCTTTTCTGAGTTTGGATTCTGATTATCCCCAGAAACATTAGCAAAAGAGGAAGAAAAAAAGAAGAGCTACCTGTGGACCCTAGGAGAAAGCAGATTCTGTAAAAAAAATTGGGACTTGTGAAATTTTTGCTGGTGTGTTTCTTGTGTTCAGTGTAAGAGTTTTTTAAGCGGTGATCTTAGTAACATTCCTCAGAGCCTTCTGGCACAGCAGGTCATGGTGTTCACAGACAATAAATGCCGGTTCTGTGTGGAGGGGTGTCAGAAGAAACTGGGGTTGGAAAATGTTTTATTGGCTTGTACGAAAAACCTTAAAGCTAGTGCTGAGAAAAATTATTATCTTTAAGCAAACAATTCGATTTGGAATAGTAATACCCCAAAAGTATTTCCAGCCACTTAGTTCAGGGGTGCTCTTTCCACTCTGACTCTCTGATTTAGTTGACTCCTTGTGTTCCTCCAGCTGGTGTTGTAAAAATAAGAGGAAAGATTAAATAAAAGTATTCCATCAATTCCTCCATGGCCCTTATGGCTTCGGCAGTAAGCTCATCTGCACAGATTTCTTAATGTCTTGAGGCAAGCTCTCCCATGGGCTTTCCTGAGGACCACACACAGACATTCAGTTCTCTTCTTGCATTTTTCTGTTAATTGCCCATCTTCTAACAAGCAGTCCTGGCTTATCAAGAGTCGCAAATAACTTCTTTTGAATAGCTCTGATGTGCCTAGCTACAAGGCAGTTGCAAAAAGAAAGTGCCTCTGTTGTGCCTTGTGCTCCTCACAACATATGAATGCTATGACAAAACAGACAAACTAGTCAGGCTTGTTGGCTACACGAGCACAGCTGAGGCTATGTGCAAGCCATTCACATAGCCACATGAATCCTCCTACCCTGCCCAATTTGTGGAGGCTTCTACCAGAGACAACATGGCGAGTGCTTCTGAAGGCAAACACATTATGTGTGTTCCCACATGCTGTATTCTTTAGTCAGAGACCAATTTCTGCTGTTATATAAGATGTTAGTTTTTAAGCTTTGCATAATTGTGTTCTGTATCATTTTGATCTTGTGTGTTTTAAATTTTGCCTTTCTGGCCAATGCAATTTATTACAACTAACTTTTAATCTTATCTTCTACATTGGTCTTTATCATCTATTCACTTGAGACGGGAAGCAATTATAGATCTTTGAAACAGATGTCCTACTTAGGCTCAGCAAAATATCTTTAACAGGATCCGGTGTTTAATAAGAGAGCATTAAAAACTATGGAAACATCCTAAAAAGTTCCCCTAAAACTTGGGAACTTTGTAGTTCCTGATTTGTGCTGTCTCCCCTCGATGCAGCAAGGTTCAGTAGCTTGAGAAGGTGCTTAGGGATCAGGACTCTTGTCACTGGTTTGCCATGCGATCAGAAACAAGTCCCACCTGGCTCAGTTTGTTGTCTGAAGACAGTCACCTAGTGCCATCTGAGATGCCACTGGGTATCCAAAACACCTGCAGGTACAGTACTGGGCAATGGGAGGACAGCTATGGCCAAACAGGACCCCCGGAGATGTCTCGGAGGGTGTTAGGTGCCTCTCTTCAGGAAACTGAAGTAGCCTTTAGTCTCCCTGTGTCTTGTTTTCTCCATCAGTAAAGACCATGATACTGCTTGCACAGGGATATTGTAAGGCTTGACATCGGAAAATGCGTTTAAGACAACTCTACAGGTTATTTTTCAGAGCACAGAAAGTCAGAGACTCTCTCTGACAGAAATCTGGTTATGACTTTCCTCTGCGAGAGCTGAACAGCCAGGCAGGGTGAGCTTTCGGTTAGTTGTCCTTTGAATGCACAGTCAGGGTGGACCAAAGCAAGACCAACTCTGTGGTAAAGCACTGATGCTAGACGGCCAGTCCTGTCAATTCACCTTGGAGGGGTTTGTAACTCTGGGTTTGACCCTGAGGACCAAAATCAATCTCCTGATGTAAGTTATGGCTGAAATTCCCATATATCGTTGGAGCACCTGAATTTGGCCCCGGGAGGGCTGGATGGATGCTTCGATGTTTTGGGGAAGTCCACCAGATGGAGCTCGTGTTTGAGGGATAAAGCTCCGGCAGGCGCTGCAGAAGCTGAGAAAATAGGACGTAGACCTCGTTTTTATTGGATTGTTTCACGTAATGGGGTTGAATCGAGCAAGCCTGGCTTCCCAAGTGCTTGCTTTTAACAGGAAACATTTGATGCTAAAGATGTGGAAAAAGGAGATGTATTTTTGCGGCTAGAAGTGCTTGAAGCTTTCATTGATGTTTTCATTTTCTTGTCGCTGACTTGTTTTGCAGAACTGTTTTAGCACTCATTCCCTCAAATCTTTCCATCCCTTAGTGTGCTTCCCCTTTTTAATTATAATAATTACACCCCTTAGCTATTAGATCCATATAAATTCAAAGCACTGGAAAATTTGCTTAATGGTTTAGAGGAAAAAAATATGATGGGGGTGTGAGAAGGAGTAGTATTCAGCTTTCAACTTAGTTACCTAAAAGACAGCTAATAAAACTTTGGCGTGTGGCAAAGAAAGCGGAATTAAGCCTGTCTTAGCCTGTGAAGTCTCCTGAAAGACATAATCTGTGAATTCAGAGGTCCAGCTACACACCACTGCCACCAGGACCGCACTAGTTTGGTGTGCATGTCACCTCTCAGATTTGTGCCTCAAAAGCTTTTGAAAACATTTTTAGAAGCACATTTGTTATTCGTGTAATCAAACAACTACACTAATACATCGGAGAGCAACGTAAACACTCTGGATATGAGTGGTATTGATAGGCATATCTGGCCATGATAAGCATTATGCTTATCTTCAACATGGGTGGTACGAGCACTGATGAGATTTGGCCCCTGCTTCATGCAGTGTGAGGTAGTAATAAGCCATGTTCTTTGTGGAAAGCAAAGTTAATGAATATCACTAATTTCACCTTCTAATGAGACAGTCAGGTCATTGCAGCCCACCTCTGTTCTCTGTAATGCAATGTAGCCATCCTGATGGCACCAGGGATTTCCTGGCAGTAACGTAAAGCCGAATTTGACTCACTTGCTATTGGATTTATTTTGAGCTCCACCAACCAACCAAAAAATGTGTTCATACAGAATGGCCTCTAGTTTCAGACAATATGAAGCAGGCCTTCTGCTTCCTACCACAGGATTTCTGGGTTTGTGAGACAAAAAACAGTCAGATGATCTTTTATTCTAAATCATGTAGGATGAGCATCCCTTCAGTAATGCCTTTAGAAGAACCATTTTATAGCTCGCCATCCCACTCTGTTGTTGCCTGCAGCTCTCCTCCACTCTGTATAAGTGAATGCCAGCACGCAAAACCACTGCTAATTGCTGGGTGCTCTTGGGTACACTTGGATAAGAAAAAAGGAGCGTACGCGAGTTAACGTAGCTGGATGTATACTTTAGGTGCTGTGTGGCGGCTAGTTGTAGTTTTACAGCAGCCAGATGTTGCACCATGCTTAATTTAACCTCTTTTTGTATTGTTACATCCCGTAGTGCAGACTTTGAAAATGGATAAAGTTGAAACCTGGGGGGCCCCAGAGCAGAAAGGTTAAGAGTTTGTTTCCTCAGTGGTCCTTATCAGTAATTACAGAGGATCAAATCTTAGCTCTGATATATTTCAGATTCTCCCAGCAATGTTATCATCTGGTCAATGACTGACAATTTACCTTCTGCTCTTTCTTTCTTAGTGTTTTCTGTCTATTAAGTAAATTGCATATTCCAATTTCCTAGGAATCATGGGTGTCTGCTGATTAAATACACTCAGTGACATGGGTCAACGCTTATTCAGAGCTATTCTATCAGGAGAGAGCCATGCCTACTGCACACAGTGATGTTATATGCTGTAGATGGACAAAAATGCTAAGAATTCTGAGCATCTTCATGTTACACTCAGCTTGGGATCTTCTGGGAAAGTCCAAAGGGAAGAGTGTTGTCATGAGGGTGATTTGGGTGTTTCTGCTGAGTAGAGTTTGTAATTTCCTTTTCTTCTTGTCACTGGTTAACCAGAAGGGAAGACATCTCAGTCTTGAAATGGGAGCTGAGGATATCAAAGGCTGGTCTTCACCTTGAGGAAGGAAGGAGAAGAGGAGGAGGAGGAGAGATCGATGCCGTGGATTTTTCAGTGGCCTGGAAGGAATTAGGACTTGTCTGTCTGTCCTGTGCGAAGGCAAATCCTTCTCAGTCAGTTGTCATCAGATAAACCCAAAATCAGTTCTTCAAATGAGTTCTAGTTTTCTGCCACAGAAGTTGCCATCTTTTGCATTTCCCAGGTAAGTACTTACGGAGTCCTGAAATTGGCCCTAAAAATTACAATTACTACTTTTGTACTAAGGTTTTATGAGGAGCAGAATGTCCTATTTGTTCGTGTGTGTGCACAAGCTGTGTATACAGTTGAAGTTTGGGGCACATGAAGCATTAAATGCAAAACAAAAGTTAGTGTTTAGTTTTAAGTACCGTTTTTGAACAGCTGATTCTTGTTGCCAAGGAAAGAATTTGTTGCTCCGTTTGTGAGTGTGTAATACTGTGGTCAAAAATAGTGGCTTCAATAAACACTTAGTGGTGGCATGTCTAAAACAATTATTCTTTGAAGACAGGAATATAACAAGAACGTAGGTCTGGGCTGTGTCTGTGGGAACACCTAGTCACATAAGAATTAAAGGGTGTGTGTTCTAGATCAAAGTAGCCCATACTTCACAATATGTCTAATTATCATACCGTTCTCCTTTATTAAATTCATTTGTTTTAATTAGAGGAATAGATACTTTGCATCAGAGTTTAAGGGGTCTGTTGGGCAGTTGAGATTAAATCAATAGTTTGTTAACAATTTTATCTGGAAAGTAGATTAGGTTATTTAAATTATGTGAAAGAGCATCATTTTTCTTTTCTCAGTAGAATAAAGTTATGATTAAGAAATAATGCTTGGAGCATGAGAGCTCTGCTTGTCCTTATTTTTCACATGCAGATTTGGGATTCTACAGTGAAATTGTTTATCTTTAATCTGGTTTTACAATATTATATCAAATTTGGCAAAATAAAACAAGGGCTGCGGTAGTGTCTAACAGCAGGTGTTTCCCAGTGACGATATGGGAAGTGCCAACAGGCCCATATTTTAGAATTGTGTTTTATTTTTGTGCAGTTGAAGAAAAAAATCTTGTTAATCAGTTCATAAAACAGTAGGATTAAAAAGAATGCACTGGAGGTGTAAAACAGTCAACACCAAAAGATTTTAAAGATTAGCTTAATAAATAAAACATAATTGGATAAAATAGGCAAATAATGAGTTAAGGGCAGCCCAAACGTGTAATTTCTTGGGGTCAGCGGCAATTCATCAGTTTACACCGCAGCTGGGTAAAGACTAGAGGGCACGTAACAGGGTGTCACAAAATTGTATTAACCACACTCTGCTGTTGGGGTGTCTTGTTTTATCCTTTGCCCACCAGCGCTTTTAAGTGAGGCAGGAGAAAGATTGAGTTAAATCGCAAGCTGCACGCCAACTGCTGCACGTGCTTTTGATTTTTCTCAAGATAGGGTAAAGAAAATTAAAACAAGAAACTGTAATTGAGGCAAGAAGGCAGCAAGCAGAGCACTTGCAGGATACTCACACCACCCTGCCACTGGTCACAGTAGCTCTGGGTTTTTGGTGGAAGTGTGCTGGGCGTGCTGCACCTTGCCTGCCTGCATGCATGGGCTGCACTTGGCGAAGCAGCAGTGCACCAGGGGCAGATGTTCTCATGGGCTTGTGCTTTGTCCAGCCCTGAAAGGCCATCGCCTGTCACGCACAGGTCGCTCTGCTTCAGGCAGCACCTGCTTGCTGCCTAATGGGTAGAAGGAATACTCGACCTCTTGCTCCAGTGAAACCTGTGGCTCAGCCTTGGGCAAGCAAAACCTAGTAAGCAACATCAGTGTTTCTGCTGATGGTAGGAGCATCATCTCTATGCTTACAGCAAGTTATTTCTGTTCTATCGCTTACCTGCACGCTGTTACTGCTCGGACTCCACCTGGGCATTCACGTGTTGCTCCGCTGGGGAAGGCAGCGACAGCTACCAAGCCAGATGCTTCCTAGATGCCTCTGGAAGCCCCTGCTGCCTGGCCCATTCCTCTTCTGAGAGAGTGAGCACTGTGTGATGCTGCATAACTAAAACCCATCATGGCCTATGAGGCATAATTGATTGATAAATCCAGTTTAGTATCTCCATTTCTGAGGTTAATAAATAACGACACCCTTTCCCTAGCAACAAATGTTAATTGATGGATTACTGATAACAGATCTTCAGATCTGCATGACAATGAGAACCACATAATTGGGTGAAAAAAATTATATATACACGCAATTAAACACACACATGCAAGCGCACACAGTGTCATCTGTCCTCCATACCAAATGCACAGCAGCACTGGGTGCTAAAATTTGCAATGAATTATTTATATGATGAATTATCCCTCTTTCTCTCCTAGAATACCCAATTGTCCATTTCCATTTTTGTTTCAGAAAGACTGATTATTCAGATCTATTCACTGGACAGCTTATTAAACATTTCCTCCTCTTTTTCTCCATAACACATAACATGCATCTTGTTTTCTGGTAGCACCTATCCACCCGCTCTAGTAGGGTCTCTCAGCGTGGTGAAACCGTGAAGAGCGCAATTGTTACCCAGACAGTTTACAGTTGCCTTTGTGAACCAATTACAGATGTTCCAAATTTGGGGTATTTATGTGCTCACTTAAGTCAAAACAGTTTCAGCCCCTGAGTAAACAATCCACAGCTTAAAGACAAAGATTGTGACTGCATACGAATGAGTAATTTGGTTCTCATCAGTATTTAGCGTGCACCTCTTGAAATTCATTCTTGCACCCATTTTTGCTGGTAAAACTCGGTTCCCTGGAAGCCTTTGAGAGGGTGAGTGCCCAGAGCCAAATCATTTAGAGGTTTGCTGATCTTCTTCCCCTTTAGTGTCTCAGTTCTGCCACGTTGGCATAAGGAACAGCATTTTACAGTCAAAGCCTTCTCGCCCTGGGTGTTGTACGCTGCCATGCCTGGGACCTGGTCCTGTAAAGACTGTACAAACATGAGCCATCTTTAGATTCAGGTGGTGGCATTTCACTACCAATTGCCTAGGTGCTGGGATAGTACCTGGGACAGTCAACTGGATTCAAAAGGAATATCCTACCCACAAGAATATTCCATAGTTGGGGCTTTCATTGTTTGGTTTCTGTTTCGCTGGCTGCCCTAGTACCTCCCCAGGCATCACGTAATTTTCAGCATTTAAATCCCAAATCCACCTTCCATACCTGTGTTCAATAATTTTGTACCTTGTAAATTTTGAGAACGGCGAATCTTGTTCTGAAAGTGTTTTAACTGTTCCTCTGGCAGGGACTCGCTCTGTGCTACGCTTTAAATCACGATAGAGATTTACAGTTGCGATAGAGGTGGAACTGCAAGCATCCAAAAAAAAGAGTTATCTGTGCGCAGAGGAGTCGGTATTTACATACCTCAGTAAATAATATCCCAGGGATGTCATCTTGCTTCCCCTGAAATCACAAACAGTAATACCCTCTAAGAACAATAGCACTAAAACTGTCCTCAGGTTAAAAATAATCTGTTTGCCTCTGTGTGAAGCACACGGTCTCAAGAGCTCTTTGCCTGGGTAGCAATATTTTACCTCTAATGACCTCAAACCAGAGCCAGCCATTTTCGCAGGCTCTACAGAATACTGTTGTGCCATGAATCGTACCCAAAGGTAGCTGCCTGCCTGCACCCCAGCACATCCCTCTCTGCTGGCTCCTGCACACTCCGAAGGCTTGGGGAAAAACTTAGTGAGATTGCGCTGGGGTTTCTTTATTAATTTTCGGCTTTCTTATTTATTCAGATTCTCCCATTTTTTGGATGATTGAACCTCTGTGTCTTCTGCCGCAGAAGAGGAACACGTGTAGTTTACTGAGGTTGTGTTTTTCTTTTTTTGAGGTGTTGCAGTTGGAGGCAAACGACCCTCTAGAAAGGAAGAAGTCGGGATGCTGTGGGCAAATACCAGGTATTTTTAGGTTCTCCTTAAAGATGCATAAATTAATTCTAAACTTCTGTGTCTTTCTTCCCTTCCCCAAACTCCTACCCTTGAACCTATTTGAAAATGATAAATATAGTTGTGAAATATGTAAAAATAGGGATGTCAAAACAGAAGGATAACTGGATGGAGGTCCCCATGGGACTCTTTTTCTTAATCCTGGGTTTCTTTCGGTGAACTTCTATTTTTGAGCAGACCCTTGGGCAGAGTGCTCGCTGGCTTGCAGTGAGTAACCTGGCTACTCTGTGAGTTGACAGAGTGGGAGGTAAGTGGCAGTAACTAATGGCAATTAGCAGAGGTCTGGACAACTACGTGTCCCTGAAGACATCAGCTCTTTTGGGGGTTGTGTCTTCACAGAGTGAATCTGATGGTCACCCTGTAGAATATGACAATTTGCATCCCTCCACTGAGGCTTCGCTGTCAGATTTGCTCAGCAGCCTTGCAAAAAAAAAAGGAGGTTTTATTTTATTTTTGCTCCCCAAATCTGTTGAAGTAGTAGGGAAGGAATGATTACCTTCAGGGAGATTACCCATCAGCTGCTATTGGTAATAACTTGTTTAATGCTTATGTAGCGCTTGACGTTTTTTATGACTGATGTGCCAAAAGGAAGCAAAAAGAGAGGGGTTTGTTTTTAAATGGCAAAGGATACTTTCTGTCTTTTCGTTGCAGCTTCCAGGTAATAGTAAGAGAAACGCCCTTCGCCCCCTGAACCTGAAAGCTGCCTCTGATCAAAACTTAACGAGGGAGAAGGTGAGAAGTTGCGTATCGGCTTGGAGACCTGTTTGCTACATTGCAGGAGGGTTTAATAAATCCCATTTCTCCCGCATCCTTGACCATCTCTCCAGCCCCCTCTCCCTCCTCCATCGCTGTTGGGATGTTGCGCAGCATTCCCGCAACCCGGCTGCGTGCAAAAGCGAAGCGGGAGCGCTCTCCCCCCCCTGCTCCCACAGCGTACCCTAACCCCCTCCCCCGGTCACCCCCTCCCCACTCCCAGGCAGGACACCACGTCCAAGATGGATGTTGAGTAGCTGCTCGCAGCGCAGCAGCGGAGCCGAGCGCGGCACAAAGCCGGGGGCGCGGCGCTAACCCCCTCCGGGGGCTGGAGGGGGGGGTGACCGTGGGCCCGGGGCTCCCCCGCGGGCCCGCCCCTGCGCGGAGCGGCGCGGTGGCGGGGCGGGGCGGCCGCGCCCGCGGGGCACCCCCTGCCCGCCCGCCCCGGCGGCAGCAGCGAGACGCGCCGCCGCTGCGCGCCCCTCCGCGCCGCTCCTCCAAACTTTTGCGGGCGCGCAGCCGCCCCGCCGTTCCTCCCGGGAGGCGAAGTCGGGGCCGTGCCCTGGCCCCGGGTGGCGGCGGGTGCCCGGGGGGGGCTCCCGGCTCCTTTTCACTCGTTTTTATTGTTTTTTCTCCTTTTTTTTTCTTCCCCCCCCCCCCGCGGGGAGGGGTGGGGAGGGGGAAGGGGCTATAAAACGCGAAGGGATTTGCGTGACACAGTCCCCGCTGCAGCCCGTCCCCGCCGGAGCGGGGGGGTTAGGTAAACACCCGCCCCCCTAAAAAAGAGCCCCCCTCCCCGGGAGGGACGGGACAGGACGGCACGGGACCGGACGCCGCAAGGTAAGCCGGGGGGAGCGGGGCCGCCCGGGCTGCCCCCCCCATTGCCGTTGGGGCGAGCGGGGGGCACGGTGCACCCCAGCCGGCTGCGGGACCCCTCGGCCACAGCGGGGCGGGGGACGCGCCGCACCGAGCGGCCCCCCCCTCCCCCGGCGCGGTCCCTCCAGCCGCGGCTGCAGCGCCGAGCCCCTCGTCCCGGCACCGCTCCGCCGCGGCTTTTGCGGGATGCTGCCGGTGGGACCTCGGCGCCCTCTCGGATCCCCCCGTCCCTTTCGAGGTTTGTTTTTCCCTCCCCGTTGCACCGGGAGCACCGGCTCGTCCTCCGGCCCCCGGGCGCTGCCGCCGAGCGGGTGTGTGCCAGGCAGGCAACGGCTCTGGCTTCGCTAGCATCATATTTTGTTTTCCCGGGGCGGGGGGGGAAGCGGCTACCAAAAAAAGTAGACGGAAAACTCAACGGTGCGATGTAAGTGCGGAGATTTGCTACGTGCAGCTTGCGTTGTGTTCTTATTTCGACAGCACAGACAATGGGTCCGAAGCGTTGTTTAATCACTTGCAGAGAGAACTTTGATGTATTTAAATCTTCACGGTTAAAGGCTAGTGCAGATTTTTGAAAAGCAGTGATTTTTTTGGCGTTTTTATTCTGAATGTATTTAATGCTTGAGTGGTACCACGCACTGCTTTCCTCGTGCCAGTTAGCTCCGTGCCAGGGATGAGTGAGATTTTGTCCGTGCCGTGCTGCCCAGGGCAGCTCTGGAAATCATCCCGGTGGGCACCGACGTGAGCGAGGCAGCCGCTGTAAGGCTCCTGTCAGAGAGTGGGTTGTGAAGCTTGTAGCGACTTTCCCTCCCCACCAAAGGATCTGGTTAGCATCTAGTTACAATCTTTAATTAAACGGCTTAAAACAGTATCACTGTTCTTTGGGTCTTGACTGAGCTGCAGGAGGCAAGCTCAGAAGGGAGGCAAGGTCCCCAGTGTAAATACACAGATCTCCCCGGACCGGCTGACTGGCTGTGAGCAGATACCAGGCGATGTTCACTGACACAAAAGTGGCACCATGTCTCTATTGGAGCATCCTACAGTCAGGCTGAGTTAGCAGCCACATCCAGGACGGTTTTAGGACAGACTACCAGCCTAGGTGCGCCGATCTCATGCTTGGTCGAGCTGGTGGAGTTGTATCTGTGTAAAACTGGAAGAGGTGAGAGTGATTTGAGGGTGAATTCCTCCCTGGGCGGTTGGCAGCGAGTGATTTACACGCTAGTGACCCTGGCAAGGCACTGCTGGCTTGGCCATAACCTGGTTTCTGTAAAAATAGTGCTTGGGTGTTAGACATCATCAGCACCCTAAGCTGTGCTGTAAGGGAGCAGGGAGAAAAACTTTGTGATTCTGTTCACCTACTTCAAAAATCACCGATTCTCAGCTATGTTAGGAATGGCATTTTGGCTTGCTTCTTGTCAGGAATGCCTCATCCTCCTGGCCTCGCTCTCCTACCTCGTAGCAAAGCACATACCTGCAAGAGGAGAGCTCCTGGGGTCAGCTTTCTAGCACCACTGAAAGTCTCTGTGAGTACTTACAGCAATGTCTAGTATTTAAAACTTGTTAATATTTGAAGGAGGAGAGGACTTTTTAATACACTCAGAGATTTTTATGTTCTAGTTCGACTGTTAAAAACACGATGAAGCAGAAATGTGCAGTAGTGCGTCACATGTGGGTACTGTATGGATGTATTTGGGGTCCTGTGGCTGTGTTTCATCCTGTTGTGAGGAGAACGATACCTGTTCCTTGTGGACTTTCTGTGTCGGCAGATAACAAGCCGCTCTTAATTTGAAAGAACTTTATAATACATCTGAAAAAGTCTCTTAAGCCTTGTCGCATTTCCATGATGAGGACTGTGGGTGCATCACGCTGTCCCTGTTTCTGCATGACCCCGGACAGAAAACCCATTGATTTTTCTGCTGTGGAGGGTGGGCACCGCCGCTTGTCATCACAGTGAGGTGACACGATGCGTGTGTCCTGTGCCTGCCTGGGGACATGCTGTGCTCCGTGGTGCCTGCGAGAGGACCTGGCTGTTTCCTGGCGTGAGCTGCACCTGGCAGGCAGTGGCACACGCGTGACATGCTGCTGGCGTCATCGGCCGGTGGGTTATGTCATGCCCCAGCCCCCTGGGGGAGTTTGGGGTTTGGTGATCAGATGCACTGTTTGAGAAGGAATCGGAACGCCATGTGGGATGCCGATTCCACAGGGATTCATATGGGCCCCTTTTTTCGTTTTAAGAAGGTTGTCACGGAGGTGAGGCAGAGCTGTGTAGGATCGCCCTGCCCGCCTGTTTTGTTGTGGATGACTGCTTCGGAAACACCAAGGAAAAGCGTTTAGGTTTTCCCAATGTTTATAAATACAATATGGTGCAAACTGTCAAGCAAGCTGTTCAAAATCACGTAACGCCTGTGCTGCCTTCCCTGTTCGGCTCGAATGCCTTCACCACATACTCGGCGTTCATCCGACGTTTAAAGCTCCCGGCACGCAGCTCCGGCCCATCTGCCGTGGTTTTTCCAGCACGCCTCTCCTCCTCCTCTTGTGAGCTGGGCTGGGGACGCGGCAGCACAGGCAGGGTCGATGCCACGGCTCCGCTTGCGCCACGACCTGCTCGTTGGAGTCCTGGGCCTCCTTTGGTGCTGTGCTGCTCCTGGCTGGCTCGGCAAGGGGCTGGACTGCCCCGAAGTGTCCCGACTCCTACACCAAAACTGCATGTAGGGGCAGAAACTGCGTCTTCAAGTCCACTTAGTCCTCCTTAGAAGGTTTGTCCACCTTAGAAGACCCTTGGAAATGAAGGGATAAACTCCTTCCTGGGAGGTGCCCTGAGAGCTGAAGCTAGGGATGGGGTGGGTTAATGGTGCCGGGGGAGCAGGGGCTCACCTGAGCTGCGCAGTGTGGTTTCAAGCCTCCAGCTGTGTGGTGGCCTTCTGCTCCCCATCCCACGGCTTCAGCAGGGCTGGGTGGAGCCTGCTCGCCAGACGTTTCGCTCTGAAGTGTGCCAGGGTCTTCTGCCTTCATATATATAAAAAGATGAGATGTTTATATAAACTCAGACCCTGCTTTTTCTTCTACAATTTATGTTCCAAAAGGCTGGTAATAAACAATTTATTAAAAAGAAATCCTGATTTATTTCTGCAAATGGTTACACTTCAAGCTGGTACTGAACGGTTTTGTAGGAGACCACCTTTTATGCTTCCCATGGCAGTTTAAAAGATTGCTAGAAAAATAATCCAGAATCTAAGTAGGTTTGGATAAAGGCAAGCCAGGACTATACGTCAGGGTATGTGGTGCTTTTATGCAGCGAAGCGGCGGATTTTACCACAGAACATCTGGGTACTGGCTTCAGTTACAGCACAGATTTTAGTGGGATAACAAGTCTTGTTTGGCTTTGCGTTCATTTTGAAGTCACTAAACTTTATATGAATAATAAAACTGTAAGCCCATTACTTCACTATTTTCAAGGGGCTATTTCAGTCCTCCTTCGGGGTCTTGCATCTTTCTAGAGCTGGTTTTATTTTGTTTTACTAAGTGGGTATTTATCTTTGCAGTCCCTGGCTTGCTTTCGCAGGAGGCAGATTTACTAATTTGTACCGATGGACGCAGCGGAGATGGCAGGTTTCCATTCGACCCTGCCGAACGCGCACGTTTTCTGCATTAAGGGCAGGCTAATGAAAACTGCACGTTTCTCGGTGGTGCGTTCAGAGGGGCTGATGTTATTAACGTGGAAGACTATACAGCTGCTCTGGGCTACCAGTTCAACCACTTGTGAGGGTTAAAATAACGGGGGAGGTTTTGCTTTCTTTTTCTGTTTGATTATAAAATGGAGAGGAGAGGGGTAGACTGGACTGAAGGAGGGAAGGGCCTCCTTCTTCATGTCAGAAAACAAGTTGGCAAGCCCTTAGAAAAGGGTGTGCATACTGGTGGGAATGCCCAGCGTCGAGGATGATAACCTCAACTAATTATACAGCAAGAAATATGTGTTTGGAATAGAAGGTTTGGGTGAAAACGTATAGACAGCCATAAGACTTATGTTTACCTTGCTTACAGAGAACCCAGTGTGAGACTGAATGCTGTTGAGCTCTGTATTTTGGTGTCCCTGACTGTACGGGCAGCAGTGAAAGGAGAATAAATCAGAATTATGTTAAAGGAAAGAGAATATCTTAGGTAAGACCAGTGAGAAGGGACTTGAGTACTGCCTGAGCTCCGCTAAATAATGAGCGGTGCGGTGAGGGAGCATTGCCTTAGAGAAAAGGCAGAGTACAGAAGCTGTGTTCCCTACTCTCTGTTTTACATTGTGACTGAGAATACGCTACTTCTGCGACAAAAATCTTCGTGAGATCAAACAGGGATAGTTTCTGCCTGAGAAAACGACTCAGATAAGCTAATGCTTATGGATGGATGGAAGGAGCTTTGAAGGCTGAGGAGATGTTATGTTTGAAAACTTTGAAAGATGTCATTAGGAGAGGAAGTATTTGCCCTTAGCTCGGGAAATAGGTCAGGGTAATAAATCATAACTCCAGGAGAACGTGCTTAAAGCTGGAAATGAATTAAGAGGGAGAGAGAAAGTAAATATTAAAAAGAAGTTTGTTCTTTCAGAATTAATTTTCTAATTTGCAGTATGCAAGGACACCCACTGAACCGGGAAAAAGATAAATGTTAACACAGAGCTGTAACAGGAACCAGCCGAAAATCTTGTGACTGCGTAGATGGCTTTGATTGTACCCCAGGGAGCATGTCGGTCGCGCGGGACATGTCAGAAGCAGGCAAAGCATCATCTTTTTCAGATCATATGCGAGAGAGCTGATACTATAACGTCACCAAAAAGGTGGTGATCTTCTGGGGGACATTTTACAGGATGGGTTTTAAGTGCCGTTCGAGTAATCAGCAACGTGAGCGATCTGAGAACCCAGCCCGCAGTCCACGACTGCTTCGATAAACAAAAATATACCCGAGTTACCAGAGGGATGCAGGCGAATCCTGCACCGAGCATCTTTTGCTGGGCTATGTCCTTCCGCCCGGGCAGGGGCGAGTGCTCAGGTAACTGCAGCATTTTCAGCGTTTCTCACAGATTGCTCAAGAGCATGCGGGGTTGTTCGGGTTTTGGCCCGAACCGGGACCGCTCTGGTTTTAGGGTAATTAAATTCAGTAGTTGGAGAGATGTTTGTTGCTTGTGTGACAGCTGAGATAAGAAGCAGTGGGTACTTACTGCGAGCACCTGGAAATCTGAAAAACAAAAGGCAATAATTTATCTTTCCTAGTTCATTCCCCCCTCGCAGGTCCGGATATGAGTGCCCCTCCAGCGTGACCCTCGCACGCTCACAACGTGACACACCACCGAGGCCAACACTTCCCCTGTGATTTACAGAGGAAAAGCATTGCTCGCCTAATTGAGGGTATTTTTTTTTTCATTCATTTAAGGAAAAGTAACTTTCAAGGGGTTGAAACTTTATTAGGGTGTGATAAAAATGATGCTTTTCATCTTTCTCACTTTTAACTTGCTCAGTACCAAAATAGAGCAGCTCTAGACCAGCTCCTGCTGCAAAGGCTGGTGGGGAGGCAGGCAGGAGGCGCGATGGGATCGCAGGTTCTTCGCACATGTCTGCAGGGATTACTAAACAGGGTAGATGGCTTTTACAAAGCAACCAGAATATCGTGAAGACGTGAGCGTGCTCTCTCTCTCTCTCTCTCAATCTCCCCTTTGTTTAGGTGCAGCAGATTTACCCCTAATTTGTTTATAGTCAAACAGTCTAAACGTGTCTCAGCATTTTGAAATCCAGAAACCTGATGCAAATTAAGCAGTTTACAGATCGCGATGATGATGGTGCGGGAAAGCCAAGTGTCTCGGAGCTGCCAGCTGGTCTCTGGATGCGAAGGAAAACATCAGTGAGCAGCGTTAACAGTTTCTAGTCCCTGCTCTTTCTCTTCCTTTGGCTACTAAATCTGCTTTTAATTCCCCGTGGGCTTTTTCTCCTGGGTAAGAATTACTTACTTGAGTGTGATTTGTAGGACTAATAGGATCTTATCCTTATTTGGGGAAGACCCTAGGGGCTCACTCAAACTGATTTTTCAGTAATGAGGAACAATGAATAAAAATCTAATAGTCCCAGGGGGTATTAAAATTACAATTTTGCAGGGAAGATTTAATGTCAGTCAACTAAAACTTTTATAATCCTGTTATAGTACAATAGTTGAAAAAAAATCATACTAGGAAAAATAAGTAGGTTTTAAGACCCTTTCACATCATGTGAACAAGTCTAACTTAATTTAACATTTGAATTAAGCAGTTATTTTAAAGCAAGAGTATAAGACATCTCTTGCAAGTGTGTGATAGCAGGGCGGCAGGCTCAGGGAAAGAAACGCGCTATGTTAATTTGCAGAGCGCATTCTAATTCCCACTCACTTAAGAAAAAGCAGTTGCAAAGCATTTGTAAGAAAATCCAGGCAATTAGGGCTTTAACTAGAAAATGCAAAATTCATACGCGTCAGCGAGATGTACTTGCAGAAGGCCAACATACACTTCTGGCTCAGCCTTTTGCTCGCTGGGTTCATGGCCAAGGACTGTGCAGACCTCGACTTGCGGCCCTCAGCGAAATGTGCACGTAGGGAGTGAAGTGGGACCCGAGGGCATTGTCCCCGTGGGCAGAGCCCCCTGCCCAGCTCCAGACCAAACCTCTGGGGCCTGCTGAGATGCCTTGAGGGGACAAAGCACCAAAGAGCAGGTACTTTTTTGAATTTACAGCTTTTGGGGTTTTACAATGCAATATTAACGGTGAGGTTGAAATTACACTTTGTCTTTTAGCAGTAACTTTTCCCCAAGGATCTCGCAGCCACCTCCAGTGGCTAGTGAAGGGACACCCCAGAAGGCAGTGCTGGGTCCCACGCCACAGCTCACTGCATCTTCCCCCTTTGGGAAAGGAAATGCCCTTGGCACATGTTTCGTCCATCTTTGAATGCAGAATTTCCCTTCTTTTCCCTTCTTCTTTCTTTTCCCTTCTTCTTTCTTTTCCCTTCTTCTTTCTTTTCCCTTCTTCTTTCTTTTCCCTTCTTCTTTCTTTTCCCTTCTTCTTTCTTTTCCCTTCTTCTTTCTTTTCCCTTCTTCTTTCTTTTCCCTTCTTCTTTCTTTTCCCTTCTTCTTTCTTTTCCCTTCTTCTTTCTTTTCCCTTCTTCTTTCTTTTCCCTTCTTCTTTCTTTTCCCTTCTTCTTTCTTTCCCCTTCTTCTTTCTTTCCCCTTCTTCTTTCTTTCCCCTTCTTCTTTCTTTCCCCTTCTTCTTTCTTTCCCCTTCTTCTTTCTTTCCCCTTCTTCTTTCTTTCCCCTTCTTCTTTCTTTCCCCTTCTTCTTTCTTTCCCCTTCTTCTTTCTTTTCCTTGCTGTCAACCAAGGATGTATGGTTACCATAAGAAGGTCTGAAGGTTTTGGGGTTGTTTGGATGTTCGCTCACCCATGACAGTCTGACCTATCTGCCTGTATGTGTTCCCTCTGCTTTTGTTCACAGTAACTAGATAAAGAGCTAACCTTTTGCCTGCCAGCCTGGATAAATAAACACTGGCCCAGCAGTAGAGTGGGGCTGAAACCAACCCTTTTGATAATCCAATTTTTGAGATCCCTTATCACAGCTCTGCAGTTGACCCTGGCAGGTTTGAAACTCTTGTGGCACATCCCTTCAGAGCGCCCATCTTTTTGCACTTGGGAAAGACTTTTCAGCTTGGTCACGCAGAAGTCCACTACTTAGAAAACCCAAAAAGTGTTAGAAAGCCACCCTGAAGACTGGCAGCTCCCAAACACACTCCTATCCTGCTTTGGTTTGAGGGGCTAGTGGCTGGCGAGCTATGGTTGGACTCGTGGTGTCTTGTAACCTCTTCAGACAGATGCGTGTGTCAGCTCTGACCATAGGCCCACCTGCGGTAGCAATCTCTGTGGCCATGCTTCACCGTCTCTCTGGGCTCGTACCGTTTTTCCCTTTGGTGGCGCATCCTTTCTCCGTCGCACGGCTCCTCAGCCCTGATGTTCAGTGATGTGGGGTGAGCAGTGCCCCGTAGTGCTCGCTGAGTGGCTCGGGGCAAGCACGTGGGCTGCATGGGTCTGTAGCTCCTCTGGTTGGGTCTGTAGCTCCTCCGGCGCCTGGCCACACTTATCCTGAATCTTTTGTCCACTTCTCAGCAGCTGCAACAGCCCTGACTAACCTTGGGAGCCATCCCACACCGTACAGGCACTCCCCTCCTGCGAGGGTCCCCTCTCCCTCATGAACACTGGGCGTGCTCGCTGCTGTCGTTCGTCCCAGTGACTAGTGGAAGGATTAGGACATGCGGGCCGGAGCCTCCACCCATGGGTAAGGGCGGGATGAATCTCCCACACCTCACCATGCAAAGGTCAGGCCATTGGGGGAAGCAGAAGTTCGGATTTTCTGTGGAGGCGGTGGGAAGTGTCAGGCACTGCAGGGTGTCACCGCAGGTAGCTGCGTCGAGAAATTCAGAGCAGCTAACATCCTTTGCTAACAATTTGCACTGATTTACTGAGTTGCCCTCTATAGATATCGGTGTCTTTTTTAAGGCAGGATGCTAAGGAAATAAATGCCAGTAGGCAAAATTTAGCCAGTGGGAGGATTCCTGCTTTTTCTGGTCCCTACCCACGGAGCGTATAGAAGCAAGCATGTGAAAGAGGTAATTTTCTGAATGGCACACAGAAGTGGTGGGGCTGATCTTCCTCCCTGTGATGTAGTTCACTTGCAATGGGCCATCCTGTGCTCTCAGCCACCGCAGCCTCTGAGGAAGTCGCCAGAGTTAATGGTGTGACTAGGAAACTGTGTGTGCTGCTTTCTAGGGACGGTGGGGATCAGTGTGGGGGACGATATCCACGCTAGGTCTTGGAAAGTCTTTGCTGCTGTAACTGTGGCTGAGGTCTGCCAGCTCTAACGCTGAGCGAGCTGGTAGAAATATGTAAATATCAATCTCTTTAGCACTACATTTGATACTTTCCATTTTCAAACGCTTGACAAATGTTTACATATTTTCAGCAACCCTTTTCCAACTAGGGAAAATGAGACTCAGCATCTGTGGATTACCGTGATACGTAACAAATCATTATGAGAGAGCACCTTAAGGGTTCATTAAGGACGTGTAGGGCCTAAGGTTTCCTTCACATGCCTTTAAAGCTGAAGGCAGATAATATTAAAACTGAATCCAATTTTGGACAGTAAGTTCAATCAGAAAAAATTGGATTCTGGTGATAATTAAGGAATTGGAAATTTTGGGGGATCACCTATCAGCATAACACGTATAAGGAAAGAACAGAATAAAATAGAAATCACTTTTTTCCCCTGTTCATATAAATTGTATTTTCTCCTTGTCCCACATCTAGTTAACCACGAGTGTTCCTGGATTGAAAAAACCTAGAATCCAGCCTTACAATTGCATTTGGTGCCAGATGCCCACCAAAGTTTCTGTGTGAGTTCCCGTTGCTGTGTCTTTGCTCCGAGATATCCACTGCCCTGCAAACCCCTGTGGGACACCGTCCTGCTGGCAGCGCAGGGATGCAGTCGCTTCCCCAGGGGTCGGAGAATCGCCTCTTGGGCATGAGCACCATAATAGGGGTTGTTACTGGAGCTGCTGTCCTGCTTCGCTCTTCCAGCTGCCAGAGGGCTTTCTGGAGAGCTGCTGCTGTTACTCTTTGTGCTATTGCAGGCATTACTGGTCGTTACTGGTTAGGCTGGAAGCACTGAGAAACCCCTAGGCAGTAAAAAGGAAGATACAGTAAAATTGCAAATGAGAATTTCTGAATAGCTGTTGCAGGAAAACTGTGTGTGTAGAGGTAGGGAAGTGGGCATGAATACTAATGTGCTTGGGCTAGCTGTGGTTTGTAATCCTATGTACATGTGTGGTGGTGTTCCTGACGCTGAAGGAAACTGTGTGTCGGACGGAAGCTGAGGGAATCGGCCTCCGTGCACTTAAAAGGGTTTCAAAGTAGTCAGCAGTTTTCCCTTTTTTAACCATGTACCAAAAAGTGGAAGGGAAGAAGCACACAAGCAATGCCGGTGCGCTCACGGCCCAGCTTTCCACAACGCATGAGCGCTCCGGCTGTTGCTGGAGACGCTGGAGGCTCGGCTTCCCCCTGCTCCTGCCCGGCAAGTCGTGCTGGTGACCCGCAGCCCCTTGCCTGTCACTGCCTCTCCCGCGGCTCCCTGCCCTGCGTGAACCCCTTGTTTTCTCCCCTTTACAAACACCTTGTTGGCCGCGGGCAGCTGCCAGGCGAGCGGTATTCCCCAGGCCCCAGGAATGGCTCAAGCAACTTTAACTCCTTCGGTAGTTGCTGCAGTTAATGACTTTGGGTTTATGTTTTAGCGCTTTCCAAAGGTCTGTCTGACCTCCAGCCGTAAGCCCCGGCAGTTTGAGGATGTGACGGCAGGATGCATGGACCCCGGTTCTGCTCCTGCTCTTTCTCATACCCTGACACTTCAGTCATCCCTGTCCCTCGTGGGTTTTGGCAAGGGGACTTGCTCATAATGTCATTCAGAAGGATTCCAGAGAAACAGTGGGAAACTCTGTACCAAATACCAACATGCTTGTGTTGGTTGTAATTTGTAATTGTTCGTATGTGTTCCTCCCCGCTAATCCCCTTGCTGAAATTCATTATGGGGAGGCAGTAACATACACTCAGAGAGCTGTGCTGAAGGCAGAATGCCTTGGCCAAGGAAAGTAGCTATTGTTTTATGATTAAAGGAAGGGATTATATTGGGATTTCCTTGAACAAGGAAAGCCGCTGCCCCACTTTTATTGCTTGTAACAAGGGGATAATAATTACCCTCTGTTATAAAACACCTCCAGATCTTGCAATGAAAGATTTGTGGTAGAGCTGCGTGGCGTTCAGGGTTGGTTATCTTAAATGGCCTGGAGTTGTGCAAACTAAGATCTCTCTGCCTTATCTTATTTCTCCTGCTGGGGCTCAAACCCTGCTGAGACTATGGAAAAAATTCCCCTCCTTCAAGTTGGGCGTCTGACATGAGATTTTCCTCTGGAAATGCTGGTACCAGTCACCCGTCCCGTGACTCTCGCCCTCTCCGAGAGCGACATCCAGCCACCTGGGGATTTTGTACGGGCTTGGGAGGAGGATAAGCAGGTACTATGGTAAGGACACAGGCCAGCCCGTGCCGGAGCAGCCAAGGGAAGTGGAGCTTGGCACGGGGGGCAAGCCGCCAGCTAGCTGCCACCCAGTGCTCCAGCACATCGCTTCTTCCCGTGCTACTGCCATCCCCGCACAAGGAGAGGTATGAGGGAACAACTGAGCATTGTAACAGAGGGCACTGGGGACTCGCTGTTTGTTTGGTTTTGACACTCACCGCTGAGTTGCATGGGTCGAGGTGGCTGTGAAGGAGAGAAGCACTGGTATGTGGTCTGTGATTAAAAAAAAGAACTACTAGGCATTTCCTCAAGCGTCCCAAATGGCATCTCCTGCCTCAGCTGGTTTTTGAAGCGTCCAGCTACCACCAGGATGGTGATTTCGTTGTAATCAGAGTTTAATCTGTTTCCACTAAACGTGGAAAAATAAATAAGGCTCGGTTTAGAAACAAAATAGTCAATGTAAAATTTGATTTTTTGATAGCATATCTCCATGAGTATGTTTGCTTTTCAACACGTCTAATTTGAGAGAGCTCCACATTTTACAATGTTACCCCTTCGGAGTTAACCTCTCCCCTAAACTGTAGTTCGTTGCTGCTGCTGTTCTTTAAGATTTGGTGGAAATGTACCCTTATTTCTTTTGTGCCGTCTTATTTTTACATAGTTGTATTTTTCCCCACACTACTGTGATTTGCTTTGCTATAACAATACTCCCAGCAAAGGAAAATTGTGGGTTGAATTGGAATTGCAAGAGGCAGTCAGTTAATCCACAGATTATTGACACGGTGGACCCTAAATGCTTCAAAGGCACCATTATAGTCCATCATGTCCGTGCGTACTTAGGGAGGTTTAATCCACGGATTACAGGTCTGTAAATGCTCCTGCCCTCCCAGTTACAGCTGGTCCTGCCAATGGGAGCTGCCATGTCAAGCTGGCTGCGATGCTACACAAAAATATTTCTCTTTAAAATCCATGAAGACAGTGATACACCCCTGTGTCCTTGTCAAGGCTGCGTTCCTCATCCCTCCCTGTCCCGCAGGGAAAGGCTTTGGGCTGGTGCACATCTCTGGCGGAGGGGCTGGATGGGGCCGCGCTGGCTGAGCTGCTGGTGAGGCTGCCTCAGCCCTGCCTGGCCTGTGCTTTTCCCCAGGCACAAGGCAGGACCAGACAACAAGTTTTCAAGAGCGCTGCTTTTTATTATAAAATAAAAAAAAACGAAAAAACAAAACCCAAATGAAAAGCATACCAAAAGTTTTCCAGATCCTTTAGGGAATAGTAAGTGTTAAATGGCAGGCCTTCACTTCTCCCCTCTGGTCTCCCCCTAAACAAACAAACCGAGCAGCTCCCAGTAAATACTTACAATTTCAAAGGCATTATTTTTCCTTGTTTGCACGTTAAAAATAACTAATTGTATTACAATCGAAATTGGTAGGCGCTTTTAAACTCCTCTGTTGCTGCGGTGATAACTCTGTATGCTGAGGTGCATATTTGTGTTATATATCTCTGGAAATGAAGTGTATAATGGAAAAGCTCACACCCTCTTTACTTGCAGCATTCCTATACTAAGTCAGAGAAGTCACACAGTGCCCTTTTATTTCCGAACCTGGACTTAAATCACGTCAATAAATCTGCAGACTTATTATGAGATGCAGCATGGGTAATGTAAACAACCAAAAAAACCCCCCAACACACCAGAGTTTAAAAATAGAATGTAAGGAGGGAAAAAAGTTAACCATCCGTACAATAAAAAGAGAAGAAATGCAACACAAAAGCCCTGTGGCAGGCAGTGCCTTGAAATTATCCTCACTGAATTACAGTCATGCACTTTCCACTCTCTGTAATTAAACATCAGGGTTTATTTATTCCAGATGCGTTTGCTTCAGGTAAACCCAGATCTTTTTCTGTTTTGTTTTGTTATTGTAAATCCTTTACAGATCTCTGTGACCTGCAGACAGTTGAGAAGTAAAGCAAATTATTTCCATAGATGAAGACACTTGAAGATGACTTGTGAACAGTACTGGCATTGCGTGTGGTTAATCTAATGCTCTTGCTCCCTTTTTATGGAGCATAGGTGCAGTCGGTGACATTGAGCCTTCCTGTGAGTGCGTGTCTGTGTGTGAAATACATGCATGAGGGAACCCGAGCAGGAGTGCACAACGGCTTTGATCCCAGACAGCCACACAAAAGGGATTCTCGGCTTGCTGGGTGGGATTTCTGTGACGGGATGTAAGCGGGGAGCCTCTGGTACCTCTTGGAGTACACCTTGCGCAACCGCTGTGTTTTGCTGGAAAAATACGGCTTGCTTAGGGCAGACAGAAAATACTGTAGGTTTGATCAGTGAAATCAAAACGGGGGCGATTTTATCTGCCCCCGAGGCTGCCCGTTTCTGGCTTTGGTTGAGGATGTGTCCATCCCGCTGATCCTGCAGCCTGTGGGAAGAGCCCATGAGGTGCTGCTGCAGCTCTGGCTAATTTGTCCCCCAACTTGGAACCTAAGCCATTTGCAAATCCTGTTATCCTCTCTGTTTCGGCTTATAATTGCAGTTTACCGAGATATTTGCAGGCCTTTTGTATAGATGACGTTTGTTACGCAAAGGTCTTAGAGGGTGGACAGAGAGCTTGTGTATGTGGGATTTTGGAAAGGTCGGGTAAGGCTCACTGCCCGAGTGGAGATCATTAAAAAGATAGGAATGAATTGTAATCACCATAAAATCTATGATCCGATTTAATGATAATTTTCATGTATTGTGCTTAGTGCTTAAATTTATACAATGGCCAGGCTGCTGCTTTTGTTTATTTATACTTTCTGAAGGGGAAAAAAAAAAAAACCAAACCTCTGTCAAGGTGGTAAATTTTGAGGTATTTAAAATGATTTATACCCCACTCCAAATGTAGAGGATGCATTTTTGATCTGTTGAGCTATGTAGATAAATACATACGGGGTCATTAAGTAAACCTCTTCTGAAGCGTGGCTGTTGCTACTGGCGTGTTGTAGAGGAGATGCTCACCACGGGACAGGACTGCCACCTTCCAGGTTAAAATAAAAAGCAACCCTGGCCACCTGCCATGACCACCACTGCCCTGGCATTGCTCAGCCTGCCCAGGCTTGGTGGCTCTGCTGCCAGTGGGCAAAATAGGGTGATCCCATCCAGCTGGAAGGCGGGCCAGGAGCAGCCCTACCTGGGAGGAGGTGGGGAGCCCCTGGATGCTCCCTGCTCACAGCCTGGCTTCCCAAAGTGGGTCAGTCTGCAGGGGGGAAAGAGAAGGGGGGGAAAACAAGGAGAAAAGGAAGGAAAAAAATCCCCTTTCTTTTTCCTTTCTTTTGGAAATGAAGGAATATATAAGCAAGAACTATATTCTCAAGGACATTTTTCAGTGTTGCTCTTGTTGCTGGTCTAGAGCCGCTGGCGCCTGCGTGTGCCATCCTGGTCCCTCCAAGCTGCGGCGGGTTTTTACCTTTCATTTCATGCTGTGCTCATGGTTCCTGATGAGATCTCCCTCGCCTCTAGCAATGCCCGGAAGGTGAGGGACCAGGGGTGCCAGCTTGTCCCGTACCCGCTGCTCTGCCCTTGCTCCTTACCCCGCAGCCAGCGTCGGCCTCGCCCAGGGGGACGGGGCAGGAGGTTTACCTTCGCCCTGGGGTTTAAGGCTCGGTTTGGAAAGAGTTTGGGGGAAAAAGGAGAGGTGAAGAGGGGCCGTTAGAGGGCACTTGTGCAATCCCGGAGAAGGAAAACGGTGCTTATTATTTCACTGAGGACTGTTTATTTTGGCGCTGTCTTAAATTCAGTGATAAACAGCAGGCAAATCCCTCCAGTCAGCAGGAATATATCAATAAAATATTGACTCAGGGTTTAAAAGAAAAGAAAACAAGACGAACTTGTAGAAAAGGGAATAAAAGGCATTTAGGAGGTGGCACAGTCTGGAGAATAAAAAAATCACACAACATATTTCACGTAATTTGTATGGCTTTACAGTGCAGCCCTTCGGCCTCAGCTTGTACCTGGCTTCTAAAACTGAAACCAGGTTGGAGCACGGCACACCGAGACAAGAAAATCATTTGTTGGAAGTTTCCGAGGGCTGGGTGGGAGAGCACGAATTCACGTGCTCACATCTAGCAAGTGCATTTTCTGAGATACTCCGTCAAAGTCATTGCCCAGCAGTGAACTTGCCCAGAAGGAAACATGGGATGAAGAAGTGATTTTTTTTTGCTTTCCTCTTGATGTTTTGCATGAGCAAACTATAGAGGATTTAGCTTAAAACTCTGCCAAATTATAATGAGTGCACTGCAAAAATAAAATCTGTTTATTAACCGGTGTGAAAGGATGGTATGACATTGACAGCATGGTTTCCAAAAACTGTGAGTGAGTTTTGGTTGCCTCTTTGCTGTTGAGGTGTCCCACTTTTGGAAGTGTCATGCATGAAAATTGGGCCCATTTTAAGCCTCTGAGGTTGGATATGTGAAAATGAAAGCACTTAAAATCCTATTCGCTTGTAAAGGAATAAAGATTACAAAACTTTTCAGTAAGAGCTGACAACTTTGCAAGCTATTTCATGTATGAGATGGGCCGGTGCTGCCTGCCCAGGGATCACAGAACAAACCTTAATGTGTCTTTTGTAGTTATTTTTAAGCTGAAATATTTTTGCAATTAGATAAAGAAATCAGAGACAAATCTGTACCTTGTTGCTACACCGCGGTTATTAACGGGGACAGAAACGCTGTCTACAGGAGTTTTTAAAGTGAATTAGCTAGTGAAATTTTTTAAGAAGTGAAGCGTAGCCTGAGTAGTCCTATAATGAAAAATCATTTATTTTAATAGAGGTTTGCACTGGGACTGACTATGGGAACATACAAGATGATTGCAATTTCAGGGGGTTCATGTGGAGGACGCTGTCTGCAGAAAGTGTCAGAGTTTCTTACCTAACTAAATAATCTTCTGTAACCGTTGTGATTAAGTTAGAAAGAATTTCTTCCCTGTTGGCCAACGATAATACTTGTAAAATCAATAAACAGCGTGGTAGAGCACACGAAACTCATCCTGCTTTGTGTGAGAGGTTTCTGCTGACTGCGGTGACTCAAGTCAGCAAGTATTTTGACTTATGATCTTTGCTCCAAAAGGTCAAATGTCATTAACTTTCCTGATAAGTATCAACACTTCAGTCTGAATTGGAGGAAATATGTCTGTTGTCATCAAAAGCGAAGTCAGGACCTGGTCGGGATAAATTTTGACAAACCCTGGGAAAGCTAAATCAGGATTTAACTATAAGTAGCAATTGCGTGTCTTAGGTAAAGCTGTTTACTCCTTTCCCTTCTATTCAGGCAGAGGACTGCAGTAACCTGTTATTCAAACATCCCACACAATAACAAAGGGCACAATTTGAGACCTGTGAGCACTGGAGATGAAGCCTTACAAGCCCTGCAACCGGGGAACTTTGTCATTCATACGTACCGAATAAACGAGGGCGCAGCCTTTTCCAATGGCAAAATAACTTTTGGCAGCTTTGGCACAGGCAGGGCTTCCCCGCAAGACAGCGGGGCCGTCGACTGGCAAGCTCGCTGCAGGGCTCCCCGGCACACTTGCTGCTCGCTCTCGGGGGGCATGGGGCTCCTCCATGGTCTCCATACCCACCTGGGACATGACCATGGGGGAAACTCTGCCAGGTGAACTTCAAGCATTCACTTTCACCTTTCCTGTGGTTTTCCATTCAGAAAGGGGAGGATCTGGCTGCAAATATATGAATATGTAGTGGGCTGGGGAGGGAGAAAGCTCAGGAAGGCGTAGCAGCCCTGGTGTGAGGGAAGGCAGGAGTGGAAGGAGGCGAAGATAAACTTGCATCCTGGCGAGGGAGTTTTCAGTGTGCGTCACTTGTGGTTTACGGTTACTTCGGGGTTTGCTGCATATTTTCTCTTCCCTCTTGCATCACCAGTTTCAGTGGGAAAACAGAGAGATGAAGGACAGGGACGGAGCTGGACAGCATGACTTAGAGAAAACAGGAGAAAGCGGGACAGGAATGAGCTGAAGTAACAGAGCCAGGGACAGCGGAGAGGAGAGGAGGGGAGGGGGTGAGCGGGGGGGGACCTGCGCTGTTGGTGGAAGGAGCAATTAAATAATGGTGATGTTAGAGGCAGAGGAAACAATATGAGGGCGAAAATAGTCCTCCGTGGGCCTTGCTGGTGTCAGGAGACCTGCTGTCCTGCACGTGGACAGCTGTGTTTAGCTGTACTGGGAGCAGAACGGACTGCAGGACAGGCGGATGCTGCACGGCGGAAGGGGAGCTAGAGGCAGCAGGAAGGGGGGATTTGGGGAGATTTGGCCAGGAGCTTGGAGGTGAAAAAGAGGACAAGACCCCACGCGGTCTGTGGCGCATTCCCACGCTGGGGATGCCGGTGCCCGCAGCGAGCTTGAGCAGGGAGGTGGTGATGAGGAGAGGGGCAGAGCCTGGCAGGCTGCTGGCCACTTGCCTCCGTACAGAGGAGAGCTGGAAGGGGCACAGGGGATTTTGGGGCTGCCGGGGAGTGGGTCTTGCTGAAAGCTCCCACAGGGCCAGACAGGGTGGGCTGGGGCGAGGAGGGTCCCATGCTGTGACCACACCGGCCTCCGGTGACTCCTTTGGGGTTTTTGGAAGGTAAAGCCATGGGAGGGGGGAAGGAGGAGGCTGCTGGGGCTTCTCTCAGGGGCACCTGGTTATATTTTCATGAAGTGTTTGAAGGGGAAGAGCAATTTTATTATGGCTTAGACTACATCATGCCACATCTCAAGGAGCTTTATGTTTGCTACTTTTATATAAAATATTAGGGAAAGGTCAAGTGGAGGGGGAAAAAAAACCCCCAATCTCAACAGCAGATTTGATCTTAAAGGTAAAAAGCAAGAGTTTGTTATAAAGCCATAGTCAACTTCCAGTGCAGTGCAGGGAGCGGTGCATTCAGCTAAGTGACAACAAGATAAAACTGTTCCTGCCAGTTCAACTTTTTATCATGCTTCTCCCCAAAGGCAGTGGCTAACACAGTTCATGTAATGGCCTAAATATCTTTTTTTTCTAATTTTAAAAAATGTTATCACTTAGCAACTTAAACTCACTATATTTGTACCAGAAATGAGCTTTGTTTCCCCCCTTACACCCCCCCATACCAGAGCCATTACATATGAGATCATCTGCTGTACTGAAAGGAGATTTCCAGCCTGTCCCACTGTATATGTTAGGGCAGTCATTACTGACCTGCTTGTAGACATAATAACGAAAGGCTGAGATTATGAATTATTATGCCTAATTTGTAAGGGATTCTCTGCTTTTGTCTTTTGCAATTCCCATCAGGCTTGAGGATTAAGCCCTGCTGAATTGCACGCTAATGCCAATGTGCTTTGAATATGTGTGGGTTTATATCACATGTTTTCCCAGTTCACCATTTTTATAAAGAACAGTTTCACCAGAAATACTTCTGAAAGGATTGTTGGAAACCCAACCAGAATCTCCTAAGGAAAGTGAAGTCGATGTACCCTCCATCTGCTCTGTGCTTACTCTAGCTCCCATGTCCCGCGAGCTCTATTTCTGCTATGGCAAAACATCAAACTGTAGCTCCACCGAAGTACGTGGAAGGCTTTTGCTCTTGGTTAATGACAGGGAGAGATACTAATTTGCAACCAGTGCAGGGGCTTGCTTTCAATTACAGTTCAAGATGGAAAAATCTTATTTACATACTTTATCCAAGCTGTGACGATTCAAGCTTAGCCCTTACAATATGTAATCCTAGTGCTTGTACGGCAGTACAGTGTAGGTGCCAGCAAAACATAAAGTGCATGTGACGTTGTTATAGGTATGCCCACGTTTCAGCAGTAAATCAGCCCACAAGAGCCACAGGAGTTTGCAGCTAGCCAAGTCAGTGACCGCAGGTCACGAATAAACCCGTGCTTTGCCACGGTCTCGCCCACCAGCGTGGGACAAGCTGGCGGCAGCTCCTGCTGCGTGTGGTGCAGCCCTCCTCAGGTGGGACTCCTTGTCATTGCTGTAGGATGCTCCTGCTCCGCTGCCCGCTGCTGCTGCTGCTGCTGCCGCTCAGCTCCAGGCCCCAGAAGTTACCCACCAGAGATGAGGAGCTCTTCCAAATGCAGATCCGGGACAAAGCATTTTTTCACGATTCGTCAGTCATCCCAGATGGAGCCGAAATAAGCAGCTACCTCTTCCGAGACACCCCTAAAAGGTATTTCTGCCCAGTTCACCTGAGGAAGTTGTACTTTGAAGATAGTAGCTTTAACTGCTGGGTGTTTTGAAAGAAAAATTGGATCCAAACCAGAAAAATACAAATGCCAGTATTCTCTCTGGTGAAGTAAGTAACTATGCGAGTTTCCATCCCAATCTGGCCTCCCCAGCTGAGGGTCTATCCAATTTATTTGATTTCTGGGACAAGCGCAGAGCTCCCACAGACCGCAGAAGTTCCCTGAAGTGGGGCCACTAACCATGTCTGGAGGCAAAGGGAGTGGGAAGAAAATTAGAAACTACAGGCTTACCCCACCACACCTGTCTCTCTCCATTATTTCATATTGTGCTTTAAAGAAGCAGCATAAGCCAGTCTGGGCAGAACTCCCCACTTCCCAACCTTGACCCTATGGGTCAGAAAATACTGAGGTTAGGCTAGGGAAGAACCTGAGGCTCCAAAGTGTTCAGGGAAGACCAGCATTGCCACCTTCCTTCTCACACCACACACCTCCTTAAGCCTTCATCGGTGAGAAACATTTTACAATAAAAGACATGTAGTGTTTGGGGGGATGTGGGAGGACAGCTGAAGGTGTATGTATCTATATGAGCTTCTAGGGCCCTTACCTGGACATAGCATAAACTGTGTGTCCTGCTTTGAAAAGCATATCCCTAAATTCCAGAAAAGATCCTGTTTCCCTCATTTATACCTTTGTGACCATTTATACTGTATATAGTTAGTGTAGGGGTAAAAAGGGGAGCTGATGGAGGGGAGGAGGCCAGAAACCCCTCTGCCGTGTCTTGACAAGCAAAGTGTGAACTCTGCAGCACCGTGTTAGTGGGGGGACTCCCCTCACCTCCTTAGCTCTCGCCCACTGGCCTTGCCGTATTCCCTCTTCCCACCCCTCCCTGTAAGTAATGCTTTTGTCTCTGTTGGCCCACCAAGACCAACCTTGATCATGTCAAGTCAGTCCCTGCCGGCTGGCTGCCATCAGGATTTATTTACATGTGGGTCTGTTAACCTTACCCTAGGTATTTCTTTGTGGTTGAAGAGGACAACACTCCCTTAGCAGTGACAGTGACACCCTGCGATGCCCCCCTGGAGTGGAAACTGAGTGTGCAAGAGCTCCCAGAGGAAGCCAGCGGAGAAGGTTCAGGTAACAAATGACCAACGACTTCTCTTGCACCTCAGAGGGCTGCTTTTCTCCTGGATTCAAAGCCCCTCAGACCAGTCTCGGTGTGACGCTGAGTCTCGCAGCAGGCCCATCTTTATGGTCTCCTGCTGTTTGGATCTTCAGCCCCAGTCCTGCTGTTGTGCGGGAAACTGGCAGCAGGTAGCAAAATGACAAGGAAAGGGGCTGTAAAAAAGTAAAAGTAAAAGCTGAGGTTATAGTTACAGAGTGCACTGGATGCTGCCAGAACAAACTGTGTTTGCCCAGCGTAACTCGGCTTCACGGGGGCTTTGCCGTGAGCTGTGTACACAAGATAAGAAGTGGAGAGCCAGGGCTGGCATTGCAGCAGGGCTGAGCTCGCCCTTTTGAGGGGACTCGTCTGTAGACATGGAGTTTATTTGCAGATAAACATGCAACTGCTACTGAGGAGACAAAAGGTCTCTGGCTTCTAGAGCCTCTCACACAAGTGCGAAATGTCATACACACCCCATTGTATTGTGTACGCGCCTTTGGCCCCCACCGTATTTAGGCACAAAGTTTTAGCGTGACTCAGAGGGCCACAATTAAGGGCCCAGGCCCAGAAACAGGCAGGGGAGTCAGTTCCCCCTGAGGAGCTGTATGGCATCTCCAAGCTGGGTGCCTGAAGTAGTCTGGTGGAAGGTATTAGCTACCATTCACGAGACTCCATTAATACTGGTCAGGTGCAGTTTCTTTTGCGTTTGGTTTTAACTTGATACCAAACCAGTTTCCTTCTCTGATTTGACAGAAGTATCTTCCTGAGAAGATAAAACCTTCCTTTTTTTGTCTCACTTTTGTATTTTATGTAGAAGTGTCTGTTAGAGTTTTATTTTATCATATTTGCAGGTTGTGTCTGTACAAATGTTTTTTCTTTGCTTATAATCTAGGTGAACCCGAACCTCTTGAGCAACAGAAACAACAGATTACTAATGATGAAGGCACAGAGCTGTTCTCTTACAAAGGCAATGATGTCGAGTACTTTGTGTCTTCTAGTTCCCCGTCTGGTTTGTACCAACTAGATCTGCTGTCGACAGAGAAAGATACACATTTTAAAGTGTATGCAACTACTACTCCAGAATCAGACCAACCTTATCCTGAATTACCTTACGATCCCAGAATCGATGTCACTTCTCTGGGACGTACAACAGTGACGCTGGCGTGGAAACCAAGTCCCACCGCCTCCTTACTGAAACAGCCAATTCAGTATTGCATAGTCATCAATAAAGAACACAATTTCAAAAGCCTCTGTGCTGTAGAAGCCAAGCTCAGTTCTGACGATGCCTTCATGATGGCTCCAAAACCAGGTCTGGATTTCAGTCCGTTTGATTTTGCCCATTTTGGCTTTCCCTCAGACAACAACTCTGGCAAAGAACGTGGGTTCCTAAAATCATCATCAAAGTTTGGGCGCCAAACATCCCCAAAGCCCAGAGTTGACCTGCATAAAGTTTGTATCGGGAATAAGAACATCTTCACAGTGTCAGACCTGAAGCCCGACACGCAGTACTACTTTGACATGTTTGCAGTAAATACCAACACTAACATGAGCACCGCATACGTTGGCACCTTTGCCAGAACGAAGGAGGAAGCTAAACAGAAAACAGTCGAACTGAAGGATGGCAAAGTTACAGACGTATTCATCAAGAGGAAGGGAGCCAAATTTCTACGTTTTGCTCCCGTTTCATCTCACCAAAAAGTCACCTTCTCTGTTCATTCATGCCTGGATGCTGTTCAGATCCAAGTTAGAAGAGACGGAAAACTTCTCTTGTCTCAAAACGTTGAGGGTGTGCGGCAGTTCCAGCTTCGGGGAAAAGCAAAAGCTAAATATCTCATTAGGCTGAAAGGAAGCAAAAAAGGTGCTTCGATGCTGAAGATCCTGGCTACAACAAGGCCTAACAAGCAGTCATTTCCTTCTCTCCCCGAAGATACGCGAATCAAAGCCTTTGACAAACTCCGCACGTGTTCTTCGGTCACGGTGGCATGGCTGGGCACACAGGAGAGAAACAAATTCTGCATCTACAAGAGGGAAGTGGATGACAATTACAATGAAGAGCAGAAGAAAAGAGAGCAGAACCAGTGCTTAGGTCCAGATACGAGGAAGAAATCGGAAAAGGTTCTCTGTAAATACTTCCACAGCCAGAACATCCAGAAAGCAGTGACCACAGAGACAATCAGAGGCCTGCAGCCTGGCAAGTCCTACCTGCTGGATGTTTATGTGATAGGGCACGGCGGGCAGTCCGTGAAATATCAGAGCAAATTGGTGAAAACGAGGAAGTTCTGTTAGTGCCCCTGTACATAGAAATATATGGAACTCTGGTCTGAACATTATCCTACTTCCAAGTATACGGGATTGACTACTTGCACAGCTGAGAAGTTGTCACCTGTATTTGTACTGTGTAGAAAAGATATCAACTTGTATATTTATGTTTACATAAGTAATTGTTTGGAGGAACTGAGGCTGGCGCTCTCTGGTAGCATCTGGCAACGGTATTATCATGTGTCCGGTGACCCACATGTGATGCTCAGTAGATGTCTAAGGTAGCAGGAAACCTTGAAGGAACTGGCACTCCTTTGCTTCCATATTGCATGAACTGCTTCTAAATTATTTTATACTAAAAAGGCTGAGATACATCATTCGTCCACCTTGTTATTCACACGCAAACCTCACCGACATACACCCTTTCGCTCAGTGTAGATGGTAGGGTTTCTGTAAATTATTTTATAGAGTCTTGTTTTAAATGTTTATGTTGCTATGATTGTAAACTATTAAAATCTCTCCCCAATAAAATACAGATCTAAACTAAGTATTAACCGGGCTGCACATGAAGCAATTTCATTGCTAATGTAAATTCTTACCTAGCTGATTTTCATGTTTAAATACTGTATGTATTTCATGTACAAAGTTGCCATAACGTTATATTCCTGTACATAAAATTAAAAATATTAGATTATATATTGTTTCTTTTTTCTTGACATTCTAAGGGGGCAAACAGACTCGAGGACAGAAGAGGCACTCTGAAACTTGAACCAAATTCAGCTAGGACGTGCCTCTCTTGTTCTTCATCTTTTTGGGCAAGGTGACTGAAGTCCCGTAGAATTACTGATGTTACCGAGTCAGTTAAAATCTGCAAGGGCTTGCAGTCTGAGTTAGACCATGCAATTCAAACAAATAACGCACCAGAGAACCAGTTGTTATTTTTGTTAGATTATCATTGAAACAAATTTGCTCTCTGGATGCTGGTGCTTTTGACCGCAGTAATAAAAAGCTGAGAGGATTATTTTTTTTCCATTGACAAGAGTGGTAGTGCCAAGAAAAAAAAAACGTGTACTTTCATTTAAATTGCAGTTATTTCCATTGTGTAGATTTCTTTAAAATATTAAATGTCTGGATCTCATCTTTTCTAAATTTTCTTATTTGTTTTTCCACATGTCACCTTCATCGACTCAAAAACTTGTATAGAGCTGCTTAATGGAAAACACACTTCTGAGAAGCAACTAGACCAGCTCCATTTCAAGCAGCTAAAAGCACGATACGTACCGCTTCAGTTCCAATATTATAGTACGGGTCAGAGCCACAGGACAGGTAACTGAGACCTTTTTTTCTTGGTCCCATCATACGTACCACTCCGCAGCACTCAGGCAGTGGATGTCAGGCCTTATTCAAAGATAGTCTGTGTCTCTTCCTTAGGTGCCTGTCCACAAAATATCTCGCTGCTGTGACTTTAGCACTGTCAGCCCCCTCAAGGCTCTGAAGAATGAGGGAAAGGAACCAAAATCCACATAAAGGCTGAAAGCATATTTCTCTTAGGGGGAGACAAAAACTCTCCATCCCTGCAGAGGTGAGCTTCAGTTTTCCTTGGCCCCATAGTGCTGAGCTCTTCAGGTTTTCCTTTCTGCTGCCCCCAGCATGTTTCAGTTTGCAGACTGATGGGCGGCAGCAGGGTTTCGTGGCTGCGCAAGCTCCCACGCCGTTGCACAGGCCGAGTTTACTGTGACTATTCTCCAAGACAGAGGCAGATACAGTATGAAGACTGATCAGAAGATGCCTGCTGTGTTTAATGTAATTATATAATAAACCTAATAATTGAAATTTAGATTTCTCTAGAGATGATCTCCTCTCCTTATTTGAAAACATCTCTCTGATTTCTTAAAGTGAATGGCTTCAGTAACACACGCCTGCTAGATTACCGTGCCAAGGCATAGGTGAGCAGTAGATGACTACAGCTGGGAATCCCTCAAGAACAGGACTGTGGTACCAGTGTTAGATCACCAGTTGCCAGGGAGATACTTTCCCTACATTTCACTGTCCAAAAAGCTACTGAATCCTTCAGTTAAAGGTAACACTTGCATTTTTTAAGCATTTCTCTGTTCACTGCTGCCATTTTTGTGGGGAATGCTACTCCTTCTATTGGCCTATTACAATGTTTACTTGAAAACACATGTTTCATCACCATTCCAGCTCTATTTGTTCCCTTTAGCCAGATTTCTCTGGATAACCATCCAGCTCACTTGGCTTTTCTGCCTGCTAACCACTTATGTTTGCAGTATGTCACGAAACAAAAAAATTCCCCAAGATGCAGGCATCTCCTGTTTCTGAACACTACATTTTCAAAGAAAAATGTCACAATATTTGTCTTTATCCCCACTGGAATTCTTCTTTTCCCAAACAGCTAGCTCTATATTCTTCTGGATGAAACTGAGACCATGCTACTATCACATCTACTAATTATCCCGTTAGTATTCATGTCTTAATGGAGTCAAGTGGATCGGAGAGAGGCAGTTCTTATTTTGAAGGATGGAGTAAAAATAAGGGTACCAGTCTTTAAACAGTGCAAATATCAGTCATCCTTGAGAGGTGACTGAAGTGGGTATTAAAGTAAAATAGGTATCAACTACTGGGAAAGCTCTGTGCTGAGTGTTTGTGAAGCACAGAGCCCAAGTAAGGAGACATAGTATGGGCGACCAAAGAGCTTTCCTCATGTCCCATCACTGCCAGTCACCCTGGCCGTGAATGCACTTCAGACTATATGTGTCTTCATCCTCTGGCTTAACTCATCACTAATTAACAGCTTTCTGTCTACCGAGAAATAAAATCTACAGACTCATTTCACGTGGGCCACAGAACCACAGTGACTTTGAACTGCTGCTCTACATTGGGGTCTGACTTAGTCACAGATCTGGATCCTGTTATTAATCCACTGTCACACCCATATCCCTAGTTTCCCATCAAAACATATATGAAAAACTTCTTAAAGAATATGATAGATGGATACCTGGCATAAAAGGTCAAAAAAAGCCAGTATACCAAATACACATACAAATATATATAACATTTTTTAAGCATAAGGCTGGAGAGGTGATTCAAATGGAAACATAAGTTCAGAAATAGAAGGTTAAATGGAGTTCAGCATTCGTATTGATGGTATGAGTCCCTTCAGGAAAAAAAATGCCATGCTGGAACATGCAGTTGAGGAACATGCAGGGCTATAGGAAAGCAGCACCTCATTAAGGTGTATCTACTGCAGGACTGTGTCACAGAGAAGAAATCCTCTACAGATTTTGTTGTTGCTGTTGTTTGTTTCAAAACGAGTAAAGAGTCATTGAGCCATTGCATACCACAGCAACATAATCTTCAACACCTTCATCAATCAAAGTGGAGCTTATCTAATTTTCCTGATTTACTTACTGACAAATCTGGCAGCAGCCTTACAATGTAAGCTTCAAAGAGCCCAAAGGACAAAATGGTCCGTGAGTTACACAACACAAGTTAAGGTTATGATGGTAGCAAAGCTGCCAAATAAATTGATCAGTTATACACACAGACACACGACTTCATTTCAAGAACTCCACTTGTGAAAACAAGGTATGGGTCTGAGTGCCATATTTGTTTGGGTTCTAAGTAGCAATTTTAAGACTGATAACATACCAGGGAGAAATAAAATCCTTACTCAGAACAGCAAACATGTTTTTACCTTAGCACTTGGCAAAAAAAATGCAGTAGTTGTGGTTTCTCAAAGTCCTTTGAATATTTAGCTTTGAAGTTATCGTGTTTGAATACATTCAGTTAAATGGGATGTGAAAACACATGTTATCGAATTCAGTACATAATGGTGAGCAACTGTGTACCAGGCACCTTGAACTCTTCTTTCTCTCTCTCCCTCTGCTTGGAAACCTGTTCATAAACCTTTGTGATAGCAGAGATCAGCTCTCAAGTTTTGTGGCAATACACACATCTTTGGTCTGACTGACCACACGGAGATTGTCCCAGATCTGCACAGCAGATTTGGTTTCTCAGTACATCATCTATTAATTCAAATTACTGTGACTTCAGAGTTATTTAGAAGTAAAGACACATTTCAAGAAAGCACGTAATTTACACTTGGTTTGTACTGAGTAGAGAACATGAGGCTGAAGGCTGGTGTGCACTATGAAAAGCTTTTACCATAGGTGTAAGACTGGCAGGCATCAAATGGTACTCATATACTAGTAAGCTGTTGGTCTTTGACGGAGCCTTACGAAAAGTCAGTATTCACCCACCCCTGTTTGGCTCAGTTTGAGAAGTGTCTCATCCGTTTTCTACAAGCCGTACTCATTTTTATCTTGTCTTGTAAAAAATATACTGCTACTAATAAAAACAGCAACAAATGCTGTACTCGTGAGTGCAGCGTTTAGTTCCAAATGCCAGTTGTCATGTAGTTCTGCTCATCTGGCCAGTGAGCCTTCTCAGGCTCTTCTCTTTGACGCTTCAGGTCAAAGAGTTACTCCAAGGAGACCTCCTTTTTATGTCTCAGATAAAAGAATTCAAGCCCACAGTTTTGGCATGAATGCATATGTTATCTTCTCACTTGGCCAGCACCAGGAACATAATTCATGTTTGAAAAGTGCGGCGTCTCCTCACAGTGTTTTTGTCTGCTTCAGAAGTGCAAGCCCCTTTCCCAGAGAAATCAAACAAACTCACCCTTGGCATAATGAATAAAATTAGCAAATGAAGAAACTATGTTGGGAAGGGTTACTTTGCTGAAAGCACTGCAGACTGGCTTTTGGTCCAGGGAACCATTCTCAAAGCAGTCTGTCTGGCAGTTTTCTCCGGTTTGTGTATCAACTTAATTAGCAGCTACCTGTTACAATTAATGTCAGTTGGGTCCCTGTCTGGTAACGTGATGCTCTTGTGTCCACACAGGGACCTGCTGTGGCTGGAAGTCAGCATAAGGGCAGGGGTTCCCCTAAGCAGATCTCATTTCAGAATTTGGGCTTTAAACTATGAGGCCCTATAGAGAGTACAAAGACTGCGTGAATTGACAGCATTTGATAAATAATGTGTGTAGACTAATTTAAATTGTTTCTTTGGCCAAGAATATATTTGACTATTTGGGAAAGGGAGGTTGTTTGGCTTCTTTTTCCACCAATAGTAATCTATATTCTTCTTAACCACAAACTAATTGCTTACGGTGAAATGAAGTGGACAATTTAACTGTGTATTTCCACTCTCGTTCCCCTTTTCCAATTCCACTGCGCAAGCATTCCTGCAGGTCCAAGCTAAAGTGAACAGATAAAGTCTGGCATGTGCAAATAAAATATTTGATAAGATTCTGGATGCCAAAGTATACATGAAGTTCTTGCCCTAGTGCAGAAAGCTAGGAAGGACTGGAGTACTCCTGAGATATTAACATTTTCTTTTATGTCCTCTTCCATTTCATAATGTTTGCTATTCCTTAAAAGGTCTCCTGGCATTCCAGTGATGTTAGAAGGTGGCTAGAGGAATGTGAATGTTTTTTTCTTGCCTATTATACACTTTTTATTTTTTTGCCTGTTACTTCTTGCTGCTCGTTGTCACTCAAACACATCTGCTTAGAAGGGGCAGCAGAATAAGATGCACAGTTTTGCCCAATAAACAAACTCAGAGCAATTTCACTTCCTCTTCTGGGAGGCAACAATGATCATGTTAAAAAACATGGGGCTGTGGCGCATCAGCAAAGCCACCTGAGGAAAACCCTGTAAAAATCCCTTTCTCTGCTGGCCTTCCCTCTTACATAGACTTTTAATGGCAATATTGGTCCAAAATAAAACCACACTGAAGAAGACAGCTTTCTCCATCTGCTTTTACCTGGCTTTCACTGCTTTGAGCAGCTACACAAAGTGGAAGCCAGTTCCCCAGGGAAATGTCAGCCTGCTCTCTAGAGCGTGTAGCTGCCCTTCAGCCCCGCAGAGCCCAGGAGGATGCAGCTGGGCTTCATTACCAGCCCCACCACTGGGGCCAGGTGACCCTGCTTCCTTTAACAAGCCTTTTAACGGGAACTATAAAAGATGCCTGTCCTGCCCTAGGAGAAGGGAGTGTAAGAGTAAGTTGTTGGATGGAGGTGGGTCAGTCTGTGTTTGGATTTTTTTTTTTTTTTTTTTTTTTTTTTTTTTTTTTTTTTTTTTTAAGTAAAAGGAGGATTTTCAGATCTGTAGGGCTTTGTTTCTTAGCTCTGCCAGAGAGAATTATTTTTTCTTATTGTGATACTGGGATTTCAGCCAGTTGTTTGTGAATGATTTGTAAATGTGGCCCTACTAAAAAAATGTTTCACTCATCTTCCCTCTTTATGTCTGAAAAGCGTATGTACTTCTTTCTTGTATTAGGTCTCCTGAGCCAGCTAACTTCATGTGTAAGAGGCTTAACATAAACTATGATGTCTTCTTACTTTAGAAAACAAACAAAAGAATTCTGGAGGTCTTTCTCTGCTCTCTGAGTAAACAATGAATAAGTACTTCATATCATAAATGTGTGTTGATAATATAATGGCAAAGCTGTTAAAAAGCTGATACAGAGGAAATAATTAATTGCTGGTTTTGGGAGACATTAATGCTATGTTGATACACCTGCTGATTCTCATTACATGTTTTGTCCACCCCTGCTATGCCCGTACTTTAATGCTGTGTTTAGATAGTAGTTCAGACTTTTGTTATGTGGCAGTAAGGGCAGGCTCTATGTTGCTTAAGGCTACAGGTATTCAGAGGCTTAATTTGTTTTGATCTGAATAGGAACTAAACATATCTGTATGATCTGCATACATGTATTTGTATTGCTTGGTTATTTAATTACAGTGCTAGCTATGTACATAGTGCTTGAAATAAGATAGGAAAAATATGAAGCAAATTTTCTTAAAACATAAAATTTCTTAGCTTTTGCTGTACTGGGCCGAGGTGTGAGCATTTTCTCTGATGTTGTTACAGCCTGTAAGTATTACTGGGAAACAATCTCTTGGTGAAATGAAATCTGCAGCCTTTTGAAGTCAATGGATTTCTTTCTTGACTACATCAGTCTTGTACTTCTATAAAGGGTTTCAGTATAAGCAATCTAAAAAGGCCATATCCCAGATTCAGCAGATGTTACTGCATCTTCCCACTACAGCAAATCACACTTGGTATGTGTGGACTAGTTTTACATGAGGCTTTTCCAGAAGGCATTAGTTCTCATCAAACTTACTCCTACTAATTTTGATGATAGGAGGGTCCAGCCATCACTGAACACTTCTGAAAAGCCTGCCCTAGGTACTCTGGATGCCAAGTAAGTGATGGCAGATACAGAATTTGACAAGAGAGGTTACACACTATTTGTGTCATGTTACAACCAAAACCTCTCAGTTAATAGTAATATGTAGTATAACACCTGCTAGAAGTAAGCAGGCAGGTGCTTTGTTGTTTCACTTTATTAAGAGAAATGTGTGTTTGTAGCAACAGGTGGCTGAAATAATGGTAAATTTCTGCTCCAATGGCTTAGCTTAAATAAATGTTGACAGGATTATTAACTATTAATCTTATAATGCATACCTTCCTGAAGGACCTGAATTCTCATTTTAATTGTGTCAAAATCCTTTTTTTCTAAGTCTAGCAAGTCTGGTAGTGAAGGGTCCAACTGACCATGTGAAATCTGATTGTAAGATGGGAGGAGGACTGGTTCTTTATTAAATCACAAATGGGAAACACTGCTTTAGCTTGCTTTGCTTCTAGAATGACAGACAAGAAATTATTCTGCTTGTTGTTAAAGTATGGGGGTTTTGGATGGGGGAAAAAGATCTGAGAGTCTGGATTAGAAAAATGATCTGATGGCTGGTGCTCAGTGGTTTAACTTAATTCCTAATTTGTACCTATTTAGCTACCTGTGCTGTTCCACACCTGGCATTGCACGCTATTTCAGGTGAAACAGAGGGATATAGAAGAAAAACTGAGATTTAAATGTTTTGTAAAGTAAAAGATTTTAATTCCCCCCCTGCCCCCCCCCCCCCCCCCCCCCCCCCCCAATTTCTTTAAGTGTTAATGTTTACAGCACACTTATTTCTACTTGGCTTCCCCATCCCCTGCCTTTTCAAGCTGCTGTTTTACAAATATTGCATTTTCCTGTTGAGCTGCAGCAGCTGTTTCTGGCTGTGTAATTTAAACCTATATGTAGAGGAGAAGCTGGGCTTTTCACGTCATTTCCATATTAAGCCTTTTCCCCAGTAGCTCCATGTTATTGAGGAGAGCCTTTCATTTGTTGTCTTTAGGTACTCTCGGGATTTTAGAGTTTCAGTGAGTCTGTGAAAGGCTACAATAGCAACTGATAAAATTCAGAGATGGTCTAGTCTTCTAAATAAGTGTCTAGACTGGTTTATAAACTTGTGGTATTAATCCTGTTGGAGATGCAAGTTCTTTCTTCATCTCATCTGTTCAATGGTTCCAAAGCCTACTTTGGAAGAATGCTTTTATCATTTCTCTGAAGTCCCCATAGCTGGTTATAATAACCGTAATCCTCAGCTTGCCTGGACAACCACTACTGATACCAGAGTGTGTGGGACATACTCCCCTCCTCTTTTTTAAGCCATTTCTTTTAAAGAGAAATGTTTACAAATGCAAGTTCAAGTGACCTGATAACACTGGTAGGTTTTTGAATGCAGCTAGTTACTGCTTTCTGGCACAACTTTCTCTTTAATGATAGGTGTGTGTCTGTCTAACAAAAGAGGGACTTATCTAGCTTGCTTATCTAGACATGACTGAATAATGAATGTATAGTTGGTATTCTGATCTTGCAACTATTGTGTATTTTGGAAAGTCCACTGATTTACAATTTGATTTCTGCCTGCTGAAAAGTGTTGAGTTGAGGTACCTTTTGATGAACTGTTAGATAAATGTTTATCATTCACTTCAAAAAGATATCCTCTCCTCCTCTGAAGACGTTCCTTACTGATCCTATCTACTGTGGGGAAAACTGAAAAAGAACAGGTGGAAATGTTATTACTTGAATGTTTGCTGTTTATAGACACAAAATAGTATGTCTATTAAAAAGGATGTTACATCTCAAAGCCAGATAACTTATCAGGGAGGGATGATGTTGATGGGAGGGTGTTTCCTTTCAGGCAGTTAAACATGGTTCTTATTTTGCTCCTTGGTGGAATCAGGACTTACTCATCCTCTGTGTCCTGGGGAATTAATTAGTTCTTTGAGGACACAAGGATGAAGACCCTGCTGAGTGTAGGCTGGGCTTGCACATAGGCTGTGGGCACTCCTGATAATTTTCCTCCCACACACCCATGCAGCATATGCCAGCTGCAATCTGGCCCCGTTATTATAACTGTGTTTATTCTCCTCAGTTTCCCATCACACAACTGGGAAGTTGAATGTGAAATAAACATAAATACATTTACTTCAAGTTGTTTTGCATAGCGTTATAATTAGAAGCTGGAGACAACTCTCTCCCTTTGTTCAGTAGTGAGGCATTGTTCCTCCTCTTGGTTTTTCTTTTCTCAAGTACTGCCTATTCACAGGCATTCTGTCACAGACCAAATTTTTGTTTGGCTTTTTTATTTGACACATTTAAAACTAATAGGCAGGTACACTAAGCTAACACGTATATCGTGCTGTTCTAGAGAACTGGTTTAGTCTGTCTCGAGAGCAGGAGCAGCTGCAGGCCACCTGCAGATGTTGACCGGATGGACAGTTGCTCATTATGTTTCCTCAGATCTCTGTTTGAGTCATGTTGGGCAACTGCTCCTAACCTCTAATGGCTTCCTTATGTTCTTTCACCATCTCTTGTTCAAACTGTGCAGCTGGCTGCCAGGGAGGACAGCACAGTGACAATGGCTGGTGCAACACGGTTTGCAGGCAGATGATGCGTGACAGTGTATAGACAATACAGTGGTTCTGTTTCCTCTGTAATTGGCGACTGCTGAGTGCTGGGTAATTCGTCTCATGCCCTCTCCGGAGGGGGTGGAGCAGACCTAAAGGACACAGAAAACACAGTGCCTGCTGCTTTGGTTTGAGCTGTAGGTTAAGGCAAGTTAAATTGTTTCTGGATCCTGTTTAGTCATAGGTTCTGTTGGCATTGACAATCAAGGCCCCTTTTCTCATCGTGTTTTGGGGATGTTTGATCACTTTCCTCTGGCCTTGCTCAAGTGGTGTTAGAACTGATTGTATAATAACTGGGTCTAGCCTTAGCATGCTTTGCAGGAGGTTTTGCCCAGAGGTTTTGATCAGCAGCTCCTAGTTCAGATCAAGTATGGGAGAAGTGGGGAAAGCCTGGAAAGTTATGAAATCCTTTTTACCAGAGCCTTGTGCTGACTTTATATCCAAATGTGAAGTAATTGCTTCTGAGATCATTGCAGTTTCTGAGCTCAAATTGTGGCCCTGTGCATAGCTTGTGATGCTGTCACTCTCTCACCATTCTCTAAGAGGTATGGCTTGACAAAGCCCCTACTTATATGCTGCACATAGTAGCGAAGTATTTGTCATCACAATTAAATGAAACACCAAAATACCTCTGTTATTATAAAAAAAAAAAAAAAATCGCTGACCAGACCTTTGAGGTAGGTCTGTCCAGACCTCTTCCCTCAAAGAGCTTTTAAACTCAAACCTCAGGTTTTCTTTGAACAAAGCCTACATCAGACAAACCTCCTATAACAGAGACAAGAGAGAGAAAAGACAGACTAGACATGGGGAAGGGTTTATAAACAAATCTCCTGCTGCTCACTTTGTCCTCGCTTCCAGTCTTGGTTTCAGTCAGCTCTGTGGCTTTCGGGGTTGAAGCAGACTGTGAGTTCACTCTGGTCCCTAGCGAGTTTTTTTTCCATTGTCACTGAGGTTTGTTTCTAGCTTCTGCTGCTGTTCTTGGGTATTTCCTGAGCCTGAACTGCACACTTATGTCTCCTTGCTGTTTGCTTCTCCACTCCTTAAGCATACCTAGTAGCTCTCAAATGAAGGTACTGGGTCCTTTTCCCTGCAGAAAAGACCACTTGGCTCTGTCACTCTCTTTAAAGGAATAAAATATACCAAGAGAAGCAAATAAATTGGATACTGTCTGTCCTAGCCCCTAACAGAGACATTTTGCTGGAAAAAGAAGGCTATGTTGTGACAAAAGTGAAATGTACAACATAAATATTTAGCTACTGTTAACTCATCTGTTCATGTTTTCTGGCTATCTTTTCAAAGTTGTTTGTGTGCTTTGTATGATTTTTCTAACATTCTTTTCCATCTCAAAATGTAAAAGGCAGGTTTTTAGGAGTTCTCATAAGGGAGAAAATGTACAGTTATCCACACGTCCAGTTTGTGCAGAGGTTAACTGGGAGATCTCTCTGACTGCCTTGTACCACCATTGGAATTTGTGCTTTTGAGTCCTTAATTGTTGTTTTTGTTGTCTAGGCTGCTTATTTCTTCTAGTTTAGCAGACATGTCCATAATGAAGAGTGGAGGTTCAGTATTTGGTGTACTTTCTGCATGGGATGAATAATTTTGCTCACATTTGGTACTGTTGTCGTAGGCCTCCAGAGTGCGTGCAAGTGTACGTGTCTGCTCAGAGTAGGTGCTTAGATGAGATTAAGAGGAAAGATTTGATGAGCAGCAATCTGATGAGGAGTTCCTGAGAAGTATAATACGTCTTCATCTGCTAAAGTAATGCATATCCCACACTACTCTGCACAATGAATATGGTTGCTTTTATCCTACTCCAGCCCAAAACTTCCAATGAGATCAGAAAAGTTGTTATGGTAGAAACATACCATCTGTAAATTAACCACTAGGGTAATGAAAAGTTATATAACTCTATAACATCTAACCAGTTCCATGACAACTAGAGGAACAGCAAGATACTTCACAATATGATGACAAACAATGATATTGAGGAGGAGGAACGTACATGAAAGAAACAACCAAACAACAATAACAAGAATAGAGGCACATTTTCCTTAAATGAAAACATCTTAAACAGTGACCTTTCTGACAAACCACAGAAATAGCAAACATGCAGCCTTTTTAATAACTGTTTCATACTGGAGTTTTACACACATACCCCCTGGAAGCTTAATGCAGTCCAAATGTCTATCCCTTGGACAAAGCCTGTGGGTATATGCTCTTTGGCTGAACGAACAAGTGAAAGCTTGCAGGTTACTCGAACCTGCAGGGAATCTGTGTTCCCAACTATCCCTCTCTCCATTTGAATGTGATTTTTTTTTTTTCTCATTTGATATTTTCTTAATCCTTGTTGCTTTTATGGGAGGGAAGTGAAGGGGAGAGGGGGAACAAAATTGTTAGTAAATGATCTGTCATAAAAGGTATGCTTAGAGTCTACTAAAAATTACTTGCCTTTGAATTTAGTCCAAGCTAGCTCTAGTTCCTACTGATGTTGGGCTGCTGTAGCACTCATCCATGTCATATTGTATTTGAAATGGATAAATGTCTGATTTAGATGATGATGGGGTTATTGTTTGCTTTGTCACACTAGGCAGATATTATAAGCTAGGGAAAAGGGACAAAATATCATGTGGGATGACACCAAAACCAATAGCTGTCTCTTCCTAGACTTCTCAAAGCAGCAGATTTCTTAAGAAAGTATTTCAGATTTATTTTTTACTTTATTGAAACCTTTTTAATTCTCACTTCTTGTTAATAGCTTTCACTGATGGGATCTATCAGGTCATATAACCATCTGGTTCTTAAATCAGGGTGTTATTATGTGACTTTAATCTGTCATAACAATATCTATTAATAACAAATTTTCAAAAGCCAGCTCAAGAACATTAGAGATTAATTGCATTCAACTAAGTGTAGACTATGAAGGGTTAAAATCCCTGCAATGGACAAATGCTTCACCCATATCTAATGTTCTCCTCCCAACCTTTTGGATTGTTCTAGTTTTTTCCAGGTTTTTTATCATAGTTCAATAATAGTTATTATAAACATACTCCAACCTTCAAAATTTCATTAGAAATAATGGTTATGCCTACTGCCTGCAAGTCTGTAAAGACACAAAAGACATGAGATGAGAATAAACTACTGCCATTATTTGATGGTGTTTTATCAGACTTAAAATGTATCGTATATCACCTGGTAACTCTTATTGCAGTTTGTAAACTAAATGGAAGTAATGCAGTGTCAAGGACTATTGCACAAATGATAAAATTTAGCAACTCCAAACAGAAAAAAGATGCTTTCTTTCTAGGAAAGCATGAGAAGGGAAACGGAGACTCTGCTTCTGTTGTTCTTTGCTGGAGGCTCTGTGTGTATAGATGTGTGCCTGTGCCTACGTGAGGAGCGGGTTGGGTTCAGAAATCCCCTGGCAGGGCTGTAGCAGCAGCTGTGCATTGAGTGCTCTGCATCCACTGTGCTTCCTTCTCTCCCACTTCTCTCTTAGGCTCCCTTCGTGCTGCAAGAATAACCTTGCTTAGGCACAGATCAGGCAAAACCATGTTAGTTGTGTTATATCTGGTGACTCTGTGCAGGTTAATGCTTTTCATCCCCATTAACAGAATGATGAAGCGTGTTCAGCACACAGGTTGACCACAGCCACGTTGTACAGCAAGGGCTAACTATGGCTACTTCTTGGGTGTAGACAGGGCAGCATTCAGCCTTTCTATGATGAATTATTATAGTTTGGGCAGACTTTCATATAGTTTCAGAAAGGGCATGTTAATGTCTTGTACATCTTGAAAGACACACTTTTAAATAAGATACAGCTGCATTGTATTTTCAGTCCATTCCCTTGCTGCTTTATGAGAAAAGATGACTAACTCATTTATGGCAATACTGAACAGTAATAACTTTAAATTTATGGGGTACCCAGTGTCTAGATGCCTTAGGGCGCCTGATGGCTATAACTTAAAATGTAACTTTAAAAAAAAAGCAGTGTGATTTAACACAATAGAACTGATGGAGAAACAGAAACCCTATTGTGTGATAAATAGAACAGCATCCCACAAACAATATCAAACCCAAACTCTCTGCAGCCTGACCCAGAGGGGTGCCATTGTTTTTTTTCTGAAATGTCAGAGAACACACTCGAGCTAAGAGAAAGCATTTATATAGGCAGGCTTTGCACATGGTAAAACAGAACCAGCTACAGCTTTAGACTGAGCAGTAGGATTTGTTGGTCTTGTTAACCAAGGATGAATACTTCAGAAAGGAAGCAACATAGTGGCAGACATCTTTCAAATGTCTTTCTGTAGCTATTACTTTTCTTTGAAAGCATGCTTTTCAAAGTACACTTGTCCTCTTATTAATCATAAGATTAATCTATACATACATACATGTTGTCCTGGTTTGGCCTAAACCAGGCCGATTTTCCTTTCAGTGATTTTTACTTTCAGCTAAGTCTCCTCTAAATAACTGCACTTTCTGAAACTAACTGCATGTTTTTGCAGACAGTGTCTGCTTCCAGGACTGATAACGCTCGAAGTTTGTAGTTATCGCTGAGGCACCGGTAGGGATGTTGTGCAGTAAGGCTCTTGCTGTACTTTTTTCTTAGAGAAACCAAGGTCACCGCTGGATTCCTCACTGCTTACAAGTGAAAAGCTGAAGGGGGGGTCGCAGCTGCAGGGGGGAGCAGACAGGGCAGGTGACCCAAAATTGACCAACGAGGGTATTCCATCCCATACACGTCATTCTCGGTATAAAGCGGGGGGATCATGAGGGTCTCTCTCCTCTTGCTCGCTCTTGCTCTTTCTGCTATGGCCGGTGTCCAAGGAGGACTCCGACTGTTTTCCTGCTGCCCCCGATCCTGATCTGTGCATCCCTGAATCCAGCTCTCGACCGTCGCTAGGCCCAGCCTGGGCCTTCCCGGAGCCTGCCCTGCAGTGCCGGTGGTGACGTTGCCGACATCGGGGGAGCTCGATCTTGGTTTTGTATATATATTTGTATATATTTGATTATTCCAATATTATTATTATACTCTTTTTTCATTATTATAGGTTTATTAAAACTGTTTTAACTTTCCAACCCGTAAGTCTCTCTCCCTTTTCCCTTTCCCTTTCCCTTCGGGTGGGGGGGGGAGGGTTAACAGAGAGCGTCTGCTGCAGGTTTAATCGCCAGCCCAGCTTTAAACCGTGACACATGTACATTTTTCCATTGGTCCCTCTTCTCTTCCAATCTCAGATAGTTACAGAACTCCTTGCTGATCTTAATCTGCTCTCAAAGTCAAATTCTGCCCCAGACTGTGGGTTTAACAGGCTTGTATCAAGCTTCTGTATCAGCTTTGGTTCTTGGTGAACAGTGACAGCAGCTCCTGAGAGTGTGCCATGTGAGATGCTTTCCCCCAATTATTTCAGAGTCTCCAGACATCTCTGCTTTGTGAAGCTAAGCAGACCTGTAAAGTTTAAACAGAAGGCTTTACCTGAAAGAGTGAACTTGTTTGAATCATTCTACCATTGCTTGTAGGGAAGAACATACTACTTATTTCTGTCTCAATTTTGAAAACATAAAAATAACGAAGGGAATAAAAAGAAAAATTATATTCTTGCCTTAAATCTGTCTAGTGCTTTCAAAAATTAATAACTTCACTAAGCAATGTTAAGCTGCACAAAATATTTGTAATAACACAACTTAATCTTTGAAATAGCTATTGGTTTTCTTCATTCTTCTTTTATTGTTTGCTTGTTTTTCTAATGTACATAAGTCATTTTACAGTTGATCCTTATAGACCTTGGCAACAATATCCAAAACTCGTTTGAGCCAGTTGTATACTTGATGATTGCTGCTGCTTCTATTTTTTTTAGAGTCTAGTCTGACATCTTGTATAATACAGACTTGGAAATAAGACTCCTACGGTTAAATAAATTATCCTACTAAGTATTGTGAAAGACTATCTTGTGTAACTTTTCTTTCCAATAAGAGAAGAACTATGTTTGTAGTTTTTCTTATTTGATATTGTGACTGTATCCAGGGGGTAGGGGAGTGGAATTAGGCAGTCTCCAGAGACATCTGGCATACAATTTCCAAACCAGTTCATTTCACAATCTTGTATCTATTTCATGGCACCCCAGTTAAATAATTTGTTAACAAGAGATACAGTGCCCCAAGAAGTGCAGTAGCCAGAAATGTGCACATCAAGGCATCAAAAAATATTTCTATTTGTCTGATGGACAGTGAAATTTTAGGTAGTTGCAATCTAAAAATTAGTGTTATTTACAAAGATTAATAGAGGGCACGACTTAATTTTACAGAAATTGATGCTATTCAGTGGGTGGTCATAAATCAGAACAATTATTATTGAAATCAGAATGTTATGACACTTGTTTTTTTAAATATTGACAATACAAAGTCTCATTTTTTAAGGTGACTGTTTATTTGACGTTCTGCAAAACTATAGGCTATATGGCTGGATGTGCTGCTTTAAAAACAAAACAAACCCCACAAATACACATAGCACATACCAACAGGTAACTTGCAGCTCTGCTTGTCTCTGGTCCTACATTTTCAGCTGACTGGACTTTGAATTCTGAGTGTTTGGGACAGAGTTGCTGAGTACCCATGATGTCAGGTGGGATATAGTGAGGATTAGGGTTTTCAAATGGAAACATGCAATGGAAAAGTCATTTTCAAATATTCATCCTGCATGGTTTAATGAAAACTTAAATTCCTGACAGATGTTGGTGGTTGGGTTTTTTGGTTGGTTTTTGTTAGGCTCAGTTCATTCTAAACATAGATGCATATGGTACCCTGATCATGCAGGTCCTTAAGCCATATAAAGCAGCTCATGACCATGAATGTTGGTGAAGCTGGTTCTCCTAAGGCCTGTAGGTGGAAAACTCTCAGATTTGTTTTAAATTTTTATATGCAGGACTGGCTTCTGGCTTCTCCTTCAGAATACAGCAAAGATCCACAGAAGAACTGAAGTCTTTGTCCTCTAGGCCTGTGTTAAAGCAGTGAGAATTTCCCATTCTTCCAGAGGAATTTCTTACAGCACTGAGAAGTAAGTATTTCCTGGGGGAGTATGTCATCAGCTGAGAAAGTGACTCTAGTGGAGGACAGGCAGGTAGAAGACTGAAAACCAAGGAAAACACTAAGCTGTGTTTAAGATAGTTGTTGCCCATTCTTAACTTAATAGCTCTCATTTTAGTGTGTGCTCTAAGGAAATCTTACTTTTTTTTAAGAGTTCACATGACACTTCCAAAAAGGTTTAGAACAATATTTAATTTTTATATTTAGATTTTAAAAAGCCCCACATAGTTTCTGTTTGTCAAGGAAAAAAAAAAAATCTGTATTCTTAAAACTGACTAGAAGATTCTTTGCTGTGTTGATGCAACTTTCCCAAATATCTTATTATAACCTTGCAATTTAGCGATGACACCGAATTACCAGAAATTTAACATAATTTAAAATAAACAAAATTACAGAATAACTAAGGAAAGGTATAGGAATGCGTTTCAGCTTAGAGTCAAAGCAGAGCTCAATACAAAATAATTCTACTTCACAGAAGTAGTCACAGAACATAGTCCTCCTTGCAACATTGTACTGTGCATAGGACTCAAAACCCAAAAGAAAAAAACATTCTATTTATGGGGCTGAATGTCATATTGCCTCTTATGAGATACACCTCAAATTACATGGTGCCCTGATTTCAGCTGTTCTAAAAAGAACCCAAACCCAGAAAAAAAAAAATCAAACAGCCTTCTAAATAATATTCCCAGATACTAGACCCCTGAAGTCAATGAGAATTCTCCTTGCATTTCAAATCTACTGCCTCCACCCCTAATAGTTTGGCCACCTGGGTTATTGTCTAATATTTCAGGTCAAATACCATTGATAGCTGTGAATTCACCACTTAATAAAAGGGGGGAAAAAAAAAATTAGGGTCTGTAAATACTGGAGGCATGTGCTGGTCCTTGAAACATGTGATCTCTTTGAAATCAAAGTCTACAAGGTAGACTGAGGTGGGGCTGATGGTGAGACCAGTGGCGCATTGAGGAGGATTAAGGGAAGAAGTTTTAAATTCTTTGAAGGGGGGTGAGAGGAAGTATTTGGTGGCTAAAAGTTGAGGGTGTTTTTTCAGCAGAAAGGAATACTGGAAATGCAAAAATGAAGCAGGAATGAAGACAGGATGCAAGTAAAGAGGCTGCAAAGCAGTCAGAAGGGAAAAGTAGCAGGTATGCAGGCCGTAGTGCAAGAAGGTAATACTTTAATGTTGGATCTGGTCTAAGATGATTAAAGCTATGTAAGTATTGCCTTTTAGGTGGACCTGGGAATTTGGTTTAGCTCCCCAACTAAATGTTCTAGATCTATTTGTTTTCCCATTTCCTGTAGGCCTTAGAGCAAATGGTCCTCTTCTGTGACCAGGTTTCCTGACCAGGGGAATTAAATTGCTCCAGCTCATAGTTCAGGAAGAATCAAGTATGTAGTGTGGATAATCAGGAGGCTTAAGCCCTCCACTGGTGGTTCAGACAGCTTAACAGACTACTAAAAGGTAAAAGGTAGTGGACATACATGCTGTTGAAAAGAGTAACTGAAGTGCTGTTTTTCTGAGGCTGGGAGGAAGAGAGTGAGGCCAAAGAGCATAATTAAGTGAAAGATAACCTGAGACAAGTCTCTGAGCAAAGGACAGGGCAGATTTTGAAAATGTGCTTAGAGTGCCAAAACGAATTTTCCATAGCTGGCAGTGCTGAGAAATGTCTTCTGCGTGTATGTAGCTGTTCTCCAAAGATTTAAAAATATTCTGTGTAGCAGCTTTATGATACCCTATGTAGTGGAGTGCTAAAGATTGGTGAAGAAGTGAAAATATGAATATCCAACACCCTGTGGCAGACATGAAAGGCAGAGGTCAGTAATAAGAGTTGTCATCCATCTGCTATAATAATATTAACAAACCACTGTAAGTTCATAGTACAGTAGTCAGCTGTCTTGCTGCTACAGGAAAACCCAGCACTGTGTTCCAGCTTCCACGTCCTTTTCAGGAATGGTGGAAAAATACTTCACAGCATTAAAGCTCTTTCAAGGTTTTATAAAGAATTTATTGTGTGGTTGGACTGTCAAAGATGAGTTAAATGATAGGCACAGCAGGTGCTGAAAAGGAGCTGGAGTTCTATGCTTTTTCAACAAATAAAAATAGTTGCAGAGTAGGAATCTGGTTGGTGACAAAGTTCATGTTATGTGAAGATCTCTCTCAAGATTAGGTTGCAAGTAGGAGAGGAAGTAGGGAAGTTTAAGACTTATTGCTCCCAGAAGGAGCATATGATCAACTCAATGCAAGGCCTAATGGGAAATGGGGCCTGAGAAGGTATGACCTTTATGCAATGGGGCATGTGTGTGAATGGTTAGGATTGAAGGAACTAGCTCACCAGGGAGAAGCTGGATCTGGAAAGTCACTTTCCATTAATGAAGAAAAAAAAAGGGTGAGCTGATCCTGAAGGGGCTGACAGGAAAAACAGGGTGGGTGAGATCAGTTTGGGAAGTTACTCTCAAGCTGAAATAGGATATCACTGAGCTGAGGAAGACACTTTGAGAATGTGTAAGGATGCGTCCCTGTAGTTCATCTGCTACTGAATAAAGTGATTCTATCAGTTCCTGTCACTGAAGAAAATAATAGAGATGGCTTACACTAAATGTTTTAAAATAAGTACTTTGCAGTTTTATGCTCTAATTTCTGAATTTCCAAGATTCCCCAAGTTCATGTTTTCCTAGGTTCTTTTATATCGGAGCATAACACTTGAGTATACCAGAGGTCACTCCATGGCAGGGTCCAATAGCAGGTGTCTAAGAGAAATTATATGACTGGGTCAGGTGTGCATGGTGTTGCCTCTGGGTACTTGTCTAGCTTCCAAATATTTAAGGCATGGAGACTTTGTTAGCTAGACGCAGCTTCTATGAATGTAATAACCCGCAACAGGCTTTTCTTACATCAGCTTGTTGAATAGCCCTTTGAACCTGAGCAAACTGCCAGAGCTATGAAGGCTGGAAAGTTTTATATTTATTTCCAGTTAAAGCTGACCAACTGATACTACCAACATGGGAGGGGTTAGAAAGGTAACAACGTCAAATCAGAAAAGGTAGAAAAAACTGGGGCCTGAGGTCCTTGTTGGATATCAGAAAGCTACCTCAATTTTTTTCTGTATGTACTGATAGGTTATGTATCAGTCTACTATCGCTTCTTGTGCATCTCACTTTAATACAACCACAGGAAAGAGGACTAGAAAAGAGGTCAGGAGACCATCTGGTGTAGGGCTATGTCAAGCACCGGCTGTGCCTATGTCACTTCATATACTTGCCTAGCCTATTCCCAAAGACGCCCATTAATGAAAGCCCAGTGACCTCGCTAGGCAGTCTGTGCAAGTACTTTGCTCATTTAAAAAGTATTTTCTATGTTCAAATTCTAACTTGCTTCAATTTTTTGTTTATTCTTCTTATGTCCACAGTGGTCACTAAAATAAAAGTTTTTTCTAGTTTTCTTTAAAGTAGTTTTAATGTATTTGAAGACTTACTACGTATCTAGAAATTTTCTGTTCTCTGAACTTGAATGTCTTCAATCTTTCTTCTGAGGCCATATCTACTAGACTTTTGATCAATGTCTATGGTTATCCTCTGGACTTCTCTTTTGTCTGTAAAGCCTGTAACTGCTATAGAGAGAAATTGGATATACTTGACATGATTTTTCTTAACAAAAACATGCTAGAGCTTTGTCTGCTGTTCTACTTTTTTTTTCTTCTAGAAATGTGATGCCTCAAAATAAATCCAGTTCTCCAGCTGAGGCTGAACCCATACTGAAGATTATTTTATCTTGCAGTCTCTCATGCTGGGGTATATAAATAAGAGTATATATTACATTTTCACACCATCATAACAACTTTGACTCAAGTTCAGCTTAAGACACATTATTGCTTCCAGCACTTTCTAAAGAGTTGGTACCTATGCAATTGTATTCTCTACCCCTTTTGCTTATGTTTTGTAGCTATGAGATCTTTTCACTATTGAACTGCAACCTGGTTTATCAGATCACACCTTCAATTTGTCAAGTTAAAGATGTAAATACTACAGGGCTTAGGGCAGAGCCTGCTATTCTAAAAGCGAGTTGCTGCTACTCAGTATTTTTAACCATTTTCTACTAGCTCTTTAGACTTCTTTCCTATATTGCCTATGTGAAGTTGTCATGTGAGATAGCAGCCAAAATCTTCTACAGACAAATTATATTGTGCTTCCTTTAGGTCCATATGATGAGGATTAATTAAGTGGTCATTACTTAATATATCACTATGAAACCTGAATTACTAGCTTAATCTGGTACTCACTTAAAATTTTGTCTTAATATTTTTTTTAAACTTTAAAAATCTCTGAAACAATAGAAGCGAACTCTTAATATGCAATCAGCTTGGGATTGGAAATGCAAACACATGCATGTATTTTATTTTAATATTTTCAAAGGGGAAGGAGAAAATTTTTAGTTCTGAAATCCTGGAGCTAACTTTCAGGACTTCAAATATCTGAGAAACTTGGACAGTAACTACTCTGTACATGTAAACAAAGAAAGAGACATAGGTTAAAAATTAATCTTACAATTTACTGCTTTGCATGATCTTGAGTATTGCAACACAAGAAGTCTGTATTGGTTTACAGAAAAAAAACAAAAATCCAACCATGCATTGATTAGATGGGATTTGGTGGGGAAATAATTTTTTAGGTTGAAATGTTTACTGAATTCAGAAAGCTCTGAAAGAACCAATGTAGAAAAAACAAGCAGCCACAAAAAAGAAAGCAGTCCTTAAAAATAGTTCTGAAAGGAATTTTCCTCAGCAAATCAAAGTGTATTAGGGAAAGAATAACTTAAGTTTTTCAGATCACCAGAAAATACAGACAAAACAAACACTTTTAGAACTGGAAAAAAGCCCTGAGACATAGAGTAGATGAGGCTTATCATATTTGCAAAAGGCACATTTAATTGTTTAGGAAAGTAGATTGTCTTAGATCTAAGAGATTGAGTTTTTAGTTGGTAGTATAACATATGGTTTAAGTTGACTTCATGTCAACACAATTTGTTCCAGGTACTTAGAGTCACTGTGTGTGGTGATTACTAGTAGCATTACTAGATTACTAGTCCCCAAAGCAGGGCAGACTTTAAAGGCATACACAGCTCTTACTAAGCTCTGCTAGTTAATTTGCTGCTTCTATTTCTAAAGCTTTCATTTGAGAGTATTACACTTCTTGGATTTGCTTTCAGAAACAATAGAAGAGTCATTGTGTCTGTATGTGCTGGCATGTTGCGTGGACTAAAGCAATATGGTTTCATATTCAGCTTGTCAGCATTGTATACCATAGTGGCTGCTATTGGCTTCAAAGAAGGGGAGGATTTTTCCCATATGTATTATTGGTTTCTTTGGGGAATGGAGTAGTCGGAAGAAAAAAAAATATTTTTTTTTTTTAGGCTGAACTACTTACAACTGAGAAAAGAACAAAAAACCCTGAGATGTCTGTATGCTATTCCTCGCCCCATCTTCCCTCAGATTCTGTCATTGGACAAGCTGAAACCTTTGCTTCCTGAAAACTTCAATGGAAAATGAGAAAGTACGAAGACCTCTTTCCATCCTGGGCCAGACAGTGCAGTGTAGAAGCTCTGGGAAGTCATGTACAATGGCAAAAAAGAACAATGATCCTGTACAAAGTTAATGACCTTGTAACTAGTCAGAGAAATGAGCTTGGCAAATTCCAGGACAATATCTGACTGAAACCTTTGCATACCTGGTCAAAGCTAAATGTTATTTGCACACTGGAAATGTGCAGATATACATGAACAAAGAGGAAATAGTCTGACAATATTGTAAGTGTCCTGCAGGTGGGATACAATCCAGGTAAGCCAAAGATGGTTTTTAAAGTGCTGCTCCTGGTCTAACCAGGTTAAAAGGAAGTGGATGGGGTTGGAAAGTAGATGTGTAGATCCAGGAGGGAAGTTTTCAAAACAGTAGCTTCAAACTTGATTAATCTGTAGTGCAGAAATGTTTTGTGGACCAGTGAATGTACAAACTAGGAAGGGGGAGCCATTATCATGAACAACACCTTTTCTCAGATCTGTCAGCTGCCAGAATCAAATTCTGGTATTGCTATGGATGCTGCAAAAGCTAATATTCTAATACTTAAGGATGCAAGGAGCTCTTAAAAAGATAAAAAACCATTTGCCTCTCTGATTTCAGTCCAACTGCCTGAGGGGCAGGAGGAAGGAAGAAAGAAATGTGAAGTTCCTGAAAACATTTAGGGATGATACTACACCATCTAAACAACAGATTAGCTATGAAAAGCCATCCTTTCTTCTGGAGAACACATTTTCCTTCTAAGCTGCTGGATACTTCAGTGGCTGGCATGTTTACTTCTGGAATCTTGAAGACCATTTTTGTCTTTAATCTTTTTGTTTCTTAGAATGTGACATGTTAACTTATTAAGCATGACCCTTAATTAACTGTTCCTCAGGTGTAGGGAGTATCATATTGTGCGTCTGGCATGATGTTGCAACAGGTATTGTAACTCCAGACAAGCAACTCTTGTAATTATTTTGTTTGTCACCACATGTGGATTCCTGCCATGGAATTTCATTTGGGGCACAGCAGCTTCCATGACTACATAAGAGCTTTCTTCTGAAAATACATCTTTCTCTTTCCAAGAAAGTTATATAAGTAGTTCCTGACACCATTAAACTTCAGATCTGAAGGCTGCTGGATGCCCTTGTGTTTCTCCTTAGTGTTTCATGTAGTTCTAAAGAAGCAACTACGGAGCAACATAGAGTGGGTCAACATGTCCAGTTTCTCTGTGCTAGATTGCAAATAAGTTGTAACTCAGTGTTTGCTCTTTGAGGAGGGGTGAGGTTTTTCAACTGCTTGGCATTGTGCAGGCTGTGGATATGCCCTAGGATAGCCCACAGAAAGCTTTATAGCTCCTTATTAACCTAAGCATAACTAACTTAATGTATGACCAAGCAATGAAGAAAGTAAAAAGCAGAACTACGGGAAAGCAAGATGTAGGAAGGGCACCCTCTGTTCAAAGTCAGGTTGAAGTAGTTTGCAAAATAATATGTATAGGACCTGATATATAAATATTAAAGGTACCTTTATTTAAGAAGTAAGATAATGAAAGGAGGAATTAAAAGTATCTAACTTGCATTAGCATTTCTCTGTGTTAAGTTTACAACAGTTCAAATTGTACATTATGCCTCAATTTTGTTTGTTACTTGTGCTTCATTATTATTTATCTACTGTGTTATTCGATTAAGGTTACCACCAAAATATGGTTTTTATTTAATGCATTTCTTCAGAATGAATTATTTTACTTGAGGTATATTCCCCAGATTTTTTTGATCCCCAACAATTCATTTGACTGGTTCAGTTGAAATGAATGCTAAAACTATCAAAGCATTTTTCTTAAAAGAATTAGGCCAATAAAAATGGAACCCAGCTGTCCCCTTGTATTTCTTTGCATATTTTTATGCGATTTTGTAAATAGCAACTGAAGTAGGTGCAGTAAGTTAAGAAGGCAAAACAGAAGTGATGAGGTTACCCTAATAACACTAGGAAACAAAATATTACAATTGTGTACATGAAATAATTAAAACTGTAATGAAGCAGATAAAGCAGAAACCCTGTAAATTATAGCAGCAACTGGGAAAGACTGAGAAACTTACCTCTAAGACTTCTGGAAAAGCCCTATGCTGGCATGGTACAAGCAACTTGTAGCTTAAAGGGGGAATCAAAAAAAACAAACCAAACACTCCCACCCCCTGAAAAAAAAAAAAACAACAAAATAACCTCTGTGTTTGAGGCTTGTTCAGTGACTGCTGCCAAGTTTGGAAAGTCCTTTATTCTACCTTTAAACCTCCTAGCTGTGTTAATTGAAATGTATTTTATGTATCTCAAACAGTGAATATGCTCATGTACATCACGTACATGCCAGTGTGCTTTTATGATTAGAATCAAATGCGTTATATGCAGTACAACTGAAAACATGATTCTTGTCCACTTTCACATTTCCTTACAAACTCAACGGTCCCTCAGGATGAGGAAAAGACTCACTGAAATTTCACACAGCTGGATTGTTGTAAGATTTCACAGTGAAACAGTAATATTTTTCACTCTTTCCATATAACTTTGTACTGCCGTTTCAAGAGTGTTTTTTTAATACTCTGGATTAATTCCAGTTTGCAATACAAGGTAAAACCTGTGTGTGTTTCATATTCGGAACCTGCTCCACACTGGATCATCTTTACAGTTCATTTTCCAGGATTCTGGCTAAAGAGAAAATGTATATTTGAAATCTTGCAGGACCCTACTGAGTACATCTATTATTGATTATAGGAACTAATAACGTTATCTTGTGTACATATCAAAGCTACTTTTCTCCTATTTTTGGAACAACATCTACTGCTGTTTAGCCTGGCTGTGGTAGATCAGCTCTATTGAATAATGAGAGTGTTGTCATTAATCTGGGCTAAGGACTCTCAGACAAGTTATTAGTGTTTTCTCTGGGTGACTGTGGTTTCTGCATGTCATCTTTTGTCTGAGTTGTGCACACAACCCAGTTTCTCAGACATTGTTTTAGAGCATAAGTGCCACCCATCAGTTCAGTTAAGCCACTTAGCATTTTGGCAATGAAGTTGGTTGTTTCTGTGAGCACAAATGTTCCTGGATTGATTGTCACCCTCCCCTCAATTGTAACTGTTTTAGTGCAAGTGCCAAGAAAAGAATACTGGAAAACAAAATTACCTGGGCAGGTGTTTCTGTGGCTTAGGAGTGAGGAATGTGAAGAAAGCAAGCCAGTAAGTTTTGGGGAAGGGTGGTGATTTAACTCTACAGGGTAGATACTACCTGCTCAAATATTTAGTGCAAAGATACCTTTTGGCAGTGACCTTCTGAGAAGAAATCAACAGGTCAATGTGGATCATGATACAGAGATTAAAGTCTGTTGACAAGAGTACTTTTGGAAGGTGGACACCAAGGCTTACTTCTCAGTCTCTGGGAAAATGGGCTGACAATAGTTTTTCCTGTACTTTGTTCAACAGAGCCTCTATTAAGAAAGCAGAAAGCTATTCACCTGTTCTATGCTATCTGGTGGCTGCTTGTACGTGTGGAGGGAGCCCTGGAAGCGCTGCTTTGTGCCTGGGTACTAGGGGTTTATGAGTCTGAGACTTGGTCAGCACTGTGAAGTTCTGTCAGTGTAGTTGTGTCACATGGTTGACTTTTCGTGCTCATGTGCATTCACTGGTTCAGTTGGTCACTTCAGAGATAAGTGATCTCTGAAGTGATCTTGCTATGTCAGCAAGAAAATTCCTTTCACTGGTGTATGCTGCATCCTCAGCTGAAGGCGGTGCTGGCATAGGTGTGTTCTGCAATCAGTTTTCCTCAGGACAAACAGATGACTACAGCAGGCCACATGCTCCTATGCTATGTATGTACCAAACACAAAACAGTTATGCTGAAAATTATGGGGCTCTGCTCTTGCCATTGACCAGTGATCAACTGAGTCAGCGTGATGTGATGTCCTTCATCTTTGGTTTGTCTGATTGGATTCATTTGGACCTTTGAGACCCCACCCTCCTTGCAACTGCAGATAGGACAAAGTAGAACAGAGCTGTAACATACACGTCTGCTTGATTAGCAGTTGTCAGCTTTATGTTTAACAAGGCTGACTTTATTCCCTGCAGTGGCCCTTGTATGAACTGGAAAGGACAAATACCAACACCAACAGTGCATGAAGCCCATTTATAAGACCTTACGGTGAATGGATGATTAAATAAAAAAAAAATGCTGGTACCGGTGGCCAGGCAGTTGTGAATATCTGATTAATGTCACAACACCTATTACACTACAAAAGGAGAGACTGATGTCTGTTTTGTCCAACGCTATAGCATCTTTCCTATTTTGCTTAAACTGAATGAAATACAGGTAACTGCATTTCATGTTGGAATAATAATGGATGAAGTTTAGAAATGAAAATAATTATTCTTGTGTACTTCAAGACCTTAAAAACAAAACACATTTGCATTGCAAATTATGCTGTACTATTTCTTTTATGTGGAGTTAAATGTAATCTTTTAAGGTTCAAAATGAAGCACCCCTGTGGTTTTTTTTTTTTTTTTTTGAAGAAATACTGAGGCCTTCATAAAGTGGAAGATGATTTTTAAATATTCATAGCCCTCTGAAAAGGTCAGAGACAGGGAAAATGATGCCAACATTTAAATCTGATATATATTAAGACAGATTTGCCTCCATTCAAGGAAGTATTATAGTCTACAAAAATATTAAGTATGTTCAGTTATGCATGTGGAAGCTTTGGAGCTGGATCTTAATGAAAAATGTAGTTAAATTTTGTTCTAACTCTTCAATCTGAAGCAGTTGGCCCAGGCAGCTTAATTCCTCTATGTTCAATGTATTTGTTTTTGAGCTGTTAGAATTCTTAATTACATAGACTTAGATACCCCATTTTAATTATTTTTATTTTTTACCAAATTAAGAGTGAGTGTCCAGGCTATCAATCTAGGTGTAAAACCTGTGTGTCTGTTTTCATTCCCAAAGTCATTCTTCCAACCATGATGTTGGATTCTCTTTTTGTTTTTCTTCTCAAAGTGAGAGCCTCATCTAATTTGCCAGAGCAGTCGCTCATATATTGAATGATTTCATGTCACACTATATACATATTTGTGTATATAAGTGTGTTGGTGAGAATATACCTTACCTTTGTTAAGGTTTGTTTTCTTTTTAAAGCTCCATGATATCTACCATATGACTCTGTAGATACTAAACACAAAATGGCATCATTGTGTGCAAAATATAAAGGTCCTAGAAAGTAGTTAAAGGGAGTCTCATGTACAGCTAGGCCTGGGGTGTTTTTATTTTATTTTATTTTATTTTTCCTTAGATGTCTGTCTGTGGACTGGAAGAAATCCAACTGATCCAAAACAATACACACACTTTTGCGATGATCTATTCACTGTCATGTTGTAACTAAAATTCTGGACATTTTTCCATTCCTTCCCACTGACACAAATACAAAATTTTTCTAATACTTTGGTGGGAGCAAGATGCATTTAATACTTCTTCTATTGATACATCTGTTAATGTCTCTGGAAGACTACTAAGAGAAGGAGGTTGTTATACTCCAGTGGTCTAATTATTAATATTTGCAGCACAAATTTAAAATATGTCTGTAAATACAACATTTCTTTCAGTCTTTTTCCTTTTCCCTCTGCTTGCCTCACATGCCTTTGTACTTGCTTTTAACTGCATAATCTAGATGTAACTAAATCCCTTTTCCAACTACAATGGTCACTACTTCAATTTAGAGACAAGAATATGTATTACGTGGGCTGAAATCCCAACCGAAATCAGCTTTCCAGAAAAAGTTCGACATTGGATATGGCGGTTTTATAAAAACGAAGAGTGCTGGTGTGATGTTAGCAACCTGCTGAAGTGTAACTTCTTTCTCCCTGTTCAAACTAGATTGTGTGCGGTATTAGTCAGAACACAATGCCCCTGCTGGGTATGTTGTAAGAATGTAGAGGACGTTACTCTGTAGACAAAAGCAGTGTTATGTTTGGGTTCCTTTAGGGTTGCTAAATTTGTTGCATTCTATACAAGTTCCCTCAAAAACAATCCCCAAAAGTGAAAGATTATGTGGTTTCAAAAGTTAAACTAAATCTGGATTCACCCATTCCTGCAGTACAAAAAATAATGAGGATAAATCTGAGTGGCATCTGAGAAAACATAGTGGTCAGGGAAAATATTATGTAGCATTGAAGCATGTTTGGGTATTGTTTCTGGTGATAATACCCCTGTTCTCTTCAAGCAGCCATATATGTCAATAGCAGCAGATATATATTTTTTTTGGCATGGATGTGAGAGGTCCCAGTTCTTAAAAAAAAAAAAAAAAAAAAAAAGAAAAAAAACAACTCTGGGTTTTTGTGACAGGGTCAAGCCCATCTGTGTCTGTTGGGCTTCACAATCAACTCCATCTCTCAAATTTGAGTCCCAGTGCTGCCTGTTCACCTCCTTCCTCTCACACCTGCCTTTGGGTTACACTGCTGCAGAAAACTGAGTGAAAAGCCAACCCACTGATGACGGGCAATTGCCAGAAGGGTGCCAGACCACAAGGCTGTGACTGGATGATGAAGAGCCATTTGCTCTGGTGAGGAACATGCTCTTACGCCTCTTTGCCAAGCACACTGCTGGTGCGTGAGCCCATGGTGGCATATCAGGAGTCCACCAGCGCCGGAGCGTGTCGCTGGGGCCAGGCCTCAGCAGCCGGGGCTGTTGCAAACCCAAGGGCCTCGTCGTTCCTGTCACGGTATTCACGCGACGCCATGCAACAAACCCGCGCGAAGCCCCCTCGCGCCGCGGTCGCGCGCCCCTCGACGGCGGGAAGACGCCGCGCGCAGCGGCCGCGCGCCCCTCGACGGCGCGAAGCCCCCGCGCGCGGGCAGCCGCGCGCCCCCTCAGCGCTGCCCCGCCCCGTCCCGCCGCTGCCCGGCCGCGGCGGGGGCCTCGGCGGCCGCCTGGCTCCTCCCCTCTTCCTCAGGAGCCCGGGGAAGCCCCGCAACCAGCCCCTCTTCCTGCCCCCTCCCCCGGTCTCTCTCTCGCTTTCCCGGTGGGATGGAAGTCCCCGGTAATCCTACTCCGCGGTAGCAGGCGGCGGCCCGAGTCGGTGCACAATGCTGGGCATGTACGTGCCGGATAGGTTTGCCCTGAAGTCGTCAAAAGTGCAGGACGGGATGGGGCTCTACACGGCCCGCAGAGTCAAAAAGGTGGGTGATGGCCCGGCGAGCGGGGTAGCGGCCTGGCCCGGCGGGGAGCGGCTGCCACGTATCACAGGAGAGCGGGGCGGCTCCTCCGCCCCTCGCCGCCGCCGGCCGGGCTGCCGCGCTCAAACTTTCCCTCAGCCCCGCTCTGTCGGCGCTGCCTCCGCTTCCGCCCGCCCGGGCTGGCTCCCCTCAGGGGAGGCACCGCCCGCCTCGCCACCCCCCCGATAAAACGGAGCCTCGCGGGGCGCTGCCGCTTGAGGCGGGGAAGGGGCCGGCCGGGCCGGGCTGGGCTGGCGGCTACCTTGCGGGGTTTCTCTGTGGATTTTTGTTTTCCCCGTTTCTTTTAACTTACTTTGTGTTTCTGGCGCTGTCCTGAGGGCAGAGCTCCTCCGGACAGGGCTGCCTCCTTGATCATCGCCTGGCTTCAGGCCGCGCTGCGCCTCTGAGAGAGGGGTACCCGCCCGCCGCTCGCAGGCTCCTGTCGCCTCCTGACATTCAGAGCTCGGTGGGATGGATGATTTAATTCGTCGTTTTGGGGTGATAAAGCCAGGCCCGTGAAAGATGTGGTTCAGCTGAACTGCGGGTCACTCATATCCCAACTAGGTCATGTCCCTTGACACCTCGTAATTGAATTGGAAGTCTCTTGATTGTCTGAAATCACAATTACAACTATCCAAGTGGCTTGTTTGAACAAAGACATACCTAAAGTTATGAACCCTGCATTAGTATACAGTTCGCTGTATTTTGTGTGTTTTGCTTTCCATTTTTGTCCTGGTTTTGGCTCTGAGTGGGTTAGGAGGGCTGCCTAATTTTTCAGTGGTTTCATGAACAAGGCTTAGACGCCATGGGGTAGGAGTCTCTCATTTTAAGGTGTCCCTGAGTGTTAATGGGGGGTGGAAGGGGAACAATCTCATACCACTTGGCTTGAATTTTTTCCACTGAGGTTCTGAACTTTCATTTGAAAACTTTGGAAGTTCACACAGCAAGGAATGTTGCACGCTACTAGCATATATTAATCTCCCTGGACTCTGAGATAGAGTGAGCTCTGAAGTGAAGCTCATGGAAATAATCATCTGCATGTCAATATCAGTTCTGAATGTCAGTTCGGAGTTCAGGGTCTGATTCCTTTACACTGTTATCAGTTGCATCATTAGAGCTGCATGCTAGGAAATACAGGGCATTTTCTTGCCTGAGTCACTCTACGTTGCTTTTGAACTCTCTTTATACAGGCAAAGTATATGCTGTCAGAGCTCTGCCTGTGCAGCTCTGCCAGTGTGAGTGTGTCATACAGGACACCCTAGCAAAACTGAAATATTGCATGTGGAATGCAGAAGGTAAAGGCAAAGGCAGTTGTAGTAAGATCCATTTGTATTAGCAGTGTCTGGTGACAGTGGTTGTTACAGGGTTGTGCCTTGTTTGGCAGTGAATCCTCTGTGCTGGTAGCACAGACAATTGTGGTATGCAAAGCCCTCCTCAGAAGTATGTGTCTGACAGGCAGACTTTGCTCTTTGATAGGTTGAGGAACCAGCTCTTGAGTTGATCTGTGGGCAGTGGTTTAAACAGGTATTCCTAAAAACGGTTGGAGACCTAAGCACTGTGTGTTGCCACAGCTGTTCAGAGAAAGGTGGATGTGTAAATAACACAGATGGTATGTTGGATATAGCCAGACTGTGCGTTACTCTTCCATGGAAAGAAAAATCACATCTGAAGTGCTCTCAACATGTTCTCCTGTCCAGTAGTGAGGCAGCAGTATTATAGTTCATGGCTATGATACAGAGTAGCTAATAGCTGTTAAATTAAATCCTTGGAGCTTTGGGATTGGGAGCAGGTGTTGTATAGGACACTTAATTGTGAAGTAAGATCTTATGTTCCTGAGTAGTAAATACTGTACCATTTTCGCTCTGTTGCTGTCACACAACTGCAGTTGTCTTAACTGAAAGTAAATCACATTTCAGATGATCTTGTAATCAGAAATTGCAGTACCAGCTCTCCAAGTGCTAAGTAATCATGAAGTAGGCCCCTGAAAATTTTGCTATGAGCAAAGTTTTGGTAGTAATACATTTTGAACTGCTGTTGTCTGCCATCTGCTTTTGCGCCTTCAGGCTGTGCTTTCAAGTATTCATCTGTAATTCTAAAAGGTGGAAACTTTTTGTTTTATTTTGTTACCTTAACAAAAGCAGTTACTCTCTTGCAGTTTCTTTTCTCCAACAGCTGGCCTTTTGCTTACAGCACCGGTATCATAAGGCCCTTGGTATAATCATCAGGGCCACTACATTTCTGTGTTTTGTTGTGACTGGAAGAAGATTAGGCAATTCTGCTTTTGTGAAAGCAACTGTTGAAAATAGCTTTTTTAACATTTGAATGGTGTGCCTTTCATATCTTGAATCATTTCTGTGGTTGACTTCAGACTGTGTTGTATGCCTCACTTTTATTGATCAGAGAGGAAGTTGAAGTTTTAGTGTGTTTTGGGTCAATATATATTGACATATGACAGCAAGTTATTAACTAGGACTAATAAATATATATATATGAAGAAAATACTCCGAAGGCTAAATGAATAATTAATTTATCCCCAAGGACCTTTGTGTTCCAAGACATCAGGTTTTGCTATCTCTAATTTCTGCTTTCTCTCCAAATTTGAGAAGCTATAAAAAGTGCTTGGAAGTCTGAATCACCTACTGTTCATGTTACATTTACTTTACATTTAGAGGTGGACATCTTGCCTTTTGCTTTTTGCTATTGTTTTGAGCTTCTACAGGGACTTTTTATTGCAGTAGAGGATTATTGGTTTGGAGTAGCTGGGGTAGGAATGATGTATGGTGTTTCTTGTTTTGAGTCAGTATGCAGTATTAAGCTGTTGCTGTGCTTCATCCCAGAGGTGATGTGTGCTTCAGTGATGGGTAAAATTAACCCCATAGGTCCTTTATAAGGTATCTCTGGATCCTTTGGATTGCAAGGATGAAAGTATTACTGGGGTGAGTGTTGTGGAAGGCTCCAAAGTACTTAAGGAAGAAATTAATCTCTCTGTGCCCTCTTCAGAAGTGTTATTCTGCCACTGAAGTGAGTATGGGAAACTAGCCTTTTCAGGTTCCTTGCTCATTACATCTTCAAATGATTTCTGTATTAAATTTATGGAGGTTTTCTTCCTTTTCTTTTTATAGAACTAATCTAGATTATAGTCCAATAAGCTTCTTTTCATCTTGATAATTGCTATGAGTAATGAGAGATTCTGCAGATATAATTATGCCCTCTCTTAGAGCTCAGCAATTGTAGTGAGCTGCTTTCCTTGTTGCACCAAAACTACTTATTGCTTTCTAAGTGAATGGGAAAAGCCGGTTCAGCCTGGCAGGAGGTGTCTGGTCCAGAAAGGGCCTGCCTTATCTTTACTGAGCTAGATAGGATTGTAGGTTTCCAGAGCAGATTTCCTCTGCCACCATCTTGGCTCTTCTTCCTCCTTAATCTAAGCAAAAAACGCAATCTAAACAAATTGCCTCCCATGTAATACCTGCGTGGCCCCTGTTAGACAGCAGTATGTTTGCTGGGGTGGCGCTCAGCATAAACTGAGAACGTTGATGGCAGCACACGTATAACTGTATTGACCTATTTTCACCTTCATTGCTGATGAAGGTAAAAGGAGGAGGCAATTTCAGTTTGAGTATTAAATCCCAGGATTTGTAAAACTGGCAGGGGAGGAACCCTGACCTCATTTGATTAGCAAAATGATGAAGAGTGCTATGGAGATCAGTGAGAAGTGAAGCAGATGGAGCCCTGTAGTGCCAGTTTTGCTACCACTGCCCATATTTGTGTCTCGATTACTGCTCTGGGCTCCAGTTGTTTTCTGCTGTTCTTGTCTTTTTACTTTCTGCTTTGCTATTCTTTCTAATGTAATCTTCATTGTGCGCATCTTAAAATATTGCTCCTCAATTCTGTTGCCTTGTTATGCCATGCCAATTTTCTTTTCCTGTGTTTATTACCTCTTCAGGTTTAATTTTAAATACCAGGTTTTTTTTTATTTGGTTGATTGTTTCTAAGAGGAATGATCCTGCAAGTTTTCCATTCCATTTCTTCCTCTACACTCTACCTGTAGACAGTCTGTAAAAACTAAGCAAGAGGGAAAGCATGTAGCAGGCTGTTTCTGGGATCATGAAATGTGTCTGAGGAAAGGGACACGTGGATAAGATCGATACTTTTATTAGCCAAAATACTGTTATTATTAAAGAAACACCAAAGTTGCTTTTCATTACATAGTTCTAATCTTTAATACTTAAAAACATATAGAGCTTTTTGGTCTGAATACTGCCTAAAGGGACAGAGCAGTTTACATTCTGGTTTGTAGGGCTTGTCACTGCAAATAGGGACAAGAGAGGGGAAAAAAAAGTTAGGCCTGTGTAAGAAGAAAGTCCTATTTAAATAATTTACCCTGCTGCTAGTGTGACATCTGTGATGGAAAAAACCACCAATACCCAAAACTTTTAGAACAACATACCAATGAATGCTTTCACAGCATGTGTTATGACTAGCAGGTGGTGTAACATTTTAATTTTGTTTATGAAGGCTTGAATTAATTCATAGACACGTGCATACTCCCTACATTTTTAAACTAATCTCTCTGTATGATCAAAACCTCAGTTATTCAGTGTTTTGATTTGTGGCACTTCAAAAGGTAGTGTTGCAAATAATCTTGCAAATAAATCTAATGTAAACTTTGTGCTTGCCAAATATGTTACGTTTTAGTTGGATGGCTATTGCAAGGTGCTTCCTGAAAATCTTAGAAGAAATGTAAGAAATTTGACTTGTAAATTTCAGCCTTATTTAAAATAAAGAAAATTTGTGTTTCCCAAAGGGCAAACAAGCATGTAGAGGAAAGATATGGTTTTAAGAGATTATCCAAGCTATGAAAAGAATGGGAGTGAGCTTGAAGTTGAACCCTCAGGGATGTGCACCTTCTTGGCATACAGTAGGATATCAAAGGAAAACTGTCCTTTTCCATTTGAAGCTAAAAATGATACCTCTGCTGGAGTTTGGTAATTCACTTGCCTTTTTTTCCCCCACTGATTCTTTTTCTTTTATAATTATTCCTTAGGGTGAAAAATTTGGCCCCTTTGCAGGGGAGAAGCGAATGCCGCAGGAACTGGATGAGAACACGGACTGCAGGCTCATGTGGGAAGTGAGTAGTCTAGAGTGACATCATCACACCTAGCAAAAAGTGTTCTCAGAATTCAGTTTTTACTGTAACAAATCCTTTCCCCCTCCAGATTAAAGGTACTGTAGTAAGGTTTTGTACTTATTGATGCTTCTAAAATGTGCTTTTTGGGCAGAGGGGGATTGACTTCTTTAAAATGATAAAGAAATAGCAAATGATAGCTTCTAATCAATGAAGTGTAAAAAACCATCAAGTCAAGCAAACCATAAGAATATAATAACATTGTGAAAAAATATTAAAAAAATATGAAAAAAAAGATTGAAGTAATTGAAATATGGGAAGATGATTGTAAGTTACTGAGATACTGATTTATGCTGATCAACAGGTGTCAGCTCATAGTTTCCTCCAACTGTAATATAAAACATTTCCTGCTGTGACACTTGTGCTAGGGTTTGACAATTGTATGATAAGTGAAGTTTTTAAATTTTAGCAACTTTGTAATGCAATGTGTAGTTGTGAGATCTTTAGCAAAATAAAAACCTGGTGCTGTGGGCAGATGAAGGCGTAATGGTTCCAGGGCTCTTCTAAACTTTTTTGTATGTATTAAACAGCAACAGTAGTTTATACTCTAGATCTTGTAATTAGGTCCTAGTTCCTGTCATAGCTGTGTTAGCCTGTAGCAAAAATCTGTCCGAGTTTACCAGTTGAAATTACACTAACTGAAAAATACTTGCAATAACATTTCCAACTTGTCGTAAACTCCTGCTTTTCCGTGCTTCTGTTCAGTCTTTGTAATCTTTCTTTTCTGCTGTAGTTCTTTGAGCAGAATTCCTTTCCTTCCCCCCCCTGCCCCCAGCCAAGCAGTTTCTATTGAATGCATATTTAGTCCTGTTTTACACTGAGAAGGGGACTCATTTCCTACTTTTTTCACCTTTCTATGGTTATTTTTATGCTGTGTGGCACTGTACAAAAAAAGCTTATGTTTGACATCTGGCTTAAAGCACTATCTGTGCATTTATTACAAAATAATGTGTGTTTGAGAAAAGCCTCTAGCATTAGCATTGCTGAGCGGCTTATGGAGAGCGTAGTATTGATATGGTCTTAGCAGAGCTGTAAGTAGACACTACACACTGGAACAAAGACTGAGAGAAAGCTAAACGCCCGTTTCATTAAACCTAAACTCAATATAAATACACTGAATGGCAAAATATTCCTAGAGGAGCGTTAACTGAAGTCTGTGAATCCCTGTGCCTTTGTTTTTCCTCTTCCTTTTTTTTTTTTCCTATTTTAATCTAGGGGTGTCCCCAAAATATCCTTTCCCAGAGAGGAGCTGTGGACAGTTCTCTCCTTTGGTTATGTACTCAGAGCAACTGGCTTCATCTTTGCTCTCAGCTGAAAACAAAACACAATGTGCTTTTATTACAAATATTTACTGAGTACATTACATGTTAACATACCCTGGCTCACTCACCTTTTCATAATGTTTCTGCAGGTTATTTTGAATGAGTAAAATACTTGTGCTAGAACAAGGTTTTCAGAAGGGATGGTGGGTAGATTATAGCAACGAGAAGGTCTTTAGGTTTATTGGAAAGCCATATGATTTTCCAGATGCATCATTGCTGATGATTAAATCAGATTTATCTGTTTCTGTAAGACAGAAAATAAAAGGCAAATACATGTATTTACTGATAACACTAATATGACCCCATCGACAGCAAATCAGAAAATGAGTTTTTTATGAGCTGTTCTAAAACTGTTTCATAACATCTTGTTGTAACCTAGTTTTGAGAGCCTCGAAAAGATTCCTGCATACCAAATCTTATGACTTCCTGAATGTTTGAACCCAAGTTGTTCATGTTTACTGAAGTTGATCTGAACATGAGCTGTATAATATTTAAATCATGCTGAGAGTAGTCTGAAGTTGCAAATAGAGACCAGGAATGCAAAAGTAAAAAGTTGAACAGTCCAAGTAGATAGTTATTCCAGGGACTGTGGGAGGCAGTCACAGCAGCTAGCCAACTTTGTGCCTAGTCAGCTGTACCAAAGATATTAAAAACAATTAATTTGAAGACTATTGGATGAAGACACATTAAAGCCTGACCTCGCAGTCTGATGGCAGTCAAAAAATGCATTTTCAGAGAGGACACCTTTAGAAAGAAGGCTCAGTAGTAGAGGCTTTTTATAAGTCAAGTAAAAGTGAACATGGGTGGAACATTCCTTTTCTTGGTATGTGATGCCTGGGCTCTGAGCCTCACTTTTGTGGAATAGTTTTCTGCGAGGAAGTTTGCCACATGCATTTCTAGTTGTGTAGAGTTGTGGTCTGTGATGTGGTCTGTTTTGATCAGGCTATTCCTTTTTCTCCGAGACCAGCAGTGTGAGTTGGCATCTTTAAGAAGTCACACTGAGATGGAATTGTACACGTTATGTTTTCTTTTGGTCTTTGGGAAAACACGGAACCCAAAAGAATTTATTGGGTCCAGTGATTTTGTTAAATAAAGTTCTGAGAATGTTAGAGTTTGTGTTTAAATTAAATATAGCAGAATGCTATTCGTCTGCCTGTAACTTGCATAGTTTTGAAGAAATCGAAGGTTTTACACTTGCTGGTTCAACAGATTCCGGAGGATCGAGGGGGAGTGGCGAAGCATCCTTGATCTTGCGGTTATCTTGGTAAAGCGCTACATGCTGAAATGTTTTATTTACAAGTGATGTGAAAGGGAAAAAACCCAAACCTGTGGTAACCATCTAGTTAAGAGTAATAATAAAAAGCCATGAAAATGTCCAAATGGCTTTGTGCTTTTTCTTTCTGTCATTATCTGTCAGACTGAATTGCGTGTTGTGCTAGTTAAGTATGCAGCTAGTTGCTGATGATGAATTGAGAGTTCTTGTTCTTAGCATCCCACTAACACCTTGGTTAAATACTGCTTCATTGGTCTGTATTAGTATACTTTGCATAGCAATCTTGAATTATGTGTATTTGCTGGAAGAGCACATGCTTTAAGGCAAGAACAGAAAAATCTTTAGGTATTAAAGTTCATGGAAGTTTTTTGCCTCTGGAGGCTTAGATGTCCCTTTGCAAAGGGAAGATATCTGCTCAGTTTATTTTCTTTATTATCCCTAACCAAGAAAGTAGCATTCATTTCACTGCTATTGGATTGTGGCAAACATATACTTTTGGTGATGACTTTGGCAAATGTTAAAACAGAGAGGGCTGGAAAGACTTAGTCCTTCAAATGCTCTGACATACCATGAAGAAATGTTGGTCAGGATTGGATGGCACGTAATACGCTGTGTAATGCTGAATGTTACATATTTCAGATTTGGTTTCTGTCTGTCTGCCAAGATTATGTTTTCTTCATTGTTACATTAAAACATAAAAGAACAGAAACATGCTGGAAATCAGTCTTTCAATGGACGCTAATGTTCATGTTTGTTTATATGAGAAAATGAAATGAACTTATGTTTCTACTACTTAACTCGCATCACTTTTGCAGTGACAATTGTTTTCAGTTAAATAAGCCTGCCTGAAAGCTAGTGAAGGCAACAGAAAATCTGCTATTGGCTACAACCAGCTTTAGATAAGAGCTTTAATGTTTAGGATTGAGGCATGAGAAGTCAAGCACTTTAAGCTAATGGTGATGTGGATTTTATTTATTTTTTTTTTCCCTCTTTGATATCTTGCCTGTAAAATGTGGTTCTGGCATAGGAAGGCTTTTACATGCAAGGCATTAAGTTGAATTATGTCCTGAGTTTCATGATAAAATTAATCTTAATTTGAAGACTTCTGTGTTTGCTCTCAAGGTGAATGTAATATTAGAAATTATTAGAAAATATTAGAAATCTAGTTCTTAGCAATGTAGGTTTTTTTTTTTTCTGTGTGAAGACTATGTTCTCAGTCATTACTCCTCAGATAGTATTTACATTTAAAATTATTTGCTTTTGATGTTTTTGTGTGGATCTTTGTTTAATTTTTGGAAATGTTGTTTTTCTCATTTCTTAGACAAATGCATCTGTGTGCATTTTTGTGCAAGTTGCATTTAAAATAACTTTTGCCACACGTAACAGTCGGACATTGATGCCCTATCTCAGTTGCAAGTTTGTGTCCTAGGTTTTCGATTTTGTTAAATTAATCCCCACTGGGATAGATAGGTGTCCAAAGTACTTATTAATATTCTTACCAGTTTGTTTATTTAGCTAAATTTCATTAATCAACTCTTTTAAAGCTTGATTTAGTCATCTTTATTCATGTTAAGTGTATGACTGTTTTAATTTTAGTGACTTCTGGAACAGGCAACTTAATGATCTGATTTTGGTGATGAGAAGAATCTTCTCCTGAAAGTGACTGAGTATGTTAGTCTGACATCTTCAGTTATGCGATTTATTTAAGATGTTAGAAAGTACATGTTGACAGGTTGAGGTGCTAGTATTCTAATGTGAACTTGTTATAGAAAATCGCACACAATTTGCTTAAGGAGATTTGAGTATCCTTCCAGTGAACGAGAATCACAGAATCACAGAATGTTAGGGATTGGAAGGGACCTCGAAAGATCATCTAGTCCAATCCCCCTGCCAGAGCAGGATTGCCTAGACCATATCACACAGGAACGCGTCCAGGCGGGTTTTGAATGTCTCCAGAGAAGGAGACTCCACAACCTCTCTGGGCAGCCTGTTCCAGTGTTCGGTCACCCTCACCGTAAAGAAGTTTTTCCTCATATTTGTGTGGAACCTCCTGTGTTCCAGCTTGCACCCATTGCCCCTTGTCCTGTCAAGGGATGTCACTGAGAAGAGCCTGGCTCCATCCTCTTGACACTTGCCCTTTACATATTTATAAACATTAATGAGGTCACCCCTCAGTCTCCTCTTCTCCAAGCTAAAGAGACCCAGCTCCCTCAGCCTCTCCTCATAAGGGAGATGTTCCACTCCCTTAATCATCTTCGTGGCTCTGCGCTGGACTCTCTCTAGCAGTTCCCTAGGTGAAGTTCAACCCTTCTTGTGAAAACTCCACAAAATGTTAGCATAAGTCTAGGAATGAGCTTTCTGAACCATTCCGTCTCTGACAAGGTCAAATAATGTCATGCAGCAGCAGGAGCTTCATGAACATAAAAAACTATTTGTCTATATTTTGGCTGAAGAAGAATGCAACATTCTGTCTAGGTCCCATACTACTTAGTGAGTAAACAAATCAACAGTTGCTGCCTCAGGTTTCCTTTGCAAGTGTTATTTTAATACTTTCTACAGCAATGTTAAAATGTGAGTTTCTACTCTGCAGCAAGCTCTGTGACAGAGGTCTGTAACTGAGGATGAAGAAGTATTGCATCTAGCTGTTTTATACTATTACCCATAAAAATCACGTTTTCAGCTAATCAAAAAAATGCCATGCAGAAACAGTACTTTTCTTTACACAATTGTTTGAATGAACATAGATTTTTGGATGTATAAATGTTTAGAAAATAGTTTCCAGAAATCAGACAGTGTGTTTACTGCCTTCAGCAAAGATAACCATCTGCTTATTTTCAGTGAAGTTTTTTTTTCTTCTTCTCCTCTTGCCAGGTGTGCATGGTAGAGCGTTTGCAATTGCACTCATGAGCATTTTGAAGTAGCATACACGACAACTTTGGATACATTTTGAAAATCTGGAGATAATTTCATTGCAGCATAAAAGGCTAGCAGATGGAGTAGTGCACGTTGTTGATGAGCATTACAAGGAACTTAGATGTTATTTAGGCCTGTGTAGGGTTTCATATGGTAGCTTATACAATGACTTAGGGGCACGTTTTTTTCTGAATACTTCTATAGGGACATGGTGTTTGTTAATGTGGCATAATTCAATGATGTCCTGATTGATCTTGAGGCAAACCCCCCTGTGTTGTAACAGTGAATGTCAGGTATTTCATCTTACTGTGAAAACATTTGATTAAATTAGTTCAGTGCCACCTTTTGTATTGATTCTCAAGAAGATGGTTCTTAGATACCTCAGTTTGAGGTGCTTTTGTGTCTGGTGTATGCTTCAGATATGTGTATGCATTTTAGGTGTTTGATTGCAGTGAGTGACTGAATATTGAGGGTGTTGTAGTAAAATGGAAAGTTATCTTGCCGTGGGTTATCAGGCATGAATTTGAATCAGCATTGTTCTAGGCTCATGCCAAAGTCTGCCTATACTTAAATATGAAACAAATTGCTACTTAATTATTTAGCCTGGGAAATCAAAGGTGACTGCATGTCTGGTCACATCACTCACGGGCAGTAGAAACTCAAGTAGATATCTACATTGGTTACAGAAATATCTTGGTCTCAGTGGTCGGAAGGGCCTCAGCAATAAATGGGTCCTAGACCAAGATGTTCTATTGTCCATGTTAAGTCCATGTTAAGTACAGTGTTTTGACTGTTTTTCTTGACTTTTCTTCCTCACATCTGTGTATTTGGTGCAGCGTTATTTCTTTACGAGGTGAAAAAAGCAATAGAAAGTATAGCACATCTTTAAGGGATTTATTGTATTCTTTTATCAATAGTTTCCTCATGTGTTAAGTCTTTGCTTTGTGTTTGATATCTCTTTATGGATTGTCGGAGACTGAGAAAGCACAGCTGAGATGATTGTGTATCATTGAAGTGAATATAAATTATTCTTACATAATTTAAGGATCAAGCAAATGAAGAAGAATGGATGAAAAGGTAGATAGTGTAACGTATGGTTTTTATAATAGGATCTTGGTTGCTTCTTTTTCCAACTCAAGTCAAGATCTGATGGAAACCTTTATGGGAGCTACATGATGGGCTTCTGTAACCCATTCTTTGGTAGCTAAATCACAAAGCCATTAGCTTGACTTTAATTACTCAAAGATGCTCATCTGCAATGTTAACCATTTTCACTCAAAGTGAGATTCTGCTCTGTGGATTACCTATTTCTAACTGGGCAGCGCTTTTGCTTGGCAGGTGGCTTTTCAGGAGGTGAATACACTGTCAGCATGTATTTTTGTGTAAATTTGGAGATTGCTTTTACGGTTTGATTGCACTCATTCTGCCGATGTTCCTAATGAGAACAGTGGGCCCAGTAATGAGCAGGCATTACTTCCCAAGATGATAGTTGCAGAATGACAGAATGGCTGAGGCTGGAAGGGACTTCTGGAGGTCATCTGGTCCAACCCTCCTGCTCAAGTAGGGCCACCTAGTGCCAGCTGCACAGGACAGCTTTTGAGTATCTACATCTTTGAGGATGGAGACTACATGACCTTTCTGGGAAACCCACTGCTTAGTGTTAGATAAATATTTTTTCCAGGTGCATTTAAATGTAGTTAATCTGTGTGTTTGAAAATAAAACAACTTTTAAAGTTTGAAATACTGGCACTTTTTCATGATGTGTCCTTCTTAAGATATGATATCTTCCTTTGGAAGAACAGTAGAAAATTTTAAAGACTTTTATTTGTTTGCAGGACTGCAGTAGTTTTTTTTGTTTTAATCTAAGAACAACATGCTGTCACCAGCTATGACTGTAATCGAATACAGTTTTTTCTTTCTTGTGATATCCTAAATGTTTAGGTAACTTAAGAAGTCATACTGAAGAAATATGATATTGCATCTGTTAGAAACAAATACAGCAAGAATGTGAGCAATTTAAATACAAAGACATAAAGACAATCTAATTTTGATCTTACATAGCTGAAATCTCTAGCTCTTAGGAAATACCTGCTCTGGATACTTCTTGTTGACAGATGAAAAAGAAAATATGTTCATTATATAAATAAATCACATGGAATAATAGTGTAGCTGTATGACCTTTTTGCATGCCTCTCTATCTTCTGTATCAGTGGAGATTCAAGTGATCTATTATTTAAAACAAAACAAAACAAGCCATTTCTTATATGGCAAAATGGCAGCTGTATTTTTTCATCAGTATGTCTTTGTGTTTCGAGGGAGAAGAATGATTTGGTTAATACTAAGTTTCTATTTCTGTTATTTTCATTTTTTTCAATGTAAGCTGGAATTTTGTCACAGTCGTAGAAATTCAGTGGATCTGTAATGATAGCCAAAAGCTCCTGACACAGAGATGATGTATCTAGTGTACGAAATTATTTTTTTTAAGTGGCTTCTTCACTTAGTGGACAAAACCTGAGCGTATTTGTTTACTAAATAATTTACAGCCCTTCACCTCATCATATACTAATTTGTTTACTGAAATAATCTCCTATTCTGATAAAATTTTGGCCAAGCATAGTTTAAAACTGACTGCTATTCATTGATGCTACATATTTAAATTCCTTTTAGAGAGGCATATATAAAAGATGTTCAAGTGAACTGCAAAATAGGTTATATGGAATGAAAAAATGCAATTATATTGGTCCTTGTTCTGAAGACAGATCTCCATCCAAGGGCAAGATGGATTTTGCCCTTGCTAAAGGAAAAAAGGAGGAGAACTCTGAAAGAAAACTAAAATGGGATAATAGGGTTGGAATGGGAAAGGACCTCTCAGGTTGTGTCAGTTTCTGGCAAGGTCATAAAGAGAACTTGAAGGAACAAAGAGAGAGGAAGGAACATGAGCACTGGTGACCATACTGTCAGATGAGGGAGACCCAGAAGTCGGTCATAATGCTTGTTTACTAAAGGAAAGGCTAAGAAAAGAGGGGAGGAGCTCAATAAAGGAAGCTGACACCAGTTGCTGAATTTGAGTTGCCCTTCTATTCTGAGGTGAATAAATATGCTTACAGAAAAAGGTGGATGTGCACCACATCTGTGACTACCTGATGAATGCAAGATTCACTTGCAGAGCACAGGCATGCCTTAGTGTTTTACATGTTTGTGTGTGTGTGTTTAGTAAACAATTTTAATTTTGCTTGATTTTTTTTTTTTTTTTTATGTTTCAGGTTCGTGGGAGTAAAGGTGAGGTCCTTTATATCCTGGATGCAAGCAATCCACGCCATTCTAATTGGCTGCGTTTTGTCCATGAGGCTCCATCACAGGAACAGAAGAACCTGGCAGCCATCCAGGTAGATTTGGTGGATTCATACCATTTGCTTCCTGTTACTGATGTACTAAATTGATCTCCCCCTTCATCTTTATCTCTTGCAGTAAAATTGCAAGATCTGAGAAAAGTAGCAAACTGCTTTCCTTTTCCTTCCTTTCTTTTTAGAAGTGGACTCTTGCGCTGTCCTGGCTTTGCAGGGACAGAAGTTATAGAATCCATTTTCTGGTACATGTTGTTTCAGTTTGTGGCCAGCTGTGGTATGGTGATCAAGGCCACTAGCAGTGAAACCAGGGCAGCTGACCCAGGCTGGCCCACAGGTGTGTTCTGTAACATTAACGTCAGGTTCACCATAACTGGGAAAGTTTGCTGGGCATGGGGGGCTCTTTGCTCTGCTTTCCTCTCCCTGCTTGTCCTCTCCTTTCCTCAACGGTTACTATCCCTGGAGGGACTTGCCACCACTCTATGGGGTAAGTATAACTTTCTGTCTTTTGTATTAGTATTGATATTGGTTTTCTTATTTTATTAAATCTGTTTAAATTTCAACTGACCAGTCTCCCTCCTTTTCCCAATTCCCTTTCTTGATTAGGGAGGGGAGATTGGGTGATAGAACAGCTGATTATTGTTTAGCCTTGGGTGTGGGCTAAATGGAGACATGTGCTTAAATACAATACCATAAATAAGATTGATAGGTTAAAAGACCTTAGTCACAATCTGATATTCTTTGAAAGGTTTATAATAATCCGCTGTGATAGAATTGCACTGAATCACTTACATGAACTATTTCTCCTGGCTTAAAGTGAACATTTATGTAAAAAAATCAAAATTTCCAGAGTAGTTAACTCACTACTGTAACAACAGTTTAATTTTCTCACTACAGCCTTATTCAGACAGGTTAAGCTTTTGCCTGAATGCAGTTGTTTTCTTGTCATTGTGGAAATTAAAAAGATAGCTAGGTAACTGTATACCTGGCTGAATCAGGACTCATGATTTGGAGGCCTAGTTGTGTTTCATGCCAAACTCAGGTATGGGCTTATGTGTGCAGAAAGCAGAAACATGCGTTTGCTTTATAGTTTAAAATTTAAAATAAAAGTGTGACAAGTTTGAAAGCAAGCATGGTGCTTAAAATATTCCAGTAGGGAACAGAGAATTGAAGGATCTAATTATCTGATAGGATGATCATGCAGTGCTTGAGGATAAGTTAATAAAAAAAGATAATTTTCTTTTTTCTAGTCTTGGCCCTGGATCTGAATTTATCCAGCTTATTTTTACATTTTTATATATGTCATTTGCAGCATTTTCTGGTAATGAGTTCCACTGTTTTAATTACACATTATGTTGAAACATGCTTCGGTGTTTTTTCTAGAAACTTCTTAACTTAATTTGATTCCCTAGTCCTTGTATAACAGTGAATAATTACTTTTCATTTTTCTATGCTATCCTTGATTTTATGGAACCCTCTTATATCCTTTCCCTCTTACTTGACAGCTCTTTTCTCAAGCTGAAGAGTCTTAATCTGTTTAATCTCTCATTTTGGAAACTTTCTGTGACTTTGCAGAATGCAACAAAGACAGCGATATTTTTCTAGTTACAGCTGTTGTCCTTTTAGAGATTATGAAAGAAATGAACTATCTGCATATTTTTTTTCAACAGCTCAGTTTTACAGTAAAATAAGTTCCAATCCCACATAAGTAGGAATTACATAGCTGAGTTAAATTTTTTGCTCTAAATGTATACTTTCCAAAATGTTGTTTCAAGCTAACCCATGCTATTTGCTGATGTAATCCAAATTTACAAAAAACTAGGAAAAGGAGAGTTATTTAACAGCATTTCTTAAAATTATTATTCTGTTTTTTTTCATCAAGATGACTTCTTTCCTAGGATTTGCCTGCAGATCCTTGGCAAAAGAATTTAAAAACATAATTTATTTTAAGGCCAAATGAAAAATAAATTATTTTTCCTTGCCAAGAAAACAAAGATCATTTCTGATGAAATAAAACAGGGAAAAAATATTTTAAAACTACGAAGTAGAAAAAGAATACTAGTAAAGCCCTAGCATGTAGTTCTGTGAAAGATGCATTACTGCTGTTTTCCCCCCTGCCCCTTCCCAGCTCTTCATACTCAGTGGCACTCAACACTACTAATTCCAATTTCTGTGTTGATGACCTGTCCAACTCTTCAGATCTCCTCCTCACCAGAGGGACTGCTTGCTTATTTGGATCTTGGCAAGCACTGCCCAGTGAGATTGCTGCTGCTAGTTTCCCTGCAGACCTGGTATCAGCCTCCTTCTTCCTGTCCCAATTGTGAGCTTTTCTGTGATTTTTCATTCTGCTGCTGTGTCTCCTACTGCACCTCTTCTGCCTGGCTTTCCTTCCATTATCACAGTAGTTGAATGCTACTGTTAACAGTGTACTGCGTTGGGAAACCCAACGGGTTATCTGCCAGTTTTCACTTGATTTGCGCCTCCTGCTTTCCAAAGCTCTAGTTTTATTCAATGTCAGTCCGTGACATTCCATCACATATCACTGGCTGAACGTGACTGCAATTTTGCTGCTGATATTGTTTCCTTGGACCTTGTTGCTGTTCCTGTTTTAGGTCACTGTGGACAGCTTCATTGTCTGCTTTTCCTCTGGGCCTGTACACTAGCTTGTCATTTGTTCAGACCTCTTTAGGTCTTAACATCCAGGCTACAATTGAACTTTGAGTAATGGATAAGAGAGAGTGTTCACTATTCATCCATTCAGCAAAAACTCTTGTCAGCACTGACTGAATAACTCCTTTATTATGCTTTTCCTGATGTCTATGGCAAGGCAGTGGTTGATTTAGTATGACTGCTGCCAGTGCAATTATTTCTATATGTTTTCCTTCTGGTTTTGTCTCTCAGTTATGCCAAGATCTATCAAAAGATATCTTGTCCTGCGTATAGTGTGTAAGGTCCTTATACACGAGGAGTCCTAGGCATTAATGATTAGCATGTGCATAGGCAGTGTGATAGCAAATTACAGTCAACGTTAGCACATGCGAAGTAAGGTTCACAAGAGGGAGCAGTGTGAACAATTAATGTTCACTATTATATTTTAAATAAAACACTCAGTAAAATGACCTGAACTTCTGAAAAGAAGTTTTAATGGAATATCCAGTGCGTATCAGTGGATTTTTGGATAATGAAAATGATTAAAGAAAGAAATGGAAAAAAACTGTTATGCTGTATTGTATAATGTTATACCTTGCTTAGAGTGTGCTTACTGCTTTTTGCATGCCTTTTTAAAGGATCATAGTAGAGATCAAGGATGATTTAAAAAGAAAAGAGTGGCAAGAACCTTAGTGCTATAAAAGCTTTCACAGAAAAACGTTTGGAAAAATAGAATTAACACCATCAGCATGTACAACATGGTGAAAAGTATAGGGAAGGCAGACTTACAAAACAAACACAAATTTACTAAATCATCTAATAGGCTTTTTTAGTACCATCAATAATCAGCCGCCAAAGTAATTTGTGTATTATTCTGTGTGAGTGACCTTGAAACTGTGTAGATATGTGTATATGTGTAAGTATTTCATTGCATATGACAGGAAGAGGTACTGCTTGTGTTGGAAAAAAGCTGATATGCACATATTTCTTTGCAGGGTTTGATCTCACTTTAGTAGATGGAGATGCAAATCCCAAAGCTCTGATTTTCCTTTAGGAAAAAAAACCCAACAAAACAAAACAACAAAGCCCACAAATCCTTCAGTATTTTAAGTCCACAATCTTTCCCTTAATGATGAGCAGATTTAAGGCCACTTGGTGCAGTAGCACTTTGTTTTGTGAAATCAGTGGGCAAAACATTGGTGGAAGAAGTTATGAATTACATCAGTGCAGTTGTTTTAGCTTCATTATCATTACTCAACGTGGCTGTGAAAAAAAAATTACATTGCTGAACAAGTAGCTAAAATAATTTAAAAAATAAAAGAATTTGTAATACAGATTAGACATCAAACAAAAAAAATTTCCTAATCTTAAACCAACTGAATGATTACATATTACATAATAAAGTAGAATATGTCTGCATAGTTATAGAAAGGGCTAATTTGCTAAGAGGAGAAAATAGAATATTTAGAGATGGTTAGAGACTTTGTGTTCTAACCAGCACATTATAATTATCCTTGTGAAATGTAAATTTTCTCCAGACGTTTGTATTTTATGAAGATTTTTGTGGGGCTGGCTGAATTTTTAAACAAGTATTTGATTTTTCTCTCTCAGTTCTACTGCTTACTCTTTAAAGTGTATCTTTAGCAGTGAATCTCGCAAGCTGAAATTGATTCACGGAGAATATTTGACCAAGATTAATGATGCTAGGCTATGAAATGTGAAAATAAAGTAAGCCACAGAGGTAGAACAGGGGCTTCTCTTGCTTGTCCTACGTCTGTTCTACAAATGGTTAAGAACTTAACACTGGTTGTGTGCTTCACAGCTGCCCCTCTGCAATTTGCAAGGAGACTTTGTATGAGCTAACAAAAATGTGAATGGAAAATAATAATTTCCTTGTTTATAGCCACTAATGCTAATTTCCACTAATTATTTTGCCCAATAGTTTTCTTTCCAGTCTCCAAACACTCCAACAGGAGCTTTTTGGTCTACACTGAGAACATTTCCTATCCTGATGGCGTCACTCTAGTAGTGATAAACGTTATAATCTCCTCTCTGAAATAAAGTGGTTGATAATCAGTTTACTGTTTGCTGCCTAGTGCTCGGTATTCAGTTAAAAGAAGATGAAGTGAATGCGTATGTCCCTGTATACAAATAAATTAAACCACATCCTGGGTTGACTGCAAATATTAGTTCATCATAGCTCGATTGTACCCAATGATCATGTTTAGACTCTGCAAAATGCTTCCTGTGGTGAAAAAGCAACTAAGAGGGCACGGGATTTTTTTTTTTAATAAGTTTGGTGTTTTTTTTTTGTTTGGTTTTTTTTAGGGGGGTGGTGGATTGTTTGTGTGCGTTTCGTTGTTTTTATTCTCCCTGTAATGCTACATATTTTGTAAACCCCTGGTTCTGGTGGGAGCTCTTGGTGCTGGTGTGGGGAGTGTTCTGGGCACTGAGTTCTGACTCCCCTCCTGGGGGGGGCAGCTGTGGTGTTCTGGTTGTCTTTGACTAGGAAGGGACAGGAATTATTTTTAACAGCTGTGTGGTGAGTAATACCGCTGTGTGGCTGCTAGAGAACGACGGACAGGTTGGAGAGTATCTGTGTATGTACCAAATTGCTTTTCTGACCATTTTGCACAGCTGAATTTCTGGAGGCTTCTCTGACTTACTTGAAGTAGTAATTGATTTAGTCCTCTACTATATTTAAAGGAGCTTTAGAATGACAACTTTTGCATTAACAGAAACTGTATGAATTGTAATCTCTTTTGCCCTGGGCTATTCCTAGCTATGACTTCTGATAAGTAGCAAAAAAGCATTGTAGTTATCATAGTCAAAAGGAAATGACTCCTATCAAAAATACCACAGTTTTGTTTTTTCAGTTTTTAGACTGGAAGAGTGTTATATTTTCAATATTCCTTTATCCAGAATGCATAAGCTTATCTGTTTGTCAGTTGCAATTTTATTAAACACTCTTCGCTGGAGATTACTGTGCAAAACAGATCCTGTTGTTAACTGTGAAACTGTTTTGTAAACAGAATTGCAGCCAGCTAGAACTTTAAATTCAGATATTTTTTCATGAGCAAGCAAGACACTGAGATGGTCTGCTGTAGCTTAGAAAACAGTGGGTTAGAATAATGAACAGCAAAAACGAATGTGAAGGAGGATATTTACTGTGAGGCAGTAGAGGGGTTTAAAGTCATATTTCACAGAAGTGTGTTAATGTGGCATAATTCAATGACGTCCTGGTTGATCTTGAGGTAAAAAACCCCTGTGCGGTAACAGTAAATGTCTTCAGAGGAAGATTAGTATGTGAGAGACAGCTCTGTAAGAAGTGTAGTAAAACTGGACCATCTAAAAAGCAGGAGTGAGAGAAGAAGATACAAGGAAAGTGAGCACAAAGTGTGTTAGGCTGCTTAATAAATCTACATATTACAGGACAGTTTTCAGGACTGCCTGAAATTTACTAGTGGCTTGAGTGCTGCAAAGGAAAGATTAATTTACTGTGCAATGTAAGAAGGAACATGAACATAGTTGTTGACTTCCAGCTTGCTCGGAGGGGAGAACTAGAAATCTGCTCAGTTCTTGATTTTTTTGTAAGAAACGGGAGAGCTTTTTAATTCCAGGATCATTTGCATTTATCTGTTGTTGAATACATACTAGTGCTGTTCATGTATTCTGTTATTGAAGAATTCGAAGTGAGAAGCTTCTGAAGAGTGAAATAAGTCTTTTTCTCCATGAGATTCCTTAAACTATACCTGTTACTTTTTTTTTTTAATTTTGCAGTAGGAACCTTAGTAATACTAGGCAACTGTGAGTGTGAAACTTATTTACACCCCTTTCAGCACTGAGGTTACAGAATATTTTTTTTTTTTTTAATTTAAATATCACTAATTTCTGATTTAAGGCTCTCTTAGTACTAAGCTGGTGCATAAAGTGGTGATATTAAGGTTCAAAAAGATCTACCATTCTTATTTCTCCATGGATTTCTAAGGGCCTCTCTTCTCAAGTTTTGCTATCACGAAGTGCTTTTTTGTTGCTGAGATACTGTGTTATGAGGTAAAAATTCAGAATATGGCATTTGTTATTAGCACTACAATTTTTTCTTAAATGTCTGGGAAGGAAAAAAATAAGTGTTTTAGCATTATATGATAGATAGTAACTTTTAAAGTAAATGTTGTCATCTACTTATGTTGTTTTAGATGGGGAGCAGGGTAGGAGAGAGGCACATGTAAAGGGAAGCCAGGTAGCGTGTTAAAAGGAGTGGTTGTGGACACGGGGAAACTTGGTAAGGATTAGGCAGGCTGGGTTGGAGCCAGCTGATCGAGCTCTGGAGGATGGAAAAGCCCTACTCTCCCTCAGGTAACACAAGACTATCTACTTCCTCCTTCTCCTGTGTTTCCAGCTTTCAGGAGTGATGACATATGTGCCTTACACTTTTGGATGAAAATCTGGTGGGCTGTCAATGCTTCTTGGCCCCTGTTCCCTCTCAGCCTCCTCTCTTACAAAGCACACGTGAAGGTGTGTATGGAAAAGCCACGAATCTGAATGGGAGACGTGCCTGTAGTGGAGCAAAAATGGGGTTGTTTAGCCTGGAGAAGAGGAGGCTCCGAAGTGACCTTATTGCAGTCTACAACTACCTGAAGGGAGGCTGTAGTGGAGTGGGAGTTGGCCTCTTCTCCCGGGCAACTAGCGATACGGACAAGAGGACACAGCCTCAAGCTTCGCCAGGGGAGGTTCAGGTTGGACATTAGGAAGAATTTCTTCTCAGAAAGGGTCATTAGACATTGGAATGGGCTGCCCAGGGAGGTGGTGGAGTCACCATCTCTGGATGTGTTTAAGAAAAGACTGGACATGGCACTTAGTGCCATGGTCTAGTTGACATGGTGGTGTCAGGGCAATGGTTGGACTCAATGATCCCAGAGGTCTCTTCCAACCTGGTTGATTCTGTGATAGCAAGAGCTGTTGGAACAAGAAAACTATTTGTGGAGCAGGTCAGTGTGGCTCATAGCTTAAGAAAAAGATGAAAGTGAAGGCAGGGGGTGAGAGAAGCAAAGTGGAATAATAAACCAGGAATAGAGAAGGGAGAAGGGAGGTTGTGGTGCCACCATGACCAGCACTTGGAGTTTTCTCCCAAGGACCGTTGTGGTCTGCTGCAAATGAATGTTGATAGCAAAACAACCAGCATGGCCTAAGCAGATGGGCAGGTGGAACGACTGCAGATGTGTTCTTAAAAATGGGAGGAATATTAAAATTATTCGAAAGATTTCTTACTATGTTCACTGTGTCTGCATGCATATAGATAAATGTGCTTCATGCAGGTGCTGCTGGTGGAGGCAGAAATTTTAAATTCCTTTGTGGTTTCTGAAAAACTTCCATTGGTTTCACTGAAAATGCTGCCTTGAGGAGCTACTACAGTGTGGGTATATCTGGATTAATTAGAGTTCTGAATACCTGACTATTAGCACTTGTTTGGCTGGAAAAGCCGAACAAATTAGCCTTGGGGGAGAAAGGAGTTTGAGCTGTGTTTTAGTTTGGGCTGGCACCAAAGCTAATTTCTTTTCAATGCAAATGCAACCAAGAACACTCGAGCATTGAGAGTCCTTAGTACTTATTCCATTAATCTTTTTACTAACTAAAAGTACACAAATGAGAAAGAACCAGGATCTTTTTAGCCACAGAGCTATGAAAGAAGCCCCAGATGCATGTAAGGGAAGTTCAGACATGGTGAGAATGCAGCAGTATTGATAAGAGCTTGGTCTTATGCACTTGGTCTAGGTTAACCTGAATAATTAGTTCTGGTTGCTGTTCTCCCAGATCTACTGATGTGTCACGTGTGATCTAATTGAAAGGGGTGCTATTTGGTTCTTTAATGAGTAAGCTTGGGACTTTATTTGGGCCTGGGATACATGGCTTTTTCTTTTTTTAAATTTTTTTCTTTTGTAAATTATTTTGGCAAGCCAGTAATAGGTATGTGCTTCCATTTATAAGGTTGTCTTGCTTTTGGAATAATATTGTCCTAAACAGTGATGTATTGGAGGTTTACCCCAGTGATTTTTTTCCTGTTTAAGTGGAGACTGAGTGTAGAAAGACCTTTTATTTTAACTCGTGTCAAGAGTTTCAGTACATGATTTGTTTTGAATTTAGACTGTAGTAAATTAAAGGTCTCTGCAACTTGACAGAGGCATATGAAAAACAGCAACTTCTAGATGTATGCAAAAGTCAGGGTGGCATGCTGATAGATATCTGAACTGCAGAATGTATCTTGAAAAAAATGTGTAATTTGTTTTGTTTTCAAATGCTGCTGTTGAGATAAGGACAGAAAAGTGGTGTGTCCTTGAAAGCAGCAGCTGTATCAAGTCTACTGAATTAAACAGGTTTCATTCTTGTGTGAAAATATCTTGTGTAATATATAACAGACCTTCTAAAGCTCGAGGAATACTACATCCCTCTTGACAGTTTAAATTAATCTTAGTATATTACAAAAATTAAAAATCATTATCTTGCCCTTGTGCTAGGAAGTATGCTACATCTAGCCATATATTTTGTAACAAAAAGAAGCTTCAATTAACTTTTCTGGATGTTAATCAGATAAGCTTTAAGATTTATGGTAGAACTTGGAAGTTTTCCTTGCATAAAAATGAGTCTCCTTTGGCGCTTTGGTTAGTGTCTAATGCAGTTGGTTCACATATGACAAAAAATAGGCAGCTCTGTATATCAGGTTGGGAGACAACTGGTTTTGGTATAGATCCCCTGCCCCTGTGCCAACCTTGGTAACTTTAATTAAATACTGTTAAAAAACAAAGTTGATAGTTTATATATCTGTTTGGAAGCATGTTTATTCATTGTGGAGAAGGTTTTGGAGCTTATTATTATGTAGTTTGTCCTCTCATGCAGAATCTGGGCTGGATCTATGGCCTTCTGTGGATCTGTCAGTCCACACTGATTTAAACCTGCAGAGGGTATTGATCATGTTGTTTAAAGTGTGTTTTAGAGATGTGCCTGTTAACTTGATAGTGAAGATAACTGACCAGGGTTGAAAGTCTGTTCATGACGAGGGCTGGGAATCTTACGGAGAGAGAGAGAAAATAACACTGCCTAAACATGCTACTGAAAGCTGAGTTATAATTCATGCAGCCAACAAGGGACAGACCTAAAGCTGTATTGGTTGTTTAAATGCTGTTATTTTTCTCAAATGTTTAATTTTCAAACTCTGAAGTTCTTATCAGGCAGAGTGTGGCAGGAGAGGAGGACTTTAACACCACCTTCACTGTGGTCTAGGCTAGAGTGCATATTGGAAAAGCCTAACAGGTGAGGCAGGAGAATATTTCCAGAATATAAGGGCACTTTATCCATGCAGCCACACTGGGAAAGAAGTCTTAGAAAGGCTGTTCTAGCATTGTGCTCCCTGAGGAATGGAGCAAGCCCTTCCATAGTTGAGGGCTAATATTAGTTCAGGATCCTATACTTGTCTCTAGATTTTACTTTTTCTGACATAATTATTCATTGCTTTTTCTTACTGTTTGCAACAGGAAGGGGAAAATATTTTCTATCTGGCTGTGGAAGATATTGAAACAGACACAGAACTTCTAATTGGGTACTTGGACAGTGACATGGAAGAAGAGGAGGAAGAAGAAGAAGTAGTAACTGTTATCCAGGAAGATGAAGATAGTGGCAACAACAAAGAAGCGCAACCAGCTGGTGAAAAAAATGCAGGTGAGCAATATGTAAAAAACAGGATAACTTGAGAGCTTAGAAGTAGTAACAAAGAGAACACTAACTGTATAGGATTGGGGAACTGGAAGGCTCCCCAGGTTTAGTGTGAGCTCTTGTATGATTTTTATCTTTTTATTTTGGTTTGAGTTGAGGTTCTGTTCTTTCTCTAACAAGAAGCAGCCAGTCTTGTAAATTACTGAGTGAATGAATGAGCGTAGATTTCATGAGAAGTTACTATTAATTTTTGAACTAAAGATGGAATTCATTTCACCTGACATATAGTCTTATGAAAGCTAAGTTTTTGCTCTAAGAGGGGTAGTTTCTCTCTTACTTAGATGGGAGAGAAATAAACCTTTTCATAAAACTATTCAGCCAATCCTAAGGTAAGATGTCTAAGAAAAGGTAGATGACCTGAGCTGTCTGGTGAATTCTCACATCTTTATCAAAGTAGAGACTACCTGGATGACTAATTTAGGCTAACAGCCTGAGTCACACCCAACTTAATATTTTGCATCCATTTTCAATAATGTTGATGGTAATCCACTCAAGATAGGCTGTCTATAATCCATTCAGAGACAATGTCTTCTGTGAATTTTGTGACGCCATTTTGCATAAGCTGTTTCTGGCAGAGAGTCTCTCTTAATGTAACCAAAATATTCCCTGAAAACTATTCCTTTGCTGTTTTTGCCTCCAATCATGCAGATCCCCTCACCTGTAAAGAGGACCATGCATGCCCAAACTGTGAATCCAGTTTTGCCAGCCAGGAGATTCTAGCTGAACATCTTCAGACTTTGCACCAAAAACCCAGTGAGGAAAAGGAATTTAAGTGCCGAAACTGTGGAAAGAAATTCCCTGTTAAACAAGCTCTACAAAGACAGTGAGTAGAAACAGGAGTGTTTAAATCAGTTTAATTGAATCATTTATTTCTCTTGGCTTAATCACAATTTAAGCTTTAATTTTTATGCTTATATATTTGCACCCTTACCCTTTATGTTAGTCTTTTAATATGTTAATTTCCTGTATTTGTTGGAGACTTAAATTTGAATCGCAAAAATGTTGCTAATTTTTCTTGTTTTAAAATCATACACTGTAGACCAGATCAGAGCTGCTATTTGGTACAAAACTGTTGGTCTTTGTCAGTGGCCTATGTAGTAGTTTAGGAGATGTAATTTTTAAGCTGTGAGTGTTGTTACAGAACTAAAGTAAGATTTAGAAGAAAGTAAATGGTGATGTAGAAGGACAAAAAAAAAAAAAAGGAAAAACAATGCTTCACATTTGCTTAGTTAAATATTTGGGTGATGGAAAAAACCAAATAGAAACATGAAAGACATGAGATTAAGAGCACATCTTTACTGTCCTTGGTAGTGTAAATATGCAGTTTTGTCACTAAAGGTGCATACCTTACAGTTATACCTTTGTACAAAAACATAACTTTTTGTCTTTTGTTGTTTATGTCTCTTTTGCTTGCAATTAAATAGATACATTACTTTTTATTATACATTTAATTACAGATAGTACATTAGATGCTTAAGTGATTATAGATAGTACATTTAATCTAACTCTCTTGTATTGGAAAGAAACAGACTCATATTCCATAGAATGCACTTAAGGCTGCTCTTGTCATAAACTGATCTTTCTTACATCTGAATAACGTGAACATTGCTAGAGCTGGCAGCTCTATATGAGCTCTGTGTTCTTTCATGGAAATATTTAAGATTACATAGCAGAGCAATAGTTGGTGAAGGCAATTAAATATTTTCTTTTGAACTTAGACTTGTTCCTTCTAGTCTATAGTGGAAGTTGGATTTGTGCTGTATAGCTAGTTAAGTAAATTTTTACATCAGGCAAAGTAAGATTGATCTGTGTGAGGATACAGCAGTATGGTCCTGACTCTTGCTGTTTATGATTTGATTAGTCCCACTAAATTCCAGGAGGCTTCATATATGAAATAGATTACTCACCTACTTAAAGATTTGTAGAGCTGTATGTATGTTTTTAGATACTGCAAGCCTGTGTAAGTTGTAGAATGTTCCCCTTATTTTGTTTGTTGTTTATTTTTTATCTTGTATTTTTCTTTAGTGTACTTCAGTGCACAGAGAGTATCAGCCCAGGAGACTCTTCAAGAAGTTTTCAGTGCTCTGTTTGCAATACTTCCTTCAGCTCAGAATCGAGGTTTTGTGTCTGAGTTACTGGACTGCTGTCATATCATTGCTGGCCTCCCTTTGCATGTTACCTTTCAAGCTTGTTAGTTTATGTGAATCCTAACAGTGAAAGAAGTCAAATGCTTTCATTCCTATTCGCTGTAAGTAATGCATGAGGTGGCCTTGGAACTCTGTAGTGCAGCATGCGTTAAGCTCAGAGTATTTGCTATGTGTCTGGTTTCTGTAGATACTGATTTATGTGTTGCTTTTTCTTTTCTTTTTTTTTTTTTTTTTTTTTTATGGCTATCCCATATAGTTATGAACAGCACAAGGAGGCATGCAGAGGGGATGCCAGATTCATATGCAAGGCAGATAGCTGCGGGAAGAGATTCAAGAGTAAGGATGCCCTGAAAAAACATAAAGAAAATGTTCACAGTGGTAAGGAAGAGTTTAATGTTTCTTCAGGGAAAAAAAAAACCCTCTAACGTTGCTAGCCTTAAATTTGCAAATCAGAGTAAACATTGTCTTTGGTTTCTTCTTTAATGGATTCATTTGTATCAAAAACAAAATTAAGAAGTAACTAATTGCAAGAGTAACTATTCCTACTCCCCCAGGGAGAAATTACTGTATACCAGATGAAGCATTAGTCTGCTGCAGAAAATGTAATAGGAATCTGGGGAAGTTTAAACTAGGCAAGTAATAGATAAAGCAAAACATTTCAGTAGTGAGGAAAATCAACCACTGGCACAAACTGCTATAGGAAGTGGCGAGTTCTTGATCTCCTGGTATTTTAGGACACAATGGGATGTCTTTCTGGAAGACATGCTTCACAAATGATTAGGCTTGATTAGGGTATTGATTAAATTCTATGGCCTCTGTTGTGCAGGAAGCCAGACCAGACAATCCACTGGTCCCGTTAGGCCCTAGTGTTTTTATCTCTGTGCACTGTGAATCAATAGTTTTCAATCAAACTTCGCTCTGTTTTCATGAAAGGGCAAAATACTGCTCTTGGGTCCACAATGCAGATCTCAGTTCTGGCGTTCTGCTCTCTCTGCATGTCCCCTCTCAATGTCAATGGAAGATCAGTGTGTGTGGGGACAGGAGAATACCAGAGTGCAAAGAAAAGTCTTTAGTTGATGGTGACAGCACTGAGAGGCTTTGTAAGATTTTCATTACATGAAATCTTTATTCTCTGCCAAACTCTCACAGCGTACAGAAACCCTTCCGTAACCGTTCTTATAAAAGATTATCTCATTTCTTCAGTAAGATTCTTTTTCTTCCATGAGCATGGTAATGTTTAGGCTTAGCTTTGGTCAGTTATGTAGTGGTATACGAATTCCACGGTTCTCTTGAATGATCACTCCAGACATGACTGAGAGCAGACGCCTGGAAGATATTTTTGCTCTGCTTGCACAATGAGCAGAGCTTTTATTTTGCCACTTGGGAGTCATAGAAATCACAACTCGTGTCAGTGCAGGAAGGAAAATAACCTACTACTGTTGAGGGACACTTCTAGAATTTCTTCCTGCCTTGTATTAGCTGGAGGCAAGGGAAAGTAGAATGGATTGTGTGTGTTGCCTGTTATGCAAAGCTATGAACAGATACTCGCTATCACCTTTCTCTCCTCTGAAAAGGTCTCATTAATGTTCTTGTAAGTTGAAGTACTAAGCATATTCCTGTATTTATGTGTATATCAGTGTATATATAAATACTTATAACAGCAAATGCGTATGTGAGATTAAGTACTTTTTTTATACTGCAAATTAAAGTATTGAACCAATCGATTGACAGGGTACATTGTGGTAAGAAGAATCAACATAATATAAATTCTTTAGGACATCAAGAGCAGGAAAGATACAGGATGCCGAGAGGCTAAAAAAATTGAGCTGGAAGCCATCCAATGAGTTTGTTTATGATCCATACTTCCTCCGTGCTTGACTAAGTAGTACTCCCCTCCTCTTTCATTCTGTGTCCATACTTTTTAGTGTTCAATGTAATATGAACATTTTTTATGTAAGCTAGGAAATATCTTGCATGGGCATGTAATTGTAGACAAAGAATTAGGTTTGTGGTGGCTTTGTCTTGTAATAAAATAGCTTTGTGGGTTACTAAAATGAATTTCAGAAGGTAAATAATAGATAAACCCAATTAAATGCTCTGTCACTTCTTAAAGCAACTGTGAAAAGGGAAGGAAAATACATCTGGTAGCTGACCTGTAGCTTGTTTTGTAATTTGCATTTTAGATGAGATTTGAATTCATCATCGGGTGCTAATACGGTTTCCCTGTCTTCTTCAGTTGAAGACCATTAATGATATGTTATTTTATATAGTAGAATGCTTAATACTTTCTGAAAAATGGGAAATGGTGGTTTTGACTTCAGTTTGGTATCTTTTTTGTCATTGCTGCACTAACTCCTGTATTGACTTCTGGAAGAAATCAACTGTTCGGTTATAAAGTCAGTTGTTGCTAGTTGTGAATTGTGCTCTTCTTGTTGGATTGGTGATGTGTTATAACATCTATTTGAAGAGTTCTTTTCTTTATTGTTCTAGTTTTCTTGATTTACATTCCATCAGTAACTGGTTTGTTGGACACCCACAGAGAGCTCCTGATATGTAACACTTTGAAGATGGGATACAAATGTAAAAATCTTATGTCAGTCAAATGACCTGTGAAAAGTCACAGACTCAGTGGAAATATTTAGGTTCATTCTTAGCACTTCCTTTTTAAGATGTTGGTGGTATTTTGTTTCTGTTTCAGGAAATTCTAGGAAGAAGCTGATGTGTTCAGTGTGCAATAAGAAATGTTCCTCAGCAACAAATCTCCAAGAGCATCGAAAGGTCAGTAAGATGAAGGCTAACCCACAGCAGGCTTTGACTTCGCTAAGATGTGAGACTGTGGTGCTTAGGTCACTTGAAAGCTGCTGTAATGCAAACCTGTGGGTGATCTCTTTCATGGTTACAAAACCAATGTATTTTATTGTGGTTATTTATTTTTGTAATCACAATTGGTTAAACCAAAAATCTTCCTGAAGTTTTAATATGTCTTTTACCAAATACAAAGATGTTTGTACTTGTATCATTTGTGCATTCCAACATTAAGTCAAAGTTGCCTGCTGTTCTTCAGCATTCTTAAACACTAAGCTAAATTTAAAAGTATGTTATGTAATGATAGGATACATACAGACCATAAAATAGGTTCATGAGCCTTCAGTTTTTGTACAAAATACAGTCAATCTTTCTTATTACTTTGTGACATACTAGTAAGGGTGTTATTTGTAATTTAGTTATGCAGTAGTAAAAAAATTTCTTCCTCAAAACCAGATTTTTAATGTCTTTTTGTTTATGCATGTAATCTTTTATAACCAGAACAGGAGGGGTTAACAGCTTGAAAAGCATCTGTTGGAAATAAGGGGGTTCATATAGAAATACAGATGGACTATGAATATGAGATTCTGAATCCATTATGCCCAAAGGAAGTCCCTGCAAGATTAATTTGATAAATCACTAAAACCCAGGAGACTCTATTTTTACAAAAAGCTACATTGTACTGTTTATCAGATTAACTGTAAGTCTCTAATAATGCCTTCGTTATAACCTGAATCCATTGAGGATATAGATTATATCAATTAAAATATGTTGTTGCAAAGGAAGTGGTGGGGCCCCTCCTTTTTAATTTGTTTTTCTCCTTGCTTGTATTATGTCCTGCATTTCTTGACTAACAGGGCTATGCTTTGTTACTCATCAGACCAAATTATGGTGTGCCTTGCCACGTGTAAGTACAATTTTTACACATCAGTGCACCTTATGTTGGCCCTGAAAATGCAAAAATCATGGTTAGTGTGTCCGTTTTATTAAATTGTTTGTTTTGTTTCAGTAGTTGTAATTCTGTGCAGACACTATGGCACACACTAACAGGCTTTTCAAGTAGCATTGTTGGTAGGTCAGTTGAGCACTTACTGATCTTAAGAATCACCATGAAGATTTTGTGCACAAAACTTTATTTCCTCTTCTTGATTGGCTCCTCTTTTAAGACATCCAGAAAGTAGTTATTCCGGATTCACATACCTACATCAGATAGTGGTGAAGATTGCATGTAGGACTCATGCTTTTTGTTTGCTTGAATTGCTTTGCTTTTGTAGGAAGTGGGGTGGGATCCATCACCAACATTGCCAAAAATATTTAGACAGACAGTAAAACCAGTAAGAAAATAATAGGTGAAACAGGGAGGAAAAGAGATTTTTTTTTTTCACCCATTTCCTGTCAATGTAAAGAAATAAAAGTAGATAATAGAAAGGTAAAATACAGGAGATAATGGGAAATAAGCCCAAACAACTCAGGAAATGCTGTACAGGAGCTTACAGGAGACTGGGTAATAGAATGAAAAAGTTTGTTTTAAAATCTCTTTTCTTCAGGTTTGTCATGTCTACTGCCAGAGCAAATGAAACACCATCTGAATTGTATTCTGATACTAAGTTCTGAAGTTTAAGTAAAATGTAAAATTCAGTCATTCAACAATGATAATAATGAGTAAGCAAGCGAGGACAGTGTTGTCTTCATTGATACAGATTCTTGCCAAAGGGTTCCTTTTGTACATCTGAATTATAGGTGTCTCATGTTTTGGATTTGAATTGCTCACAGGAACTTAAACTTAAAAGTGAGCATATGCATGTGAATAGCATAGTCTGCCAGGCCTCTCCACTGAGGCTCTACTGTCTTGTAAGTGGAAAGGGGAGAAAAATTCTAACAAATCCCAGCGTTGCTGGTTTCTTTTCCCAGGATGATGCAGTCAGAATTGATAGCACTTGGGTGGATCCCATAGATGTGTGTGTCTAAGTGGTGTAGCAGGTCGCTAACCATTTCCCCTTGGATTATGGGGGCTTCATTCTGCTCCCTGTCCCTGGCTTCCAGCTCAGGAGGCTGGGTACCTGGAGAACAACTGGTCTCATCCAGTTCTTGGAGTGGTAGATTGAAATTCAGATTAGTTCTTGGAAAAGCTGATCATGGATTACTTGTATCTTCAGGTTTTAGCTCAATTTCATAAAAACATGGTGAGGCAGAATACTTATGGAGAATCTCTTTTTGTGGTTTTTTTTTTTCTGTTTAAGTGGAAGTCTTAGTTGAGCTTCTTTACTGTGCTGTCCTCAAGTGTTTTTCATTATTGTGTTAAACCTTTGTTATTTTTAGCTGCTAGATTCTCCTACAGAAAGTCTATAGAGTTCTCAAAAAAAGCTTTATGAAATGTGATGTCTGCCTGGAATTTTTGAGGTCTACGGCTGCAGTTCCAAAAAGCTGAAATATGCGTTCAGTTGCACTGTAACTAGATTGAGGGGAGGCTGCCGACGGCAAATGTAATACAGAACAGGAGATGAATGGTAACCTTGACAGGTGGAGAACTGTGTATGTGTTGTGATTTTGGGGAACAGTAAATAACACAGGAATTTCTTTTCATTGAGTGTCAGAAGTTGCAGCTCTCAACTGCCTCTTCTATTTTTCCAACATTTAGTCCTCGATGACGCTACGTGCTGTGACGTTGAAAATCCTGCTAATGCTTACTGCATTTACAGTTTAAGAGACACTGCTGCCCGTCCACTGTCTTGCCTCTGAAAGCTTTTAAGAGAAACAATCCTGAAAGAGTTTGATAGTACTTGTTTTTTAAAATTCTTACAGCAGTTATGAAGTAGTTACTGCATTATTTTTACTTATGTCTTATTGACTAGAAGGAAATGTTCTGAAAAGGTATTCTGCATCTGTTTTGTTAATGCTTTCATAACAATGATATTTTAAATGTACCTGATATTGTGGATTTGCATAACCTGTGTTTCTAAATATAGTTTTAGTGATAATTTTTTGTTAGCAATTATGAATATTTATTTTTTGAGAGATACTGTTGTTCACCAAGGGACTAGCCAAGGGGGAAATCACAGAATATTCATGAGTATTAGTATAGCTGCTGGCTAAGAAATAGTTACAGTCTGTTAGAGAATTTCTGTATGTGCAAGATGTGTAATCTTGTTTGAGACACATATTTAATTATCATTAAACTCTCATTTTTCAGGTCCATGAGATCTTTGAGTGTCAAGAATGTGACAAGAAATTTATTTCAGCTAACCAGCTAAAACGCCATATGATAACTCATTCAGGTAAAGTACAAAAATAACACAAACCTTTTTATATATATATATATGTATATGTATTTAACATATGTTGAATTTTACCTGAATTGGTTTCTGATAGAAGGCTTTATGAATTCTGTGTTGTCCTGAGCTGTTCAAGCAAATCTCGAGTTCCAGGGAAACCACCTAAGCTGTCCTTTCTGAGCCTTTCAAAAATCTAAGTGTAATGCTGTAGTCATCTTCCTATTGCTGCTTTGTCAAGCTATTTTTTCAAGCTAGCTGGGATGGGGGAAAAGATTGCTACTTGGCTTACAGAGGAGGTGAAGAACCAGTGGTTGAAATTTCGTGTTGAATAGAAGAGGATGGGAGCTGGGGTATGCTGTCAGACAGAGATGTGATAAAAAGGGAAACATTAATTCACACACATATATATATATGTATATATTAGTGGACTCATGTGCACATAGTTTCAGTCAGAGGAAAGCAGCTCATACTCCACACCGTTTCACAGACCACACACAAATGTTTGTCCAGAACAGGTCACTATGAGTGGGGAGTGGCCTGTCCGTAGGTTTGGCAGTGACACAAATTGCCTCTGCCAGGATTTCTGATCACTGCAATCTAGCATTTCTGTGTCTTTCACCAGTGATTAGAAACATCAACCAACACAATGGAAACACAAACACTATTCTGTCAAATACATTAGCGTTTAAAAAAATGCAGGTTTTTACAGCTGCACAGGCTTATAATTGAACTATTTTCTTGGTATCAGTCTGCACCAAAAGCTCATTTCTTGCAACATAATCTATGTCTCAGAGGCTCCTAGCTTGCTTTTGACACTTTTGGATGAGCATTAATGTAGTTAAGTTGCAGTCACCAGTTGAAGCATAAAGGCCTTTTGCATAGGAACTTTTTGGTTTTGGAAGCTAATATGTATTTTGTTAATTAAGTTTTAAAACATTTAAACTGTCATGCCCTCTTTCACATTTGTAATCTGGAAACAGAGTTTTCCTCTTTGAAGTCATTCTCTTTTGATTTAAGCTAATTAATCAGAATTTAGTTTTAGCAATGATTATTGCAAAGAATGTGCCAATTTCTTGAGATACACCATGGCTCATCTTTTGTGAAGTGACTTAACTGTCTAACATAAAGGGCATTAGATGTCTTTCTAATTGGTTTAATCTTAATTGGGTTGACTTAATTGCAAAAATCTCTCTGAGGAGATGACTGTCTCTGCCTTTCATCTTCTCCCCCTGTATAAACAGGAGATTAAATGTCCCCCACTCATTTTCTGCAGAAAAACGCCCCTACACCTGCGAGGTTTGCAATAAGTCCTTCAAACGACTTGATCAAGTGACTGCACACAAAATAATACACAGTGAAGATAAACCTTATAAATGCAAGCTTTGTGGAAAGGGATTTGCCCACAGAAATGTTTACAAGAATCACAAGAAGGTAAAGCACTCTGCTGTTGTTATTTACAGGTCTGCCAGCCTCAGATTTGCAGATTTTTTTTTTTTTTCCTTTTAAGTGATTCATCATTAAGCTCTGGCATGCTTATAAACATGGGATTAAAGTATCGGAGAATGTATTTTTTAGTGTTCTTTGTTATATCCAAAATCTCAAAATGCTAACTGAATTCTAGTAAAAAAAAAAAAAATTAAATAAGCAGAAGGAAATCACCGTTGCTTGGTTAAAAGCATCAAATCCCCATTTTGACTTTTCTGGGTTTTTTGTTGTGTTTTTTTTTTTTTTTAAATATTAGGTTATCAAGTTAAAAATGTAACTGATCTAAAATGTCTTCAAATTTTTTGTTCTTTAAAAAAATACCATATTTCAATAAAACTAAGTATAGTCCTGTTGCAGTCATTGTTGGACTTAGCAGCAGATGCTTTCAAACTATACTGGATTTGCGCTGGGTAGTGTTCACGCATTAAAACATAAGAAAAAATGTTACCTGAAAAATAAACATATGAAGGGATGCTCCACTTCTGTTGATTTAAGCTCAAATCTGCTTGGCATAATTTCTATAATGCCTGTCATTATTTTTAACCTGGGGTTACTTTTTTTAATGGCAAGGCCATATCCATGACTGCTGTTCCAGAATTACAAGACTGTTAAAAAGAAAGAAAGAAAGAAAAATATTACCTGTCTGGTTTTGTGCCCAGTATTTGGAACCCTTTGCTCTTTTATTCTTTTTTTCTTTACATTTTTTAAATACCACCCCTTTCTTTCCCCCTTTTGATGAAACTGATATACCCATACTTACAAGTCTTTCGCAGTTTGGCTCGTGTTATATGCCATCTGGGAATTTGGCACAGGATCTTTGCACCATCTCTTGCACTTTCAGCCATAAATCATGTAAGAGTAATAATAATGCCTCTCGCAGGATGAAATGGTGATGACTGTCTAAAACAGAAAGCATGCAGAAGCCTGCTGAAGGACAAGATTAGCTCCCATATATGCTGTGATTGTATCTTATGTTTTAGACTTTATTAAGAAAATGGGGCAGAATCTCACAAATTGGATATATTATGAGGAAAATGTGTAAAATACTATCTGGAAAGATACTTCTGTATCTTAAATGAATACTTTTTACGTGTTTCCTTATGTTAATTTGCAGTTGATAACTTTTAGGGCGTTTGAACTGAAAACAGACTTCAGGATTAAGTATGAATGAGTAAACACTTTGACCCAATTCTGTGTTTAAAGCAGCAGCACCACTAGCATAAACAAGGATTAGAGGCTCCATTTAATGGGAAAAAATATTAGAATTTAGACAGATTTAGTGAGTACCTAATTTTGACAGAATTCCTTAAAGCGCGTTGGAATACTTATTTCTGGAACCTGTTTGCACATAGTACTGTCTGTAAATCAATCCTGTCCTATAATGAAAGAAACTTATTCCTGTGTTTACATAAAGTTTACCCAAACAGCTGTGAATACTCACCCATCCACATTTAGGTCTGTAATTTCACTTGCTAAATGGAGGGATGAGCATGAGAGCCAGGTGACTGACATAGATGTCCTGAATTGTGTTTTTAGACATGCCTCTCTCCACTGAGTAAACAAGGAGAGGTAGTAGATAATGGAGGGGAGTATGGATGTGTATACAAAACCAATTGTAAGGTGTAAGTCAAGGATATGGTACTTTAGGGTGCCAAAATAGTTTTAAGTGCCATGCTTTTGGGAGGGCTGCTCTACTACTAGGGGAAGAGGACAGTAGTTCTTTTGCTTGTTCACAGGAGTGTCAATCCAGTAACAGTGGAAATCTAAACCTTTATTGTGTATCATACTTCTATGTATTTCTTCAGCTCGGGTTTTTAATGGTTCTTTAGGTGTGTATTCCTTTAAGATGTCCTCCTAGGTTTCATTTTCTTTTGGAGGAAGAAAAGTTGGACTCTGAATAATTTCAGTGCTTTTTTTGAGTTCCAGGATGATGCAGTTACTGTGCTAGTAGCAGGGAGCTTAGAAACCTGCAGTAGGAATGATGGGTATAGTAGTTAAAAACAATTAAATCAACAGCATTTACCAGAAAACACGCTTTCAAGTTTGATAGCAACATGCTTGAAAAAACTCTTGATTTTTACAGCAGAGCTACATACTTTTCATTTATAATGAGGAAAAGGATACATATACATTTTGTGTCTTTGAATTCTTGTTTTGTGTTTCAGGTGGTAACTTGTTGCTACTGTTTCTATGGTTCCTTTATGGGGGTTATTTAATCTGATTTTGTGTTGAAAGTATCAGAATAAAAGTGGCTCTCACAATGTGCTTTTAAACATATTTCAGATGTGGGTGAACGTTGGGTCATTTCAAAGGTGCAGAGGGAGATTAATTCTTCACATTTCCCAGAATTTCACTGGAAGGTAGACAGTGGAGTTGCTAAGAGTATACCTGCTCTGTTCAGTGGAGCATTGTGGTGTGAATCCTAACTTGACACTCATTACACCCTTGTAGCTACAGATCTGAGAGGCAGGAACTGTTAGTCTTCCTGTGGTGCCTCTCTGATGTGCTGCTTCTGCATACAAGTACTACACTGCTCTGTGTAGGTGCACGTGCAGGCCTGCTTTGCCAATTGCTTGGAGATGTCAGCACTGGGAAGCGTTATGCGATGTGGAACTAGCTCAGATGTCTTTTGAAAAAGCTCGGACTATATGGCTGAGCGATCATATGAAGAATACAGTTCCATTTTTCCGACAAGGGAAGAGAATAGTATCTGAAATTAAGAGGCAAATGTAGTATTGGATTGTGCTACAGATAAAAGTAGTCACTTTTCATCCAGGTTCGATAGGATTAAGGTGCATGTTCTGTGCCATGTAATGGAGATTACTTCCATACAGGAGAAAGCGAAGTTTTTGCTCCATATGCTCCTTTGTTGCCATGTATTAGAGGATGAATTCAGAGAATAAAATATGAGCATATGACAGTGAGCAGAAATAGGTCAGCAGACACAGGATTTTAAAGGGTTTTATGGTTAATCCAGGGTTATTTGCAACAGGGGAGCATAATGAATTGAAACAACTGTATTCCCTCAGTTTCTCTATTGGGAATAAGTAGCCTTGGGCTGGGTTTAAGCCTCCACAAATGCTGTGGTAGGAAAGGCTGCCATGAAATATTCAATGAGAGCACATCCTCAGTTGCTTTGATCGTATGGCTGTCCCCTGCTCTGGTTGAATGGAAGCCATTTCTGATCTGGAACCTCTTAGTGGGACAAAAAGGGACAGTATTAGCACTAATATGCTTGTTCGGAGGGATACCTCTCCTCATTAAGATTTGCATGGCTTTTTGTAATAGACCTAGTTTGTTTCTGGACCATTCACGAAAGAAGCAGATGGTCTGTGTTTCCTTTGCATGTGGATGTGCCTAGTTAGGTATTTTTCTTTGTAGTGAAGTTAAGATGTGCAGATGAATACTTGTATTTTGATCAAAAGACTAGGAGAACTGTCAAGGAGGTGCTAAGAAGGAATTCTGTACAAATCACTGTGCTCTTCAGAACACTCAAGTGGTGAGTGTTCAAAAACAGGGCATCTTTAAAATAAACAACATGAATTTTGCGCTCGTGAAAGGTGCCAGATTGACAGCCCTAGAGACTGAACCCTTCTATTTATCCACAGAACAGGTACAGCACAGACAGCAGCACTGCGAGCTTCCCCACAGTGTCTCGTCAGTATGTCTCAACCCTGTTCTGGAGGAACCACCTATTGAGGTGAGAAGGTAGTTCAGTCTCTTCATGTCCTGTCAATCCTTGGCCTGACTGATGAGAACCCAAGCAGGGTGTCAGCTAATGCAAACTGTGATGTAAACCTGTAGAAGCTGGACTGAAACATTCACCAGCTTTCATGTAACGTGTGATATATTCCACGCATTTGATGCTGCTTCAGTTGCCTTTTTGCTTTAAGTGACATAGGCTGAGGTCAAGGAATTGACTTTGAATCCAAAGCCTCTGTATACCGTTGCAAGTACTCTAATGTTTTGGTACTGTTTTTTGTATGTAAGAGGACATTTGTGTTAACATCAATCTACATTCAAAGCCCTGAGTCTATATATCTAAATAATTATGCTGACTCCCCACAATCCCTTTTTCCTCCATAGTTTAAGGGATACCTATAAATGTTGTATGGTATTATGAATAGCATAAATAGATTATATAAATGTATACTATGCTAATATTTACCCTTAGTCTACAAAATTAAGCCATTTACCTAATTTTGTGCATATAATGAAACACTTACTGTCCATCCCCTTTTCCTCTTGGCACTGCAGCTTCTACTTAAGGTCCTTGTGAGCTAATACAATGTTTAGGTACTGGTGCTTTAAAAACTTGCTTTCCTTTGCAAAAATAGTAGGAAATTGGATAGATAATAAATTGTATGGATTAATTTGCAGTGGGACAGCACTTAATAGGGAAACGGGGAAAGTGCTTTGAAATTTACAAAAGTAGAATGAAGCTGGATGTTTCCTAAGCTCCAGAAAAGAAACCTGCTTCAGCAACTCTGCAGTTTGAGAGATTCATCCATGCTTAGCCTTTTATTTTATTTATGGATTTGAGGCTGTTTCACAGCTACGATGAATTTTTCTACAGCAAACAAAAATCTCGGTACTGATGCTTCTATGTGGTTTTTTTTTTTTCCTTTTTTTTTAATACAAGAAGCTGAAACAAGGATATATAAGACTAGTCTCATGATTAGAGAAATTTTCTTTGCCAAATTTTAGATACTATCTTGAGATCATCAGATCAGTTTTACCTTCAAACTTAACTGAGAAAAAGGGTTTTGTGTACATGTGTTTAATTTTAAAGCAATTATTCATATTAGTAAGTACTTAAGGCCGGCCAGTATTAGTACTGATGAAGCAATGCAACTGAGCTTCTAGTTTTTTTCCTGGTTATTCTATATATTTGTTTCTGTTCACATGCACACCTCGTGTAACACTTGTGAGGACTGGAAGGGTACATTTATTAGGTAGCTGCTATGCTGACTTTCAGGATTCTAGATAATGGCAGAGTGATTGTTTTAATTCTTCATCCCCTGATGTTTCAACTTGCTATGATATATCCCCTCCTGAATCCAGTCTAGAAAATTAGCTATAATTACTGTAATGACAGCTAATTGATTTCCCTGAGCCTTTCCTCTGACATGTTGTCTTTCATCTGCAGACCCACTCTGAAGAGAGACCATTCCAGTGTGAGGAATGCAAAGCTTTGTTCCGAACCCCATTCTCTCTACAAAGGCATCTGTTAATCCATAACAGTAAGTGCTAAGTCAAAGAGGAAAAAGAACTTCCTCAGTTCTCACATTTGACTGAGAAAAAGAGACATATGGCACCTTGCTCCAATATGCAACTTGCTATGTTAAATTAGTATTAAGATTCAACTCTAACCCCAGGGAGTTAGAAAATTCAGAGCCACATTCAAACCTTGTCTTTAAATGCACTTAAATGCAAATCCAAATATGCTATAGAAAAACTAGCAATGATTTGATGTCCAATGACAAGAATTTTCTTTCTTGCATTATGTGTGATACTGTTACCTCCATTTTAAGAAAGGAGAAATGGAAGCAGAGATAACTTGGTGGTTTACTCAGCTTTTGTAGCTAACCCAATCTAGAGTTTGAAACTGAGATTCTCTCTCCTGTGCCAGTCCAGGTTAACGTTTCCTGCCTCTGGCATAGAACTAGCAGCCCAGAGGAATGCTGTGGCCATTTTCCCTCATGAGTAACTTGTTCTTGCTATTTTGTACTGCTTTTTGACTGACTGTGTAAAGATTTATTTTCGTTGGAATTTTCTCAGTCTTTAATATTTACAGAGCCCTAGACTACCATTCAACCATGTGAATGTCAGCAATTTAGATTTTAGAAAATATTCATCTTCTAAAATCCTTGTAGTTTAGAAGACACTGCTTTCATTTGGGGAATATTTATGTTGGTATAATTAAAAAAAACACAAACCTCTCTTTTTTTAATCCAGTGTAACAGTGTTTCTGTTAGATGAATTATTAGACTGGTGTGTGTAATTTGTTCTTTTACAATTATCCTTCAAAGCTTCTGCAATTTCACAAAGCATTGAATTTTGTAAAATCTTTTTCCAATGTTAAATGTTAAAAATGATGGGGGGAAAAAGTTAAAAACCTATGTATTCTAATGAACCAAGCATTTTCAGGCTATCCAAAAGTAGTAAGTCACAGTATGCAGAATTGTAGCCCTCGGTAAAGGTTTCTCTAAAAACACATACTTGGACTTTTTTTTTCAAGAGAATGGGAGCTCAGGAGATTTGAAATCTTTTGAGTTAGGCTTGTGATTTGTGGCAGGTTTAGCTGTTCCTGAACTACCACTATTTAAACAAGTATTAAATATAACAGACTGTGAACTGCAGTGGCACAGTCATTGTCTAGTCAGTCTTTGTTGGTGCAAAAGGAGACATATCTTGCTGAGGGACAGAGTTAGGTGTTTGAAAGTGGTAATTTCTGCTATCTTAGCTAAAACTGTCTCCAAAATGAGTCAAAGCCTTAAGTCAATAATATTTGGTATTTTTATTAATCACAGGGAAGGTTTTTAAACCTTTTTTTTCCTACTTTGGAGGGAATAAACCCAACAACTCACCAGCTTAACAAGGAGGCCTTAATATAGCAGAATATAAGCAAAGCTTTTATAGTCGTGCTGCATCTCTTGTCTGTAGGCCTATAGAAGAAGTGTTGACAGACCAATAGCAAAGTGAAAAGTGAAAGTCATTACTAGGATGAACTGAAGAATAAACAGTTTTCAGTTCAAGGCTGTGACTAAAACAAGGGGCTCTGCTGTTGTCTGAGAAGAGTTTGTGTTCCTAGTGAAGAAATGTAGAACTCTTCCCCTCATGACCTAACTCTGAGACTGACAAGTTGTGCTGCCATGATAATGAGTTTCTCATATTTGAAATAACTCAGAATTACAGGCATTGTCCTGTTACAGCTGGATGATAGTCCCTCTTATAGCACTGAATTATACCTGTTGCTGTAAAGAAAGGAGGGAAACAAACCAGAATCTCTAGATGTGTTTAGCTGACCGTATTGTTCTGTGCTGTAGGAAAGAAAAAGTTGTGAAGCTTGAAGCTTTTAGGAAAACTTGAAGTTCAGCCTACATCATATATTCTTTTAAATTCAGTATCCCTTGTTTTAGAAGCAGGCACTCTGCAGAATGATGTAAAATGACTTAAACTTTATTTTACAAACTAGAAAAAATTGTATTTAATAAACTCACTTCTCAGGCGTTCCTGTCTTGAAATTGGAAAAGGCGTCATGGATATAACTTTCAAAATTCAAGATCAAATATGTCTAAATAAGAAATAATAAAAAAAAAAATCCAAACTCTCCTTTTTTTTTTTTTTCTCCCAGGTTCTAGCTGTGTAAACAGATCTTGTCTTCTGAGAGTCAGACAAGCTTTTTCTCTTAGGCATGCTGCTGATGATAATACTTTTAGGGTCTGTGTTCTCATGTCATAGGCAATGCTGGAGCTAGCCTTTATTCTCATCTGTAGTGTTTAGGAAGGATGTATGATACTTGATAAGTGTATGGTAGCTCATACTTGGCTAATACTGGCTCACGAGGTCGTAAGAGACCTGGCTAACAAGAATGGGTAACCCATAAGCGTTTTTCCTTGGATCATTCAGTTGTCTAGGATTGTGGAGACATGCATTGAACAGGATTGCGTTTGTTGAGAAGGCCATCATCCTTTTTATGTATTTGTTTTCCAGAATAATAATTTACACACAGAAAGTTTGTTAGTGTGAGAGAAGTGCAATTATCTCCTCCTGCAGGGGTCGGCAGAAGTGGGCACTTCATCCAGGATAACATTTGAAAAAATACCCAATTCTAGGCTTCCCATTACTTTGCATGTTGAAAAAAATTGCTGAACGGAAGCCAGAACTTGGCTAAATACATACTTGGCGTTGAAATGGTATAAAGTTGAACATTATTATAATGGTTGAAGAATATGTTAGTTCTGAAATTCCCTGACTTTGGAGGTTTTTTTATTTGAAAACTGGTTGATCTTTTACTACCTTATTTTTTATTGTTGTTTGAAAGTCATTTATCTTTTCAAGTCATAGTAGAAGTGCAGTACTGAAAATGATAGGAATGATTGCAAACACAACTTTAGGATAAAAAGGACAAATCCTCCTGAACCTCAACAAATGTCAAATCTTGTGTTAAACCGTAATGATATCATGTGAATTTATGGAAATCATACAAACATTTTGTCAGAATACATGGAAATTTGTTCAAATTATATCTAGTATTGCTTCATTTTTTTCCGCTCATTCTCAGACTTGGAGCTAAGTTATTAAAAGAGACAGAAATGAATGCCTACCTAAAAACAAAACACAAAACAAACAAACAAACAAAACCACAAAAAAAACCCAAAAAAAGCCAAACCAAAACACAAAGCCTAGAAGTTCTTGTAAGAAGTAACTTTTAAAATAAATTACTTGAATATTTTTCCTTTGTTGAAGCAGTAAAGAAGTTCATGTTACTTTAGTAAAAATAGTAATGACTTCACCTTGTTAGCAGTGTAGTCTCATGTTCCCAAGATGAGGACTGAAGTGATTCACTGAGCAGTTAGAAGCAGTATCAATGTTAAAACATCCACATAACAGCATATAAAATTGCATCCCTTGTTGACCTTGAAAATTTTCCTGAATAGTTACACTGAAAGTATTTTAGGATAAGACAGCTTACACTCTTAATACCTTTTAGAATATTCTTCTTGTGTCATCCAAGACAAAACTGCTTTTGTTTCCAAACCAACAGAGAATGAGAAGTTTAGGGTGAGGAGGGGGGCATTTGTGGTTGATTTATGGGGGACAGAAACAGGTTATCTAGGCTTTGGGATGTCTGTGGGTACTTGAGGCACCACTGTATTGATAAGCTTCACTTATATGTATTACGTGTATAATATATAATAAAGAAAAAAGTTTGTGCCTCAATATGTAACATCAAATGGGCTTTAATATGCAGCATACTGAAATCAATTTCCATTCATCTTGGCCTTTGCACTGGGACCAAGGCTGGGATGATTTTATCCTTTAATGAGCTATAGCAAGGAAATAAGTGTACCTCTACATGTGCATCATTGCTAATGGAAAAAGTATCTTGTGCTTATACAAGTCTGTATCTTATTCGTATGGATCAGGAGGCTATAGATCAGACCTCTGTCCTGAAAAATAAGAAGTGGAGGATAGGCCTTAGATTATGGTGGTCTTTCTTGGTGATGTAACTGCTTGGAAAGTTTTTTTGGGAGATGAGCACCTGATTTCCATTTTAGACTGTGGATTTCTCAATGAATGCCATGTTGCAGATGTTTAACTTGTAATTTTAATCAAGAATTAAATAGAATATTCTCTTCTGCATTCACAATAGTGATAAAGTTCATTGTAATGATTTCTCTGAAGAATCATGTATGTTTGTTTTTTCCTCTCAAAAAATGTATGCGGATTTTCAGAATACAATCTCCCTTCCCCTCTCTTAGGTAATTAATTGAATCTTAAAACTATTAGCAATGTTAAGCTGGCCTCTGCCATAGCCTTCAACGACATCACCACAGTTTCAATAGTAATACTGCTATAACACTTAAAAGTTGTTTTGTCTTTGTCATATGAGTTTGCCTCTATTGATGTGAATGAGAGAGGTTACTCAAAGCAAGTATTTCTTGTTTTGAGAAGGCTTTTAAATTCAGGAATGATGTCTCTTACCATTTAAGTTTCAAAAGATGAAGCCTGTTTAATCTTTTTGCTTGTAACCATAGAGTCTGTTACTGGAGGTGCTGATAAAACCAGTGCTCCATTTCACTGGAAGCCATTTCCACTGATTGCCATTTCACCTTTGGCTATAGAATTTAATCTCACATTCCTGGCTACGTTGTTGTGATTACTACTTTCTTAATTTCCCAATGACCTTTTTACCTGATGTGATATCACTTTTCTTTCTGTTCTCAGGACCCAGATTTTCACTTGTCTTTGTTGCTTTTATTCATTTTTCTGAAACAATAAGCATTATTGCATTTCCACAAAAACCTGGTATCTTTAAACCTTGTTTTTCTCTTTATAAGGTGAGAGGACCTTCAAGTGTGATCACTGTGATGCTACTTTCAAAAGAAAGGACACATTAAATGTTCATATTCAAGTTGTACACGATGGACATAAGAAATACAAGTGTGATCTCTGTGACAAAGCTTTTGTGACACCCTCAGTCCTGAAGAGTCATAAAAAAGTGAGCAGAATAATTTTTTTTTGAGTGGCATAACTGTGTAACCAAGATGTATTTCTCCCAGATACACTTAGTGAAAGATTTTCACCTGTACTTTAGAAAAAACTAGAATGACTTGGGATTGCCTTGTTTGTCGACTTCAGTACATGTACTGTAAGATGATTGAGATTCAGATAACCTGGTTCATCAGCTGTTGTTCAGCCTGTGGAATCAGTTGAGTTTTGCTGTAATAGAGAACTTTATATTATAGGATATTCTTCCTTTCTTCTCTTCTGTTACTTTTAGAATAAGGAGTATTAAAGCACATTTGTTTTTTCAAGCCTGAGTATATGGGTCTAAGGAACTAAAAAATTATGGGTATACATTGTTTCTGATTATGTTGTTGAGGAGCAGGACTTTAGGAAGGCATAGTATCTTTCATTAGACAAACTGTTTCGTTTGGAAAAAACAAACTGTTTTTCAGACACACAATCCTTTTCATCCTTATCTACTTGTTTTAATCACTTGAGTAACAGACCTAGCCTACAATACTGATAACATTGACTTCAGATTAACTTTTTGTGAAGGATCTTGCCGAGATGGATCGTAAGATCCAAAAATCAAAAATATTACCTGGAATCATTGATAAGCTCTGCATACTTTTTAAACGTTTCCTCAGATTGCTTTCTAAAAAATTCAGTTTGACTTACTGTTTCATGTTAAAAATGGCCATATACATATATGTATTTGTATTTTAATGGAAAGCAGCTACCGTTTATAGTTTATCCCTATTCTTTCTGCGATGTTCCTTCTTAATTGTAATTGCTATTGCTTTGTGCTGCTGTCAGACTAGGACTTAGCTGTATGTTTGTGAGCCTTGTAGTTGTAATGTCTTGTTCCCGGAAATCCTTTCTTTCTTTCTTTTTTTTTTTTTGTTTGTTTGGAATGAATTAATAGCTGTCTGTCTGGTATCCTTCAATGTCGCTGTTACAGAGATAAGTAATTTCTAAAGAACGCTATCCTAATCAAGAGGGATTTAACATTTGTATCCCTAATGTCAGGGAATGAAAACTATGCAAGTCTGTCCAGTATTGAAATGATATCTCATTTACTCTTCCTTCTGCTGCAGCATAATATGTACTGTGTGAGATAAGATTTTTATGATGTAATGAAGAATTTCGTGTCACTTCAGTGTCTTTCATAAAAATAAGAATTAATTTCCCTATCTGAATAGTCATGTGCAAAGCTTGAAACCCAAATAGTCAGCTGTACATATAATTTCATGTGTTATCTTTCCCATCCCATTTAAATTAAGTTAACACTTATAAATGAAGTAATCCAAAATTCTCCACTAAAAGAGCAGTCATGGCTATATGGAAAAATTATTCAATAGGCTGATAAAACTTCATTTCAGAATTGGGCGTTGGAAGTACAGTGTGAAAAATGATGAAAACCCCTATATGGAACTTACTTAAAGGTGTTGACCACACAGACTGGATGGGAGAGTTTGTGATTATTTTTTTTTCTGTTTTGAAATAATTTTTCTTATATCAGGAGAGCGCTCTAGCCTTAAAAGCTTGATTTCGAAAGACAAGCTCAGTGTATGATTTAGTATTAGTGACAATTACAATATACTTCTCGTGATCAATTCTCTAAATGCAATCTGATTCTACCATTAATTACAAACTAGATAGGATCCAGTAAAATTTATGTTGACTGAAATCACTGAGAACTTGCACTTTGAAGGATTGTTGTCTGTCATACTGAACTGACGGCTGTGTTTCATTCATATGAGACAGTCAGTCAGAAATCATGTGCACTAATCTCCATAGAGGCCTTTTAAAGCTCCAGTTCAAGTTTGCAACAGGAGAAGTTATACTAGGCTAGGTAAACTATTTTCACTACATTTCATAATGTAATAAAATTCTGTGAAATTACAAGCTTTTAAAAATAGACCTATTTATGAAGATTAATTTTATTAGGTAACCAAATTATTGTTTGCTGGTTTAGAAACCACTGTCACAGATATCAAACTGAAAAAGAGGTGTCTTACTCCTGCAATCATGAAAATACATAAAGGTGAATTGGGCATTTTTAATAGTAACTGTTTAGGAAATACTAAGCTTAGGAACTGAAAAGCTGGTTTATCTTGCCATTAATAATGAGATTTATTTAGAAATTTTAGAAGAAAATGGAAAGAACAGCTATAGCTAATTCCTTAGAATCTTTCCCTGATGTGTGATGGTATAAAATATATAACAGAGATAATAGTGGCCAGTGTCAATACATTTAAAATATTCCATATTTCACTACTTCTAAAGCTATACTGAAGCTTTCATTCTTGTCTTTCCCTACCCCATGTAGACTCACACAGGAGAAAAAGAGAAGATTTGCCCATATTGTGGACAGAAGTTTGCAAGCAATGGAACACTGAGAGTTCATATTCGAAGCCATACAGGTACAGTGTTGTTTATTATAATGAACAGAGAAGACTTTCTAAATATATAACAAGGTATCTGTAAGTATGTCCACGACTTGTCTATCTACAAACAGAAATGCAAATTCACAGGTAGGCCTAACACAGCACCTTTTTCAGACATTTTACCTGCTTTATGTGTAAAACCAGATTCTGCTCTCAACTGTAAGTATGTGTGAATGTATGTGTATATGTATATGAATATTTATATGTATATACAATATGAGTTCATTCATCTCTGTGGGTGCTAAGGTGTTTTGAAACTGATTTCATATTAATGTAACTTCTGACTTTATCACAGCCTGGATATTGCCCAAATTAGAATGTTCTACCCTGAATGTGCTTTAGCTCAAGATTTATTTTCTGTTGCAACATCTGTCTCATTCTGCTGGTCTCTTAATATTGCTGGGTCTGAGTTATGCAACTTATTTCATATTGTCACCCAGATTGCATTGCTGTTTCCCTGTCATGTTGTATATGTGCTTATGTAAACACACTGAAAATAAATTAGTCGTGTTGATAGGTTTCATTTTGTGAACTTAACACTTTGATTTGAACAAGTGGCAGGCAACTGAAAGAGGTTTCTTTGTGATGATTTGTTTCCAACATATAATGGTACAGATTTGCCTTTGGCAATCAAAGCATCAGTTAACAAACAGCCTTCCTGTGACATTCCATTCACTTTGCATAAGCATATTTGGTTTACAGGGAGATGACAGAATTGTTTTTTTTAATCATTTAGCTTTCTACTATGTTTGGAAAGGTCTTAATCACTTTAGTCTATCAAGGCCACCTGTTACGATTACAGGTTTTACTAGTTTTTGATATATTGTGATGTTTGGATTTGACCGCTATAGACACTAGCAAATTCGTGTCCTGGTCCTGCAGTGAGGATAAAAGGGTAAAACTGACTTTTATCTTTACCTCTTGTTCTTTACTAAATTCCATGTTTGGGACATTTATCCCTCATAGCATCTGTATGAAAACATATACATATAAGCCTGTGTATATGCATTCTGCTCAGGTGGTTCATGTATACCGTACAATCATAGACACAAAAGACACTGAAAGTCAAAGCTGCCAAGACCCAGAATTGCAATGCAGCACTTCTGTCCATTCTTCCTCTTCATTTTTGTTCTCTCTTCTACAACTCCACCCGATCAACTCCTTTAAAGGTCCTTCCTGCACAGTCTCACCTGTTCTGTCTTTCTCTTCAGTCTTCTGTCCTGTAAGCTGTGGGTTTCTCTTCTTATGACTTCCTGAAGATGCAGAGAAGAGGAAGAAAAAACCCCCCAAAACGCAGGAGCATGGGGTATGAGGATCTAGAGAACCCTTGGGGACTGTGCCTTTTGGAAGGACCAATCACTTACCCACCTGGGCTGTACTTTAATGAATCAGGTAGAAGGAGTAAAAAGAAGCAATGCAATAGTATTGTTAGTTAGCCACTCAGCACATCAGTCCAGGCTTCTAGGAATGTGACTGCCTTGATTTCTAATCTGTGTTAACTTTTTTCATGAAGTTATTTTGCTGGTTTAATTATGGATATTTCTTTACGTTCACCTTGCCATCCCATGAGGAACTCCATTACCCTTTAATTTTCTGGTATTTTGGCATACTAGACTTTCACGAAAATTAGGACTTCTGTAGATATTTTTTTTCCAGTGCTTAAAGGAATATAAAAATGTTACTCTAATTCTTCTGGATTCACATTCCAATGTTTTTTTGCAGGCAAGTCTGTTTTATTGCTTTTACTAGTGTGGTGCTTTTTTATTATTTCACAGATCCTTTCCTTAAACTTTAGGTATATTTTCTGTCTACTATCTATGTTATATATCGAGTAGAAAGGCCCTAGTTTTTCAAGTTGGTAGTACACAGATAGCTCTTGGGAAGATGCTTTGTAGCTGTCTGAGTGAAAATGCTTTTCACACATGTGCTGCTACCAGTTATATTTAATGTTTCAGCTCTCTCAAGCAGGCTTTCCTAAATTTAAGAGTTAGGCTAAGCTGAGTTTCATGAAACCACACACCAGAGACCTCTAACCTTGACTATAGAGCTTTGCAAAATTTGTAGCCACTATTAGACGAGAAACAGTAAACTACGACATTTTGAACTTACTTGAAGGAGAAAGGCACTGAAGATTTCCATTACATTTCTAAATTAAATACAGTGGGAGAAACTACTTTGCCAGTAGATGGTAGAGGTTGGAATTACAGGAATATGCAGTGTGAAAACAACTTTTGAAAGAATAACACTGCAGAACGAGGGAAACTTTCAAGGCCTCTTTTTTTACCTAAAAAGCTAGAAGCACTCATTTTAAAGAGTTACTAATTCAGGAAGAATGCCTTGCTAAATTCATTTGTAATGTCCCGTGATAAATAAACTCTGATCCTTTCCTCTTCCAGTCTAGCTGCTATTGTGATATCAGTCACATTTTTGGTGGAGAATTTTGTGATTCACATCTTTCACTGGGAGAATCAGCTGAAATACATTTTCATGGTTGTTTTTGATGTCATTCTGTTATGATTCCTGACCATTTCCTGATTATCCTGATGAAACGTGGGGGGAAAAAAAGGCGGGAGGGAGGTGCTGCTGAGTTGTGACTTGTGGTTAAAAAAAAAAAAAAGTATAAGTTATGTGGCAAAATACCTTATGTGAGGTTTAGTGAGAAAATGCCATAGGTTCATGTTGTACTTCTGGAGGGGTGGTTTTGACTTGTGCTGTACCTGAAGACTTCAACCAAGTTGTTCATGATCATAATACATGCAGACTAATCACAAGAGGAGATTGTTGTCCAATGTTCGGTGGGCCTGAGGAAGCATAGTGTTCTGAGGAATAGCTTGCATAATTTCCAAAGAAGGCAAGGATAGTTGGTGAAGGGAATCTGTGTCGTCTGCAAACAGTACAAAAACCCCTGAGTACTCATTTGATGGCTTTTAGTAATAAAGTTCACTTCATCGTGAAAATTCTTAACAACTTTTCAGGGATTTTCTAAGCAATAAGAAATTTTCAGTTCATCAAACAGTGGAGCCACAAACTTACGTTATTCAGTTATGGATGTTTGGTTTCTAAATGTTGCAGTATTGAATACTTCAGGCTCTTGGAATCTATTAAATTCTGTGGTTTTGAATTAATGAATTCAAAACTGTGCCCTTTTTTTTTTTTTTTTTCTTCTCTGGTCAGACTTCAAAGTATTAGTTTTCATTGTGAGCTAGAAGTGGAACAACCAGCCGCTGTCCGTTTTCAAGAGATGATTCATCTTTGTAAATAAGCCTTCAGCTGGGGCTAAGCTTTGGTGCAACTAAGCAGTACCCCATAAGTGTAAATGTTGCCAAGACATTCATGTCTTAGTGATTACAGCTGATTAGGTTTGAGGTCTTCATGCAGACATTTGTGTTATCCCATTTTCTGTGCATGTGGTCAGCTAGACTTTGTTTTATTAGCTACTTTGTATAAGAAGCTTTGTTCTGTATTTACAAAATAAAGCCAGGCAGAGTTAAAGAGTTGTGTGTCAATTTTTATCCATTTTTTAATTTATAAAGCCACTCTTTACAAAAGCTGAGGTTCTTGGGTACCCTCCTGGTTCTTTGTTGGAATTGTACTTCTGATATACTTAATAATCCATATACAAAAAGAGAAGCTCAATGCTTTTTTGGCTTTTGTTTAATACGTAGCATGTGTTCTTAAATATTGTTACTCACAGATGTATGTATGCATGCTTCCTCGATAAGCAATTTTCCTCCCTCTTTTATCTTAGAGTAAGACTCTGTAAATGAGCCCTAACAGTACTTGGCCTTTTTCAGAAACTGGTTTGGGGTGAGTGAACATGTCTGCATGTGCATGTGTAGAGGGAAGGGGTTGATGTTTGCATCTGAACCTAGCATATTGCTCTGTAATTCATCATAGGGGTTTCCAGCCTTGGCATGACAGAGACAGCGCTCTGTAGGTCAGCTGAAACACTATAGCACATTCTCCCTCTGCTGTATTCTATTGGTTTATGACTTCTTAGGGTCAGAGGGAGCTGGGGTTAATTCAGCAAAAGAATCTTCTGACTGTGATATAAATTCCTTGGCTTGTTCATAAATTGTAAAAGAAATTCTATGGTCTGCTCCTTGGGCTTGAAAACTGGGGGGGCCAGGAGGTTAATTACTTCCCTAAAGTTTCAAGCAGCTTTCAGTGTTAACAGTTACTGGCTGCAGATTGTGCAGCTTTGCAGTTGCCTTATACATAGGTATTTAAATATGTTAATTTCTGTCTTGTGTATTTGTGTGTGCCTATGTAATATATATATACTTGCATTTTATCTGTCTGATACTTATACTGTTGCTTTCCTAATTACTTGTATCCTAATCCCTTTCATCTTTGGGATGTAGCGCACCAAGTTGTGGAACAATGAAAGTTGTGAGGTAGTTTATATTTGCAGGTTAATTTATTTTTGGGTTAAGAGAATTGATTGTTTTAGCTGTAATTCTGTCCTTTCTTTGCTGTCTTTTACCCACTCTGTTACATAGGGTCGGTGAGGGACAACTAATGACCATACATGTCTTCCGGAAAGTGCTTACACATGCAAATACAGGTTAAAACGTAACCTTATTTGCTTTTTCCATCACATTTAGTCAAAGTCCTGATAAAAAGCCAGTGAAATATCTATGACTTTACATCTGTCCTAAATGTTTTCAGAAAAGATTAATCTTTCTATTCTATACCACTTAAAAGGCATGACTTAATGTGACATTCTTACATGTTATATTCTCTGGTACGTGGAAAAAGTGGCTTTATTTTGTAAGCACAAGCTGAGAAGATTCTTTATGAATTTGCTTCCATATACGTGGATAAAAGATAATACCAAGAGATTACATTAAAACAGCAAAAAGCTTTTGGACCGTGGACTTCCATATCCTTTGTGTCAATGTAGTTAAGCTTACCTTTTCAATTTTCATTTCCATAATTAAAGAGTGTTTTATAAACCCATGAAAACATTTCAGCATACTTGTCCCCTATAACTTCAGGTGCTGATTGTCTTCTTGAGATGTCTCCCATCGTCTGCACTGAGCGCCTGATGTTATGGTTCTAACTTTGCCATTGTAGTCACATTTCTACAATTTGATTAACTAGGCATTTGAGTGTATTTAAAATCATATTTAAGGTCCAACTGTCTAAAAATCTGGGTCCAAATTTTGCACTTTCATGTAAAAATTCATGAGTAACCAAACAAAATACTAGTTGTGGAGTTCTAATAAAAATCTTTGGTTATTAACAGTAGTTCAATCAGTTGTGAACATAAAAGACCTCAAAGTAGTTGAAGGAAGTAATGAGTTGAAGTGCAGTATAAGTCGTTTATTACTGTGTAAAATGCCTCCAAAGTTTTAATAGCTAAACAGGCAACTATTTGTTAATGTACATAAGAGATAATGTACAGACAGTATCCGTATTCTAGCAAATCTACTGGCAAATTACCTTATAAGTAATTTATATTTTCTTATGTTAAAAAAAGATAAAAGGGAAGCTTGAAGGAACTTCCTCTCATATCATAATAAAGCTTGTGGAAAAAATGCATCTGTATCTAGTCAGTGAACAGCTTGCAGATGTCGACAGATAGGTTGTTTCTATTCAATAACTTATAAATATCCCTCTTTTATCTACTGAATTTAAAAAGGAGCTTGCAGAAGGCCTCAAAGGTAAGGATTCTGCATTTCTAAACCTTTCAGTTTATACATCATTGTCCTATTTATCTCCAGACAACAGTTAAATCTTTAAAAGTACCTGTAAAGTTTCATGCAGCTGTCAACTTCTTGTTGTCTGCCTACATGAATGAAGAAATGTTCTTATAAGGAATAGATTATTTGAATGCTAGTGACATCTTTAGATCAAATGAATTACTGATTGATTAATGCATATACTTTAAAAGATTTGGTTGACCATTGGGTTCACTGAAGTCAGAGATGTTAATGCTCTGTTCATAGGGAAGCCAAATTGCTTAATTCCACTGACAGATGCAAAGAATGAAACAGTTTTATTCTTTAAAGTGTTAGGGTTTTTTTTTTGTGACTAAAATCTTAATACCATGTAGAACTGATGAGAGTCTGTCACTAAGTAATAATGGTAGTTATTTAATGCTCTACTGTACAGATTCAGATAGCCTTCTTATTTTGTAGTATCCTTTACTAGTCTTTATAATTCATTTAGTTACAAATAGCTAAAACCTCAATTATATCATTATAATTTTTATGGAGCAGATAGAACAAACATTTTGACTATTGGTCTTAACTATAGGTAATCTGAATTCTCTGAATAAACCCAAAACTTTGCAGAAAACAAACCTCCTCAGCTGTGAAAATACCACTTCTGTGCCTCAAAGAGTAAGACATGGCTAAGTACTTACAAGAAAGAGTATTAATAGAAAAAAAATGGTTAAAGCAATCTGATTTTCACTTATTTTGAAAAGAATAGCATTTGAGTTTTTTTCTTATTAAATGTGACCATTTTTAGTGAATGGGAAATGCATTTGACTGACATAAAAGCAATTCTAGTTCTCTGTTGTGCCTGGAAAATATACAAGTATTGGAGCTTGATCAGAAAGCATTCACAAATACACATGCTTAGTGGTGTTAATCATCAGTGAATCAAAAAAAAAGCAGAAATATTTAATCTCTTGTCTTCAGAGTCTGCCAAGGTTGAATGTTGGTTAAAAGGAAGAATGCATAACAAATGTCTTTAAATGACCCATATCTGAGTACTGTTTTCCCATTTCTCTCAGGCATCAGGACTGTTTCAGAGCAAAGGGCTATCCCTTCCTTTATCTGGCTGACTATTGAGTGTAGAATTACATGTATATTTGGTGTTTCTGGGTCTTGTCTTAGCTGATGTCCGCGAGTATTTTATCTTCCAAGTCATGAAGTTGTTTGGTTCTTGGCATGAGAAAGCTACTCCTGCGTGGGTACTTCTGTGCCTTCTAAAGTGCTAAATTTTGAGTGTTTAGTGGTTGAAAATTAGTCAGGCCAGAATTTTGTATAGGCCAGATCACTGTTTTTATTGTCTAGTCCAGATTAAGACCAGTCCAGGTGTTGTAAAGAGAGCAGCTAGCTGCTGCAGTTGGCCAAGCTTCTTGATTAGTCTCCTGTTATTTTCCTTTCCTAGAATCGCTGGTCAAAATTACAAAAATGTTTAAGAGACCTAGGGTGTTAAATGCTTTTGAAGATGCTACTCGGTATCTAGTAAACTGCCACCTCTACACAAGAGGGAATTTATTATTTTTAAGAAGCGTTTGTCTTCTCAAGGGCCATTTGACGTGCTGTGCAACAACAAGGCGGTGAAATTTACTGAATATTTTCTTGAAGTGTGAGTATTTAATCTTCATTAAATAATTGATTTTCTGCCATTTTTTAATTTAAGTTCTGTTGAAATTACTTGGTTCCTTGACTTCCTATTTAACTTAAATTCCTAATGAAGTTCCTTTCATGTGGGAGAAATTAATTTCTGTGTATCTTAGGTTTCTTTGTGTGTACATATTTATATAATACATTAACTGAATTCTGTACAGTTAAGGACACAAACTTCCTTTTTGATTTGATGGGAACACCATATACAGAGCAACAACAGCTGAGGATAAACGTGTAAAGTTGTCAAGTGCTCTATATGAACAGATGATGTTCTAAAGCATATGTCACAGATTATAATACTGTTATATCCGTTAACCTTTTGCCCATCCTTACTTGCTGTTGAATGCTGTCATCACCCCAGATTATCTCTGACTAAAAAAGCCCTCTTGCAATTCCCATTCTGGGCTGCCCTGTTTATCACCTGGTATGGAGTGTTGCATGTGTGATCCAGATGGCCCCCTTGCCTCCACATTCCTCCCCACGTCAACTGCTTTCTTTCCACCATAGTTGCATGATGGTGGAGTCTCCCTTCTTCCCCTCTCCTCTACCCTGGTCTTAAGTTTGGCCTTTAAAAAGAATTATACTTTACCATAACTGTTCTGAAAATTGACATTTTGAAATATATTTATTTTTAAAAAATAAATAAATACCTTATAATAGGTAGGTCAACATCTGAAAAGGAGATATATAGAAGATGATAAATGATCTGTGGAAGATTGAGGGACCACATTGCTATAATTATTTGTTAATTTTTTAAAGAAAGCCAAAGAAAACAACTCATTTTAAGTTACGTACACTGCACATGATCTGATGGTCGGTGCAATCTGTCATAAGTCTTTTTCTGATGTTTGTTGAGTGTTGACAGTGGTGCTGAATAAACCAAACTGACTGAGCATAGACATATTAAAAAGTATTAAAAAAACCCCTTGATAATTTCACTGCATAATTCAGATTCTTCATTCCTTGATACAGCAGTTTAGTTCCAATAAAGACAGAAAGCCAGGGAGTTCATACATGAAGGCTACCATACGTACCTGAGCACTGTATACAAGTGACCAAGCAAGCTGCCTGGGAATGGGGACAGTAAATATGACTCCAAATTTAACAGAATTAAATAGAAGTAATGCCCGTATATGGTTTGAAAGAGCTATGTGAGACTGCTTCCAAAGTGTCCAAATAAATGTAGTAGTTCATCAAATGCATACTTCAGCATGCTGTTGGCCATCTTCTCTGTGCCTCTGTTTCTGTTTTGGTTTGCTGGTCACTTCAGATGCTTTTGTTACTGTCTCTTCGGTTTAGGATTATTTGTCTGTTGCACGTTTCATTTGTCTCATTTGATGGGAATATATTTGCCACCCGTAAAGTACGTATTTGGTTGATCTTACTTGAGGTCATTGTTTCAACGTAATCACTAACATTGGTGTTTATATCAGGTTTACACCTGAGTTTGTAATTAGCTTTTTTTGTGGCTAAACTGACTATAGGGAATGCAAAATACAGTGTGGAAATAGCAACACATATGACTAATTTGAATTATTAGTTCTTGAAGTCTTTATTAAATGTCTAGTTGTAGCCACTGAAAATCTTGAAGAACCAATGTGTGTTTGGTTTTGTTTCTTAATTGTTTTGCTCCCAGGGGTATCAGAGTTTGGGAAATCTGGGTGCTAAACTCACTGTAAATACTGCCTTACAGCACCTTTGATTGCAAATGTCTCATAGGAAACTCTATATCCTGAGTTGAACTGGAATGGGAGAATCTGGTGTTCAACTTTTTATGCTACATTAAGGTCCAATAGGTATTGTGGTCTCAAGCTAGAGAGGTACACACTTGAGGAGAAAAAAAGATATCAGTTCTATCATGACATGTTTTCAGATCAAAATCCCATATGGTTTTCAATCATGAAATTGTTTTTCATAATCCTTGTATTAGGGTTAAATTTATTATGTTAAAAGCTTTGTTTTTGTTCATACAAAATCTGCAAGTAGAATGTCTAGACTTCGAATTACATTAAATCCACTGCAGTTTATCCAAGGATTATTTATTTGGGGTTATTTGTACAGAAGTGCCATTAAAGTGTTGAGCAGTTTGTTCGTGGACAGCAGGGACATGACAGTCAGCTGTAACTTGAGGGTAAACATAGTATTTATTACCTCTTACTTGAATGTTTTGCTATTTTAATGATAGCAATTCTTCTTAGCTATTGTTGCATTCACAACATTACTTCTGGGCATGTTGACAGGATAAGCTGTCAAATTAAGATGTATTTAAGATGCCTACTGGATTTTGATACTGTACTAAAGTAGAAAGCCTGGTGAAATGTTTTAGTGAAAAGTGCAGATCATAGTCTCAGTTGTGGTTTAATGGCAGAATTGCAAACAGTAACATAGAGGGTCAGGCCTTTTTTCAGATATTTTCCAAATGTGAAGTGTTAGGATTAAGGCTTGATAGTGTACTTGGAAGTTAAAAGATTTTCCCCCCACATTATCCATATTTTTTTAATATAAATAAAAAATTAAAAAACCCAACCAACCACCCTTACTTTGTGAAATAATACCTTTGAAAACTTACTCTACTATTGACTGGAATGAAAAGGCATTATAGTAAAAAACTGGTGCACTGATTTACTTCAGTATGGTACCACTGGTAAGGCTTTATCATTGCCTCCAAACATAAAGATATTTCTATATTTTATATATATAAAAATATATTTATATAAAAATGCAGTGTGCAAATGGCATAATTGTTAATTGGCATTAACAACTTTACCTAAGATGCACCCCCTCTTCGTATGATTTTACCACACATTGACTTGATATCTCATAAGTAAATTCAAGAAGAAATTGTGGTTTGTCATAGAGGAAATAGCTTTCTTTCATTTTGGTGCTTAGTAGCTCCTTTTTGTGAGGAAAAGAGAAATAGATAGAGATACATGAGTTGCAACACCATTTCATTTGCTCATCTTAGTCATTCTTACTTTGAATCTCCTCGTAACAGATCCATTCCTTTTCTGATCAGAGGAGTTTTACCTCTGGAAATCTCCAAGTACTTATTGTGTGTGAGTTGATCTGAAGTTTAATATTCCAATGCTTATAATTGATTTTTGTTGGTCTTTGCTTGACTGCAGACAAATGTGAAAGCACTGATGGATAATGTCACCTTCCCAGGAGCTTTTATCACATCACACTTGCTTTCTGGTTTTTCTTAGTGACTATTCTAAACTTTGTTGAAGTACAAAACCCTCTCGTTTGTGGACACTTGAAGTAGTTTTGTATGAAACATTGCACTCCAGCAAACCTTCATGTGTGGGAGGAATATATTTAGCATTCATTATTTCAAATCTGTTTTTTCTCTATTGTGATCTTACGCCATTTGCATCTCACAGTATTAGAGAAAGGATCCACTGCTCCTGTTTATGTTACAGGACTTAAAGTGGGATAGACTGTGTAAGACTTCTACTGGGGAACACCTGCTTCCCCAGTAGTCTCATTGACAAATCTGTTACTGGGATCATTCTTACGAGCAACTGACTGGTAGCATGAATAATGTTTGCCTAGTCTAGTTCTGAAGCAAGGGGGGGAGTTAATTTTTACCAGAGGTAAAGAAGTTAATAAGTAGGATTGTAATAATCTTGACAAAATCTGCTATCCATAAGCTCAGACATCTAATCTGAATTAGTTGCCTAGGCTCCTGCTACAGTAAATAGAGCAAAAGATGCATTGACTGAGGCAGTTAGTTCAGTTCTCAGCCAACAAAGTTAGGCCCTTTGCAGAGAGCAATTCATCCTAACTTTCTTTTATCCTTAATTTAACTGGGATTCAGAACAACTAGTTAAAATCAGACATTATATTTTCACATGACTGATGTCAAATGAGGGGAATCTTACTCTTCTTCACAGATAAAATAATTTCAAAATGCAAATTATTTTTTATTAAAAACAATTACAAATATCCATATATTTCTTACACAGTGGCACAAACTCGTCTTTGAACCGCTTACAGAGAAACTGAGAAATTTATTCTAAGAAACTTGGCTGTTGCAAGCACAGATTTGTTTTAAGTGGCCCAAAGTTAATTTTGTGAAATCCTAAAACTCTTTGAGGTAGAAGGTAAGTTATACATTTAACAGATGTGTATGCACAGACGAAACAGTTGCTTATATAAGTGCAAGGGTGCTTGTATATATTTTGGGCATACAGGTTACAAAGATTAGGCAAAAGAAAATAAAAATAACATAAAAAATATGAGCAACAGTAAAGTTACGTGGGATCATCTTTTAAGCTGTTTTACTGACAGCTGTCAATGACACATGATAGTTGTCAGTAAAAATTATATAAACAACTTCTCAAGTGCATGAGAAGTTGTTTATATAATTTAGAAAAATAGGATGTCACCAAGCATCAATGTCAAGTCAGAGCTCGCAGTCTGTGTTACGTAGTAAACTCGATTTTTGGAACACTGGAGATTTTGGAAAATTTACAGTATATAGCAGCTACTCGAAGCCAGTCTTTTGGGTGTAACATGTTGATATGAAATCAGCCTGTTGCCCTCTACTGGCATCTGCTGAAAGCTCTTAACACCTTACTCGTCAAGTACCATGGTCTCCATGGTTAATTTCTGAAGGACACTGTTGATCTGTTTTAGACAAACTCGAAGCCATCCTTTGAAAGCAAAAGTCTTTCTCTTTAGAGGGTTGGGGATAGGGGGAAAGCAGGAGGAGGGATACAACTCCTGCCTGTCAACGCTCATCTGCTTACAAACTGCTGAAAGCTTTAGCTTCTGCATTCAAAAGCCCTAAAACATAAAAATGCCAGCTGAATTAATTAAATATTTGAGTACTCACAACTGCTGGAGTGTTTGAATTTTGGAGGCATGGATTAAAGACACTGAGGGTCATGAGAGAGAGTATCGTGTTTCAAACTGCTCAATGAAAACACAGCTATAACACAGTGATTGTTGTCATCATCCTAAAAAAAAAAAAAAAAAAGCCAAATTCACCCAATTGTGCTTTCTGAGAGATGGCAGAGTACAAGAGGGAAAAATATTTGTATGCCACAAGTACTTTGCTACACAGTGTTTTGCTGCTGTCATTAACAGAATTATCTAAACAGTAATAAAAGAACAGAATAGTCTATCTACTAAATATTTTTTTTTTATCCCCTTACTTAATCATCTATTCTCAGCTGCCCTCAAATCTCTACACAACCTGTGACTATATGGAGATTTTATGTACAGAAGTGACTATCATTTGATCAGCTGTACTGTATTCACAGCCGGTCCTTCTGAAGAGCTGTTTCTATAAGCTGTCTCCATTACATACTTTTTGTGGTCCTTTGACATCTTGTCCCAAGAAAGAAAGCATCCAGTATCTTCCCTCTGAGCGATCACGGAGAAACGCCTCATGGGGAAAAAGATGAGAAGAGGGATGAGGCTTCCTTTCTCCAAGTCAGGATGAATATCCCTGTTATTAGGGACCGTGGAGCTTTAAATGCTTATCTCTGTTACTGTCACTCTCTTGCACTCTGATCTTTGGCATATCAGTGAAATATGTCTGGGATTTTTTTAACTGTAAAGTGTAGTTAATCTTACTTATTTTCCAGGATTGAGTATGAGTGGAGTATGAGTGTTAATAAGTGTTTGACATTTGGACTACGCTACATCTCTCTGTATGTTCAAAGATTCTTTTGTGAGCAGAAAGCTGTGCGTTGACTTAGTAGAACAGGCTTTGCTTAACTTGTATTTTCAAATAAAGGTTTGTTAGACCTTCAGCATTATGATCGTGTAGAACAAATTCTGTTTTGTTAATGGAAAAATTGTTTTTGTGTCTTAATTTGTTGAACTGTGGTTTTGTACTAGAAACAGCCTGATATTTGCTTTTGAAGTGTCATGTACAGAAAGAGGAGGCAATAGACTCAGATTCCAGTGCATTGCCTAAAGAGTTAAAAATTAAAATGCCCTTGGGGAATTATAAAGCTTTATTACTTCTTCCAAATTATGGAGCTAGTTTAGAAACTCTTCACTCTCTGCTTCCAAATAGTTTAGTATCCACATTACACTAATGTGAGTTTGGGAAAATAGATGCCAAATGACAGCAGCTTAATGGAGCATTAAACTAAATACCTTTAAGATATGGGGTGCTGCAAAGGAGATGCTAAGATCCTTCTGCTTCCATTTCAATCAGAAATTGCGACAGAAATTGCAGAAACTTTTGATTAACTAGCTTCTAACACAGCTAGTTCAGATACAGCATTAAAAAAGAGTAGATTTTATATTTTGTTGGAATTCTGACACCCAGAGGGCTTTAATAATGACCAGATGTGAAACAGAAGAAATATTTGGGGGCAGTTAATGGCTAACCGTAAAAGTGACCATGTGTAAGTCACTGTAGAATGTGGCTCGAGCAAAGGCAGTAGGTGTTTTCTTTTTTTTCTTTTTTCTTTCTTTTTCCCTTCTTTTTTTTTTTTCTTCCCCCCCCCAAGGCTGTCTGTGTGTATTCATATATTGCTAGAACAAAATCAAGAAGCAAATAGGAATATTTTGATCCAGCCCTGCATCCTGCTCAGGTGGACCTTTCTTTGTAATTTTCCTAATGCCTAGATCTCTTTTTGTTTGAACTGAGTGTGAAAACAAGGCCAGAAAAAAGCGCCTCAGTTTGACAAATAACCGTGCTGCAAGGCCTTCATGTACTGAGGCCATATTTATAGATTCTAATGCTTTTCTTGTTTTCAGGTGAGCGTCCTTACCAGTGTCCTTACTGTGACAAGGCTTTCAGCAAGAATGATGGATTGAAGATGCATATTCGCACCCACACAAGGGTAAGTGTAGCTTAGTTTTCGTGATTACTTGAGGATTGTATATGAATTGTGTGGCGAAAAGTAAATAATTACTGTTTGTGTAGAGATTAGGTCATACCAACCAAGATATTTTATACTTACCAAAATAAGAGGCAAAGATTTGTCATTAACTGTTAAACTCTAATTATGACTCCCTTACTGACCTTCTATCTTTTTTCTATCTTTGATTTCTTATATATTGAAATAATAGCAGTACTAATTTCTTCCTTTAACCTGTGGTTATTTATAGACGTAAATTAATGTTTGTGATTGTTTAATGAGTAAACAATTCTGTAAAGGCTTCGCTATTCTTGAAACTTAAATATCCAGTGCTTTGGTTCTCAGTGTTTCCTTAAAATCCAGTCACTGTGAGCTTTTGTGGAGACTGTACTTTACTGATAACAAATATTAAGCTGCAAAATGACTTTATTTAACTTTTATTTAACTGAAGGCAAAATAAAAGGCAAATTGCAGATGTCTCCAAGGTTATTTTTTGAACCTTGAGTCTCAGTTAGCATAAAGATTCCCTGTTTTAGGGAAAAGTCTTGTCATGTATGTATATTTACTAGAGGGCAAAGGTGAGATGTTGGCCCCAGTTAGCCAGCAAAGACATGGAGAGCTGTCTTCAGTCAGATGTGAATTGCCTTAGTAAAGGGAGATCTCCAGGTAAAGTTAAGCTGGTCTAGCATTCCATATACTACCTGCCTCTGACCTCCCCATCCACCATATGAAAACAAACAAAAAGTTAGAAGTAAACTGTAGCTTTTACTAGTAATCCCTTGGGAGCTGTTACTGCTTACAGAAGTCAAGGCAGCCTTGAGGCCAAACTGAGAGAGTTCTTATTCTATTAGGAAATAGGGAGGATGATAGTTAAGTTAGTAGTCTCCATATGCAAATCTGCACACAGAATAGCTTTCTAAATAAGTATAGATAAGATCAAAACTGTTTGTTTAATTTTCTGCCTTTCTGCTTAGGTCTTGAGAGTATTAGCTGGAGGTCCTAGATAAAGTTTTAGCTCATGTATCCCAAACTTTACTTTAGAAGTAATCAGAAGTAGCTTGTGCAATGCTTCCTGGTGGTTCATTGGGTGCAGGCTGGTCTCATGTTGTTAGTTGCTTCTCCTTTCCAGCTGTTAAATCACTTTAAGAAGTGCTATAAAATCTGTTCTGTTGTTACTGTCCCGTATTACTGTTTTTGCACCAGGAGAAATTTCATTACCGTACATGTTCTACATGGCTATGAGTGGGAGGAGTGGTAAATAAGACCAGCTCTGAAATAGTGCCAAGTTTAATTTTTTCCTGATTTGTCATACAGTTTGAGTAAAAACAAACCCCCTAGCCTCTGTAGAAAAAAAAAAAATAGAGAAAAAAATAATAAGAGTAGGCCTTTAGAGCCTATAACGATGTATCTCTGTTGACTATAGTGATTTACACCAAGTGATGATTTCTTCCAAAGTGCATGCTCATGAGCGAGGTTAGAGAATTTTCAAACATCATCTCCATTGCTTAAAAGCTGTAAATTAACTGATAGCAGTTATTTACAGCAGGATTGTGTGTTCTACAGTCTTAGAAAATGCTGTACTTCGGTGGAGGAAAGCTGTATATTTTTTTCTTGATAATTGTATATTTTTTTTCATAGTTGCATACATTAGTCCTGATTTACCCACACAGTGCAGATAATAAATAGTATGTTAACAAATTAAAAAAAAGAAATATTTTCAAAGTAGAGATTTTTAATTGCACTGAGTGGAAAACTTACAGTTACTCTTAAGCTGAGTATACTTTGTTGGGATGTTTCTTGCTCTTAGCTATGTTCTGAAACATAATTATGCACCTTAGTAGAGAATTTGCTGTTTTATTGTTGTTTGGCTGCTTGCTACTACCTCTTCTATGTAATGTGTTGCTTATATATATTCCCATGTCATCATATTTTGCCTCTGTTATATGTAAGCAAAAAAAAAAAAATCTTTGAAATTTGCAAGCTGGCTCTAAAATGCTTCTATAAAATTGGACTGAAAAGCAAACTGAGGACTTAATTATTGAAAGAGGAGGAAAAAGAAAATAATTTAAATGCTGCTTATGAATGACAGAAGAACAATTCAACCAGTTTATTATTTAGCTAATAGGAAAGGGAAGAGTTAGGAAAATAGATTTTAGAGAGTGGAGATTTCTTTTTACTATATGTAGATGTTGTAATTAGACAGACTTTGTATTGCACTAAGAACTTAAAAAAATTTGATTTAAAATGTCTCAGAAAATGTTCTGCTGTACCATGTAGTCAATATATCATCCTTACAGAAATAACGAACTCGGTTCACACCAAATGTGATACGAGTGTTTCCATGTACTCGAGATGTCATGATCATCTAGATCTGAACAGGTCTTATTTCAGTTTTCCTTTTTTGTGAGTATGCTAAGCAGACTACTGGAAATCTTTACAGTTATGCTAGAGGATTAAAATATGCAGGCACAACATGATTTTATTAGACCTTTGTTACAGTTTTTGATTCTTTTTGTGGTCGTGCAGTTTATATGCTACTCTGATTCTGAAGCTTCACAGTGAAGCTCGTTCATATATGAATGGCATTTTATATTCATTTATCCCCAAATAAATATTTTTTACTTCGAGGTAATAAGAATCAATATTGATAACCTTAACATTACTAGTAATTTTGAAAACCGAAACCTGTTGCTATAACCTTGTGTCTCCCAACTTTTCCTCTTCCTCACGCTTCAACACCATATTTAATATCTAAAATAGAACTGGACAGCTAAAAATGTTAAAGTCTTAGTAGGAGAGGAAAAAAAAGTTGAATAGTAGTATTAATAAAAACAATAGAAGAGACAGCAAAGTTTGTAATAAACTTTCACAGATTTTCAAGTCAGAAGGAGTGGTTATGCTGAGTCTGTTCTTCTGCAGAACATTATCGATGTAGTAATGTGAAATAATAAGCTGTAGTTTAATTGTTCAGATGAGTAAATATTAGTACAGGTATAGGGGAATAAATATGTACTTTAGCTGGTGTGATTCAGACGTAAGTGAAAGAGAACAGTGGTGAAGGGAGTTTGGGTATTTGGAAGGAATAAGAAGGAAGAGAGAGAGAGAAAATACTGAGAGGTAAATTGAAAAAAAGTGACCATTATTTACAAGAGCACTTGTGTGCTTGACAAGAATATGAAGATTTATTTAACGTTTGTAGTAGGCTGATGCTTGTCAGGAATGTAGTGGTTGACATTCAGGATCTTGTTAGGAGACACTGAAAAACTTAAATTGATTCTTGTGTGTTGGGTGTTTATGCATGATTTTTAACTTAGTAGAGAGAGCATCCTAAGGGTTGCTAGCAAAGTTGAAATCTGTGCGCTGAGTTGCAGAACTACTGACAGTTTCTGCCATGCACTTGAAGACCAGGCAGGTCTGCCATTCCTACCTGAGGCCTTCTCCCTTTCCCGCCATTTCCCCCTCAGGCAGGCGCGTGCCGCCTGCTGGGGAAAAAGGCGGGAATTCTCAGGTAGCCTTGCTCCCTCAGTCAGAGCGTCTCCTTACCCTGTTTTGTAGAGGTGATTAACAGTTATGGATATTAAGAAGGTTTACGCTACGAGGTTGGTAGCCTAACATATTTGTATGTTGTACTGATAGTTGAATTTCCAGCTTTGAGCATTTTAGATCTTTAACCAAGAGCAATATAAGCTGAAATGAAAATTCTGAGCTATTCACATGTGTCTTTTTTGAAGCGAATGCATACAGTCACATTGTACCACCTCTCTGTTACTCAGGGTAGTCGTGGTCTAATTCTGCATCTAGAAATCAGAGACTATGTGTATGTTAACGAGTAGTACAATGCAGTAGTAGGTATGCAAAGTGAAACAGTTGGTGCTGAGGACCTGATGTTTATCTTGTATGTGTTCCAGGGATTTTACTACAGATTATATGTAGTCTGGTCCTATGGACTGAATGCACAATAGCACTCCCTGGAATGCACTAAACCTGGTTTAATTTTTTTCAGAAAGGATCCAGGTCATGCAGTCCAAAACATTTTGGAAGTGTGCACCAAAGCACAGTAACAGAGGACATTTGGGAAGTGTGCTTTAAAAGTGCACACCTGATCTGAATATAAACGCTAAAGGAGATTAATCTAACTGTACTGTGTAAGAACTTTTCCAGTGAAGAAAGATTATACCTGTGCAGAAATAGCTTGAAACTCCTCAGCTTTTGTTACTTGTGCACTATAACTTGTTCTGTGATCCTAGGCCATTTAAACAAAGGCAAAACTAAAGATTAGAAAATAAAAAATGTAGTGTGTTTGGCAATGTTTATTTTGTCAGTTCTAAGAACAAGAAAAGCTAGGAAGTCACACTTGAAACTTCTCTCTTCAGGTGTCTGATGTGTTGACTTTTCAAGAGATCGTAAGGATGTTGGCTATTCCTTTTCTGACCCTTTTCTACACATATATTTTATTTTTGAAATGTATTCTTGCATGCAAAATAATTATTCAAAGAGTAAATAACAAGATGTATCAGCTAAGCCTAGCAATGTGGAAAAAACATAATCATAGCACCCCTCATCAAGGGCTATTCTTGGAAAAAAAAAAAAAGAGTTTGGTCTTTTGTCCAGAAAAATTGTGAAGTAGCTTAAAAGAAATAATATGAAATTCAACAAGGAAAATGTCACTGTAGAGATTAAATCTAGATATATTTTACCAGTGGGATTAAATGCCAGACCTGATCCTGTGGATCAGGGAAGGCTGCTGGAAAAATCATTGCAGAAGGTTGATTAAGGTCTGGCAGCTGCTAAAGTGAGTACAACCTGGGTGGCCACAGGTGTCAGCTCAAACTCTGGGTAAACAGAGAAGGTAAGCCAAAACCCCTACTGACAATGTAAGGAGAAGAAAATACCAACTACCTAATATTAAAATGTCACCTGAGTACTGATTTGTTTCTATGAAAGTAGATGTGTTTGGTTTATGGTTTGGTTTTGGTTTTGTGGGTTTTGGGTTGTTTTTTTTTTTGTTTTGTTTTGTTTTTCTGAAGAAGAAATATAACAGCCTAAGAAAACATGAGTGAGGAACTCATTGAAGTTCTTGATGAAATGAATTTACAAACCATATCAGCTTTGAGGAAATACATACATACTTGCAACCTTCACAGTGCAGTAAACTTCATCTCTTTCCTAAGGCTTTATTCAGTACCTGACATAATGTTACATAGTTTGAGCTTAAACATGTAGAGAAATTATTGTATGTTACTGCAATATAATTGTTCATGTTTGGAAATATGATCGTTGATAGGTGCCCAGATTTACTGTCATGTCAAATTGATGTTTTCATTACTTCTGACAAAGGTAGTTTTATTACAGTTTGTTTCAGTTAAATACATGGCAGTGATGGAAAACAGAAAGAGTAGAAGCCATTTGCAAATGCTTTTTCATCACTTGGTTTGAATATTTCATGTTTATACTTTGAGGGTATAACAGATACATGTGATTTTTATAGCTTGTTTACAAATCTCATTTCTGGTCATTGGAAGGCTGCTGGCTGTAATGCTCAAATTTTATGTTTCTGAGGTAATATTTAAAAATTAGAGAAATTACCGTGTGTGAGTAGGTACATGTCTTTGTTTCATGCATAAGTGCCTGCTATTTTAAAATGCATTAATCTTTAAGTATGTTTAAAAAAAGCACTTCATGTTCAGAGATTGTACTATAAGAAACAGAGCAAATTAAGTGATAAGCATATTTTTGTAACTCTGCAACTAACTTTACTTGTCCACACTTGAACTGCTTGGCCAGTGTGTATATTTTTATGTATACATACAGACACACATACATATATATATGTTGCATGGAACTGGTCAATAGATTGCAATTGACATTATGTGGCTTCTGGACACTTAAAGCTATCGGTACTCACAATACTGTTTAGGAAGCTTTGCCTCCTATTCTTTCTTGTTCATCTGAAGCTGGGCAACTCGGATACTGTAAACAGTGTAGCCTCAAAATTGCAAGGATTGGTGTGATCTAGTGGCCTGAGTATTGGATATGTTTCGAAGTCAACTCTTGAACTCCTTAATCTCTCAGTTAATTTGTTAGTGGTGGCTGAGAGTATTAGTCTGAAGCTTTGAGTATGTCTGCATAGGCTGCAGTCATGTGAGTGACTTCAGGGTAAAGGTATCCTTAGAAGCTAGGGACTCAAGGTATGACACAGTACGTGTGAGAGTTAGCCAACCTTGAGTTAATTTTGAGTTTTATTTATGAACTTCCTGGGAATAGGTATAAGTCATGATAAGTATGGAAGCTAGGCAGTCTACTGTCGAGGTTTTTTTCTTCAAGTCAGTATTTCATCTTGCTGCTGGGACAGTACAAGAAGAAAACTGTCGTCATCCAGGTCCTGAGTTAAACAGTCCTTCCAAGGCGCTCATTTGGAACTTTACACAACCCCCTCTATTCTTTTTTTAACCCAGAAGAATATTAAAATAAAATAATTTTTAAAAATGCAAGAACAATATTGACAGTTGTGACATAATTTCACTTGCTCTGTGATTCCCAGGAAATATTTGGGCTTAAGAAAGTTTTGAAAAAGGTCATGTGTTCTAGAAACGGTATACTATGCTATTGCCGAAGGAAAAAAAAATTTACATTGGGTACTAAATGTAGTCTTCTATGCACATGATAGTGTGTAATGAAATAATATGAAGTGCTGATTGAATTTTGAATTTTTTCAATATTAGATTTTCTTTATATTTCCCTGTTGGTGAGACATGAGTGAGTTCTCAGACATCTGTCTGAGGATGATGACTTTGCCAGTGCTGTGGTTTCCTTGCCTGTGGAATCTGTGTTTGTATACGGAATATTGAAAGTTTGAATCCCACTGCACCTATATTTTCACACTTTTTTTTTTATGTAATGTTGAATGGTGATCATCTTTTCCTCATAGAGTGAAAATATATTTTTTTATATTGATACTGTTCTTTTTCCAAGAGCAGATCAACATCTATTGAATTTTCATCGTAACTGATTAAATAAACCATTCTTCACTATTTCTTATGGGCAAAAATTACTTCAGCAGATTACAAAAACTAAAGAAACAAAAACTTTACAGCTTGTAGTAGCAAATAGGCAGAACTACTGTGGAAAACGGGAAGTTAATGGTATAGTAAAGTCCAACTAATTGCATATACTAGAGCTTTTGAAGAAATGTATACCTTTTTTCTTCTGGCAGGCATTTTGGTGAAGATGTATGTTTTTATTTTCGTTACAAATTTTATTGCAAGAATTTTGGATTTTTTTTTTTTTCCCAAAACCCCCAAGACTGAATTAATTGAGAACTTCTCTAACAAAAACATCAGTCACTTCTAATAAAAGTGACTTTTTTGTTTAAATTTGCCAAAATCCTTTTACAATTGTTTCAACAGGAAAGTTTCTGTGCCTGCTGTAATTATTGGAAATATTTTTTAGAGGATTTTACTTCTCAACTGAGGAGATGTGTACTTGTAAAGTGATTGTTTATTGAGTTTTAGTCATTATAAGATTCAAATCCCAACTACTTCTGCAGAGTTGGAAATTCTCATCAGCCTTTGTCTTCCCGTGTCAACATTACTTTAGTAATTTAATGCAAGTCTGATAGTTTAAGTAGGCCTCTGTCTGTGGGTGAGCCACTTGCTGTAACTTCCAAAAACCTTCCAGTTACTAAGAGAGCATCTTGTTAGTTCTTGCACATTTTTCACACTTAGATACAAAACTGGACTCCATTAACTCGCGCCATCTGTGATCTTAAGTGACTTAGCCTCTCTTCTCAGCGGGGGATGTGTTGCTAGTGGTGATGACCTAGCAGAAAGTATCACTGATGGTTTTTTCCTGACATTAATCAGCTTAGTCTTTTTTTTAGGGCTGGAATGTAACTAAACATCAGCTGCATAAGCCACCCTTGTTTCAGTAGGCACTTTACTGTCTTTCTTTCTGCACTGTACCTCAATTCCCAGCCCTTTGATAAAGGTGAAAGCTGGTCTTTTAAAAAGAATTGAGCAATACATTGCATGTCACCACTTAATTGATAGTGAAACTACCCATCGCTCTTCTTAAATGTAGGAAAAAACCCTGTGCATTGACACTGGAATTTGCTGAGGCTCAAAGGTCTATTACTACAGCTGCTGTCTAACAGGTTTTCTGGTGAAAAACGACTCGCTTGGCCTGGCCCTCAGCATGGTCTGACACTATCTGTGGGGAGTTTCTAGACCAAGCAGAAAGATCCATCCAGTTCTCTAGGACTTCTGATACTCATTCATTGCTGTTCTGCTTAACTTTTGGTAGCAGTTTGCTGTTAGCGAGGCTGCAAGATAGATTGCAGGTTGCTTACAGGTTGCATCATGAACCCTGTGTAGGCTGCCTCTAGTTGGACTCTTTTCCAGGCTCCTGAGAACATGCTTTTCAGGCTGTTGTAGCCCTGGACCTTCAGTTCACATTCAGGTGGGTTTTTTGACAGGATGATACCAGTTCTGGTTTAAAACACACAAAGCAAAGGGTTTATTTGAAATATGCGGGGTGTCATAAACTTAATCTCATTCCCTTAATGCATAAGATGCTAGTAATTCTAATGTGTGCTTAGATGTATGAACACTATCTACAAGAAGAAACGTGCAGTACATGAAATTCTGAAATAAATCAGAAGTAAATCTGCTGAATTCAGTAGGATGTAAAAAAATGAGCATGAGAGAGGTTAGATCCTAGATAGCTCTGGAATTTTAACTGTACTCTATACGTCAGTTAAAACCTAAGTGTCAAAAAGGATTGTCGAGTAACATTTCTGTAGTCAACAAGTTCACTTTGAGTGGTATAAATCTGCAATCACTGTAGTAAATTAATTTAACCAAAAAAACCCAAAGAATAATTTCCCTGAGTGTGGGTTTAGCCCAGTTTTAACTTGTTTCTGCCACCTTGGAAAGAGTTACTAGAACTGTTCTTAACTCTCATTTATTTGAATCTTGAGCTATGATTTATTTGGATATAGTAGTGTCTAGATTATGTTGCTGTTGACCTCATGTAATAGTTCTAAATTTAGATTTAAGAAGTTTTTTGGAGGTACTCCTGTATTCACGTTTTACCTGTGTAATCAATTTTACCAGGTTTACAGGAACAACTGCATGCACTAGTGCTAAGCTAATATACATAATGGATTTATATTTCTTAAGGGAGATACAGTCAACTACAGCAGTAGTTAGCAGTTCTATCTTCTGCATTTAAGTATTTCCATCTGCCGTGGTTGCAGTATGGTCTGTACAAATGTTCTATCAATCTGTTAAAGGTGGCATCAAAATGGCCTTGAGAATTTGTTGTGTTCTGATGTCTTTCTAATGCAAAGCACAATTTGCATATAATCCAAGGTAGTAATTCATGATTCAGCTATTCACAGACAGATGACTTTTGTATTGCAGGCACTGTTTTATTTGTCATAGTTGTTAAGATGTTGAATTCCTCTCAGTTTTAACGTAGTGAAGTGAAAATCGTCAGAGATGGGAACTTCTAAGTTAGCATCCCAATGTTACAGTGAAGCACCTTCCAGAATACTAAGTCCCATTTGGGCTCTCCTTGGCCTTTCTTTGTTTGGAGGCAGGAAGGTTATAAATCCTGATCTACACATTTCTATTTATAAATGGTATACTTAAAAATGTAATATTAAATCACTGCAGTATCAGCTACATCCTGTCTCTCTCACTCTCCCTGCTCCCTTCCTCATTTATATCATCAATAAAAGAAAACACATGTAATCCTTTGGCTTTGCTGCTACCATAGTCATGGCCTGGCAGATGCTTTTTGAACAGAGGGTAGATTTATAGTACTAGCTGTTGCTAACTCCTCTGAAGTCAGACTTATATGTTCTTCCCAATGACCTCCTGTTTTGTTGACAGCAGGTTTTTTCCTTTGCTTGATGTTTTAAGTTTGTCCAACTTTTTTCTAATCTCATCGTTTGTCCCTGTTGTTGTTTTGTGGTGGCATTAACTTTCTTTCAGACTTATTGCTGTCGTTTTTATCTATTTTTTTTTTTCAGTTCACGTTTAGAGCAGTGGTGGTTATGCCAAGCTAACATTATCTTTTCCGTGTTACAAATGTTGCCTTCTCCGAGTATTGTGCAATGGAAATTTGATATGCGGGGAAGAAGAGGGGGACAGAAAAGGAAAAGCACAGAATGTTTTGTTTTGAAGAAATTAGTCTCTGAGAATGATGTCATCTTTGAAACCATCAAAAAAGTCTTTTTCTCTGGAGAGAAAATGAGGGCCAAGTTTTGCTCTGGCCAACCCTACCGATTGTACTGAAATGGCCACAAAATGTGAACGAAGGGCAGCTTAGCTTAGTGGAGAGGGGGCTGGTGTGAATCAGAATTGTATCTGCTGAAGTCACTGGAATGTACAGATGTAAGGAATCTAAAATTAGATCAAAGCTTTGGATGTGTTTCATGCACTACATATGTGAGTTTGAATACAAATGCCAAGGGGATGGTTAGATACACCCTTTTTTTTATGCTATAGAGAATAATACAAATAGCTGAACATAACCTTGGGGAAGATATTACAGCCCAGGCTTGTGACTTCAGCTTCCTAGATTTTATAGTGGCTCTTTCTCCAAAATGGAATCCTGAAGTCCATTTAAGTCTGAAATGAATAAGATAATCATAATCAAGTTAACTTTTCCGATACCTGAAGAACAAGATGATAAAAAGTGAGCAAGTACATCTGGTACAGTTTGCAATCATGAATGTTTTCGTAGGTGCTCAAGATGTACACATCATATACTTTACTTTGCACTTTCTGTGGAACAACCTACACAGAGAAAGGCTGTTTTCAGAGACCTCACAGAAAATGTGGTTTATGTTAACCACAATGCAAAACCAATTAAGGGGGTGTTGCAGAAACCTGCTTTTCATATGGCTTATTCATACATTTCCTTGAAAATTACAGACCTGCTCCATGAAGTCTTTAGTCAGTCTAGCAAAATTCCCTGTGACATGAAGTTTTTGGTCTAGATGATACTTTTTTTTTAAGATCAGCTCAGGTGTTTTTTAGGTAAGTTATTATGTTTTACTCTATACTGCATAATCATGGAAATTACAAAATTAAGACAATGATGAAAAAACACAAAGATTATAAATGTGTGTAAGCAGATTCTTGCACAGAAAACCTCATTAGTGGCTTCCCTTTAGGCCAGTTTGTTTATATGCAGCTGGGCACCATGTACTCAGCCGGTGTTAGTGGAAAGATTTGTCTTGCATCATACTGAAATGTACTTTATTTATCTCATTATTTACTCGTATCTGAAACTGAAATTGCTGGAGAAATGCTTTTCCCTTTCTACACAGCTTATGTCCTGTTTTTGGTGAGCTACAGGATTTCTGCCACTAAAAGCTGAGATGTTTCTGTCTATGACACTGCCTTTTCTAGGAAACCTTATGGGAGGGTAGTCCATCGCAACTAGAGCAAAATGAAGAGCTCAGTCTTCAGCCCAGCTGAGATCTCTGTACCTGCAAAGAGCTGCCCTAAAGAGAGAGCTTGGGACTTACCCAGAACACCCCTGATTTATAGTCCACTGTATTACTTGTACGTTTATGCTGAGTTACCTGGCAGGATTCAGCAATATATGGAGACCTGATTGTCCCCTACATACTCAGAATAGGAATTCAATAACCCGAGAATTTCTTCACTTTGTGGCTTTAACACCTAACCTGAGTTGTTCCTTCTCACTTATCCTTGGATCCCACATTATTTCCCAAAAGACCATTGAGATTACTGCCTATTATTTGTTAATTCATGGACTTAACATTTTTATTGCCTATTGATTTTTAGTCTTTGTTTTCAATTTAATTCAGTAAAAATTGTTTACTTTGCCTAAAATACTCATCTTCAGAATGTAAGCAATACAGAATTAGAGACCACAGAAAAAAAGTAGGATTAGAATGAAATAAGTATAATTGATTCAAAATGAAGTTGCCTCTACAGAATCAAAATTTTAGTGAGGCAATGTGCAGTGCCATAATACTAACTTCTACATTTAATTAATTTATTTAAAAGTTGTTTTCCATATAGTTCCTTTGTAACTTTAGTGGAATAAAGGAGGAATTGCACCTTATGTAAAAGGTTCTGTATTAAGGAAGAACTTCAAAGAAGAAAATCTTTATATAAGTGGTTTTCCATACATATTTCTAATTATTTATTTGATGTCAGTGAGCTTGCAACTTTTATAACATGTGTTACAGTAGCTACTAACCAATAGGTCTAATAAAAAAACAGATGGTTTGGTTGCCATCTGCACTTCTTCTGAGATTCTGCAATGAATATGTGATTAACCTTCTGTCACTGCTTTTCAAAATAAATTCTTTTTCTCTTGTACTCCACTTCCTCCCCTCACCTCTTCTCCTGCTTGGAAATGTGCTAACAAACCTGAGGTTTTTATAGACATCTTACTTGTCTTTATGCTTTAAGCTTTTGTGGAGGATAAAGGAAAGTACCTTGGAATTTTATGTTTCTGTACCTTTCACATTACAAAAAACAGACTCCCAAAATGGCTGGGTTTGAGAGACTGGAACAGATAATTAATTCATAAGTGGGTGTTGAAGTGGAAACTGTCAGGCCGCAGCTTTCTCAGCTTTCGCTTAATCATTTGAAAGTCGTTTTCTGTTGTTTTCACTGACTGTAATCCCTTAGAGAGAATATAAAACTTGCAGCATCCAGCATGGAATTCCACTCCTTTAATGACTTGGGCTCTGTGTTGGCTCACTTTCACTCACTGTTGTCATTTCATACAGGAAAAGCCGTACCAGTGTTCAGAGTGTAACAAGGCTTTCAGTCAAAAGCGAGGCCTAGATGAGCACATGAGAACCCACACCGGAGAGAAGCCGTTTCAGTGTGATGTGAGTTGATCTATCCCTTTGTCGTCTTGACTTCAGTGCAGCAGCAGGACTTAATTGCAGTGAGGCCATGTCCTTGCACCTATTGGTTGTGGCATAAAGTTACACTTCATATGGTCTTTGATTGCCTAACTAATGAAAGACCATTCAGGGAATTTTATGTACCCTCTTCAGTTGCCAAGGGTGTTGCACACTCTTTTATTTTATGGTTTTGGATACATTAAGAGTTATTTTCACCATTATTAATGCAATTTGGATGTTAAAAGTTACAAATGCATGCTGGTTGGGTTCCCATATAAATTGTGTGACACTTTAATAGTTGGACATTAGCTTATAAGGGAAAAGGCATTTTTCATTACATGCAATCTAAATGCTTCTGATGTTGTTGAATGACACAAATATGAATTCAGAATTTCCAGTTTGTGTTTAGTGAAATCTGGTTTGATATTTTCAACATCTGCTCATGGTTGGGTTTTTTTTATTGTTCAATGAAGAAATTGTGGATGCTGTGTATGCTTGCAGCACTGAAATGCAGCATATCCTATTACAGTTCATAGATCATTGACAAGTACCTTTCATTCAGCATACCCCATCCTGTATACAACGCATCTCACAGCTTTTGGAAGGTGGGTGGGGAGGCAGAACATGCAGAAACTATTGGAAAAGAATGTCTTTCAGAATTATCAAATGCCAGAATTTAAGTTGTCGCTGGAGGATTTAGAGAAGGGTATCAGAATAGGGTATAGAATTAGTATAGGTGCTTTGTTTTGTGATACTGGCTCTTAATAAACTAGTCCCAAGGGAACTGCCAGCTTTCAGTTATATCCTAGATGGCTCGGTCTGAACAGTTGTAAATTTGTTCATAAATTTCTAAAATTAGATGCAAAATTAGAATAACCACTTGGCATGAAAGTCACAAGGGTCTGTTAATTGATACGGCTTTTAACAAATAATCTGGTGACATTTCATTGAGAATAAAATGTATTAGTTTAACGAAAAATTTCAGCTACAATATTTTGCTGATGTCTACAAGTCAGGAGATTTGCTGTATTTTTGGGGGATAATCTCAGCCTGGCTCTAGATAGTACCTTGAGGATTTCCTTACTTCCAAATCATTGTCAGTAACTCTTTCAGCTTTCAGATTTCTGTGCTGTTTATCAGGTGTTGGCTAGCATGCAGTGTAAGTGTAATTTCTCCCACACTGTGGATCCAAGATTCACTGGTCTTGGATTCACAGTATGCTTTTTCAGACCAGTTTGGGGTGGTGGTTATGTTTTATTCTTGTTTCTTTTTTTAATTGAAAATAGGAGCTGTATGAAAACATACTTTCCTGCTTCAACTATTCCTTCAGTTTTCCTCATTAATTAGATAGAACTGTGTTTTCCCAAATCATAGTATTTCTAGAAACAGCTGTAATCTGTGTCTAATCCTAGTCCTTCTCTGAGAATTTTTATATACCTTCATTTACTGGAGACATTTTTTATATTTTAAATTACTACCATGTTTCACCAAAATTATTCTTCAGCACTAGTCTTTTGCCAGCTGCACACTGCAGAGATCGCTGACTTTTCGGGGTTTGGACATAAATGGCAGTTGCCTCTACTATTCATTCGTAGACTCTTCAGTTGCCCAGATGTCTACCATGGCCTGCTGCTTAGTGTACACTTTGACAGTGTTGTAGGTTTTGTTTTCAATAGTTACTCCTTATTTCATCTAGACTCCACTTCTGCAGATGCTGGGGACATAGTAAATGTCACCCAGAGCAGGCCATTCCTCTAGAGCTGTCTCGCACATTGCATGTTACTAGATGTTTCAGCAGAAGTTACAGGAAAACCAGTAGTAGACAGTTACAGAAAAATGTACATGACATTTATTGTTAGCTCCCCAATACTACAGATTGCTTTTTGCACTCAGATATTCTCACCTATAATTTTTTATCCTGCTAAAGATAGCCGTAGATGTTCTCACTGTTTTTCTTATAATGACTTGAGTGGTAATTTATGGTGATAACTTCCACAAATTCTTAAATGTGGAAAGAGATTTTGGGGAGGGGAGTGTGTGTCAGGTTACTGCAACAGAATTTCAATAACTGTCTTCTAGTTGTTTCATTAACAGAAAGGGCTAACAGCTATTCAATTCATTACTTTCTGTGCATGTACCACATTCCTTCTTAGTCAACTTCTCTGAAGTTGTTTCTCTTGCCAGCACTTTGCATGACAACTTTCCATGTTCATAATCATTTTTGTTACTATTTTCTGAATTTTTTTTCCCCATTTCCTTTGGATGTTTTAAGAGGTGATGAAGGCATACTATTGGCATACACTTACTCATTAAAGTAATTGGAAAAGTCCTTAAGTCCAATGCCCAGACCTACTAAGTATCCTTTGAAGATGAAAAACAGGCTGTGTTTTCAATGATTAGCATATTCATAAATGTAGTCATACATGAAGCCACACTGAAAGACAAAAGTCTTAAGAGGATTGAGGGATTTGGTCTTGTTTCCTACCTGGCATTAGAAGCAGTCATAGAAACTATTCAGCTTTTTCTTCTAAATAACATATTAACATTTGCTGTCAGAATTTTCTTTGTTTCTTAGTACCATTAGCATTTACAGACAGGAATTGCCTTCGGTGCCAAAGAACTGAAGAAAGAAAACTTTTGACTATTGAAAAAAAAGTGTATTTTATGGGCTCAAGAATAGGCTTCACTTGACAACGCACGTCTCCCCACCCAATATAAATTATTATGTACCATTTTTTTTTAGTCTGCATTTTTGCTTTAAATAGAATTTTCTTCCAGAATCAGAAATAAAAGCCATATCTTCTCTTCCTCTCTCACTCTTCTCTCTCTAAGGCATAGGGAGTAGACATTACGGTACAGGATTGTTCTACTTGTAAAAGTAATCCTTGTATCCTGTTTGATGAAGGTGCTACAGTTTATTTATGTGGCTCTTTCTGTGTCTTATCAGTCTGTTGTCTTATCAGTCAACAAAAGCATTTTCAGAACTTACTGTTAATGACTCAGAGCTCTCACATCCCACTGATAGTAGCTGAAATTGAATAGTCCCATTTTAAGGTGAAAATTCTAGTATATATCACATAGGAGAGTGAAAATAAGTGAAATACAAAAATACAAAGCGTACTTTTTTCCTAGTATATTAGCTTTCTGTCCTCTGAAGACCAGCCTGTTTTTCACTGTAAGGCCAATTGAACTTCAGTTGCCTCAGAGACAACAGATTATTCTTTGGGGGCAGAAGGGTCAAGTACTGCCTGTTCTGGTTTCTTTCCAGTACAGTATTTTCCCTCCACTCTGTTTTTAGTTGACCCTACACTTACTTTCAAATGTCAGTCTTTTCCATCCTCCCTACTTGATCAAAACTTTGATCATTTTGAAGAGATTGATTAGAGTTCAAGTGCACATGAGCAAGCATGGCTGTAAATCTATAAAATGTCAGTCTTGCTTATAAAATTGAAATAGGAAGCAAGCTCTTAAAAAAAACCCCAAAACTTTTATGCATAAGCAAGCATAAGATGTGTCATATCTTTAAGTAATGATCCTGTGCATTCCATTTTCTTTTTGAAGAAGTTAGGTAGTAGAACATGCTAGAGCCTTGAAGGAACAGCAGGACACATTATACTAGTTGTTACAGGAGGAGTATAAATGAAAAAAAATGTACTTTAAGACTATGTTACAAGCTGTTTACTTGAAAAATGAAGAGGCGTGTGTAAGATACACAGAACACATACGTATCTTTTATGTGTGTATATCCTTGATGGGCTTCCTGGCTTCCAAGAAGCATGTTGTGTTTACAAGTATATGATAGTTTTAACATGTTGAGAGTTGTGAGCATGCATGATGGCTGCGATTAGATAAATGTTATGAGTTCACTTGGTGTGTCCTCTGGAAGAGGAATAGAAAATGGTATTTGGCAAAAGCAATAGTAAGACCTGACCAGTGGATGCTGTAAGTGAGGTTCACTGTCACGTAACAAAAGAACAACTGTTGCTTGGGTCTGAAAGAGGTAATTATACATTGAGGGGAAAAAAGTTGGAGGGTTACAGTTGCTGTATAAAAGTCCTTGGTATTACGTCATGTCATAAATTCAAAAATGTTCCATTGCAACAGCACATACAGTGTTCTTGTCTGGGGAAAAATTATTTTGGCACAAAACTTGCCTCTGGCAATTGCCCTTTTTATGGTTGTTTTATGGTTTTGCCTTAATTGGCATAAAATACATATACTCCAGCTCCAGATTATCTGTTTGGATAGTCAGCTCTGTTTGTCTGTCTTGGTTTCAAAAGGAATCAGTAATCATTCAGCATTTTCATTACTAGTTTGATACCTATATGAATTTAAAATTTTATTTTCCTAAAGAAGGATTGTGCTGGGTTCCCTGAGTTTCCTCTGCATGGAAGATGTTTTTGTCTGGAATGAACCTGGAATTCTAAGATTGCAAGCCTATGGATGTTCATTCTTATTTAGTTATATGATTCCTGCCTATTTCATTTGTCAAATCAGGAGTGTGCTTTCTAAATTTTTTTTTTCTGGGAAATTCATGCGTACAATATGTACCTGGTTGGAAGGTGAATGTGACAATATAACTGCACGATTTCAATTGAGTTGATGTTTTGCCCACAGGTTCTTAACTTTTCATTCTAATTTCTCTTGGCTGAACTTGTTCTTAACCTTTTATTTTGACTTCAGTACAGGAATTTTTATAAGAAGTGATGGTTTTAGCATGGCAGAGCCCGTCATCCCTCTATCCATTTATTCAAATGGCAGAATGAACTGGACTGCTTGGAGCACAGTGGAGGAAGGGGGGAGCAGCACACCAGATAATATAGCAAAGGAATTGCACCTTCATTTGCCAGATGTCTTCGGTTTTCTTGGCCAGGCAGAGGAGGACTGGAACTATGAGGTTTCCTCTATAATAGTTATTAACCTTTCTTGCAGTCTTCAGAGCCTCTTTTTCCTTACTCCTCCCTCCTAGTAACTGAGCAATTTGAACTGATTTTTTTAGGAACCTGCAGATGTCATTCTGGAGGGTGAGGAAGGAAATATTTCATTTGAGGTTGAATTGACGGAGGCTTGTGATGTTTTGTCGTAATTTTTGCTGCATCCCAGATGGAAGAATAGGTTTTTAAAAAACCCCACAATATAACTGGGACACCTCAGTGTGCTGATATTTTGAAGATTGCGTCTTTTTTTCCCTTTTCCTTTTTAATTCCCTGCCCTATACCTGTGGTACCACTGTTAATGTATGACCTTGAAAGATACCAGACAGAGTAATAATCTTTAAGATGCTCTCTGAAGGAGTTATTCTTCCAAAGACCAGCTCATTTATTAAGTATTGCAGGTATGCATGGCTGTGGCCTCAGGGGTGTAACATAAGGAGCATTATACATGCTTGAAGTTTTAAGACTTATTTTGTCTTTGTCTTGTCTTCACTGCCTCAGGTTTGTGATCTGTCCTTCAGCCTGAAGAAAATGCTGATCCGACACAAGCTGACTCACAACCCCAATCGGCCGATGGCAGAATGCCAGCTTTGCCACAAGAAGTTTACAAGAAATGACTACCTCAAAGTGCACATGGAAAATGTCCACGGTGAAACTGACAGCTAATTACGGCCTGTGTGAGAAGAATGGATCTCCCGCTCCAAAGTGCTCCATTTGTATGTTTACAAACTCCAGACTTCTCACCTGACTAGTAAGCATAGGCAGGAGAAACAACTGTAATGTGTCCACATGTTATTTTTCCCACTTTTTTTTTAATATACCATTAAGGTAAAAACCAAAGAAAGACATTAACCTGAAGTAAAACATAGCTTGAAAATGAAAAGTTGAAGATAAAAGAACTTTGGGAAAATTTGACCCTCATTTGAAAAAAAAAAAAAAGCAAAAAAAAAAAAAGCTTTAAGCAAACTTCATCTTCTCAATTACAGCATTAGAAACTTAGGTATTGGTAGCATTACCTGGAAATTCTGGACATTTGGAACTGAACCTTTGGCTGTCTGCAACTGTATTTCTGTATCTAAGCTTCAAGATTCCATTAAAATTCTTTAATTTGAAACCACACAGGATTTGTCATTCTAGTTGGCTGCTGATTGCGTCCAGGCATATTTTATTCAGATCTTAATTCTGCATTTTGTTGTAACATGATTTTGTCTCATTTTATTTACAGCTTTCTCATTACTAGATGAAACTTATTAACTTGAATTGGTTCTTGAGATGCCAGAATGTATGAGTACAGAAACTGTGGAAAACTGTCACGTTAAGTATTTCTGTACAAGCATTGAGGAAGATGTATTTCTTCTGGTTACATGAAACAAGACTGAAGTGAAAACTTTGAGCAATTTAGTTGAAGTACTACATTCATAGCCATCATTGTGACTAGCAAGGCAAGTGGAAAGACATCTTAACAGAGTGGCTTGAGCAGCTACAGTTGCCTAGTTAACATGTATTTAGTTTCCTGGTGAACAGCTGGTTCCCAGAGTGTGTCTTCCTGCTGCATCAGATGCCCTGGTTTTCTTCAGCCCACTTAACTACATTTGTTTTCTTAATTTTGTTAATGGCACTGGGAAAAATATTGCTTTACAACTAAGTAACAATCAAATTCTTCATGTTATCAGATTGAGTTGTTTACTGCAGTAAAACTCAAACTCTTGAAAAGAGTTCCCACAGGCCCTCTTGTACCACAGCTAGATAACCAAGAAATTTTTATCTACAAGGATGGTAAAACTGTAAGTTCAGAGGGTGATTGCATGTGAAATTCCTGAGTTATCAGCAGTTAATATTAAGACTCTGTCATTAGTAAACTATTCATATTAATTTTGGACCTGTCAATGTTTTGTAAAATGAACTTGCATTGGGACATCTTGCTTCTAGTTTTCATGGGGAAAAAAATCAGCTTTTTTCTGAACTGCAGTGGGGACAATTATGCTGAAACGAGCAGCATAATTCTTTGTCTCACAGTAGACTCTTTACTCAAATCTTTTTATCCCATGGTAGATTTTCTACTCAGAAGAGCAAAAAAAATAGCAATAGTGGTATTGCTAGCAATGGAAATAGCTAGAAATAGATGATGTTGATATATTTAGTGATTAACACTTCCTTCCTTCTCTACTAATAGTTTGGATCCCATTCTTCTGCATGGACATCTGTACGCTACATGTTCAGTTTTGAGACCCAGCACTGGATCACAATAGTAATATTTTCCAAAGCCATTACTTTTCTCCAGAAAATAAGCAGAAGACACTTTGTGTTTTTCTCAGAAGCTGAAGAAGGCATGCCACTAACAGGGGTAATTACAGGTTCTATATCAGAGGTCTTAGTTTTTTCTGGGAAGCCTTCTCTTTTGTTTGTCTTCAACCTCCTTACTTTTCTTTTGGAAGCCTATAATGCTCTATGACAACAAACTAACAAATTTACAGGTGTTCTTCCCATTTACAAGGAGGTTGTATGCTCAAGTTAAGAAACCAGGTCACTTACTGCTAGCAATTCTAACACAGTTTATCAGGGACAAGCAGGAGCTGTCACTATTTTCAGCATTATAGAAAACTTCGAAGTGATGTCTTACCATTTATTTCAAAGATCCTTGGCTCAAATTCCATGTTACTAGTTAGGCTTGAATGAGCCACCTGCAAGGTGTCTGCAGGCAAAAGGATAACCTTCAGCTGTATCTGCAGATTTGAAATTAGAATCCAGTGTCCCCTAGGCTGATCTGGGCTGAAAAAAGAATAAAGTGCGTAGTAAAGCAACAGACATATGGTCCGGACTGTAATGTATAAAATAGACCACAGCAGTTACACTGATGTAAATTCACATGAAGGCGATCCTGGAGAAGACCTGCAGATGGAGAACCCAATTTCATATAATGTTCTGTAATGTATCGGTTCAGTGTGGAACGAGTGACTTTGGTGTTACACTGGTGTGTGACAGAAAAGCATATCACTACATGTATGCGTTATGTAATTTTGTGTTATGTTATAACCTCTGTGCTCTTTTTAATTAAATATAGAACTTATTTTCCTGTATTTTTACTAGTTTTTCACAGTATTAGTTTTGAACGCAAACTGTGTGGCTGATGTTTCATGAATTATAATTATTCAGTAACACTTGACTATTTTCTTGCATTCAGTTTGCCTGTTCAAATGCATACACTTAATTGTTTTTAAATTGTTTAGGAATCCTGCAGATTTTGAAGGAGAAGTGTAATTATGAATATTTCACTTGTTTGTGACAACCACCTATGTGTAAAAGCATAGTCTTCATGCCCTTTTTGTTTCCTGAGAGGTACGTGAAATTTGGAGTCTTTGCCAGTTCCATACAAATCATTAGTTCATATAAATCGAATATATCATATGTGTGTAAGACGAATATAGTAGAAATAGGCGTTATGAAGTTGAGTAAAGAATACTTCCTCTCCTTATTTGGAGAGCTTCTGTTAGAAGGTTGATCAGACTAGTGTATTTCTAGGTCCAGAGAACTTTAACTTATGGCTACAGTTATAAAAATTAATATAATTTAAGTGTTCAGTTAGCAAAATCAATCAGTACAATATACTGAGATGTCTGAAGGTGTTTTAACTCTATGTTCTTAATTATCTGCAAGGAGAATTAGGTTGGTGACTTTTTTTGGCATGTCTGGGGTGAGACAACATTGCAAAGGTGACCTTTTTTTGTTTGCCTTTTTGACATAAAAATCAATAATTTAATCATAGAAAAATTGAGATTACAATTTTTTTATATTTTTTCTTTATATTTTTCTTTCTTCTATTTGGTCAATGGAAACTAAGGCACAGAGAACAGCAGAAGAAAAAAAAACAAAAGAAAAAAAAAGGAAAAAGTTCAAAAGTGAAGTTTTTCTAAGCAGTTTTTGGGGAACAATGCTATTAAAACAAAAAGAAGAAAATTCTTTTTGGGGAAGAAAAAAAGATAATGTATTTTATATATTTTGCATAGGGTTTTTGCCAGAGATTTTTGCTGAAAGTTGTGTTACGTGTTTAGAATTAATAACTGTATTTGAGAAAAACAGCTGCGGAAAGTCAGTACACAAAGAGGAGAATGTACTTTTTTAGTTTTTAATTATTGCTGGATAAATGACAACATACATATTAACATTAATCACGCTGTATGTAATCAATAGCAGCAGGTAACTAACTGAAGCTTTGATCTTGTTAATGGCTTCAATGGAGCAAGGGATAGACATGATCAGTGTGCAAGTGAAAGGTCTTCATGGGAAATAAAAGAAGTAGGTGGAGTAGGTGGCTCCAGGTGATGACTCTTTGATCGTCTCCTCCAGGAACTTTCCTTGTGGGCTAAAGCAGCTGCAGATCTGCCTGAGCTCCTACAGAGCCAGCACATGGCTTGGCATCTGCAGGTGTTTCCATGACAAGAACTGCCCTGTTCTTTCCATGAGGTGCTTGAATTTCTCGCAGTCAGAGGAAATATGATTCAGATTACTGAATTCGTAGTGGTGAACTGTATAATTGAGTTTATATGCAATGCAGACTTACATTATGCAATATATTTCTATTCGGTCATAGTTTTCTTAAAAAAAAAAACAAAACCCCCCAAAAAACCAAAAAACACCAACCCCCCCCCCCCAAAAAAAACCCCAAAAAAACCCTTCCCAAAACCAAAAACACATACACAAAGAAAAAGCAAGCACAAAACCAAAGACAAAACCTAAACCAACAAACCCTTCTCCTTGTAAGTAAAGATTTCCATTGACAGTCTCCAGCTTGGTATTGCCTTTGGAAAAAAATAGAGAACATTCCCTTCAGCTGATTTTGAGAAATGAGAAATTGAAACTTTTTGGTTTAAAGGTTATAGTTAATTTTTTGGGTGTGCTTATGTTTGTTTTGCTTTACTGTCTACTATGACAAACTGACAAGATTCATCATTAGTTTAAAATCCTGACTTTTCCATAGTAAGTTGTGCCATGCAGAATAACATGAAAAGCTAGAGATATTCCTGCAATGACATGTAGTCACTGCAATTTTAGAAGGCTGTGATTCTTTTTTTCCCCTTACATTGTATAATTTTCTGCAGATCGTGACATTCAATTTATTCTCTTTATTTTTCCATTACAGTTAACCCCTCTTGGAGAGAACTCCATCTCTGATCTTAGGAACAGCAGCAAACTTGCTTGTTCCTTTTGCTTTCTATTGTGATCGGATGTACAACCAAAAGCTGACACAAATCATTAATATGATAATATTAGCAAGTACAAGGGATATTTATAATTCTGTTTTGTCTTATATGATTTTGAAGGATTTGATGCATCCTTTAGTTTACACTAGTAAGTTCTAATTAGAAATCAGACAAAGGAAGAAATAGTGTAAGTTAACGTGTGACGTGCATTTTATGTTGTTATATTTGAATGTACAGACATAGTGTAGTCCAAGCAATTTGTATGTTCTGTGAGTTAATTTGTGATGTTGTTATAAGAATATGTTTCTGGTTTGTGTTTTAAATTGCAGCCTTTAATGCTCCGTGTTTGTGTCAGTATGTGCCAATACCATTATTCTTCAAAGACCTCTGACTCTAGTTTATTTTAATTTTTCCAGTTTAAAAGACATAGCATAATAATCCCTCTAAAGCATCACCTTTAGAGGTGGAGAAGCTCAATGTGCTGTTGTTAGTGTATGATCAGGTTATAATAAAATGTTTTAGGTTCAGTTACATAAATACTCATTGCACAAAAGTATAGGGATTGCCTTCACAGTGAGATTTGAAATCTGCCTGTTTGGTTTTTTAGGCTAGTACTAGCTCAGAGTACGATAGCAATTACAGCTGTAAAGTTGTGTTCTTGAATACATTTGAATTCTGACAGCTTATTTTTGTGTCTTGCACATACTGTGACACATCACGAAGGTGGAGTAATTTAAGGATGCTCAGTAACAGCTGAAAAATTGTCACTGATAAACAAGTTTCCTTGACCTGGAAAATTATTTGTTGAATATTTCAACCTGGGACTGACAGTCTTAATTTTATTTAATAGTTATTGTCTATTTTTTCAGTCTATTTTATGTCCCATCCCCGTTCCCTTGTAATCTGGTGCTGAATCCCTAATATCCTGTGAACCAAGGGCAGACAGTATACTGGCAAACTCTGTTTGCAAAGCATTTGCTGCTATGCTGTGTCACTTTCACTGAGCCCTATTTGTTATGTTCAAGTAGTGTGCATCTGAGTTTGCTAACCCCAGCTACCTCTCGTGTTACAGCAGCAGTGTGAGACCAGAGGCTGTGCATGTAATATAAACTGTCATCACCCTCCAGTGACGAAAGAAACCAGGGGGAAACAACCACCCACGTCACAAGTGGAGGAGAAACTTGATGGTCCATTTGTCTTCATGAACTCTAGCTGAGGTAGGCAAGAAAATATTCTTGCATCTCCACCACTGCACGTGTCCTGGGCCTGATCATCTCAGAAAAATCTAGGTAGTGAGATGGAGCAACAAAGCCAAAGTTACTTAGTGTTTCACTTATCGGTAGAAATGTATGCGGTAATACGTTTTGATGCCTGCCTTGAAAGTGGTGGTAAGTGCTTTGTAGCTTAAACAAAACCAAAACCTCTTTGATTTGAGTATACAGCAGGAGTGAGCAAGAAGTGTGTTCTTGAGAAGTATCTTCGTTTTAAAGTGGAACTTTCACCAGTTTTATTGGAATTTTGATTAACGCAGTCATTCTGCACTGGCTCTGCAATGATCCGTTGTAACTGGAGTCAGCTGAGTCCTGAGAGGGTTCTCACTGCTCTCAGTCTGTGTGTGACCTGAGTGGAATAGGATTTTGAGAAATTACTTAAGCAGTGTATCTTAGAAATGTACGAGATGCATATATGATGATGGTATACGTCAGATATATAAAAGACAGTCTAGCCTGAAAAGGTGAGATCACAGTTTTGTAGAGTTCTGAAGCCTGATTCTGTGTGTGCTTCTGGAAATCAGTGGAATTTAAGTACATTTTGGAATTTGATTGATTGCATTCTTAAGGGTTTTCTTGACAGGATGTCCTAGTAAGCAGGAATTCAGTTCTGCACAAATACAAGCATTGATGAAATACAGTTGCTCTTTAAGTCAATAGAGTAATTTGAGTGCAAGTGAGAAGAGAATTGAAATCTTTATCTTTAAAAATAAAAGAAATTACACTTAGCTAAGAAGACATTTTAATAGAGCCAAGGCTTCTGAGACCTTTTCACTTTCTGGAACAAGCAGGAGGCCCAGGATAGAAGGGTATCTGAGGAACTCCGAAGCATGCGGGTATTCCAGGATCTGCTTGTTAACTGTCTGCCACTTGGACAAACTTATCTCTCTGTTTTCCTCTTTCTCTCTCATCACTGCTTTCTTCCTGATTAGCCTCTGAGCTCTTAAAGACAAAATATCTGTCTTCTGCTTATATAGCCACTTGCACTTGCCTTTGCTTAGTTACTGTACTGAATGTAGTAGTACTAATAGGAGCATTGCTTGGTAATTACTGACAGGGTAGTAGGACCTGATGGGGAAACCAGTATTTGAGGACTGTGAATTTAATATGGCTACAAATAACCAGAAAATATCCCAGGTTTTATTTGATATTTTATTTGATATTATTAATTTATTTTACCCTTTATAAAATCCGTGAAGTAATGAAAGTGTATCTCAGCATGTTTGTGCAGCACCTAGCACCAGGTACATCTAGCAAGTAGTAAACTGTGAATAACTGGTTCACAGTTTTCTTGTTCCATTTGTTGCATGGTGAAGCCAACTGTGTTGTTTGCTGAACAATAATTGAAGAGACGTTTTCATTTCTGTTCTTCTTTGAGAAGGGCATTCAACAAAAAGGAACTATTAATAAAGTTTTGGATTTGTGGGGGGTTTTTTTGTTATCCTTCTACAAGGAAAAGACTGTAAGCCCTTAAATCCACAAGTTCATTTCCAGTTTAACAGCTGTTCAAACAAAACTGGGAGGAAGTACTACAACAGGTAATGTTGCTGCTGGATTAGAGACCTTCACTACAGCATTATCCAGGTTAACTCTTTGGTACAAGTATTATGGTCGTTGTCTGTGTCATGCTTCAGACTTTAAAATATTCTTTAACAAACTTTATCTGCCAAATTCAAGGTAGATCATAAACCCACTTCGCAAGTCAAGAAGCACCAAAGTTATTTCACAAAATGTCATCTTTTTTCTAAATATTTTAAAGCATCAAAGTCCATTTGTCTGGTATGTGCTGACTTTTTAAATACAGGTCATTTATACTGTGATAAAACTCAGAAGGATTCTTCTCTACATTATCTTCTACATCTGTATGCAGTTTGTTCAGTTCATAGTAGGTAGACTGGGGATTGAATCTGCTGAGATGAAATAATAAAAGCCCTTTGGGCACAGAAGAAAAAATTTGTGATTACAGATCTCACTTTTGCTTTGCTTTCTTCCTTTATCACTTAGAACTAAATTATTAAAAACTTTGAATAATAAAACTAAGGTTGAAAATATCTGTTTAATGCAATCTAGAAAATGCAAGAGGAGGATGAATTATTAAAGTAAAACTATGCTAATCTCTACAAAAAGACAGGATGCATGTGTTTTGTGTTTGTTTATTGGCGCTTGCTGTTTCTAACTAGGGCTACTTGCTGCCTTGCCTTCTGGTTTTCAGCACAAAGTTTAGCTTATGATAACTAAATCTTGTCGGATGACACTGACAGCTTATGTAGAAGACATTTTCTACTGTTCTGCTTTTACAGAAAGAAAAGGTGGTTGAATTACTCAGTCTGGGTAAAGGGTGCCAAGGCCTGAGCTTTCATATGCTTTCTTGTGATCTGAGCAGCCTTGAGTCACCTAAGAACACCTTCTGTTAAATCTCTTCCTATACTTTTGTTTTCTAAACTCACTCTGTATGTCTGAGAGAAAATCCTGCAGTTGTTTTTAGTGACCTGGCCTAAGAGTCATTCTCACATGAGTGCAATGGAAAGTTTCTTCTGCCTTGAGAGTAGTTGTCAGAAAGCCAAGCAGGTGAGGTTATCCCTTTCTAAACTATCTATCTCCTCACCCAGGTCCAAAATATTTGTGTGGGATGACAAGGCTAGGCTTAACTCTTCAATATAGAAAAAGACCATAAGATCAACAAGCCCTGTGTTAGAGCTACAAATGAGGCCAGCTGTACAGACCTGCAAAACAAAGCGTGTGTAAATTCTTCTGCCTACTCCTTTACCATGCAGCCAGGATGGCTGGAAACTGATTTTTTTTTCTCCTTGCTTTGACACTTTTCATCAGCTTAGCAATTATAGTAAGATAAGTAAGGTTTGAATATGGCCTCAGAATTCAAATGAAGATTGGAGTAGAAGAAAGCTATGAAATTAATGATTTGGACTTAGTTTTTGTTTTCCTGATTCTAAAAATCAGTCTGTGGAAAGCAGGCCTTCTGTGCCACCACAAAACTGAACATCATTCAGCTCATCGCTGGAGAGATGACAAAGGGGCTGCCTGTTGGTTAAGAGTTAGCTGTTCTCAGTCAGATGGAAAAACTACTATGATTGGTATGTAAGTTTAATGGTTTCTTTTTAAACTTAAAGAATTAACGGCCCATCAGAAGGAAAATGAAAAAATATTTATTTTCCCTGGTATACATTAGTGCGTTTGCTTTGTACAGGAATGGTGCCTTTCTGTTGTAGAGTTCAGTGATCTACTCTTTCAGCTGAGGTTGTCTAATTTTTTTTTTTAAAATCGACAAGTATTGCAAAGAATCCTCCTACTTAAATTTCAGTCTACTAGCTACTAGCCATGTGATTGTTTGCTATGTATGGTGAACGGGGTTCTATTTTCTGAGTCATATTAGTATAAGGACTTTATTATATGTATTAGTATATCTTAGTCTTTTAGGATTAGCTCATGATTTGATTTCTTTATAAAAGACTAACAGTAGAAGACAGTATTTTCCCATTCAACCATGTCCCGTTCATCAATATTAAAATGCCATCAGTAAGCAGAAATACAGCTCTTAGCCAGTAAAACAACTAGTTTCCAGTTAAATGTTACAAGGCAAGATTTTTCCAGAAATAGAAAATTAATAGACAGATTGAGGAGTCCTTAGTCATGATTGTAAATTGTTACTCCTGAGCATAGTACTGATCATTGTATCAAGGTATTAATGTGAATACATTTGTTAAACCTAAGAAAGCTTAACATGTGTGTGTTTTCTAGCAGACTTCTTTCATAATTGCTGTTAACTTCCTTTGTGAATATAAAAGCCCAATCAGTAGTCAATTCTGTACTTGCAAGTTTGCTATGATTAATTGTGCTGTTGCCCAAATTGGAGTCCAGCAAGGTCTGCTCACGATATGGACTACTGTCATGTCCACAAGGATGTTGTTCATTTTAGCCATAGTTCATCTCTCTGTCAATAGAGGATAAATATGTAAATGTTTTGCTTCAAAAGATATTTTCAGAAAGATAAAAACAACTTAGGAAGGCACTTACTCTAAAAGAATTTAGAGCTACATATTTGCTGTGCACTCAAAATGGCTGTGGCATTTGCCTTTGCTTTTTCTAAAAGCAGATCCTGGCTGGATAAAGTGACTGGTTTTACCATCTCTTTTTCCTTTCTGTATCCCTCATGACATATTTTGAGAAGACCCAGCCATAAAGAACAACATTTTCTAGAAACCAAGCAAAATAAATCACAGATGAATCCTTTGGTCTGTATTCCATTTCAAACTTACCTTAGGTGAATCCACAACTGCTGTAGATTTTAGCAAGATACAGTCTGAGAAAACTGAAAACGTTTTCTTGTTCTCATCTCATACTTCCTTAATTTGCTTTGGGAAGTTGATTTATACTGGTGTAAGAAAAATAAATTACTATAGTCAATACATACGCAAGTTTATGGTCATGGAGTTCACTGTTTACAACAGGCACAAGCAATATATTTAAGTTAAAAAGCTTACATAGGTATGCGTGCATGCACATACACAGATCAAAATGTGTACACAGTAGGAAAGCGATGTTAGGAATATGACTAAAGTTTTACATAGTGACCGAACAAGACAAATCAGGTCCAAATTCATCCTTTATATAGGAAAGGATGAAAACCTGCTCTGTGTATTAGGCTGAGAAGACTCTGTCTCTGCCTTGCATCCATGAAGAAAAACTGACAGTAGTAAGAAGGCCTTTCATTGAGGAGGTTCATTGAACAACTTGTTAATGAAACACAGGATATGGCTTCCATGTCTGCAGACTAACTGAAGCATCCCTGTGTCTGAATAGACTTCTCCAAAGTGTGAGTTAAAACATCTAATTTATATTGACCCTGTGGCTTGGATTCCCAAAATAGCTGCACTGGAGTCCTTACTCTAGTGGAGAAGAATGAAAACAAATTTTTCATCTTCTAGATAATGATAACATTAGTCGAGAGGCTGCAGTGGGCAGATTTTTTTCTTATGTCTAATTGTGTCCTTACTTGAGCACCACAGAGAACAGGATTTAGACTAGAGAATCCCTAATCAGGTAGGTGATTACCTGCCTTGAAATGAATTGCCTAGTCATTCTTCTGACTATACTGATTATGTGAGCCAACTTCCCTCTTGTGCTTTGTTTTCTTATACTTTCTCTGTGTTTTACAAGCTGGATCTTGGCATCTGATTTGGGACTGAAGGTTCTGCTGGGTGAAAGAATGTCTGGGAGTAAATCCATTTATGGCTGTAGCCCTGAATACTTGAATGTCTTTTGAAGATTGGTTTTAGGCTTCCAAGTCAGTTAGGACAATTTTGTCCTGTCCTGTCAGCAAACAGCATGAGATACTGTATGTGAGAAACCAAACTCTCCAGTTGCAGCTCTGTTTGAGTTGGGCTAGCTGTTGTACACACTGATCATGTCGCTGCCAAGCTGAGGATGCAGACTTCCTCTGTGTGTTTTTAAAAGCCATTATATCATTGGCAGCGATTAATGATTTTCCAGCTGAAATCAGTGAATAAATATGAATGACTAAGTTGTGGTCATTTTGATTATCTGTGGAACCAAAGCAGACCAGTTTCAGAACAAATGAAGAATTGTCTGAACCTGGTTAATAGGATTCATATTTTCACCATATGACAAGGTTATGTGTTTAAGTAAATGCAATGAGGAATCTAAATGCAATTATGAATCTAATTTCCCCTAGTAAATGGTCAATTTCTTCTACTAAAAAAAAAAAACCCAAACCCACATGTATTTTGGAACACCAGGGTCTTGAGCTTCTTTTTATCTGGTGTCTCTGTGTGTGTCTTTTACATTCATCAGTTTACCTTTGCTTCTGCCCTCTTGTGGATTTTAAATGTATTAAATACTGGGGATTTATGTTATCCAGGTTTTAAGACTACAGGTCTTTCTGATGATCTTAGGACTAATTTGCATTATCTAGAAAAAAACCCCAAGAGTGCATGTTCTAGGATCTGCTACATTTCTTCTGAGTGTATTGTTTGACTAAAAGAATTGTACTGCTTACCCTCTGGTTTGGGAAGTTCTTTTGTTCTGTTTTTAAATCATATTTGTGAAACTGGCATAGCTGCCAGATATTTTACATGTTGTTCTCATTTCTCATCCCCCTACTGTCATACAATTGCTCTTCAAGTTTAACTGTCTCAGGAAACCACGAATTGAAAGATAATGACAAGACATATGAAATACCACTGATTTATTCAAAGCTTTAGGAACTTTTTCTAAGGTCATAACGTAATGACAAGACATATGAAATACCACTGATTTATTCAAAGCTTTAGGAACTTTTTCTAAGGTCATAACGTGAACAGATCAGAGCCTCCTACAGCATAACACTTCACCAATACTATCTGTAATTTCTATCTAAAATATTGCTGTGTGTGCAGAAGTAGTAAATTGCTTCAAAGCTGAAGGCAAGGGATCACTCCCTGTGTTGAATACATCCAGGAGGATTAGTGTATGTAAGCCTGCAAGGTAGAATATCGTAGATAATTCAAAATGTTATGTATACATTCTGCGATTTTCCAAGTCATTCAAATTATCTGTCACTTTCATTCTGTTTGTTTTTTACGCCAATGCAGTTTTGAATTTTGCTACAGAACTAAGAGAGGGATGTGTGTTATGTTGATATTATGTTGATAGTGTGCATCTGGGAACAGAAAAACTCTGCTAATGTAAAACGACCTATCAGTATTGTTGTGGCAATGTAATGGTTAACGCAAAATAATTTAGGCAGCCTCTTGGCTTGTATCTTGTAAAATATAACAGTCAAAGGACAAGAAAGGAGAAATAAATAGCATGGGTTCAAAGTTGGGTATTAAAAAAATAAGTGTGAAAAGTGAATTCTTGGATAGAAATTTGAAATAGGTTGTGGGTTTCCTAGAAGGAGGAGGTATTCTGGCACCAGGGAGCATTCTGAAGGGCTTTATAACAAAGTGGCGGTAAAGAAAAAGCCCAGTTTAATCCTGCTTTTTTCCTCTTCAGTTTTCTACCACTGCTGCTGTCAGCAGCTCAATGAGCACAGCAGCCAGTGGTGCTAGAAAACTGTCTTACACTATTTTATTGGAATCCTGTTCTCTTCTGGATGCACACAAACTGGCCTGCTGGAAAAAATTCAACATATTTCTGGTACGAGCCATGAAAATTCAGGCAAAAAGCCATAGTAGAGGTGTCCCTAAGCTGTCGTGGGTGACCATGGGGATTGATTTGTCTGCATTTTGCGTGCGGGTAGCAGCATGTGCCACTGGTTAGGCCCAGGCTCACACTGTCCAAGGTGCTGATGGCACCTGAGGGACACGGACAACATCTGCACCACAAAAGTGGGGACCAGCCTTCTGGGACCAGTAAAGTCTTAGATAAAGGACAGATCTCTCAGATCTAGGCTTTGTTCTGTTCTGCACAACAGCATGGGATGATGAACTGTCAGAGCCTATCTTACTGACAGTGTCGATATTGTGGTAACTTCTTTGCAGGCATGGTATATAGCCATCACAAAAGCATGGCTTATCTGCATTTTGGCCTGAATGTCCCATTACCTTAACCTTATTCCTCCGTGATTACATTTGCTTCATTTGCATGATATTGCAGAATAATTTTTATCTTTCGTTTTGAGAAAAGTAGCAAAAACATTCAAAGCCTATGAAAATTCATTTCTTCTTGGTAACTAAACTTTTATCACGCAGTGTTGCTGCCTCATGTGGACCTGGTTCCTAATCTCTGTAATTTCTCTGGTCAAAACCTGCTTTTCTCGTTTTTTTCTTTGCTTTTTTTTATGGTGTCTGTGGTCATTTTCATGCCTCCAGTATTACAGCAGAGGCTTTAGAGGTCACTTTGGTGAAAGTGGAGGTAGTAGCTTGCTGTTATGAGTAGTGAAACAACAGGAAAAAACTGAGACACACAAAGGCATTGAAGTAAGCTTATGCTGTTTCTTTGGCAGAGATCACATACACCACAACTCCTGGTCCCAGGAGGATGCTGTGATCATGTTGTGACATGTATAGAAATGGAAGTAAAATTTCATTAGTTGTATTTGGTACTATTTGTATTTGACATTACAGACCATTTACATCTCTTGAAACTGTAAACTCAGTTTTGACTGATAAGGTTAGTGGTCCTTTCTTCTGTGCTTTTGTTTCTTTGTTTAGCAATAGAATTCTGAGGTAAAGGGAGCACAAAGCTTATCAGAAGGCTCTGTTTCTATAAAAGCACTTGCAAGTTGAGAGGGGACTTGTTATTGGGAGGAATTTATTTATCCCAGCTAGTAATGGAGTAGCGGCTCTCCCAGTCGGAAACTCTAAATACCTGTCAATATTGTTAGGGAAGATGCATGATGTGGAATACTCACTTTCCTAAAAGGTCATCTCATTTTCCCTTCTTCTCTCCTGCATTATTTCATTGACACAGGAATAGAAAATAAGACTTTTCAGGAGAAGAAGATTAATTGATCATCTAGCTCACTCAAAAGAACTCTGATTCAAGCTCGGAGAGAATGTTCCAGAGCTGTGAGGAAACCAAAGGAGGATATATGGGTGTTTTAATATTTAGCCTGGACTGCCAATCACTTCTGCTAACTAAAGGGTAAGCAACAAAAGCGTATTAAAATATAATTCCTTTGAAAGAAAAATAATGCTTTTGAATTGAGGTTGTATATATTGAGAGTAAAAATATGTTATTTTAGAGGCACTTATCAGCTTCTTTTTCCTGTTTTGCTATGGACAAGTGCCATCCTTGCAGAATTACTAATGGTTAGTCCAATAATTATGAGACTTCTAATTACCCACTGTACTATTTTCATGATTCTGAACTTGGAAACCAATGCAACTAAAAAGCCAGAAGATGATCATAGTGTAAATATTTGCTGAGTGCTTCAGATGGTCAGAAAGGCAGGAAGTGTGGAAGGGCAAGCATAATTCCCATGAAAGCGCAATGGTGTCCCTCACAGCATCTTTTGAAATGGATCTTGTTGCTCTAAGGAGATGTATTCATAAAATGGATGGATTCTGGATGCCAAACATGGTATTTCAGGTACTTTACCTTTCCTTCAGCTAGGAGGGAGAGAAGTGTATTTTAAAAAAACAAAAGTTGGAGTCTCAAAATGGCACAATTTCTGAGTAGAAGCTCTCAGAAAGATGACAGGTATCACAAGATGTATAAAAAGTCCTGTTGGCTGTCAAGGCTAGAATGGAAATAACATTTGTTTAATTACTTCTTTTTTAAAGCACATTCATCTCTACACATGAAAATGACCACATAAATGTTGAATGGTGCTTTGATGATTAAGCCTTTATTATAGTTGTAACCATAAGTTTGTGTGTTATCATATGCTGTTCTGCTGTGCTGCTCTTTAGTATATGTATGGGGTTTTTTACTCACTACCTGGCACATACATGTGTGTGTGTGTTCACTAAGACTCCAAGGAAACGTTTAAATGCATGTTGGACTTCTGTGAAAGTCCATAGGACACAGATGTTTTTTAGAAAATAAGGAAGAGACATTCAAACACCATCCTAAACAGGAAAGTAAGGATGTGAGGAACTGAAACTTAAGGCTGTTTTTAACATACTTGTTCTTGCTAAGTAACACTTTACTTTGTAAATGTCTTGGGGGTTTTTGTAAAGTGCTACTTATTCTGAATTAGTGATAAAAACTTTTCCACATATTTTAGTACTGACAACAAATTCCCTTATTCTGCCAACATTCTCTTTTTACTGAAGAAAGCCTGAAGTCTGTTGCTCTCTTTTGCATCTCAACTTTCAGTTCTACTAAATCTTTCAGTCACTTCTCTTTACATCTTTATTTTCAGCACATTTAGGTAATCTGTAGGGTTTTAAGTTGTTTTAGCTTGGGTCCATGGTGAGACATTAATATAGCTTTGACAAGGTACATGGTGTGGAACGTTTTGGTCTATAACACCAATAAAAACAGATGGGGGAGCAGAGCCGTGTATGACGTAAGGCACACAAAAATGTGGATCTTGCCAATTAATCATGGCATACTGCTGACAAATAAGTGACAGTAATTGATGCAGCCCTTTGAGAGACAATCTGGAACTGCTGCAACCTGGGAAAGCTCATTCATTTCTTTTCCTTTGCTAAGTTAGTGGTGAATAACAGTCCTACTTAATTGCTGCCCAGTGTTGCTTTATAAGGTAACAGTGTCAGTGACAAGCCAGGAAGTGAAAGGGTCTAGCAGCTAGAGCACTATCTCGCTAAGTCTTGTCTGCGTTCCGTTTCTGCAAACTATTGATGTTTTCTTTGCAGTATATTGGCCACCAAAGGGCTGATGCGCATGCATCTGAAGTGTATTTGAATATCTAAATGTGTTCTGTTAGGTTTTCTGCTTGGCAGTCTAATTATCAAAATGTTTTCATTATTTGTATTCATCTTATACTCTTAGGCTGTAGTGGCAGGATTTCTCAGATGCCCAGTAGATTCCAGCAATAAAATGTGTGCACTCTGAGTAGATCTAACTTGCACTCTGTACTTCATTTTAGGTGAACTTGTCTGACTCAGAGTAAAGCCAGAAGAAGGTCTTAGGGCTGTAAGAAAATATCTAACTAACTGTTTTAATAGGCAGCATGCCAGACCAAGGCAGCATATATTCAAACCACTGTCTGCTGCTAAGGTCCTGTTTGCAGAGTATTCCTTTTGACAGCAGGGCGAGAAATCAAGGCTCAGTTCAGAATACTAGAACAAAGAGATATTTCTGCTGAATTTTCTCTTCAGTAGGCAGTGGCTGCTTCCATCACATTGAGCAAGATTTCCTTCCAGAGGAACAATAGCCTGCCTTGGTTATTGCTGGAGTGAGGCCAAAATATTTAATTTCAGTGCCATAATGTTTTTTACAGCAAAAGAGCTGCTGAACGGAGCCTGCTAGGACTGTCATATTTGCTGGCAGGGACACCTCCTATCCAGTCATGATTTAGATCTGCTGCCATTTCCTTGTAATTATCAGGCTGGTATAGTATTCAGATAGTATTCAAATCCCTGTTACTCCTGAATACGCTCTCTGACGTTTGCCTCTTTCGCTTTCTTACCTCTTTGCTGCTGCAGCAGAACAGGTGTCCCCAGCTCTGAGAAAAGGAGGAGGTAGCCAGATAGGGGTGGCATAAATATCTGTGTGGGAAGATGGACAAGTAGGAAGAAAGTGTTGAGGACTTCCAGCTCATTGCGCTGGCTGTTTCATTAAACAGAAGGGCAGCTAGTCAGGCGGTAACACTGGGTAAAGGAAATGGCATAACGACAGACCACCATGGTCCGTAGCAGAGAGGAAGTTTTCAGCAGTTTTCACGTAAGATTCTGGTAGCACTTCAGAAAGAAGGAATAATTGTTCCCATTTTATGGGTGTGGGATTGAAGCACAAGGCAGTTAATTGCCCTGGTTGCTGATAATCCACACACTTGCATCCTCTGACTGGAACAAGAGCTCAGAAACTTATGACCTCCGTGAACCAAGCTGGTTACATCTGATTTGTTCAACCTCTGTAGTGATTCAGCAACAGAACAGAATGGAGGTCTAGGTGTAGATATAAGGAGGGCAGAAGGAAAGCTGCTAATGGATCATGTGTTTCCTTACACTAAAATCCCTTGCAGTGGCACTGGCAATTTAGATTTTCCTAGCTAAGCACTGCAGTTCCTCTGTGGCTACAAATGACTGATGTGAAAAGCCGGAGAAAACTGGAAATGGTGCACAGAGCTGAGAAATGCAGATGTAGTCACTTGCATCTGAAGTGACCTGGGAAGAAAGGCAGCTCTCACATTGTCCGAAGGGCTGCACCTACCTCCAGTCTAATTCTCCAGAGCCCCACAACATGTCAGAGGATGATGCATATTTCACACAGGTATAAATGAGCATGCGCTTGAAAGGTTGCCTATACCAACCTGACCATTTTCAGCCTTGTCACCAGGTTTGTGGCAGTATTAATAATACAGCACAGCAGTATCTCTGGACACTTGACAAGTTGGCAACATCAGTGAAAATATCCTATAGATTCAACCCCTCCCACAAGTTCTTTCCAGGTGATGTACCAATCTCCTTTTGTGGAACAAGGACTTCAGTAATAAATGTCCATTACTTAAAATACTTCATGATTTTGTGCTGACACCGCCATCAAGCCATAAGCACTATCATCTGTGTCCAGTCTGAAGGGTTTGAAGCATGGGTATGCCAGGAAAGGAGCGGTCACAGGGGCCCTTTTCAGCCTTGAAAATCTTAAATAATTCTGCTGAATAGTGGGCTTATGGTATTGGCATACCCACAAATAAACCTGTAGTTAAAGCAGCAATGTATGGAATTGCACGTCTGGGAGTATCTGTGGAGATGGTTTGTTCAATGAAGCATTGTGGGAGTTGGTCAGTGGTAATTCCCATCTTGCTGATGGTGTATGAAAGGTAGATGATCTCTTTTGGACACACTACAAACTTTTCCAGATTTAGCTTCAGATTGGCAGAGAGCATTGTAAAGACTTCAGGTCTTTTGGCATGCATCATGTCATCTAAGCACAAAAGTGAATGAACCATGCTTTATTTTTCCATGCAACTCATCATCCAGCCTTTTCTTCTGGAAACACTCTAAATGATGCTTTACTTCGTTCTGTGAAATCTCCAACTCCTGATTTTTGCTTTCTTTCTTCCCAGCTTGTGAGGTTTTTTTTTTTTCTTTTTTCATTTTTAAGCTTCTCTCCTGAGTTTCAAAGTGCTGTAGGCATTGGTGACCGAGCAGCAGATTTTTTCTTACTTCTATTTGGCCATATTTGCTTTTTGAACACAAATTTACCTCTTTAGAGCCTGAATTTTTTCCTCACATCATTCTTGTTGCTCTAATATTGCAGTGCTGACGCTAGAATAACTAGCGAGAATGTGCTAGCAACAGACTGCAAGAATGTTATTCTTCTCTAGCAGAAATAGTCAAAATGTGGGGCTTTGCAGGGAATTTCCAGTAAGAGAGGAAACTGATGGCAATGTAAAGAAAATCTTCAATGAAATCTGACTTGTTAACAAGGAAGGTACAAAACTCTTTTTCTGAAGACAGACAAAAAGTTTTAAAAAAAGCACATAAGAAGTCTAATAAGTGCAATTCCAAAAATTTCTTGGTAGTTGTCATATAAAACACTCTCCCTCCAACAAAGCTTTTTTTTTTTTTTTAGGTATATGCATGTGATTCTTGCTCTGACTTCCTGACTGGCTTTGGTTTTCTTTTCTCTTGTCTGTAATAGTTTGCCTTCTCATTTCAGATGTACAGATACACAGTTCTGACAAAAAAAAAAATCCAGCAAAACACCTTCACCTGCATAGGTCAGGTTTTGAGGTGGCCTTGTGTGTGGTTTTGCTTCGTGTGGAAGCTTTAATGACTGTATAAAACTATCTTAAGTGAAAGGCCGGTGTTATTCCAACCCATTTTAATGAAGTTTAATCCAGTCTGCCACCTAATGACAAGATCCTTTTGACACGATATTTTACGTTGGAATTAGTAGAGATGTACAAGAACAGAATGGCTTTTCTTCTCCTTGCAGCTTGGGCTGTTTGCACCATCTGCTATTGTTATTGCATTACCTGCAGAAAATTGCTGATTTTATTGAACCAACATTCACTGTCTGGTATTGAAGAGACCTCAGGTGTTCATGTGGTTGTGCCTGGAGGGAGAACAGCAGCAATTCGCAATTTCTATGGGACCTTTTGGATTTGGTGTGCTTACTGTTAGTAAAAATACATCTTTGTGTCTACGTGGTGAAAGGACTCTGAGGAAAGAGTAGGCTACAAGCAGAAAGGCTACAGAAAAGAGATGTTTGTGGAACCTTAGGTAGATTTCTGTAGTTTTGTATGTAAACTTATGAGATAATATCGTGGAGTCTAGGAATAGGGTAGATGAACTGCAGAAGGAACTCATGATTTCATCTAAGTTGAGGTGGTTTTGCATGTGAAATAGAGGGAACTGGAATTTTAGCTGTTGCAAAAGTCCTGGCAAATGCCAAGAGTGTTTCCCTGGAAGTTTTTACTGTTGTGTTCTCAATTCCACTGAACGTTTTCTCTTATTTTAGTAGAATTCTTGGAGTAGATTAGGTATGATACAAAATCTGTTTCCCTCTAAGGTTTTTTTCCCCTCTTTGCCTTTTCCCTTCAGGTTATTGTTGCTGTTACACATGTCAGCTTCTCAACCCTTCCTTTCCTGGCTCTCTTTCTCTGTGTTTAGATCTTTCTCCAAGAAATCTGGAAAGATGCACTCATCTATTTTCATTCCAAGCAGAAGAACAAAAGTGCAAAATGAGTGGTGTATTCCCTGCTGATTTCACAACTTGAACCAATATTTTTCACAGTGTTTTCGCAACCTTCCTCCAGAGGCACCTGCCAGATCTTGATCCCTGCTCAAACTCTCACTGCTGTGGCTATGCACTGCTATGGATTACTAGGATAAGATGTGACCTAGGAAAATGTGACTGCAAGTGCTAAAAGCAGGAATATTTTTCTGTAGAGAAAAGTTAACGCTTCCTTTGCATCTGAGCTTGTTATAACATAAGTAATTACGCAGAGTTCAAGGTCCCTGGAAAACTGTGTTCTGATATCTTTGACACACCTTATAATGTATTTTTAACTTTGATGCAATGTAGCTGTCATTATAACTATGTTATAGTTATAACATATAGCTGTTATAACTATAACACATGCTATAGTTATTTTACTGAACTGCTAAAGTACTGTTCTTTTTAAACCATGTTTTTCTAACATTTTCAGAGCTGCATGAATAGAGCCAGTCAGCATTATTAGCTTCGTTCAAAAGAGCACTTGAGACTGGCTGCTTGTGGTTTTGTGTCCAAGCAGTGACTGAGAATATAGATACCGAGATACTTAGTTCCTTACTACATTTGTAGTTATCTAATATTTCGGTATTTCCAAAAGAAGAGGCTGAATGAGACCCACAAGTCTTCATAAAAGAAGGAGACGTTGTGTCGGATGATTAGGTGTCATGTCCCTCTGGGAGGGCTTCTCTGCCGCCTACCTTGCACAATGATGAGGAGCCCATTCCATGGCACTCCCTGTGTAGGCTCCAGCTAGTGGCAGCATTTTCTTAACATGACTTGTTGCCTCAGGAAACTAGCAAAGGCAATTACAAGATTAAAGGTGGCATATTTATGGAAAGCATTTGTTAGTAATGTCATGGTTTATTTTTAGTGGTTTTTTTTAAAAAAGATCTTATTTGTTTATTTCAGATATTTTTATTCATTATATCTTGTGGTGTTTTTTTCCCTAAGGCATCTACAGTTTGCATAAATGCTGCTTTTCTAAGTGTCAGTCAGAGTATGCATGTGAGGAGGGCATTGGGTGGATTTTTGTGCATGTTTTTCTGATCAGTAGAGTAAATACTAACACTGTAAAAGAACATTTGTTTTGAAAACCTTGTTTTCAGCTTGGAATAGTGTTTGGGTGTTACATGAATGGTCAGCATTTTCCTGCCAGTTTGTACCTGAAACTAAGTGTGGCTTTACATAGAGTGTGGTTTTTTTTCTTAATACGATAGTAGTTCATTACTATGCTAAAATTTTTTGATTTGGGAAGACATTTGCTGAGTGATTTGTGAACTGAAACGTCACGTCAATTGAAAATCCGACTAAGAATTACAGTTTTATTTGATGTGTGCACTGTGGTCTTCTGCTTGTTCTCATTTACAGCCTGGGATGCTGTTTTACTTTGTACTGTTTTGCACCTACCGAGTTAGTTATTCCTAACTAGCAAGCTTACAGTTCAGATCAATAGTTAAGAAAAAGGAAGAAAAATACTGTTTCTAGTTTGTGGTTGATAAATGAGGAATGAAACAATGAGTTGGCCTGGCCATGCTCTGAAGTCTGTGGCGAAGCTAGAATTTGAAACTGTATTCTGAGTCAGCTGTTAGATTGGACTCCTTGACTGCAGAGAGCTTCAGCTGTACAAAACCTTTTTGTCTATGGAGTAGTTTGAATGTCACCTAACAAACCAAGTTCTCTTCTTGTTTTGACATGAACAACCAAGGTTTCCTCTTTTGCTGGCAGACTTCATTAACTATGTGGCTTTTTTAATTAACAGGCACTAACCCAAAATAGCCTACACGTTATTGGAGTGTCCTTACTGGTGGGATGCATGACCTGCTCTCTGATACCGGGCCACCAAAAAGAATGTGGTAAATTTTAATGTGATTGTAACTGAGCCAGCATTTGCATAAAAGAAAACAATGATCTTCTTGTTATGGAGATCATTAATGAAACATCAGCACTGGTCTGCAAATGCTACCATGTTGTGATCCAGCTGAAAAAACAACCTTGTGTAACTTGAGTTCATTGCATAACACAGGAAGTGGAAAAACAAACTAAATTTTCAAGGGTTGTTTACGTTTTAACTAGATCCGAATGAAAAGTCTACAGTGAATAGCGCTTTGAGTAATTTAGCTTCTATATCCTCTGAAAGAATATCTATGAGGCTGAATATATTCTTTTTCACCTGTTTAATGCTGCTATTTGTGGTTGCATTTTTTCAGGGTGTTAATTTAGTGCTTGAAATTCAACTAGTGTTGAATTTCAGATAAGTCATGTGGCACTGTTTCCCTTTGCTATTGGAGAAGGGTATGAGTGCTCTGCGGTCGGGATGTGTAGGTGATTCAAAATTCATCTTCCTTATGCGGTCAGGCACGTAACTTTGAAATTTGCTTACTGGTTAGTGTCTTGAAAGGTAAAAGCAGTAAGTCACGTGTTGTGACAGGCAAACTCATGTTCCAATAAACTCATGGAAACACAATAATTGGCAGAACTTGCTCGCTATTTTTAATCTAGCTATAGTTCAATGTGTTTCAGTGCAAGTATATTCAAGACAAACTCATTTCCCTCAATTAGTTTTCTTCAGTTATATCTCACTGTAGAAAGGCACAGTTGCAAAACTCAGCAAGATTTCAGGAGGCAGCAGTTAGTCAAGAAACTCTGCAACTATTTCTTGTAAGGTCTGCCATTTTGAAAAGTGTTAAATTCCCACAAGGATCAAGTGTGTAAACCGTGATCTGAAGCTAGGTTTTGGCATTCAAGTCTGAAACGTTTGTTAACAGCTTTAAAAGTCCTCCCCTTATATTTTTAAACTTCACAAATCAGAGATTTCTTTAGGATGAGTTACAGCCTGTGGAAGTGTATCTTGTTATAAAGTTTTTGAAGGAAATTGTTTCCAGACAAAAAAGGGTAAAAATTGAACTTGAAGACTGAAAAATCAGAAAACTGAATTGCAGAATGAAATAGTCAGCTCTTGTTATGAGTGGTGTGTAAACTAACATGTGCACAGAGTTCGGGAGACTTATGTTGACTTTTCATTAGCTGAAGATCTGTTTCTGTGACCCAGCTGAAGGGACACAGACATTGCTGACCAAAAAAAGATTGCTCAGCATTGACCAGCAGATTGATACTGGCCCAGATGTGAATTATTAATGCATAGGACAGCCACATTGTGAATTGTATTTCGTCTTTTATTAGTGGGAGAGGAGGGGAGGGTGCTGTGCTGGCTTATTTTAGTAAATAGCGTGGAATTGTAAACTTTCAGTTTCTTATGTACTGAACTGAACAGGATTGCAAGGTGCACACTCATTATAGTTTCTTTTGTTATCATTAAAATTAATAGCCATCTGGTGAGTATCAGCTTCAGTAGAGATGCTCTTTACTTTGGTCAGCCTTCAGCGGATAAGTGAGAGGCGCAGAGGATCTGTGTCTTCTCAGACATTGCTTGGCATTGGGTATTTTCTGCCAGCAGGATCTAAGGGTAGATGATGAGAAAGCACTTGACAATGGATATAATTGCTGTATACCATGGGGCTAAAGTAACGTTCTCACCATATGTTATCTGCTCAAATAAACTAGGTACTATTAAGTAGGCATTAAGTATTGTGGTTTATTTGATTAACAGAACTCTCCCGTCTCTCCCATCCCTGCCCTCCAAGCCACAGATGCAGCAGTGGCTTTCCAATTGAGTGAGGACACCATAATTTATGGCTGCCTGGGGATTATTCTTTGGATTTGTGTTAACTTAAAATTTGGCTATGTTTTTATAATTATTTTTTCCTTTATTTTATTTTCCCCATCTGAAAAAAATCTGCTTTTGATATATATTATTAACCATGTATTTAAAATATGTGACAGTATGCAAACTGTATTTCAAACGGTGCAGCACTGGCCAGTTTCCAACCTGGGTTAGATTTATAGGATAACAGCATATTGTATTGTTTTGTGTCAAATTCTTGGACCAACAGTTAATTTTAACACCACCCCCCCATTTTTCTATATATAAAACAAATTTTATGAAATGCAGGAAATACGTGACAGTTGCATGCTTCTTTAAAGGGCTGTTTTAGGGAAAATATTCTATCTAGAGATTTGTTGAGATTAAACTGTATGTGTTCTGTTATCTTATTTGTCCTCTGTATTTCAGTAAAGTCTGGAGGTCCTTGACAGTTGTGCTAAGTGCTGTATGCACATAATAAGAAAAGCGATCTTCCCTGCAGTTGAAGAAAGGAGAAACAAGAGCCGGATGTGAAGGACAATTGTAGAAAGCATAGCTTTGTGCTTTGTGAACGTACGTTTTCTGGTTTTTTACCTGTTTACCCTGTGAAAACAAACTTTCCCATTCTTGTTGCTTCATTTCTTATTTCCGTCTTGAGTTACAGTTTTCTATCTTCCCGACATTAATGCTTCTGTCTATATCAAGTAAACCTAATATAATGAATTAAAGATTTCATAAACTCAAGGGGGAAACCAGACATGACAACTGAGATGTGTGATTTCGCCTCTGTGAAAATCTGACCCCATTCGGGCCAAAGGCTTTTTTCTTTTTTTGTCTGCCATTGCTTTTGCAGCAATGGACTAATATAACTAATAGAAAAATTCGCTATTGTCAGCACAACAGTGGTTGCCACTTTCACTTCGAACAGGTACAAGGAGTTTACATCTGTTCCTTTTATCCAGTATTTCAGTGACTGGAGCGCACACACTGACCCTGGGAAACTCGTATTGAGTTTTGCCGTCTGGTTTTCTTACTTTGCAGAGCAATGGCCTGGAATAGAAGAGTTTGTTACAGTTTGAGATGTGCCACTCTGAGGAGAGAGGGAGGGAGGGAGGCAGGCGCATCACTGTCCTTAAAAGATGGGTTTTGTGGCTGTCTTTATCCCTGGAAAAGCTGGTTTTATAACCCAAGGCTCTGAATCCCAAAGTGACAAAGCAATGACCTCTGAGTTTCTTTATGAACCTTTGCTTCTGAACCTTTGTTTTAACAGCCAGATGGAACAGAGACAATTTTCAGTTAAACATTGGTTTTTCACTGCACTCTCTGTTTTATTTATCTTTTGTCTGCTCCTCAGTTCATTCTACTCATGTTTCTCCATGTACAAATCTGAAGAAGAAAACAAAACCCTAAATGTTTGCCACACTGGGAAGTAACACATCAGAAATCTAAAACAAAAAATGGCTGCGTGGTTTGTTTATCCTCTTAATTGAAAGTGGATTTTTCTCTAAAGTAGAAAAAATGCCTTTTTTTTAAAAAAAAAAAAAAAGAAAGAGAAAGGTATTTTCAGTGCAAAATGTTTGAGAACTGTAAACTGCTGAATGCTTTATATCCTCAAGTTCAGTGGGAATACTTTGGAAACAGCTATAATCTAGAACTCTGAATAGTTTACTGTGGCTACTTTATTCTGTGATCTATCAGAGCCAGGCTGCAGTAATTGAAGCTGAGGTAGCTTAGCCACTGGAACTGCATAAAACAATAGGGGTGAATGTATTTCAACAGAGTATAAGGGTTTGATCAAAGTTCTGTGCGTTATTAAAAGTAATTCCCTGTTGTAACAGCAGATTGCCTGCTGATACACGTTTTTAACAGATACCAAAGCCTATTTTCTATTATTTTTGCAGGAGTATGAACTTCTGTTCAACAGCCCATCCTTTAGTAGAAGTAAGTTCAAAGAAATGTTGAGCAAATGTCACTAATCCTTTTGAATTAGTGGTACAAGTTCAGGAGGTCACTTGTAAAAGTGATGTAATATGCAGAAAACCTTTAATAACTGAACATATGTTGTATGTAAAGCAAGAAGCAAAGTAAACTGAAACACTGATGTGAAATTGAGCGGCGTGTATTCTGTATCCACATCAAAGGTCTGAACGGAAGGCATTTGAGACAAGGACATGGAGCTGGTAATGTCTCTATTTTTCTGGCTGTAGCATTAACCATGAAGACATTGTATTCCAAGAGTGTGAAACTGAACCTGTTAAAACAGGTTGAGATTGAGGAGATTTAGCATTAATGGCATAGTTTCCAGGTTTGAAGGTAGCTCAGTGCATCATAACTTTGGGTGTTCTCTTTGCAGTCATTCTGCATCATAAATTCCTCTGTCATTTCCTTGGAGAAGGGACAAAACATTGCCTGCTCCTAGAAATAAAATGAGGTTACATTGACTGTAAGATAGGTCCTGTTGTTTGAGTGCATATGCAGCATGGAACGACTGAGTCATTGCTTGCCTGTGCAGAATGTAACCATTTTATACCACTGCAAAAGGAGTGTAAGACCCATGGCTTACACTGGGAGGTTTTTAAGTGCGCCTCACTTTTGTATTTATGGCTCTGTCTATGTCTGAGTTTAGCGGAGCTTCCAATGCAAAGCAGCTCTGGCAGGCAGCCCAGAGAGGCTGCCCAGTCTGGGTAATGGGTGGACTGGAATTCTTACTGCCTTGCACTGTACCCCAGTATCTGGTCGTGACGCACAATGTATGTGTATGGACAGAAACGGTGAATGAACACTGTAATATTGTGCCCTTGCTTAAAATTGAATACTTTTGGGAGCTTATGGCATATATAGGTGTAATACCTGTCTTCTCAGATGTAATTGGCAGTTGAATTGAGGACCTTTGTACAATACACTTTGTAATTTGATTTATTTTGACTATGAGCTGTGGTGATCTCTTAGAAAATCTCTCTGAAGTAACTCGGAAAATATTTCTCAGGAAATAAGTCTTTTGATATCTTCAACACATCACTGTTATTCTCCATGCACAGGATGAACAGAGACATAAATTCTTTATGTTCACTGGGTTCACTTTGGTTTTTTTCAAGTGCAGGAAGAGCGCAGTCCCTCCAAAACGGCTAAGCATTACTGTGTGCAGAATATGTGTTTGGAGAGCAGAGCTTTTCACCCATCAGCTGTCCCTAAATAAATCAGCTGGAATTAGGTGGCTATGGAGTCAGTAATGCTAAAATTCAGAGGGAGATGCCAACATTGGTGTAGGATGATTTCTGATCCTGGAGCATTCATGCAAATTGTACAATATTCCTCCCCTCTAATTAGAAGCAGATCCTCCCCTCCCAGCTGTCTCTTGTACTCCTGCTTACATTCTTACATTAGTAGCGTGTCCCAGGCAGTGAAAACTAAATTTCCCATAATATCTTCAAGGAAATCCATGGGATTATCACCACTTGTTACCACTGTGCAGCACTCAGATGCTGTTCCACTTTGTAGGGTGAGAAAGAAAGTAAATAGAAATGTGAATGACAATTGCAGGAGTGAATGGCTGTAAAAGAGAGCCTTGCAGGTAGGATTTCCTGCCTCAGGATCCCTGTCTGGGTATCTCAGGACTCTACACTTCAGTCCATGTTCTTACTCTGTTTATTTTCAGCCTTCGTCTTTGTATACCTTTTCTGGCCTCTCTGTGCCTCACTAATGGTTTTTGCTCTCTTATTTTCAAATTGTTTTTGTAACAAAAAAAACCCCAAAAACCAACCAACGAACAAACAAAAAGTTGAATTTCTTGTAACAGATCTGAACGGGCAGACTCTGATACTGGTGAGGCATACGCTGTGGGTGGGATGCAATTGCCTAAGCATTAAGCCCCATTGTGCTCTGGAAGATGCCCTAGGGCAACTCACTGGGGCCTGCATTTGCCCAGAAGGGCACGAGGTCCTGTCTCATTTGTCAGCCTCATGGAGACATTTTCACATGCCCCAAGGCAGCTGGAATGCCACTGGCCACCTATGTTTACACAACTGCATCTCACCCGCAGTGAGGCATTGCACTCTGTGCAAAGGTTGAGAGAAAGTTTCCTGATGAGGTTTTTTTTTTTTTTTTTTACAGAAAATTGGGGTTTTATTTATTCTTTTGTGTGGTATGTGCCTTTTCTGTGGGCAGAATTCCCAACGAAAGCTTGGATGTTCAGCTCACGGCACACACGCACCCTGCCGCGGGGGAAAGAAACATTTTCCAACCAGTTTCATAGCAGCAGCTTACACCAGAGACTCCCGTGCTCTGCTGTATATTATTGCCACTTACAAAGCCTTGCATTTATAATGGACTAATGTGCTGTTTGGAGGATGGTTTCCACTGTTTGTGAATCGTACTTTTTGCCAGAAAAAAACAAAATATGAACAATTAACAGAATAACAAGCAATAGCAGGAATGTTTTGTCTTCCTATCCTAACCCTAAATTGTTATAATAAGAGTTCATCTGGAAATTGAATAATTGTGTCTTGTTTTCTTAGTGATCTTAGAGCAAGTAATGAGAAGGTAAAGAAGACCTGAATGTTTTAAAACAAAAGGGAATATATTCCTGGAAGAATATGGAACAAATTGCTGTTCTGGCCCCTTCTTTTTATTCTCTGCCTTGCCTTGTGCAGTCTTTGTGGAGAGTGCATAAGGATTTATTTAGAAATGCAACCCTCACTCCTGTGATCATCTCCACATGGGGGCAGAGGTCTGTCTGTCTATCATTTTTGCTGGGTGGGGGTATTAATTTTGAAAAGATCTGGGTAACAGCTTATATGTTTCTGATATTTGTGAATGTGGTTATGGTGGCTTGTGCTTCCCTTCTGTCGCTGAGGAGGGGATTTTCAAAAGTGCTCTGTTGGCCAGAGTCTGTTCCTATTAAAGACATCAGGGAGACTCTCCTGGGTATAATGGAAGTTGAGACTGGACAATAATAATCAGTCTTTTTAAAAATCTCAACATTCGTAATTTCATAGACAGCAGGTAGAATAGTTGAAATGAAATATTTGATATACAAGCAGCCTGTCAGTAGCTGCTAAGAAAACATGTATGCCTGAATTCTGCTCTGAGAAGTGGAGTTCCTGGTGTGTGGTGACCAAAAGTGTTGCTTGACAATTTTGGTTGCTGGGCAAGAACAGAGGGCAGGAACAGAGGGAAAAGGGAAACTGAAGGTAGAATATATGCTGAGAACATAGACACTTATCTCAGAAAAAACAGATGAAAATTACTCTTTTTGTTACTTACCTACAGGTGGTATTGATTTCAATATTCTCTTGTCATTATCCTATTATAATCCCCCCATCTTTTGCTATGATTTATTCCACAGTATGCTTAAGCAGCATCATGTATGGTTGAAAAATATTGATATAATTTATACAATACATGAATAAAGGATGTTGATGGGGGAAGTCCACCTAAGTGAACTAGAACAGGTAAAGTACAGAAAAGATCTGAAAGCGTATTTTGTGTTTCCTCTCAGTCACGTCATATTAGCTATGACGTTGATTGTAGCTGTTCTGATTGCCTGAAGATCACACTAGCAATATTTTACCTGTAGCATAAAACATGATATGGACATACTATGCATAAGTAGCACCTGTCTCCAAGGAGAAGTTAAAAGGAGAGGAAGTAGACATCCTTGAAGCACTCACGGTTTTTGCTGAAAGGGTCAGGGTTTATATCCATCTGTTGTATCAGTGCACTTTATGTAGTATTTCAAGCCTTTTGGATGTTGTTAGTCCCAAGCAGAATTTTTTTGAGAACTGCTAGAAGATGTTATAAGGGCCGTTCAATGCTGTCAAATGCTTTTCTGGCAACCTATGATAGGCCACTTGAAGAATATTTAGATGATCAAGCCTCAGGCATTAACCATACTGTTCCTTGAACATAGCTTTTAACATCCGATTTATGAAACCCTCTTGACCTTTCTGTACATTTATAGAAATCTGGTAGTGCTCTCCGACAGCTGTGAGTTTTTTGCTACCTTTTGAAATTTGGTTAGGAAAGCTATTAGCTGAAAATCCATGATATGGTTTCCTGTTTTAACTATTTTGGGATTAGTGAAATCAGATGAGTTTTCAAATTGGCTTGAACAGTGCCAATATTCAAGTATTTCTCCTACAGCTATTCTAGTATCATCAGTATTTCTCAGTGATTGTTCCTCTTTAACACAGTATTACGTTTCTAGCTTATCTGTTTTTTTTTTTTCCTAGCCTCTCTACATACGTAGCAATATATATCTCAGCTGTTTCATTCATGTTATTTTGTTAGGAAAATGGGATATTTATCAGTCTATATTGGTAGATTTCCTAGTAAAATGATAAGGGGAGGAGTTTTGCTTTTTTCAGCATTGGGCCTACAGATGTTTTTGTTAATCAAGTTACTCTTCCAGGAACATTTTTATTTCTTTATCTGCTGCCTTGAAAGGGAGGAAGAAGTGATGCTGAATTTCAGATTTGCTCAGTCACATTTAACTTGTAAAAAGTTTCTGCACTTGATTGGAAGTTGCTGTGACAAATGTGAATAAAAGAGGGAGAGATAATTACTACTTCGCAATAATGAAAAATGTAATTGCAGAGTCAGTGCTACTGGCTAAATAAGCCAGAAGAGAGGGGGGAAAAAAAAAGTGCTAGTGCTGCAGAGTTTGGTTCTGGATGCCAAAACTGAATTTGATCTTCCCCATTGGAATTCTAATTTAGTATTCTAATCCCATCTCATTCCAGAGAGAATTGTGACATTTTGATTTATTTTTGATATACAATCTACATTTCCCTAAGCTAAGCAGAGTTTCTGGAGAAGGATGCAAGATCGTTGTTGGAGGACATTGTTCCTGAGTCCCAAACAGGTCCTCTGCTTACAAAAGTGAACGAGGCATGTTCTGGCACCTAGGTCTCTTCATTAGGCTTTATGGCAGTAAAATATTGCCTCTGTCAGGAAAAAAAGAAGAAATCCAAAATCCACATCTGACCACCTCTAGCCCCAGCTATAGGTCCTTGCATAGGTTTACTAAGCCCATTATATCTGACTGAAGCCTGGAGCTGTTTAATGCAAAAGCTGTCAGGATTATCTTCACCATAGCATGGCTAAGATGGGAAGTGGAGAACTAGTTCATCATCTGTCTCCTGGATGGCTTGCTTTGGGGAGTCCCTGGAGTCCCAGCTGGGGTTTAAATCTGACTTGCTTTGGTGACAGCTCTGTCTGTTAGCAGTGGTGGCAGTCTCTGGGAATCATTCCTTCATGCTCACAAGGGCTGTTTCTTCCCTGAGGTTAATTGCATTGAAGTGGATTAAGTACTAAAGCAGAGTTCAGCAAGGAAACACACATCTTTTAAAAATGAACAGAATATTCACTCATTATTTATACTGATCCACTGTGAGAACTCTTAAAATAAGTTACATTAAAAACCCTAATATCTTAGAACCATGGAACTCATGGCTCTTGTGATGAGTTGTGGGCACAGAGCATATTTGGGATGGGATTGTTGTGACAGGTGTGACTTACAAGGCAACATAGTGACCAACATTTGGGAAAAGAGATTTTTGTATTCTTTGACCCTGAACCAATTTACACACTTACAGAGACTGCAGACCTACTGGTGCTGACAACAGATGGCTGAGAATATTCTCACAGGAGAGCGTGAAGTTAAAAGGGAGATGGATAATTGTGTTCATGCTGTTGGCCCCGAAGTCCAGAGTTGTTACAGGCTGTGAAGTGATGCAAAGAAAATAGTTGACCACAATGGATGTGTAGCAGTAACAAGATGAAACTGCATTACCCTTTTCACAGAACTGATAGTATTTTAAATATTCCAGTCTAAATTATTTGCTTAGGAGTAAATGAAAAGACAGAGAGTCTTAGGTGTCCAGTAAAAATGTTGTTAATTCAACTACTTAGCTGGGGTTGAACAAGCCACGCAAATCTGAGAAGGACTGTCTTGTGCTTCATTTGTTTATGTTTAAAAGTTTTTGCTTCCTCCCATTTGGTTTGGTCACTTTGTTGAATATATTCAAGAAAAAAATAGGAACTGTGTGCAATTGGAAGCATTTCCAGATGCGTTCTGTGTAACAATTGGGAATATACTCTGTGGGATATTTGTGAGAAGGGATATATGCCAATGTACAGAAATAGAGTATACCTATGGCTTGAAAGTATGTTGAGCATAAGGTGCTCATAGTAAATCCCCAGAATACACCTGAAGAGTGCAATGCACTCTGAAAGTGATGCTTCATCATTGTCACCTATCGTTACTGCTAGTGCCTCCCTCCAAATAAGATTTTCAAGGAGGCAGGAAATGTGGAGTGACAGTACACTAAGGAATGCCTTGCCATCTCTCAAGCCACATGGCAAAATTTCTGCTGGAGAATTGATCTGTTTTGCTTCTAATCTTATATACGTAGAGCTGGGAAACACATACAAAGGGTATTACAGAACACAGCATCAAAAGAAAACCCTGATGTGTTGGCGGTACAAGCTTCCTCCAGGGGATTTTACAGAAACCATAGCTTCATATCTCATTGCACACGTCTAAATAAATATTAAAGACAAGCATTTTGCATAAGATATGCTATGATACAACAGCAAGATGATTAATTTATTTGCCCCTGGCAAAAGCATTTCATGGCTGCAGCCATCATCTCCAATTACTTGTTATAGTGTCTTGACTTTTTTTGAGTATTGTTTATCCAACAGTATTTACACAGAAGCTCATTTGTGAGAGGTTTTAACATTTTTAGAGGTTGAAGCTGATATGTGTTTAACATACACGCAAATTATTTTGGAAAATGAGGGCAAGACACACAGATCAAAACTGGCTGTAAACTGCTGCTGAATTCACAACAGGGAGTTGGACTTACATGGATTTTAATATTTCAGATTCCTCCCCAATCCTTTTATTTCCCCTAGTAGCAATTTCCAGCAAAAACACATCTTATTTCCCCTTGCTGAGACAGACCTAAGCATTCCCTTTCTTTGAGAGCATCCAAATTCCCTTAGGCATACACCCAGGAATGTGTAATTAAAAAAAAAAAAGTAGGGGAGAAAAAGAAAAATAAGATAGCTGCAAGGGTAATCCGGCATTTGTAACCAATTCCCGAAAATAGAGGCAAATATAAAATGTCCTCTGAGTGTAAAAACTTAGTCAGTAGGTAGGTATTTGCACTCGGTAGATACTTGCACGTGTTCATATTTCATAGATAAACATTTGATTTGCACCTCATATAAGCATGGTACTAAAAGATAGGTATTTTTCCATCTTGTCTTGCAACAGATACTGCTCTATGAAGATGACAAATGGACAAATCTCTGATTCTCTCACCAGAGAGAGAATTCTTGGACGTTTTTCTGCTCTCTCAAGAAAAAATGAAGCATTCTTGTTCCTGCCTCGAACACCCTGTGAAAGGAAAAGGTAATGTTTCTAGGGTGTGTAAGTTCTCATCTTGTTATGGAAAATGTTGGGGGCCTTGGTTCTATTCTGTAGTTACCTCCATTCTGCCAGCAAATCCCAGAACCTCCCTTAAACGTTTTCAGAAATTAACCTCATGGCCTATCCACCCATGTTTCCCTCTGGAGGTCAAACGGCTGCAGGATGGGTCTTTAGGTAGGGAAGAAGAAGGGCTGCCAGATTCACAGCCATGCAGATACCCTGTGCTCATGTGTGCAGAACACTTTGGACAGTGCACCCAGGGTGTGCTAGGGTTGGTTCAAGATGGACTGAAAATAGTTCACACCATTCCAGTGAGGATTGCCAGCCTGGGCAAACATCTGATGTTATCCTGATGGGGATGTAGCTGGTCACTGATCATAATGTGGCCTGATTTTCAAGGTCAGTCAATCAATTCCAAAAATCTTGTAGGATGAATATCAGCTAGAATTGTTTTTGTTGTTGGTTTTTCATGCCATTATTTGTGCTTTCTGCTTCTGGTCTAAGCAGGGCTTAACAAGGCATGGAGAGACCTGCCCTTAGGAGCTTTGGTATTGATCTGATATATATGAATCTTTTAATATAGCTCATTTATTTATAACCAAGGGAGTATCCACAGAGGCAAAAAGTAGGGAGAACTTTAAAACAGCAAGATTGCCAAAGGGCTAATGAGGCTCTTCCTCAGTCTTGTTTGCTTGCTCAGGCTTTGAGAGGGGGTTGCTTTTTTCATGAATTCATCTGTGACCTGGAAGAGCAGTGGTGACAAAGATCCTAAGAAGATTGTCCACAGAGTCATTCAAACCCCAGGGCAATGTTTGTTCTGTCTTTAACAAAGGCTGAGATATTGGATTATAACCTAGTCCCTGTCATAAACTTAGTGTTTCCTTTCTTTAAGACCATCAATTTAGGTCACATTGCCATTGTGTTCTTTCAAAAGTCTTTACAACTGAAACCCTTCCAGAAGGCGAAAAATTAAATTTCCTGCCTGAGAAGTACTGAGAGATAAAATCTGCCTTGTTTCCTGTTTCTCTTCAAAAATCCTACTGTTGGATAGAATATGCCAATTGCACTTTAGTTGGAAATACTTGCATCATGAACTGTTAAATGAAAGTTTTAATTCATCAGCCTCTGATGAATTCTTTTGGTGCTATGTACATTATTTTAGAAATGGCTTTGTATATCAGATTAAAAAGAGAAGTTGCTGTGACGATGAGAAACGCATGTGCAATATCTCTGTAAGCAGTTCAGAGTTATGATAACTCCAGGCGTACTCCTGCTGCCTGGTCATTCCTTGTGTTATGTTGTTCCTTGTCTGACGTGAAGAGCAAACTTTCTGAGAATGGAAGATGTCTCCCCTGTATTAAAGCCCTGACCAAACTAGAAGCACTGCAATGACTTTGTAATTAGTGGCAAACCTTAAAAGTTTTTGACTGTCACTTGGTGCTGGAACTGTAATTCGTGGATGTGTATCTAATTGCTCCGTTGTGTAAGACGCGTGTTGTGAAGGTGATTTTCTCCTTCCAGCAAGTTTTGAGCTTGAAATGATATGGCAGAAGTGGAGGTGTGAAGTAGTGTCACAAAATGAGTCAAAGAATGATAAAAAGATTCAGTTACTGTATCTAATGTAGACTTGCACACAAAGTGAAAAGATTTTTTTTCCCCAAAGCTGAAAAACTTGCAGATTTTCTAAAAATATTCCTTTCGTTGTGATTTTGTGAAACAGACGTGTAAAGCAGATAAATTAATCCTCAAAACAATTAGCGAACATAAGGCTTTGGCAGGCGCAACTGAGGGAGAAAGACTATTTTTCTATGATAGCAATATTCCTGAAATATGCGAGGTGAAGTTATTTTCATATTCGGTAGTTCTTAACATTTCTGAAGTGGCTGAAGCAACTGGCTTGGTTCTAATATAATGTGCTCTTTGAAATGACAGTGTTTTGTAATCCTGTTGTTTGGTGATGAATATTTGCACATTTTCTTGGACTTGTTCCAGTAATTTACAAGGAGATGCTTTGTAGACTGGGGAAAAGCCCAGAAAATTTCTTGGCTGAGTTTACTCAAACTGAAATAAACCTTCAATTCAAAGATATGATACATGCTATTCCTATTTTGAACACTGTACCTTCATCACATGTGACCTTGCTGTTTGACGATTTGGCACAATGCCACAGCATAATTTGATGATCCACTGAAAATCGTGATTCTTTCATGTGGAAAACAATAAAAAGCATGTGGTATCAATTATACCTCACTATTTCTCTGAGAATTCAAGCACCAGAAATAAAAAACACTGTCTGAAGACTTTGAATTTCCATTAACCGGAAACAGTTGGTATAAATTATTTTTACTGAAACAGCTCTACCAGTCCTGGGTAATAAAAGAAAAAATAACACTGGCATTTGATTGACTTCATAGGTGCAAATATGTCATGCTCAGAGGGAGCATAAAGTTCCAGGTTGGACAGTGGAATCATTTTAGTGAATACCATATTTATCATGGAGAAGTTTGGAAGAATGGGTTTCCTGTTACCTTAATTTCTACTGCATCTCTACTGAGCATGGTGATTTGCGTGATCGAATGTACTGGATAATTAATATGATGAGTAGCTACAGTAAAAGTAGGAGGTAAGAAGGGAGGCCTCTAGAATACTAAGACTTTTGGTGGAAATCAAAGCTGAGTTATTCGAAGAAACAGTTTTACTAGCAATGTATTTCTAAAACATGGCTTGGATCTGGGTTTTAGAAATTTCAGAGCTGTATGTGTTTTGGTGCCTTACTCTCCCAGTCAGCACTTTCATTATAACTGACCTGATGGAAATCAGTTACCATGCAGAGAGGGGTCTTTGGTTTCTTTGTTCTTTAGTTTAAGATAGAATTACTCTGCAGAATCAAGTAGTTCTGATGTGGCAACATCTCCAGTCAATTGCAATCAAACTGTGTTTGTCTTAATGCCCAAGATTTATCTTTATTGCTTACTACCACATTTGGTAAATAGCATTTTTTCTATAGTTACTGTAATAGGAACAACTCTATAAAATTAGGAACGTGTACTCAAATAGAAACTTAAACTGAGCTGACAGTAGCTCTCAGATAGAAACTTAAACACAATGCATCTGAAATTATTATGGTAAAGCAACAAGCAAGTCAATAAAATGCCGGTTAACCAGAAACTAAAATAGGAAAGCAAGTTAACTTCCAGACTTCTAAATTCTGTACGAGAGGAATAGACTCTTATCCATGTTAAATATTACTTAAATCAGTAGGGTTGCTTGTGTAATTAAATACCACCTAGCATTAGGAGTTTATATGCCTATAGATTAACAGTGTAGGTTTATTAGGCAATGCTTATTACTTTCTATTTTTATTCTAGAACTGGAATTGCATGAAACAGAACAGAAATTGGCCTTCAGACTTCTCACTGAATGGGTTAGCAGAGGAGTTCAATAAGTCAGTGTACAAGAGTGGCTGAAGTTCAGAAACAAGAATAGAATCGCAAAATTGTGAAAACAGCAATGGAGAGAAAGGAAACAACATGACGCTGAAGCTTTTCGTCTGTGGGTAAAGTCGTCCTGGTGACTGATACCTGTAAAAGTGAGAAATTTGCTGTAGATTAAAAATAAACAAATGAAAAAATGAAAAAAGCAGGTGGGGATGCTGAAAAGAAGCCAATAAATTCCTCAAAACTCCAGACGGGCCTCTGTGGGCTTCTGTTAGCATTTGTGGACAAGCAAGACTATTTGCATGTCTTTTTTACTGCAGTTAGGATCATTGTTGTGTTAAAATATGCTATATTCTAAAGCTGTGGTGAGAGTAGCGGTAGCACTGAGAAATATAAGTGGACAAAAGAACTGTGTCCAATGCATTTGTGAGAAAAAATTATATTAAATATGTCTTTTTTTTTTTTTCAGAAGGTCTTGGAGCCTTGGGCATGCGAGAAGAAAGAGGTCCTACCTCTTTATCCTTCGATAAAGACTCATTAAGTGGCATGCTACCAAATTCCTTGAAAAACAGCTGATTTTCAAGCTCCTACTCATATCAGTTTAATGGAGTAGCCATTATCCCGTGTGCTGGTAAATACTGTGCTGGTGATGAGGGAGTGGCGCTAGTGTAGCCTGTTTTTTTTTCGTTCAGGCAGAGCTACTAAGGTCCTTTGGTTTAGGGTCTCTGTGCACATCCCTTTCCTGATGTATGACTTCATGAGCCCAACTGCATCATCCTGGAAGCTAGTATGGGTGGTAGGGGCCTGGATCTCTTCCTCAAAGCTCAAGGTCTGTCAGCCAGTGTCCTGTTGTTGACCCTTGATGCTGGCTGAAAGTCTGGTCTGTTATGTGGGGTGCATTATGGCTGAGGACTGGCCCTTCGCTGCCCAAATGCATCAGTTTTGCCTGATGTCACTTCCACACACCTGACTTGAATGGTGACAAACAAAGCACCGCTGATTCCTTCTGTTGCTTATTCACTTTTAGGCTATGAAGATACCAGACCTTGGCAAAATGGGACATCTAGGACTGTGCCCATAGCATGGCGTTCTTCCTTTAGTTCTGGTTATTTGAAGGTGGGTGCATAGTTGCTCCCAACACTTACACCTGAAGCAATTCAGGCAACATCCATCTGCGTTATGATCCTGAGGTCCTTATATTTGGCTGCTTGCCCAACCAATTATTTCTGAACATCCCCAAGAACAGAAGGGGCATGGGTAACTCACCTGAGAGCAGTCCTGCTCTGTGATGTCCCTTACTGGGGTCAGTTAACCTCCATGCCCACCTGGGTCACCAGGCCAGGCAGCGGTATTGCCCTAAAGTGCTGTCACTTAACTGGGCAATCATCAAGGTCTAAAAACCCTCCATCTTCCCTCTTCTGAGAGACAAGTGACAGTGGTCTGATGGGAAATAGTGAGTTTTCTCTTTGAGATATTTGATGATAGAGAAATTTCATAAAATTAACTGTAAATTACACCTATTTTCTGCAAATAGCTTTACCCATGGCCCAATATACAAATGCTTTCACAATATAGCTAAATGTAGTAATGTTAAGAAAATCATATGTATTTGGAAAACATTAGGATTTATTTTTATGAAATAGCATCTGATAGTTAAACTGCCATATTTTTTCCAGGCTTCTTTCATTAGAGAGACTGATGACTATTACTACAAATATCCCACAGAGAATTCAATTATGCTGGAAGGAGGGTGAAACCGACATGCCAGAAGTTATGCAAGAGAGATGATGCACATTATTCTAATTTTATGAGGTTGTAGATCTTGGGAAAAGGAGAGATTTATAATGCCACTCCCTACAATAATTAAGCAAGTGTGTGTCTGATTTATGTATATGTAGTGGGAAGATGGGGTAATTTACTGAAAACATCACAAAAAACAGAATCTTTGAATAAAAATGATCTACGCAATCTGTGTTTTCTCAAGATACCTTGCAAAACTCCACATCTTCTACATTAGTCATGAGATAAAAATTTATTCTTCAAATTGAAAAATATCTTTCTTTGCTTTGGTAGTCAGCCATTGTTTTCTCTTTTGTTTACAGTGATTTGAAGCTAGCTAAAAATACGTTTTATATTCAGTGAAAAGCACCCCTGATAAGCCATCAACATGTTTTGTGAATCTTGCCGCCTTGAATGGGAACAGAAATGAGGTAGAGTTTCTTTACTTCAAACTAAGCATTGGTGTGATTCAGCAGGTCAGTTAAGTGTATGCTTGCTGGTAGTTCATAAATGCCATCGAAAGAACTTTTTTTTGTTTTTAAATAAAAACATCATCTTTGTCTTTGGAGGAATTACTGTTTTGATGACTCAGGAGCAGAGAACAGTGGCAGGCTTATATACTGTGTTCAGTTGAGGTCAGGGACAACTATATGTATGCAGATCTTGAGGTAGAGTTTTTAAGGCAAGTTATTTTTCAAAATCTTTGAGAACAGATCTTGTAATGTTTTTCCCCTTCAGTTACAACTCAAGATTCAGTCTTCAGGTGATTATGTGGACATAGTTCAAGTCATGTGAATGAACCATATTTTTTGTATTCTTCAGATTGCTTTCTTTGATAATCTGCTTTGCGCTTGTTCCAAGAGCATGTAGGGAAAGCAAGCTCTTATAAAGAATAAAATGCAGTTTCTAGGGAAAATTACAGATAAAATTTGACTGGTTTCAAGAGAAAGTGCAGGGACAGTAAAATAATACTTCTTATTCTCATAACTGTTAATTAACATGTCAGGCTGTGTTGTAGGATTGATGAGACTGTCTAATCCGGCAATGTTTTCAACAGAAAAACAGGTCTTAAGGTTGTTGGCTTTTTTTTCCTCAAGTCTTCTCCATTTTCTCCAGCAAATTCTGGATTTGAATCTGATCTTACTTCCAGTTTTTTTAGACTTGGGAATCTCCACTGATGTTAAATAATATTATTCTGGTTTAATACAGGATTAAATTAGAAAATTAAAAATGGCACCATTGTGTGTCTCACATTTCCCATTGTTTGTATACAGAGTAAGTATCAGGAGTGTAGGTCTGGTTTTGGCTTCTTTCTGTGCAGCATTAATGAACTGTTTATTAATTCAGACTTTCTAACAAATGTGAAAACTGCCTTCATTGTGCGATTCGTAGTTCATTGCTATCAGTGGTGGGATTCCCACTAATGGCAGTGACCTTTTGCCCCTTATAATTATTGCTAATCTAATAGTCTGGGCTTGAAGTGTGGAATTAACTAACAATCTGGGTTCATGCAAGGGTGTTTGGTGTTTTTTCTCGTGTTCCCCCCCACACAAGACAAAAGAAAACAAACATCAAAAAGGTTTTGTTTGTTAGCTAGCAACAAGAGAGCAGAGGAATTAGAACTGTGTGTATGGGTATCTATATATAAATATGAAAACACGGCACCTGAAGAGTCAGTTCTTTCTAGAAGTAATTTTGTTTGTATGCTAATAACGTTTCAATGTACTGTTTATCTTCTAAAGCAAAAATCTGTAGCTGGCAGATACAGATTATAATAGTGTAGCTAAGTCTTTTAAACCCAAGTGGGGTAATCTAATTACAGTTAAACAAGAAAAAGTAAATGTGGCTTTAAAAGTTCCTTTTCTTACATGTTTCTCTAAAGAAAGAAAGCATCAGTAAATATCTCTTGGATATGTGATGTGACACGATGTCAAGTTTTAAAGGATTTTTTTAATGGTTCTCCAGTGGTGTTATTTGTTATTCCTACAGACTAGATAAAATCTTATGACAGCTGTTACCTACATCTGTATTATTATTTTCAGTTAAGTGTTCTACTCCTGATATTTCTAACAGAGAAGGAAGTATTCTGTGTGAAAAACTAGCTCTCTTGAAATACACTGAAATCATACAGGCATATTGTTTTATCCATATGTAATGGCCAGTCTGGCCACTGGCATAAGTTACCGCATGTATATAATGCATTTATTTGATGATCATAGCAAATTTCCTTCTTTACTGTGAGTAGCTCTGAGCTTATCTCTTTCTTTCTCACCAGGTGTTGTCATCCACTGGGGAATGAAAAAATTAAAGTAAATGGACTCTGAAGATAATATTTTTATGATGATGTACTTGTGTAAGTATAGTTCATCATTGTTTCTTGAGGCTTTTCTTCTCTTTCCCTAATCTCAATATTTTACTTCAAATTTCTGCTCTCATAAAGATATTGCTGACCTATGCCAGAAACAGAAAGAAATTTATACATCTGGTCATCTTCCTGGTAGCACACACACAATATTACCAGGTATTCAAGACAGACTTGGGACTCTCAAACTCTTATATTGAGATTGCAAACAAAACCAGACTTTTTTTTTAAAAAAAATTCACCTGTTTCCAGGATTAATGTATATGTTTACAAAATGACAGAAGCAGCATGTTATTCTGAAGTAAAGTTGGTGTATAGCTCTGTCAAATGCACGTATACTATGCATTTCAATATCGCAGAGAAAGAGCTTGTCTTCTCCAAGCCTCAGCAGACCAGCTCTTCTCGCAATCATGTGAATAAGGAAAGCCAGCAGTTAGGAATGTTTTGCAGAAAGCAAGCAAGTAGTTATTAGTAAGAAGTTTTTGTTACGGGATCTCAGGACAGCCATGCACACAAGAATGAGGCTTCCTGTACAGCTTGGAACTGGGATGTATGCACACCTGCACGCAGAGCTGGGCATGAAACAAGGACACCAAAAACTGGTAAGTACTCATTTTGTTGCCTTTACCAAATTACATACAAGCTTTTTGCTGGCTGGTGATGTTTTTTCCTCTCTTTCTGAGTAAGTTTCTTCTAGCGGTTGCAGGTGGCAGACCCCTTTTCTAAGCTTGTGTTCTTGTGTGTCCTGAGACATCAAAAGGAAATGTTTGAGGTGGGGGAGTGAACCGAAGAGAGAGAGGAATGCTGTGCAAGTAGGATGAGGTTATTCCATGGGACTTCTTTGAGAGAGAGAAAATTCTAAGAAGGGTGGGACTTGGGGGGTTGTCAGTGCTGTACGAATGTGCACTTGTGGGAAAGGAGGAAAAGGCATCTCTCATTGAGTAGTCTCATCAAAACAAGTCTGTCTCATTTCTTTATTTTATATATGAATCAAAAGTATATTTGGACAGCTTGAGTTGAATTCTGTTTTTTAGCTGGAACAATACAGCTAAATCCTTGTGTACTACGAATTGTCATCACTACACTGAAATCAAGAAAGCTTTGTTAATTTACATCAGCTGTTGCATATTCTTAATTAGAAAAGTGAAATGTAATGCATGTTGTAGCTGGCCAGATGCAAAATTGTTCCAGTCAGTTCTTTAGCTAGCTTGTTTGGGTGACTGAAATATCCTGAAAATATATTAGAAATGTGACTTAAAATGAATATAGCACTCCAGGTGTTCCTGATTGGGCTATATGCTGTACCACGGTAATCCTAAGGAATGCTTGCTTCATATATATGTTCTAAACATTATAATATTTAGTATAGCTCCTGTTTTGAGGAAGGATTATTTATGCCTAATCTTGTGTAGAGTAGAGACAAACCGTAGAATGCATATAAACAACTGGTGTTTAAACTGAGGGTATATACTAAATCTAACTGTGGTGCTAATGGTACAAGAGGATGCAAACCACTAGAAATGAGGTTCACAGCTTTATAGGTTTTACTCAACAGGACAAAAGCATCACACCAAATTGATTGATTAATACATGCCAAAGCTCACATGGGGACAGACCTTGAATTACCTGCCACAGCGCTGTAATGTCCAGAAGCTTGGAGGAGCAGACTTTGAGGAAGGTGTTTGTAAAAGGCAGTGACCCCACACCCCACCCCGTTCAGAACTTGGGGGAAACCAGAAGCTGCTGGCCTTGAATAAAATGAATGTAATTGGTCTCATCTTGGGAGGAAGAACTATTTTTGCTGGCATGTTTCCTCCTCAGCTTGGCAAAAAGCAGTATGTTATGGTAAAAGCTTGGAAGACCGTAGACTGTAGGCAGTCTGTGGGCTATTACCCATCTTTCATATGATCCATCTTCAATGCCACAACATTTTTTTCTTCACAAGATAGCAGGGTTACAAACAGGATTTTTTCCTGACACTAAAATGGTTCCACATTCTCTCCCCTGGACAAATTACCTCTTGAGCCAAGAAAGCTTCAGTTTGGGTGCCTGGAGCCAGGCACATGCTGTTTTTGGCTGCGTTTGCCAGTATTTGCCATTTATATTTCTGTCTGACTCTGCCTCTAATTGTAGCTTTTCCTATTCTTACATTTGCCTGTGAAAGGTACTCTGGGTCTTTTGCTGGTATCCTACACCTTAGGCAGTTTTATAATGGCTTAGAAAGGTATAAAAGAGGCTTCTTCGCATAACAGATCATCCACATTCTGCTGCCAGAACTGACCCACCAGTGACAGCTATGCAGGAGGTCTTTGTGTTTAGCCATAACATCAGAGCATCTTTGTTTCTCTGCCCCTAAGAGAAATGAGTGTGGGTTACAATGTCTTGTCACTGATTCCCTCTTCTGAAAGATTCCCAGGAGTCAGTGAAGAAAAGAGAAGGACGGACTTGTGTGGAGAGGAAAGGTGTGAAAAGTGTTGTGAAAGGATGGAAGCAGAGTTTTGGGAGAAGGCTTTGGTTTAACATGCCAGTGAGTTAAGAATTTGCAATTTCAACCTCTTTTTCAGAGTGAAAGATTGAAAAGGAGAGGTTTCACTTTCCATTAAAACAAAAGCTTTAAGCAGAATGATCTACACTTGAGAGCAGGCATTGGGTTGGAGAACAGGACTCAGCCTTTCAGGCCAGTAGGAGCCTGCTGTGCCCACAGAGGTAGTGAAGGATGCACGGCCACATCCCTTGTTGATAACTATGGGTCATCTGCCCCTCAGAATACAAAGCAGAGGTGAATATTGAAGAGGTGGCATTGAAAAAAGCAATCTAAAAGATTTCTTCTGGGGACCTTGCAAAATGGAGGTTAATCCTGCTGTTGAACAGAAGTCCTTCTGGCAGGTTGCTTAAGCTGTACTCTTTTTATCTGATAGTAGAACTGGCAGATGAGGACAGCTTATGGGAGAACGAGAGTTTTGGGATACTCCACCATGCCAAGACTGTGCAGAGCTTTATCCAGCTGATTTATAGCGGTTCTCTCTCTCTGAAAAGAAAAAGGAAAAAAAAAGTTATTTACCTGTAAGCTTGGAAAATAGCTCATGATTCCTAGTCATACAAGAAAGAGGGAGTCAGAGTGGGCGTAGGGATTATTGGTCAGCTGGACTTTAAAACTCAAGAAGTTTGGCTTGCTTTTTGAGTAAGGTTTGTTCTTATTTTAACTCCAGAATGTCCTTGTTCCCTGTTTATTTTGGCAAGTTGCTAATTAATACAATTCTCATCTGTGATGGTTTATATAAAGTATCCTGCATTCTTGAGTGCCCAAAACTCTCACTGGCTTTAATGCAGGTTTGTGTTACACTTGCAGTTCATGACTAGGTTTCATTTTAGGCCTCTGTATTTAGTTGTTCTAAGGCACTGTTGAGGGAAAAGAATCTGCCCCACTAATACATCTCCAAAGAATGCTGGTGGTGTGAAACACTGTATTTATCGAACAATTTAGCACAGTGGCAGAGTAAATCAATGCTGGCTATAAAAACATGCAGTTTTTGTAAAGTATATGTTATGGTACCAAGATGATATGTTGCATCTCTATGCCTTCTTTTTATCTTGAATGTTACAGTCATATCTGTTGTTGCATTTGGAAACTGAAAAAAAAAAAATCCAAAAACCCCACACCAAAAAAAAGTCACATATAACACTGGGTCTCATGACTATTAAGCCAGCCACAAAAGTCAGATATATTTACTGATTAAAAATAAGGGAAAACCAGCTCTTAAAGTATGTCGGCAACAATAAAATGCATTTGTGTCACAAAATGCACCTGCACTACTGTTAAATGAAAACAGACAAGCTTTCTAATAGCTGGATGTGTCAATTCCTTTTTGAAAATCAATAAGACAATAGTAATAAAAATATCATTATAATTTGAGTCAAATCAGGATCCTACACCAGAAGTGACATATTTAAACACTCAGTTTTTCAGTCCTTATGTGTATAAAGTAATTCCAGACTGAAAAATAGCAAACACAATTCAATGTAAACAGATAAGGTAAGCTGGAACAACTAATTGAAAGTTATACCCATGTTGGAATATATCCTTTTTATGTTATGTGCCATATTACGGAAAGAAAAATCATAATTAGATCCATACTTTTACACCCAAGTGACTTCTACAAATAAAAATGCACTCACAGAATGACATGACATGATTTATTCCCGTGCAGAACTGCTAACAGAGATATAAGCACAATTACCCAAGTATCTGAACTATCTAAACAAATAGTTAGATGTGCCTCTATTTACACCTTCTCTCTGAATTTCAATTGCAGACCCAAAAATGCAGCTCAAACTGGTGCAAAATACAGGTGCAAATTATTCTGCAAATGAGACTATTGAGCTGAATGCAAATTTAAATAATAGAATAGTTTGCATCCATCTTCTGTCCTCTTATATGTCACTTATTTTAGACTTTCATCTCTTCAGAGTAGGAAGAGATTAATACCAATTAATATACTTTATTATGCTGTAGTTCAGTGCGCACCTCAAAAGACTAGTAATAAAGCCTGAAGGATCCAGTCAATAATACGATGCAAACAACTGTTCTAGTTCCCCCACTACCTTATTTTCTGACATATAACCTGTGTTTGTTCCTGGAAGGTAAGATCTGGGTTTAATTACATCCTTGGACAACCCATGCAAAATAAGAAATGGCAGGAAGGAGGGGTACTTCAGGGAGCAAAATATTTGGGTGAACTTCCCCTTGTATATTTGGAGAAGCCTAAGACTTAAATTTCTGTGACACATAAGCTGACTTTTCTTCCTCTCCCCTGAGAACTCATGGGTAATTGGTATGCAAAAGTAGTAAATAATATATTCAGGTGTTTAATCCACATTATTTCAGAGTACATGGCACTTGTGCTCATCTTTGAAAAGCTATGCGAGAAATTAATTTAAGCCGTGGGAGTTCTTGAGCATACCTGTATCACACTGAAAAATGTGTTTTCCAAAATGACTGGGGGATAGTAAACTGCCAGTGACTACCTGTAGGCTGCGTAACCACCCCAGCCAGTGGGCTAAGCTCCTAGGCACCCAGGACAGGCAAGTATAGAAAACTTCCCATCTCCTCAGACTCACAAAAGATATGTGTGCTATGCCCAGAAATCTCTTTTGCTCAGCAAGAGCAAGTTACTATGTCAGCCTGCATCCTGAAATGGTAGAGATTTGGACTGCCAGGTCTTCAGCCCTTTCTTGTGTCAGGGGTTTTCCAGGAAAAATTATACATAGTTTCAGCCAGAGAACCATGTGTTCTGTGCAAATGGAAGCAAATAATTCTGGTGTTAATCATCTCACTTGTCATTGAGCAGAACAAAGCTTTTGAAGCTAATTCAGAAATTTCCGTCACATCAAAACGCAAGCTTTGCTGGCTCTGCTTACCTGGGTGGTGTTATTCTCATGCATACATGTAAAAAGGATTGCCTTGACTCAAGATCTAACAAATGTATCCTGACTTAGTAAAAGTCAGTTGGAACACGGTATTGAATCCAGACTTCTTCATTTGTTTTGAAAATAACTTGCTGGATGAATGTACCAAAACTTCAGAAACATTAGTGGTCACTAATGGAAAACTGCCCTTGCAGTACGTAACAGCGAGCTGTGCTTTTAGCTCTGTGTCTTGCCTGGCTCTGGTACAACCTCTCAATCTACTATGTTTATCATCTTCATTCAGTTTTCAATACAGATGTTGCCTTATTTTTGAGATACAAACCAAACACAATTTAAAAAGCAAAGGATGTTCTTTTTAAAGACACTTACATCTACATTGCTCTTTCCCTTTAGGAAGCTCAAAGCATTTTACTAGTTTTAAATAGCAATGCTTTGTATCTGTCACCGTACCTGTCATTATCTCATTGTTAGGGTTTGTATGTTTGGTTAGTAACACATGCTAATTCGCCTGATTAGCACCGTGCTTTAATTTCATTTAATAAGTATATTTCGGAGTCAGAATGATCTTCATCAACCAGAATAATTTAACTTTGCCGTATAGAATTAATTCAGATGAAGACTGTCAAACAAAATCTAAAAAATAGTCAGTGGTTCTCATTAAGAGATAATAACAAGATTTTTTTTTTTTGTTTATCAGTTTTGTTTTGGTCTCAGCATCAAATTTTAAGAACTATTACATGTTGTGAACGTTCATTTTAATACATTTCATCTCATCTGGCACCATGCAAATAAATAAAATCCTTAACCTTCTTTTGACAGCCAATAATTAAGAGTGCAAACTAAATACTGAACAAGAGCTTTAAGAATAGGTAGCTAATTTAGGCGTACATCGGGAGTCTGAAATATGTAACACGTGACAGCTTATCTGAAGCAGTCTCTGTTAGAACTTAGTGACTGTCTCCAAGATCTGAGTTAGGCCTGATACGATTTTGGGAGATTTGAGAAGAGCAAATAAAGGAAGTGCTGTTAAAAGGAAAGAAAAAAGAGCACCCTGGGGAACTGTAGTCATCAAAGAATTGACTACTCTCAGTTCCCATTCAGAATGCCCTACTTTGGGCATCTAACCGTCACTCTTTGTCACTTTGCTTGTGTTGTGGTTTAGGCCCAGCCAGCGACGAAGCACCACGCGGCCACTCGCTGTCTCCTGGTGGGATGGGGAGGAGAAAACATAATGAAAAGCTTGTGGGTTGAGACAAGGACAGGGAGAGATCACTCACCAATTATGGTCACGGGCAAAAGAGACTCGAGTTGGGGAAAAAAAATCAATTTAATTTGTTACCAATCAAATTAGAGTAGGATAATGAGAAATAAAACCAAATCTTAAAAACACCTTCCCCCCCACCTCTCCCTTCTTCCCATGATCATCTTAACTCCCGATTTGTCTACCTCCTCCACCCAAGTGGCGCAGGGGGACCGGGAATGGGGGTTGTGGTCAGTTCATCACACATTGTCTCTGCGGCTCTTTCCTCCTCAGGGGGAGGACTCTTCACACTCTTCCCCTGCTCCAGCTTGGGGTCCCTTCCATGGGAGACAGTCCTCCACGAACTTCTCTGACATGAGTCCTTCCCATGGGCTGCAGTTCTTCACGAACTGCTCCAACATGGGACCCTTCCACAGAGTGCGGTCCTTCAGGGACAGACTGCTCCAGTGCAGGCTTCCCAGAGAGTCATTGCCACCTTCGGGTGTAGCCACCTGCTCTGCCGTGGGGTCCTCCACGGGCTGCAGGAGGACAGCCTGCCATCTCACCATGGGCTGCAGGGGAATCTCTGCTCCAGCACACCTCTTCACCCTCCTTCTTCACTGACCTTGGTGTCTGCATAGGTGTTTCTCTCACATCCCACTCCTCTCTCTGCTGCAGGTCTTCTAGCAGTTTCTTTTTCCCTTCTTAAATATGTTATCACAGAGGTGCTACCACTGTCGTTGATGGGCTTGGCCTCAGCCAGCGGTGGATCTAACTTGCAGCCAGGGAAGCTTCTAGCAGCTTCTCACAGGAGCCACCCCTGTAGCCACTCTACTGCTACCAAAGCCCCACCACACAGACCCAACACAGCTTGTTCTCTGCACATCGAAGTACTACACCCAGTGTTGCTCAGCACATCACCTGTGTGCCTGTACTAGATGTACCTGCTTTGGTGTCTAAAAGCTTTTTACTAAGGTCTAGTGGAATATGCATAGGCAACAAGACTGTGTAACTGTAATGTAGATGTCAACTGGAACAGTATTTCAGGTGGGGACCTAAGGATGTTTTTAAAATCTAGTCCACTAATGACTGGGAGCACAGCCAGTGGAAAGGCTGGTATAAAACATTTGTGGAGCAAGACCAGATGGGGAGGGGTTGAAACAACTCAGACTGTGAAAGTGAGGACGGTGATAAATTAGTGAAATGGCCTTAAGTAAATGCATGAAATTTAATGCAGAAATACAAACTATGACAGCAGGGAAGGAGAAATGTAATGTACAAGTGTAAAAAAGGGACTGTGTAAGCAGGCAATAATGGTGTGGAGAAGGATGGAAAGGAGGTTTTAATGGGTCAAAAAATGAGTCAACCAAGTGGTGCTGTTGGAAAAAAAGAAGTAATTGTCATTCTGGAGTATGTTAGTAGATATGCGATTTGTCAGAATGTATGTGTAACCGTGCTCAGTAGTGCTAGAAGCTTATTGGGAATATGGCATATAAGCACATTTAAGGTAGAGAAGTAAGAGTTCAGAGGAGAGTGTCAGGGCAATAAGGAGTTTAGAAAAACTGGAGGATTTTGATTTGTGTTATAGAGGATAGGAAACTTGGTCCAACTTTTCTCTTTTGATAAAGCTGGATGTAAGAAGGATGGTGCTGACTGATTCTGCATGTCCTCTAGGGATAGGGTAAGAAGTGGTTTGCAGGAAAAAGACATTTTGATGTCAGGAAGAACTGATCTCCCAAAACAGACAGCTATTCAAGGTGGCTATGGTGTCTCTTTGGCGATTTTTAAGAACAAGGCAGACAAGTATCTCCCAGGAGTGCTGGGATATACTTCCCCTGACTGGGGAAACTGCTTGGCACCTTCTCTCTGCCTGTGCGCCTGTGTTCTTCCAAGGGTGAGCAGAGTATGGAGGAAGGCAGTAGACGTTCATAAGGATTGCACTTGCTTCATGATATTGCCTTAGCCAAGGAGTCAAAGTTTGACCTAAACCACTCTAATTTAATAAAAGTTAAATAATAGTCATAAGATGAAAGGATATGTAGGTTAAAACACAGATGCATATTGAACTAGTACAGACATTGTGGACTGGAAAATAATTTTGCAAATATGAAATGCTGGCTATGTTTCAAATCAGGGAAATTCTGCCTCCTTAAATGTGCAGTTTCTACATGATGGCAGCATTATTTGTTTTCTGGATTTCCGTTGTGTTACATTTGCAGGATTATGGTAAACAAAAAGGTCATCATAAACTGTTCAAGGAACATGAGCTTTGTGGGGTTAGAGATATCCTGTTTACCTACAATTAAATCCAAGAAATAGAAGTCTCACCCTTTCCAGCTTGTTATTGGGCACTGAGCCCAATGAAGTAATTTTCCTTTGATTATGCAGCCAGTCCTGAATGTATGAATAGATTTGATGACTGCATGCTGTGGGGTTTTTTTTTTCATTTTATGGATTTTATTCTGACTAGAGGCTATACAGTATGTTATGCTACCCATCAGACTTGGCTATAGAGTCAAGCTTGAAGAACACTGTTCTGTTCTTGCCAACTTATTCAGCCTACAGTCACTTAGCCTACGACAGCTTGTCAGCTCTATGGAAAAGAGCCACATAAGACTTTACCATAGTGTTTCTTCCCCTCTCCCTTGCAAAAGACGGTACGTTTCTTGAATCAGATTGGGCAGAAGTTCTTGTGGTACATGGCCAAGAGCTTCTGTTAATATCTCTTGTGTTCAGAAGAAGTAGCCTGGTCCTGTTAACCATTGAGTACTGAAGAGGAGCGAGGAAGAAAACAATTTCTCATGGAGTTACAGGAACGTCCTGTTCATAATGCACCTATGTTTTTATGAGCTTTAGCAAACTAAATGCAGAGGGAGTGTCATTTCTGCCATTATGCTGTGGCAAAGAGAAACAGGGTGTCCTAAGATCACAAAGTGAAGGGCTACTGAACTACACAGGAGGAAAAAATACTGTTAGGAGTAAAATTCTCTGAACGCATCCATGCAACACATGGCATCATTGTCTGATACAAGCTGAGAAGCATGCTCCTCAGAAACACTCCAGGATACCCCATAAAACTTTCCAGGAAAAGTGCATTTCACGATGAAGTTTCTCTGAGCATACTGCCCACAATAGAACAGAAACACCAGCAAGAGGAATGAGGGATAACAGTAGAAGCAAACCTGGCATCTGTGTTTAGGAAAAGACCGACTACCTGTAGCTCTTCACACCTTAGATATCTCAGCATACCTATGGAGGACCATATGAAGCTAGCTAGTACCAAAATCCCACAGATTAATCCCCGGCAATTTAGCTTGATCACTCTTATGTACATTGTACGCTCTTCAGGGTTGGAATGTTTTAAATTCTCTAGTAAGGGAACCCAAATCATGGCGCTCTTCACCTTTTGCAGTTTCCACTTCTGAGAACCCATTGCATACCAGTTTTGCGGTTGTGCATTTTAGCCTGACAAAGTACCCGCTAGTTCATTATATGTAAGCAGGCATCTTAGATTCCAGTGTGCTGAACGAGTTAATGGCACAGTGGAGAGTCTGCATCTGGCTCCTCCGACCATGCCAGTGATGAACCAAAGAGCAGGAAGTGATGGGAGAGCATGACGATAATTGTACCAGAAAAAGAGCAGGACTATCATTCAGACCTAGACCGTTACAGCTCTAAAATTAGGGACATAATGATAATAAAAACCTCATATTCTAACTTAATTTAGGTTCTCCTAGAAAAGCTACAGATGCTTTCACCACACAAACTGTGTTGCCTGGACAAACCTTCAGAAGTTGTATTTATCTGCATTGCCTGCTAGCCATGACAACACATGTGGCTGGGAGAGTTTTTGTGCTGTGGCCAGACAATGCTACAACTCATCTCTCCTTCTCCTTCTCTCTCTCCCTCCCCTTCTCTCCTTCTCTCTCTGCCTCTCTTCCCTCCTCCCAGTTTCAGTCCCACTGGGGCTTTTCTTTCAAGTTCTGCTGCCAAATTTTCTGCTTCTCTCCTGTCAGGCATTCTAATTGTAAATTGCCAGAGCTCTCTTATTCTAAGTGTTTGGTTTTCTTTCTTTCTTTCTCTTTTTTCCTTTTCTCTAGTCTTTCCTCTTTCATTTTCCATTAAATGCTTTTTTGTGTCTCACTTTTTTCCCCCCATTGCCATCTTGTGCAGCTTTTGCCTATGAGTTTCTGTAATTACAATTTGTTAGTGTACGTGTGATACTTCTTCTTGCTTTGACTGATGTACATTACATTTCGGAGCAAAAGTCAATGCAGTTTGTGCTTCCAGGTAACAAGTATAATACCTCATGAAAACAAACTCGAAAGATTTACATCCTATACAAGCACAGAGGTGTGAATTGATTTAAATATTTTCAAACTGCGTTTACTCAAAATTAAATTCTTCTTTTCCATAAACTACACAAGTTATTGTGAAGGAATATTGGTAGAGGAAAAAAAATTATTTTAGGAGTAAAGTTTTCTGCAGTATTTTTTATTCTGTTGTTGTTTCACAAATGAATAGGAGACTTTGAAGTGTTGTTAAGCTGAGAGCAAATATAGCATGAGAAATGGTGTCTTCTCTGTAAATGCTGATATATGTGTGTTTTTAACATCAAGTACACTGTTATCAAAATGTTTCCTATCAGTTGTTGAAAACAACTTTCTCCATATTTGAGTAATGTTTTGTATTCATTTCTTTCTCTAGGGTGAGGAATAGCAGGAACACAAGAGATTTTCCTGGGAATGTATCCAAGAAGTGCTGGTGGAGGCTTTCTAGTTAATCAGTTTGTCAAAAGGAGTACTTTTTCCAGCATGCAACATTATTCACTTAATTTTTCATTGGGCCTTTTAATGTAAGTACTATTAAAGCAAGCAGCTGTGATATGGAAATGTTAATTTATGCCAGATCACTTGAAAGTCCTGACTTTTCATCTGTGCAGCAACAAACCGAACATTGCAGTCCTGCGCATTGCTAAACGATAGCAGCCACGACCCAGCCAGGCTGAGCGAAGGCAGTTGAACTGCACACTCCCCCAAACACCACACACTTACTGCAATCTTCCTTAAAGTTTGCTCTCTGTTCATATATCATAAGCGAGTGTTACTCATGAAGGGTTTGAAGTCCCCAAGCATATGTGTCCACTTCCACCATTAAAGTGGATTCAGGTGCTTGGCATGGCTGTCTCCAGGCAGACTTCCCTTAAATAATTGATAGCTGCAGTCCCACTGCCCATGGTTCTCTGTCTGGATGTACTCATGTTGCATTTATAGGGCTTTTATACAAGCCGCTATCTGACAGAACGTGTAGTAAGGATCTCACGCTTTCTTTCATTAATGTGACCTATTTTCACGTTCTCAGGTGGCAAATTATGCCAAATGAGCTTTCTTACACCACCTATGATACGATGAGATATTCGTACGTCAACCACAGCTGTCCTGAAAATGTTGTAAAACTTCTAGAGGTGTGAGGCACTGGGATTTGATTGCCAGAAGATATTGAATGAAAAAAGGAGAGACACATCTTAGAAATTAACCTTTCAGATATTTAACTGTGAAGAAATGTGTTGCACTTTGAGTTACATGTTTTCTTAAGAGATAGCTGTAGTGCTCTTATGTGGTATTACACTCAAAATGTTGTTACAGGCAAAAGGCAACATGAGTTGAACCAAGAATTTACCATTAGTCTAGTTAATATTTTGTTAATCCAGTCAAGCTTACCTAATTAATCAAAAAATCTCATAAACGATATGGTAAAAATGTTATAGATCAAAGTCTTCCCATTATCTACCCCTTTTCTCTGACATTGTATTCACCCTCCCTCTGGGCATTGGTTTTGGTCTTCCTTAATCCCCTGGTCCTCAGGGCATTGGTTTTGGTCTTCCTCAAAAAGAAGGGGGTGTTTATAAAGACATGTCAGCATACTGAGGACAAAAAGGGTTATTGTTTGTTACACAGTGACTATCAATTTGTTCCCTGGGTCCTCCTTTTCATACTTTATAAACACGTGTGAAATTTGCTGTGTGCTTTGGGCACAGGCTTGTACAGTTTGTGAGCCCACACTTAGCAGACTTGCAGGCAGGATAGGTGCAAACAAAGCAAAACATTGCGCTGGCTAGGCTGGGGTCAACTTTAAACAAGGCCTTGGTGATATGATTCTATACAATTAGTAATGGGTATTTGGTGGCTCTTGCAATGCAATGACTCTGGTTTCTTGATAAAGTTTGTTTTGTTTGAAAACCAAACTGTTTCACAACTTGCAAATTGAATTAACCATTTTTATTATAGCTGCACTAAGTACTGTGTTGTGCTTTTCAGTTGCAATCGCAGCAGAGGAACTGCAAGTAATGTTTTATGTCACAAAAGAATAGCTACTCTGTGTATTGGGGCTCCCTCGAGAAAAAAGGTAATTTCTCTCTCTTAAACATTTTACTAATTTCATTGATACTTACAATTTTCAAAATTACTTTGGAAGTTTTCTGCTGCAGCTTTGAAATTCCAAGGGTGAAAGCAAAAATTATTTAGAGAGTGAGGGGACTGATTTGTGAAAACAATTTGTAAAGACTAAGTATTTCCCAGATAATTGGGTATGAGTATAATCTGCATATATTTGCAAGATATGAGCGCTTAAGTCAAAGGAGAGGACTAATGTTACATCAACCTTGGGAAGAGCTGATTCTGTTAGTTTAGTTGTGAAGCATACTTTGGACCTCCCCTTAGGGAGCTCTTGCAAAGAGTCCATGAGATTCCATTGTTTTAAACAAGGTGTTTTGTTTTCCTGAAGACTAAAACACATGTGACATGGTTCACTTTCATGTGCTTGGAACTACTTGGGTGCTTCTGAAACTGTCTTGTGCTTGAAAGCTTGAAAAACGCTGGTTTTGTCAGGATGCTGCACACCTGTAACCTCCATTGATTTCAGTAATTTGCAGTCTCGGTCTCATCCTGTACCAGCTGTTTACCGAGCTCAGTTTTGTTCTTTGTTTGACACAGTGTTCTCATAAAGCTACTGGCAGGTCTTAGCAGATGTGCCGTGATCACATTCACTGTTTTTCTGTAGAGCTCATGAGTGCAAGATGTGGTGCCCTTGGAAAACCCATAAAAGCAGAAGGAATGCTATGAAAAGGCAATATTTTGTTGGGCCAAATTCCGAAGTATATGTTTTGATCTTGCAAACACATTTTGCATGTGAAGGGGAAATAAATTTGCCTATATGACTGATTCTGCCCAGTGCAGCAGCACGCCTGCTCTCAGTGAGGGTCTGTGGAATGGTCCTTATTCTCATGCTGGCTCTGAGGTGTTTCCAGTCTGTGGGCAGAGAGAGGGCAAGAGGGGTTATCTTGGGAGAAGGAAAACAAGATACCCTTTACAGGCCCGTTTTAGTCATTGCTTGGCAGAGAGCAGAGATGAGTCTTTAAAAGACACTTGTGTGTCTTGCATGAGCTCTGTGTGGGGAAAGACCCGTGGAGTGGTTGTACAACAGTGTGACAAACAGATAGGGTGATGCTTGGTGATGGATTGGGAGGGACAGGCTAGTGCAAAGCTTGACAATTGATATAAGTAGTGGGGGAAAGAGACATGTCAGGTTTTGAAGTGGGACAAATTTTATGTGGTAGCAAATGAGCATCTGGCAGGTGGATTTGAATGGGGAAGGGACACCATCAAATGCTGAGCAAGGATGGCAGCTTGTGCTTGTTACATCTTACGTGTTTTTGAGGAGAGGCAAGAAACATTGAAAAGCTGGGAAAAGGAGTGACACAGTAGCTAGGACAGAGTAAGGATATGAAGAAGAAATTAGTGGTGTGGGGGTGGAATGTAAACAACTGCCCTCAAAGCTGTCATGGAAGAACAATCAATAAATAGAGTTCATAGGTGGAGGACCTGGGTTTTATATTCCAGGTGAGCACTCTCCTACTGGATCTGCAGAATCCCTGAGGGGGCAGTGGTAAGGAAGAGGAAATGAAGACATGTCAAATATGAAAAATCATAACTTAGTGTTTGGCTGCATTGTTGTCCAAGTCCATCCGTCACTGTTAGAAACCTCTATGACAAGCATGGATTTGCAATGAGAAGAGGCTACTATATCAAATCAACCTGCTCTGCTGGTATGTCTGAGAGAAAGCAAGCTGGCTAGATACGGTGGCTCTGACATATAGTCCCACTTCTAATTAGAAATATTTTATAACCCACATCCCTAATGGAATTTGGGAGAAATTATTGCAACAATGTATTGTTACAATGTATTCCAAGACCACAGTGGAATAATACTTTTAAGCTTTAAACATTCTACATCTGATCTATGCATCTGATCTAATATTGCAGCTAAACCATCAAAAATTGATCTTGAAGTCTCTCAAAAATGGCTGCTGCTGGTGTAAATGCTTATAATGAATTCTAGTGTTGCCTTGCCAAATAGGAAAACTGAGTGACAAAAGTAGATCAATAGTTTGTGGAAGATATCCCCAGCAACATCTGATGAGCCCTGATCTTTGTCTCTCTAGATGATCAGTGCTGCAGTTCCCCATGTCAAAAATAAGGTTTACGTTGTTGAAGATGTACCACAGAATCGTTAAAATAGGACCAGAGCGAATCCCACTCGAGACAGGACCAACTATACCTAAACCTCTACACGTACACTGAAACTGGCAGCCTGCAATTGTTCCTGTCACTGCACTGGTTTTTTTACAGTGATAAATGGCATTCCCATGCATGTGCATTGGGGAGTATCTTTTTTCATACAAAAGTCATTGCTATCCTTTCTTTGATTTTTGTGAGCAAAGCAAGAAGTATCATAGAACACAGTTTACAACAACTCAGCAGTAAATTCCTGCTCTTAAAACCAAGTAAAGTAAAGATAAATTTTATTTCAAGAAACGCTGCACCAAACCCAGAGATATGCTATATTTAAATAATGAAAAGAAATATAATAATTTATGGAGTAGCCAATCTACAGGCTTGCTGCTCAACAAAACAGGAGCTTTAAAGCCTACAGATGATGTTGGCCTCATATGTAAATATGCTGGTGTCACACTAAGTTTATTACTTTTCTTACAAGAGAATTTTGAGAAAAAAAGGTCTTGGTACCAAGAATGGACAGAGCAATAGCAGTGTATATTAGTTGTGATGATTGATTTATTTTCCAGTGCTTTTGGGTGACACATTCTTGAAATATTAGTGAATTAGCTTCTCTGAGCTCAGCTGTTGGAGCTGTTGTTTCTCCTCCGCAGGCATTTTGCTATGTCTCTGTCACTATATGTACTCACAAATGCGGTATTTCTTCTGGCCTCATATTTCACATACAAACACAAAAAAGAGAAGTTTGGGCTATATATCAGGAAAATGATTTTGCTGGAACAATTGGATTCTGGAAGAAACTGAAGCTAGCTAAGCAAAGTGGACTGTGTGAGCCATTTGGGAGCTAGCTAAACATCAGTGAAAATTATACAGGAAAGGAGTAATTCTGCAAAATGAAGTGTAGAAACTGGATAATACAAGTGATCATTTCTGATGAGGTCCTTACTGTCTATTATTCGGACAGAGAAAGACAATGGTCTAGTTAGTAGTTCCATGGAAAAAGAGAATTGAGACACCAGCATTTGCAGAATCTCAGTGAGTAATAATTGCAATTTTTAAGCTATTATTTCACTATTCAGGATTGTATTTGAAATGGAGAAAAAACGCTTTTGTGTGCCAACGAAGATGCATGGAATTGCCACATGAAACATTCAGGTGTGGCTGGATAATGGCCTTTGTTATCGGTGGTTAAATTGCAGGAATTGAGTCAATCTTGTTCCTCAAAGCACATTTCAGTTAAATTCTGAGAACAGGAGCTATTCACATTGAAGTAACACGAGCAGAATTTTCAGAACTAAGATTAGGTAGCCTTTGCAGTTATCCTGTGTTTTCTTCACATTAATATTGAGTTCTCAACAGAAGTCTGCTTCTGGCCATGATTTTTGGCATTCTTTCCTATGGAGCTTTTCTGTTTCTAAACCAGTCATTTAGGGATTCTCTATTAAAGCTTGTACAGGAGAAACAGTGATAGAGAAGGAAGCAGGTAAACCCAAGGCGAATGTACATTTTGATTATTAGTACTTTCTCAATTTGGATTTTTTTATCACAGCTTTCAAAAACCATTTTAGAAGAGAAATAATTGTTACAATATCCACGTCATTAATTGTCTGGAAGTTTTGGATTCACCAACAAGCATGACAGTAATGGCTATTTGACAATATTTTCATAGTTTAAAAAATAGCTCAAGACTACGCCTCTTTTTTCACTACCCCATATGTTTTCCTTTTCCCAATTATTATGATTTAAAGGAACATTACATAATTGTTTCTTCATTTAACCTTTGAGCTGGCAAATAGATAAAGATGAAATGGATGATACAAAAATTAACTTTTAAATTGTAGAGCAATAATTTAGAAACAGTGTAGAACAATCTAGTACATGCTGAATGTTTGACTTCTTCATAAATGCATGATAATTCTGTGATTGTTCAAGAGAAGAGAGCTATCTAGCGGTTACAGATGTCATCAGCTTGTGTCCAACAGCTATCGAGGACTGTATCCAACTTGAAAAGAACAGAATGGTTTAAATTATCTGTGAATAATGCAAGGTTTGGGATTAAGCCCTGTAATGTAGGAGAACAAATTCTGCCACCTGCTATGGCTTTACAAACTCATTTTTTTGAAATACAGGTTTCTCATCTGACTAATTGAATATCCCATAATATTTTTAAATCAAATAACAGCCGGAAATGCGAATTGAAGTGGTTATGCTGGGAAATACAGTCTAATGACCCGTTGTTGTGTAGCCATTGGGGGGAAAAAAAGGCAGAATAGCTGGCAAGTGGCATACAGGAAATTTGGTTACCAAACATTTATCTTGTAGAAGTGAAACAAAACCTCCATGGCCCAATTTACTATAGAGGATAATCAGCATATTAGTGGTCGGTGTGATGTTCCATGGTAGATTGCACCAGTATGCTCTATACAGCCTAAATTCCAGTAACATTTGTTTGCCTTAAGAAGCCGTGAGCAACTCCAGACCTGACTGAACTATCAGTATTTTTTGTTTCAAGAAAAAAATTGGATCAAAACCCACTTGAGCCACAATGGAAGTTATTCCACCTCTCAGTACCAGTTTTCTGTCTAAGCGTGAGGAGTACTCTAGCAAGTACTTCTGTGAAAATGGAGTTGTGACTGCAAGTTCAAAGCTGTACTAGGAGTTCATTTTCATTAATTTAGGATCGTATTTTGTCCTTTTAAGCTAGAAAGGTCTTGAAGAGTCACAAAACTCTCAGCTCACATCCTGGAGGGTAGATCATGCAGCAATGAGCTCTGAAATATTTTCAACTCTTCCAAATAATGAATTATAACAACAGAGATTTTTCCGAATGGATTCTCTGTGCAAGATATTCCATTGCATTATTCTTCTATAGATAATGCCAGTTTATTTCTTTGCACTCTTTATCTTGCATCCTTCTAAGCACATGCTGTTACCTTTTTTGTGCTACTTCGTATTCCCATTATTGCTTCTTCCGTTATTTAGGCCATTCCAACATAGACATTGCACCTGCTTAGATATATTTAAAACTACCTCTACAAATCCCTAAATCCATTACAGATGCAAATGAGAACCATGCAGCGAGACACTCTGTCTTTTGGACACCAAATTGTCATCAAAAATCTCACCATCACTTCTTCACCTGCTCATGTGGTACCCAGCTGTTCCTTGTTGGCCTTGCCTTTGCCTGTAGTGTGAGATTTGCTGTTTATTACTGTTCAGAGATGAGATTTCCATTTCTGAAAGCCTCCACGTCAGTCTTGAGTTGGCCTCTGTGTGTTCTTCCAGAGAACGTACAGAATTAGGTTTTGATGGGGAAGAGGGGAGTTTTTTGTTGTTCTTCCATGTGTGCTAAAATATAAGTGCATATTGTAAAGAAAATATAGCTGCATAAGGAAGCAGAGTGGTTAGAGTGAAAACTTCTAATAACTTTGGAAGCCAGTATCTTTACATGTTTTACATTATAGTTCACTATGTTAACACTTGGCCACAATGCTGTGCATCTCCTAATGCATCAGAATTACAGAAACATCTGGGCTAAATAGCTTCATGCCGATCCACTGAGAAAATTCACAAAGGATTCAATACTTTTTAAGATATTTCATTTTCTATCTAGGATAGTAGGTTGCATTATACTTATATACCGATTTATGAAACACACAGGAACATTTTGTTTCTTTTTTTTTTTTCCTTTTAGTCTTTAAGTGCCTACAGGGCACATCTGTGCTTCTTTATTAAGAGCTACGTTATGACTGGGCCTTGCGTGGCTACAGTGTGGGAGAGGGAGCAAAGAGGTTCCTTTTCCCTTTGCGCAGCCCATCAGAAGCCTGCCAAAAATTACAGACCTCTCCAGAGCCAGGAGTAATCCTTTAAAAGAAAGATGTTTCTGCTACATCTCTCCCTTGCTGGCCAGGAGAGCTGGCTGACCATGTGGGAAAGTACCAAATTACCCTGCTGCAGCGCAGCCAAGGTGCTCTGGTTTGAAGCCCCTTTGCTGCAGGCATTGCTTCCCACACACCGTCTGTCCCTGGCAGGCCCTTCTGGTTGGACTCCTCAGGAGCAGCACGTTCACTGGCATCCTCTGATCTTGCAGCGACACTGTTCTGGGGACACCCAACTCTCTTTTAGTGTGTTTGTGTCCTGCTGGTACAGAGAGGGCAGTCTATAGCAGCCATTGAAAGAAATCTGCCTTTAGGTCTCTCATACAGCGTGCACAACTCGTGCAGTCTGTAATGACGTAAGTTGATCCCATCTAGTGTCAGAAAGGACTTTTGGTTTCCAGAACTTCTCTGCCTCCCTGAAAAGTGTGCGTGCTGTGCATTGCAGTGCTAGATAACCCTTACAAAAACCTAATAGCAAGCTGTTGTTTCCAGGTACGACTTTGGCCTGTGCATTGCAGGTCAGTGTTGTGCATCTTGAATTTCAGTCCAGCAGATGATCAACGTGGGGATCAGTTTGGCAGCACATAAGATAACTGATGTTAAACTTTTATTATTGGGCAAGGTGTACATCCTCTTTCTTAAAGAGGTGAGTGATTGCTACAGAGCCTTCCTTTTTTTCCCTGGAAGTATTCATGTGCTGGAGACATCCTTTAGTTGCTTCCTTGTGGCTCTGAAAGCTCAGCCTTCATCTGGTGTTCAGGTTGGACTTCAAATGAGACCAGAAGCTGGAAGAGAGACGTTTTGTGTGTAAGAGACTGGACTGTCCTGATGGCCTTACCTTCCAAGGTAGCAAGTTTGCCCAAGTTAACTGCTTGATCAGGACAGAGTCCAAGTCATGGATTAGAGATCTGCAGGGTTGAAGACACAGAGTCAGACTGGTCGAGGATGACTTCTTTCTGTGTGGAGAAGCGAATGTTGTCATCCTTGTGTTTCTGTAAGCGTCAGATAAAGAAAATTCAGTCATGCTTGTGTAGCATGAAGAATACGTATACTTTTTTCCAAGTCAGAGCCTCCAATTTTACTCACGTTCGAGAGCAGTAAATTAAACTGTTTCTCAGGGTGGCTGTTTCCAAATAGTCTAATACAAATTTTCTGTTCTGTGTCCTTAATTGACCTGAATGTCTTTGTTTCTTCCAGTGAAAGAGATGATACTCACCCACTGTGCCATTGTTAAGCTGACGTGATAAGCTCTTACACTAATGGAAAATCAGTTAATGCAAAATACAGCAGCTTAAAGCAGAAAGGGGAGAGACCGACTGCAGAGCTGGGGGCAGCAATACCAACTTGTCAGCCGACACTGATCTGCCTGAGTAAGAATGTGAACTTTGACTCTAGTGTCCATTCTCTTAAAGGTATGAATTTTGTGGGGTATAAATAAAGACCCTTTCTTCCTTGAGGGAGACCCTTCTATTTTGTGCTTGCTCTTTACCAGGCCAAAGAAATGTAGATAAAGATGAACAAGAGCAGCAGGACATCCTGAGGATACACTAGAAGACTGAAGTGACGCCCTGAAGGCTGTTTCTCTTGGCTGTGGAAGCCTGATTGCAGTTTCTCTCTGTTTTCAGTAAGTACCTGAAGTAACAGGCTGCACCAGAGTCATTGCCACTGTCTTGCTTTCCTGTTACAACACTTGTTTTGTAAACTAACTCTCAGCAGCCTGGTGAAAACCTGACTGTATAGCCCAGTGGTGGTGTTGCCTGCACGGTGGAAACTTGGTGTCTTTCTTAATTAACATCTGCACATAGGGCCTTGTGACACAGCGAGCAATCTGCTATCTGACTGGAGTCAACTAAGTGTTGGCGTCTTGTTAACTTTTGCGTTGATGTATTTCTATCACAGGAGGAAACTGATTTTAGACATAGATCAGTAAATGTTCAGTACAACCCATAGTGTGGGGAGTTAATCTATTTTATATGCAGATAAATCGCTTTTCTAGGGATCATTTTATCAACACAAACTCTTGTCTGCTGTGCATTGTACATAAAGTTGTGTCATATGCTTCTGTAAGTAAGGGCTGCCTGGACAGCACAGTTGAACATTGAGAGAAGAACGCTGACACGTAGCGCTTCAGGTCATTGTGAATTTCCCAGTCTTAAAAAAAGCCGTAGACAAAACTGTAAAACCTCTGTGATGAGGCCTCTGAGAGCGTTAGCTTCTCAGGATGCGATGGGATTTTCTGTGACGAGAACAAAGCACCTCTGTCTGAGGACTAAGCTTTCCTGGTGACTAATCTGAAGCTGTAGACTCAACCCCAACAGGAACTGGTTTCTCTGCTCTGTGTTCCAGCTGCTGGGCACAGTTTGTTGACTTTACCCTCTCCAAACCTTGTAATATGTGTACTTAAAAGGGAAAAAAAAAAAACCTCTCCTACAAACTTCAAAAGACGAAAGATACCACTTCATAAGTCTTCCACCTCTGAGTACAGAAAGTGCCAACATGCAGCCATGGTTAGATGTAATGCATTGTTGCCAAGTATTCAGAAAATATACTGAGGAGTGCTATATGATTTTTTGTATGCACTGGAATATAGATGTGGAAAGGATGAATGGAGCTTCGCTTCCTTTCTGTGAATGTGGTTTGTAATGACTTAGAATTGCTTAAACTGTTTTGTCAGTGTGGCATGTTGAAGAGAAAAATAATTTTACTGGTAGAAATTCTATTTTTCTCTCCTTTTTTGAGGTCATGGGCCACCAAGAAAGCACATCTCTCAATTCAAAAAGGGCTGATTTTATTCCTTTCCTCTATTTTTTCAACCACCTCTTTTAATTCGTTCCAGAAAGAAGAAAATAATCCAAAGTGCTATCATTATTTCATTTATTAAAATCAAGGAAAGCAGTTTGATATTTTTTTTTTTTCCTTCTCCTGCCAGCTTTGGCCGCAGTACAGAATGTTTCTGGCATCTGCTTTCCTCTCTGTTGCTAATCAGCCTGGTACTGCCCCTTGTGATGACTGCTCATGTTCTGCCTTGACAACCCACTGCTTCTGTAGTTTCTGAAACACTGTGGTGTAAATGTCCATATTGTAGCCATCTCCCAAAGGTGAAAAGCTTGGGTATGTTAGAGATACACTCCTAACGTCAGTCTTTGGGGTCTTCCACAGACTGGCGTATAATATTGCCTGATTTTGAGAGCCACTTAAAGATTCTTTTAATGGCATTTCTCATTATTATTTTCATTGTCAAAAGAAGTAATAATGGTGAGTATCTGCAGGGGAGTGGTACTTTGGGATTTTTGGTTTTGTTTTTTTTTAATCCTGATTTGAAAAATAAAGAAGAAAAAATTTTTGCCTGGAGTAAATGCCAGGGAAAAGACATAGCACAGTGTATTTCTCCGCATTAAATACCAGCTAAGTGATGCAGCTGGACTTGTTCAGTTGGCATTCCAGATGTTTTCAAGCTTAAGTCCCCAAATGTGCTGGTAATTGGTGTGTTTTCTAGCATTCAGAAATACCCATGTATCAGCGAGAATGAATGTCATGTTGTTTCTGCTTTGCATCATTTTATATGCGCTTTTCTCAGCTATTTGTAGTACCAAAACCAGTCCCCATTTCAAAATGCGTAGTGCCAGGTATCGCGTTCACACTGGTTAAGGAAACGATTCATTAAATAAAAATGTATTATCCAGGAAATTTATACCTATTGACTATGTGTCCAAGAGGATCACATCATCAGCTCAAGAGAGAAACCCATCCTGAAAAATCACAGGATGGGACCGTACAGCTCTCATTTGTTCTTATGGCACCATGATCCCTATCAGTTTTCACGCGTGTTTTCAGATGGAGAAGGATAAATGACGCAAGCTGTTATGTGGAGCAGTTCCCTTTTCATTTAGAAATATTTATTCGGGCTTTTTCGTTTTTTTTTACTATTCTGCAAGGTCCCTACTGAAATTGGTGCAGTGTTTATTTGCAATGTTTTGGAAAATATTTGATGCAGTTTATTTATCTTTTAAGTCTTTTTAGTGGGTAGAAATAAGGTAGGGTTGTCCGCATGTTGAGTCAGTCATCTATGAGCAAAATGCTTCATGGATGTTAGATTAGAAACCATTTAGCCGTTAGATGGTAGGATGTTCCTCAGAGAGGCTCTTTCAAGAATATTTTGTGTTGTGCAACAGAAATTGATATTGAGAGATACCAAGTGCTCTGTTGCCTTTACTAATTTCTTTTATTTACCCTTTAGCATTGAGTGGATTCTTTATAGCTGGTAGGAAAAAATCCTTTGCTTCTTGTTCAACTATTAATGTCTTGTATAAAAATTGGTATTCCAAAACAGTTTCCTGGAGAAAAGTGTCAATTCTGCCAAGCTTCTCTGGGCAGCGTGGCACTGAGGTTGTTCGGATAGCACCTCCGCATTCCTGTTGAGATGTGTGCTCTGCATTCTCTACGTTCCTAATGGCAAGAACTTCTGTGGGAGGCTGGAAGAAAGAGCTCGATCACCCTGTATAATAGATTCAGCGAATACCATCAATGTGCCTTTAGATGGCATTTTCACTGGAATGGCTGAAGACACCTTAAGGCAGGTGATGATTGTTACTTCTGTTTTAGTAAAATTAAGTCACTAAGGGTTTAAGTGGTTCACCTGAAGGTTGGATAATAAGTCATGTTAAACATCAAACTCCCCAGCTCTCAGCCTCTGGCAACATAGCTTCACTTAGTAGAAAAGGAAAAAAATCCCCAAACCCTTCAATTAGTCATGGAAGGAATAAATGTGCATGGATCTCACACACTTTCAATCACAGTTATTTTTCACTGATGCAAAGCTATTCTGGGGTGTGAGTTCACAGGGAGAAAGGGTGACTAAGGTGAGAAGTGTTCAAACAGCTGAGCAAATTCCACATGCACTTTAAAATGCTGCAGGGTTTGTAAGTTCATAAAAGCCTCATAACTGTAAGGTTTATTAGCCAGCATAATAATTTTCCAAAGGTTATAGGGGAAGATGCGAGTTAATTAACCCTCCACTATACTGCATGTGCTGGAGAAAATAGATTATTGGAGAGTACACTGGAGAAATAGATTATTTTTCTTTTTTCTGCTTGTGATTGACCAATATAATGGTGATCTAGAGAGTTACGTGGCTATAAAAAGAAAACAAAAACCAAACCAGAACAAAAATACCAGTAAGAGTGACACTAGGGTGTGTTATGTTGAAATGCTTCCAGTAGAAATAACTCATTATTAATGCTCTTGCACACAACAAGGGAGCCTTTAGGGAATGTTTTTCTGGATGACTGTGCCATTTTTCTCATTGACTTGCAAGAAAGCTGCATTCACACTGGAGCATATTTAGAGAAATTAACATGGCAGATCAGGGGAATGGATTTCAAAGCAAGATCTACAACTTTTCTTTTTTCTGTAGATGGAGTGATTTATTTTTCTGATTTGAGTTTTGTTATGAGATAGATCTTCAAAAGCATAACTTTTGTGGTCAGAGTAATATCATTGGTGGGCTTTAATGTAGCTGGCAAGTATGATTCACAAAAAGTTTGTATTTTACAGATATGTTTTTTTGCAGGAGAAGTATTTTTTTCCACAAAACTCTGGAAGGATTTTATAATGCATATAAATGGAGTTTATTAAGGTTTTGGCAGATTTGTGACCCACGTTAATTTGTATAACTCACAGTGTCTCATAGTGAATAGTCAAGTTTAGTACTCTTGGGCTCAGGTAAAGATTCCTAGATAGATTTCTCTGACCCTGACCTCAGGCAGCATATTTTCTTAGACCAGAACGTGTTTTCTCCAGTAGATGTGGGACAAAGGCATGTATATTGATCATGCCAGCTACTTCTACCTGATTTAAGGTACAATTCACATGCCTAAAGTGGGTAACAAATATAAAAGTGTCCAAACAGCTGCATAAGCTAAACAGACATTTTAAAATAATGCCATTTATAAGTTCATACAACCTCCTAACAGCAAGACGTATTAGCCAGCCTAATAATTTTCCAAGGGAAGTAGGAGTTGATGTGAATTAATTAACCCTCCAGTATATTGCACACATTGTAGCACTGAATAAAGTACCACATGGACCAATCGTGAACCACAGATGTTGGGTAAGCTCTTTTCTACTATTCAGTGAATAGTCTCCACCTTGCATCCAAATACTGAGACCTTTGCAGTAGAATATTAGCACTACTGTTAGAGAAATGGTGTTGATGAAATGAGGGAGGGAAGCAGAGCACTTTGTTTTGTCATAATTGTATGGGTTTGAGTGCTTAATTTAACCTTTTTATTTGCTGATGAGAAATCAAAAGCACTGGATCTTACAAGCACAGTGGTTATCAGAGGCCCCTGATTTAAATAAGTCATGATCAGCTTGCCCCAATCATCAATATGTACAGCACCTTAGTAGTCCTCATTGTTTCTGTATTTATTTTCCCATGCCTGTCATCATGACAGGGTTAAAATAACGAAGATAATAAATATTTTTCTGTATATTTGTGCATTCAAAAATAACTGAAAATTTCTCAAAATATTAATGAAAAGGCTACCTCTATGAGGAGACCGAAGCTGTTACTTCTGAGGCAGAAAGAGAAAATTTTATATGCCATTGATTTTTTTCAACTGTAAACTGTTATGCCACTTTAAATAAGCATGATGGTCTGCCAGTCTAGTATTAGGTAAATGTTCAGTGGTCTCAGTTAAGTCCACTTCTTGCACTCACTTCCCAGTGTGCGGTTGTCTAAAATGCAGATGGCAATCACTGGTGCAATTGTGAGGGATCTGAACAAACATGCTGATGAAGTGCTCGGTAAAAAAGGAGTAGCTGATCAGTCCCATGGGTGGTCCTTTGCAATGTTTTGTGTACAGAAGTCTTCAACATTATTTGCAACCAAAGCACACTCCTGACAGGAGGTTGTTTTGGTTTTTCTTAAATGTGCAATATCGCTTAGTAGGGAAAGGTCCAAAAGAGGAAGGTTCAGAGGGCTGGGGATTAAGTCCATTAATATATCAGATTGTGCGCTTTTTCTGTGTGTGACAGAATAGTTGTGTTTCCTTCAAGGAAAAGAAAGGACATTTGTCATTTAGAAAGATGATTGTCAACCTGGTTATGCCACCTGAAGGTAGATTTGTATCCTGGAGTTGAAAATAGACTGCTCAGCTGAGTGGATTTACTCCTGAGTGGATTCCCTTGCCAATTTGGGAGACTAAGGGCTAATCCAGGAAAGGGCTTTGGGCACCTGAGACTAAAAGCAGTGGAACAGAAGCCAGTGAGTGTTACACCATGAGCTCATCTACCAGCTGCCCTCTTGCTTGGCGTGCAAGCTTTCTACACCTCTGGGGTTTCTATTCTGCACGCCGGCATTGCTCTTCACTTGGCAGTGAGCCGCAGGCAGGTCCATACACACCTCGCTGGAGCTCAGGAGGGCACCGTGTAGGTCGTCTTTGGGGCCAGTGGGCCTGCTTAGGGCAGAGTCAGTGCTGTGAATTAATTTCTCCATGTCACCTGCTTCTGCTTTAGAAGAATTCTTTTGTATTATAGCGACAGTGAAGAGTCTTTGCAGAAATTGAGAGTGCCATTTGCCAGGCATTGTTCATGCTCACAGCATGAATTGCCTTTTAGGAACCTGTGATTTAAATGTGGAAGGTAATCGGCATTCCTCGCCTGGGGGAAAAAAAAGGAGCATCTTTGTCAACAGATGGGAGAAGAAGAGAAATTAATGTATCAGCTGAGCAAAACAATTCTGCGAGTCTGTCCAAGATGCAAGGATCTCAGTGTGATTGAAACGCCAGGTATTTAGTACGTTTTCCTTGGGACAGAAAGAAACAAGGCAGGTGCAGCCCCTCGGAGTTGTTTGCAGGCTGGAGAGAGTTTGAGTTTTGCAGAAGGTGTAATGTCACTCTAATAATTTTAGAAAGTTTCCAGATACAGAGGCACTTGACAGTAGAATACCAGAAGTATCAATACAGATTAAACAGTCCTTGAGTCTATTTTTTTGCTTTTAACTTTCTCTTGAACATCTGTGTTTTTTTCCAATAGAATTTTTGTAACGGTAGGGTACAGTAGACAACAATCCCTCTGTGGCAATGTTTCTTCTCCTTGATCTTGAAGGTATACTAATTTGAAAGAATCCTCTGTTTCTTGGCTTCCATAGTTTATTTACTGACATTGCCTCTGATGCTTGTAGAAAGTCCATAAGACTATAGTGCCGTGAATAATGGTTCATCGGGGGGACTGATGAGCTACTGGCAGGTCATCTGATGGCTGATGCCATGTTGCAGAAAACTTAGAGAAGCCCTTCAAATCATCAGGTACTTTTCCCTTTCATGACTTGCTGCTGCAGAGTTTCAAGATTTCCTTTGAATGGTTTATGATTCCTCTTTGTGTCCTGTGGGAGACCAGAGGCTGCTGTATAAAGCCAGTCTTTATGGGGATCCTCACTGGTATCCGACTAGAAATAATGTACAAGGTGCCATTCGAAAAAGATGGATTGCAGAAATACATATATATAGTGGATGATAAATACAGGTGACAACAAAGAAACATTAAAAAGAGCATGGTATAGCAAAGCTACAGAACCAACTGAGCCCCAGGCTCCTTCAGTAAAAATGAGTGTGGTTCATTGGCTTTGGTTACTCCAGCAAAGCACAGAGCTTAGCTTATCCCATTTTCAGTTTAATCTAAACTTACAGAAAGGTTTATTGGAGACTTAAACCATACATCAAAACAAAAACCTTGAAAACTTAAGAATTTTACTGCTATTTTTTTTCTCCCATTCAGTCATTTCTGTGCAAATACATTTTTTCCATCAGCTCAGGACACAGGCAGATAAATTAGTATCCCTGAGCTAATAATCATTCTCGTGGGGCCCTAAACTGAGAGAGGCAGAAAGCGAGCATGCTTCATTATGCTCTTGGGAGTAAAAGGCAAATAAAATGGGAGCGGAGGAGTCTTTCTCCTTGACGTTTTTCAGCCAGAGGATAATTCAAGTGGAGGCAGGAATGATGTTTCCCCCAGCCACCAGTGTGGAGAGGTTGAGCCAGAGCTTTCTACAAGCCAAAGTGGCTGCATGGTCAAATGAGACTAGACCCTTGGCTTGTTAATCCCAACCAGTTTTAGGTGTAGGATAGGATCCCTAAGTGTTCAGCGCGCTCAAAAAATCACATTAGCTAAAAGTACAGTGGTTAGGTGCTGGGTTTATGAGCCAGAGAGCCTGAAGCAGCAGGTGGGAGCCAGGTCTGGCTGCAGCACCCATCTCATGGCAAGAGTTGTGCTGGCTGAGGAGGGCGAGGAGGACCAGGCACGGCGGTGGCAGCTCCAGCCGCGCAGGAAAGGAGGGAGGAGCGGGGCTGCCCGGCCGTGATGGGTGTTCCCCTCTAGCAGAGACCTGTGGTTCTTGGCAGCCTTGGGAAGAAAAGGGGTGACACCAGCCAGAGAAAGGGTTTCTGTTTTCAGTGTGCGAGCCAACTTTTGGTAACTGCTGCCAAAAATACAGATTTTATTAGCGCTGCAAAAAGAAACTCTGTTCAGGGGTTTTTATTTTCAATTCCACTTCAATTCAAGTCAATACTACAAAGCCTGTACCACTCTCCACTACACTAATGCCATTTCACAGCCTCAGGTGGAGTTGCCCTCATGTGACAGAATGGAAATGGGTTCTAGGTCTTTGGGGAGTCTGATTTATTATATCAGATTTAATGCATAAATGTGCAAATTATGGGGATGGGGGAGAGATGCGGGTAGGGAGAGTAGAGGCCTGGGATATGTGAACTGGTTTCAATAAGAGCCAGTATGAAATTTCATCCCCTTCTCAAGAAGAAACCAGATTTTCCAAAATCTCTCCCCTTTTTCCAAGCTTAAAGTATAAATAAGTAAATAGCTCATGCTCCCACTTGTTGGCTTCAAATGGAACCCAGAACCAGGGGGTACAAAGGAAACACAAAAGGCCATTTAATGGCTTGAAAGAAAATATTTCTAAATAGCTCAGGATGAGGTAAGGTCAGTTCTTAAGAATTTCCCCATTTGGTTTCTGTAGCAGGGGATAGCAACTGAAGAATTTAGTTCACTTATTCCTACATTTGCTGTAAACCAAACAGCTATGCCAAATACTTGAATGAAGAAATATTTAATTACTAAAACTTCAATTTACATTACCTCTAAAAACTCATTTTGTTACTTACTTTAATTATCTGAGCCAAATAGACATCGAAGAGTATCTCTCAGTTTAATTCAGGACCTGATTCAGCAAGGTAATTTAATTAAGCGTGAGTATAATTCACAGAACATTAGAAGTCCCACTGAAACCTATTTTTGCTGTTTTGCAGTTGTTTCAAAGCTGGTTTTATTTCTTGACGCACCAAGACAAGCCAAGCTTATTTTTTTCATTTCAGCTCAAGTTGTGAGCAGGGCAGAAAGGCAATTTAAGGTTAAGCGGAGAAAAATTTTACAGACTACTTGGGGAAAACCTGAATTTTAAGTAGCAAAGGATGCAGAGGAGCAGAAGCATGTGTGAGCTGGGTGTTTCTCAAGCTGCGGGTGGATGTGCATTGCTGTATATGGCAGTACCCAAGGGGTTGTCGGTGACAGGCTGGGTCTGCAAGGAGAGGACAGGAGGTGATGCTCTATTAAATACCCCAGCATCACACAGGGCTGGGCTGTGTTGTGCTCCTCACCAGAAGTGGTGAGCATGTAACCGCCTCCTTTTGTGCTTTGTGATCATAAAACCTTTGCAAGCACACACGTTAGTCGTCGTGTCCTGGGTGGTGGCAGAAACCAGGTCTCTGCTTGATTGCCTACCTCGCTTGCCTTGGGTGCCTCTAAATGTCCTGGGGGGGTCTTTCTCTGCTGTCCCAAAAAGGCTGATGAAGCTGTGACAGAGGATTTGCCTGGATGAATTTCTATTAGAAAGTTACAAAGAAACACTCACCTTGAGGTTAGCTTGGTTGGAATGGTTATTTTTGAGATCCAGCTTGCTCAGAGTGTGGTCCTGCTCACTCTGGTATGAATAACTCCATTATAGTAAAAAAAAAAAAAATTATGACTGCATAAATTAGGAAAAACTTGGATGCTGTGCCTTTCTTTCAAGAAATTGTGAATGCGGTTTGGGAATTGACAAATACTTGGGATATAAATTGAAAACGCACAGAGGAAAAACTTTATCTGTTGCTATGGTACAACAATATTATAACTCACTTTGTATTAGCTTTAAATAGTGGTCTAGATAATGAAATACTTTATTTTGTTTCAAAGCTATTAAAATCATGATATTAAAATTAGTGCCAGTCTTATAAAACACGTAGAAGAAACTTAGCCTATGTAAAATGTTTTTTATTTGAGGAAAATACCTAAACAGCTTTCTGGAAGTTTAGAAAAACTTTGACTGAACCTTTGGTCTAATGACACAGAAAATGCTGGAAGATTAGCATTTTAAAACAAATATATTTTTGTGTAATACAAGAATAATTGTCACATTAAAGGGGAAGGGATATAACAATGAAGCAATTTATCAAATGCAAATGCAGGGTTATGAATAGACTCCAAGAAAGCTCTTAGCTTCTTGTCCAGAGAGCGTAGTGCAGAGCTACTTTCCCACAAAGTTAACATTATGTCACTAACAGAGTTGTTGGGAAACTGGGATACTGGCACGTAGAAAATTTGTTTGAAAAATGTTTCGTTTTTTGATTCATCAACGCATAATTCTGAAAAACATTTTTCTTTTTCTCTCCTTACCCTTATCCTTACTCCCTTTTTCTGTTTCCCCAAAATTTCACGTGGGAATTGTGCCGCCTCAAGCGATGGTGCTTGGGAGTATTTTAACTTTGGAGCATAAGGTTTAAATGCAAAATTGTTACTTTAAAAAAATAAATTACATAAATACTTTAAAAATAGCACTGCTGTGCTTTCATGCAAGAAGAAAATCCTTTCAGTTGCTACCAATAGCTGTTTGGAGAATAATTCCTGGAAAAACTTGCATATTGGGTTTGGAGAGCGGAAGAGGCGAAGTCTCTTTCTCAAGGAAATCATATTGAGAAACTTAATTTACGCTGGGAAAAGACCCACAAGTACAGTCAGAGAAAAGCTTGATCAAGTGGCAGCAGTTCCTTCAGCTTACAGCAGATAGAAAGGCGGGTGGGTTTTTGCATTGTTATTGATCTTTAAAAGACCAAGGAATGTGAAGCAAAGGTGTTAGTTGACCTGTAGCTCCTGAGTCCTGGGATAACTGAACCAGGTCAGATCAGGCTGCCCCTCCACATCTTTTCCACCGTTGGGTGAGGGAGTGCAAAGTACTGCTGAAGTCTCTTTTGTTTGATCTCTCCTACACCGCTGCTCTAAATCAGCAGGTCGCTGTTGCTTGGTTAAGCATGTTTGCTTGGTTTGCCTGTTCAGACCCAGGTTAAAAAAAAAAACCAACAAAACTCAAGAAATAGCTTGGCAGAGCTGATTTCGGAAGCGGATCAGCTGGAACAGGCTGCCCAGGGAGGTTGTGGAGTCTCCTTCTCTGGAGATATTCAAAACCCGCCTGGACACAACCCTGTGCAACGTGCTCTAGGGGAACTTGCTTTGGCAGGGGGTTGGACTAGATGATCTCCAGAGGTCCCTTCCAACCCTAACCGTTCTGTGACTGTACCTGGTCCTGAGCAAGTGTTTCCTCCAGGTGACTTTTTGCGTTATTAAGCAGGATATGGACGGTACCTGCTGGCTCCTGCACGTACTCACTGATCGCATTCAACTTAACACGGACAGCCTCAGCCAGCTGGTTGAACCACAGTCTGTGTAAGGTGGTGTGGAGCTGGGTTTGTCAGCCAATACTTTGCATTTTCAGTGCTTCCTGTCATTTAAAACTGCTTACAAATGTTCAGAGCCTTAAAATTAAAACACGGATTTCAAATATCCCAACATTACTAGGGCTCATAGGGAGAAAGGGAATGAATTTGCTATCTGCCTTTAATTCTAATGGACTGTATTATTAGTCTTCAATTGATTGTTAAAACTCTAACAGAGATTTAATAATTGTATGTATTAATAGTCCTGAGGTACGGATATTGTGTCCTCATTTTCTGTGGGGGATGTATCTAGTTGTTTGAATTATCTCCTTGCATTAGGCGCTGGTTTCATAATTCTGAGACCTGTTCCCATCAGGTGCAACACAGACCTTTTCTTGGCAGAAGACACAGCAATATTTCAATAAAAGTAGTTTGTGGATTCGTAACCTGGAGGGCTTCATGTTTTAGCCGCCTAGGGTGGTGAGGAACAGCTGGCCTCCCAGGGGTGGACAAGGGGTGCGCTATGAAAATTGAACTTGAAAAGAAAAAGGGAGAAATAATTATTGAATTTTTGTATTTGAGTTTTAATAAGCCTTCTTACTACAGCAAAAATTTGTAATATAAATAAAGATGAAATGGTACATATGCATTTAAGAGCTTTTGAAATACAAGTTGAGGAAAAAGGGAATGCCCCTTAATTGTCCCTACAATCACTAACATGGACCACAGTGTATAATGGGAAAAAATATTTAGCTGTTTGCGACGGTTTACTTGCACTGTGAATATGCCCAAAATCTGCAGCTGGGTAGCTGAAGTAGGAGTGTCAGGATCTTTCTGAATGGCTTGTTTTCAGTTAACTCAAACATCTGTGGTGTTTCTGTTTGTGGTAGCAGCTTGTCTGTAATTTTACCTTTTCGCCTTTATCTGTAAAAGGGCTTGTGGTGTTGGGAAGGTAACTGAAATACCAGGAAACTGTAGAAGAGTCTTCCAGGACACAATGCTTTCACAGAGGACATTGGATTGAGGATACCAAGTATGAGTAGCACTTTGTTTTGTCCTTTTTCCTGGATTGTCTGACACTTTAATTTTTATTAGGTCCTTATCCCATGAGAGGAACAAACTTACTGCATCTCAAGGGATTCATTATGATCTCCATAGATCTGAGACCCTGAATGTGCTATGCAGGATGATTAATTTAGTGCTTGTCAAAAATGACGTTCATCTATTTCTTATTTGCCATCTAGATTTAGCCTCCGCAGTGGTAACTAGCAGACAGACACTAAACTTGTGCATCTCTCTTTGTTCCTGGACGCCTTGACTTTTGCATTTTGCGGATTTGTGTTTAAATAAGCTCTAATAAGCTTCCAGTCATATTCAGCATATTTCCCCTGTTTTTCCAGAGCAGGTGATCTATCAGTGGTAGCTCTGTCAGTCATAAACTATTTTAACTGAATTGTTTGTTTAATTTGCAGCACATATTTTGTGAAACCTGGTCAGTCCATGGAAACTACTGGATCCCTCCTGTTTCATTAGCTGCTCCTGGTGGAGAAGTGCAACGTGTTTCTGAGTCAGCAAAGGGAATCCAGCACATTTCCCAACAGCCAGAGGAGCAGGCTTGGGAAAAAGACAGGCAAACCACTAATGAGCTAATAACAGTCAACAGAAAGGAGGAAGATCAAAGTGAAGCAGCTTGAAATGAAGGGCCAGGTGGACACCAGAAGGAAATGCTGTGCACTCTATTGCTTTGGCAATGGGGGGAGACAACTTCAGAGCAAACACTTACATGTGTACAAGGAATGCATCAGCTAGCAAGATCATGATGAATTTTTCACAAAGTAGCCAAATCGTGTTGCACAAACTTATAATTCGTGGTATACTAAAAGTCACAGCAGGGATGCTTGCCTCAGTGTTGTCTCTGGCACTCTGTGCTCCTCAGTGAGCTTAATGCTGTCCAGGTGGCTGGGGGCTGTGGAGGAAACTATTCCCTTCTTCTTAACTGCTCTTCACACGTCCGAAGACCGCCACAAAGAGAACTGCTTCTCTGCTTCTCGGAACAAGCAGCCCTAATCCTTCAGCCTTTTCTAATAAGCCGCCTTCCCCAGACCCCTCCCCATCCTTGTTCCTGTTCTCCAGGTTTTTTCCGCTCTGTCCACATCCTCTTGGGATGATGGTGCCCACAGCTGAGCCGCCTGCTTCCCACCACGGAGCCAAGTGCAAGCTTTACGCCATGTGTTTTACAGATGGTACTTCTGTTTATTTTTCCCAGAATGGTTTTCCATTTTTTCCCAGCAGCATGATATTGTTGACTCATATCTATGATTTAATATATTATAGCTCAGTAGTGAAATGGTTGAGGGTTTGTGTGGGTTTTTTTTTTTCCTTTTCTGGCTGCTTTAAGAAAAAGAAAAAAAAAGTGCTATAGGATCACTGGCAGATTTAGCTTATTTAATTTATCGGTTTTCTCGATGTTGAGGTTGAAAAACCACGTTTACAAAAGTACCTGCTGATGTCATGAGTGTCACTAAAATTGTAGTGGGCTATCAGAAGAGTTGTATGGCTCCTTCTTTTAATTGGTATCAGGTGAGAGGTTTGTGCTTGACTTCAGGTTTGTATGTCTTCACGGAATAATTTAAATTGTGATTGTTTTTCTTGGATCTAAAGTCAGCCTTTTGAAAGTGGAGTTAAAAATCCAGTCCTTATTTCTGTTTGTTTCAGGGAAGCAAAGAGATTGCAGGCTGTTTGCTCTTTGTGTTGCAGCAGTCTGAACTTTTCAGCCAAAATGTTATCTGTGTGTCAAAGCTTTTTTTCCTACTGTCAACAAATCCGTGTTGATTGAAGGCTCAGTTTCGTTATACATGCTTAAAACTGTCTTTTACCTTTCAGGTCTACACTGAAGCCATTGTGTCGTGAAAAATACCGGAGAGATAAGAAGTCCTCCAAAGCCATAGTTTTTATGCAGGCTGACATCCTTCAAAAGCATGGACAGGAAAAAAAAGGTTTGTTTTTTTTTTAAATTTTTAACACAATTTGAAAACAGATGAGTACTTAACCTCTTGAGACCAAACATATGTTAGTATGAAGTAGCCAACTTGTATGTTTGTTGCCCATTTCATGACTACAAGCTAAAAATATTTTGACATCACTAGTTAAAGTTTGATAAAGCTAATTATTGTTGTAGAAGCACCCAAGATGCTTGCCATGTTGGCTGCCTTTCAGTACATCCCACTGAATATTGCAGTGCTTTCCAGTCAGACGTTAGAGACCGTTTCATGAATGCATATAACAACCTGGCAAAGTTTCCTGCCACTGAATGTGCACTGGCTGTGTAAATCCCAGGGTATTTATTCCTGCCTCTGTAATTTTCTTATTAGGAAACCATTTAATACATGGACTATATCTTCTGCACACACTCAAGTGGTAAAAGGAAAAAAAAGAAAGAAAAAAAAAAAACTTCCAATAGCTCATTTTCAGCTCATGTTTTGTGTTTCAAGTAAGTTTGTGGATGTTGCAACAGCTGTAGACTCTGCAAAGCAGAAGTGTCTCTTGATTTAGTCTGTGACATGATTTTGCTCATTCTTCCACTGCTTCCTGAGCTCAGCATGTCCCAATGTTGTTTGAGAGAGATACCGAGTCAGCTGGCTGCTTTTCCAGTCAGCATTACTCTCACCGTGCCTTTCCCTACAGACAGCAACTTCTGTGAGATAAGGACGAGTTTTTGGCTCTGAGCATTCATCAAAAAGCACCATTCCTCTAGTAAGTATGTGAAACTAAGATCTCTGATCCATGTCCAATTTGTCTCCTGCACAACACTACTCTTAGTTTGCTGCTTTAATGCAGCAGGATCGGAAATAATCAGACTTTCAAACAATACCATGTGGCTGAGCACACAGTATAGAAACCAGAATGTTTGAAAATTGCATCATTATCTGTATCATACAGGCAGAGCAGCCCACAAGAGAGAGCTTTATATTACAAACTTAGTGGTGGAAATCAGAGTCAGTCCTCTTGTTCCCTGTCCTGTGTTCTGGGCAGTAGGTCAGACAACAGCATGAATGGTTCAAGGCTGCTTTGTTTAGCTTTTGGGGTTTTTTATTTTCTTCTTTCTTTTTTTGCTGCTTTTGTAACTTATCCCTACCTCTTCTCAACAGCCTACTCAAGGCTGATGTACTCCTGGTCAAACCAGGCACTCACTTTCATCCCAAGTCTCTTCTGCTTTTTTGCCAAATCTACTTCCCACTTCAAACTGGTCAGGGGCAGCAGTGGTCATAACCAAGCTGAGGTGGATGTTAGAAATGGAGAACAAGAGACTGCGATCTCTTACCAGCAACAAGAAAAGTTGTAGACAGCTTAGCAGCCATCAGATCTGGAGATCGGATGGGAATTGAATACTGTGAGTGTTGCAGATTCATGCTGAATTAAACTAGAATGGGTATTTCTAACTTAAGGGGAAAAAAACCCCTCCCAATAAAGAATAGGGTTGGTTTAGTTCTTAGGACATTTAATGGTGTACTGGCACATAGTAACTGCACTATAAATATAGTCTGAAAAAAAATATGAGCTTAGTTTGGAAGCTGTTCTCAGCTAAATTATGGGGTTTTGATCCTGACCTAAACTGATCCCACATGTTCCTGGATTCTCCCAACTTTTGAGTGCACAGTAAATCAACCGTAGTTTTTGCTTTTTATTGCAAAGAATGAAGAGAGAGATTGAGAATTATATGACTTTGGCATCTGTTTATCACATGGTTTAGAATTGTTTGATATCTTTTTAGCTTTAAGGTTTAAGTAAAGTTTAAAACAGGTATACAGGATCAAAACTAGTTAACTGGCATCAGTTTACAGAAAGCAGTGAGGTTCACCAAAGCGTTAATTTCAAAATATTCAATGCCTCTACAGAGAAGAATCACAGTACTGATCTTACAAGTATTAATGTGTTCTGCTCACACATATTTCACATTATTGACTACATAAAGAAATAGTACCATAATAGCAAACAGTAAAGAAGAAAAAAATATCAAGCAACTTCCTTGTACAAAGCAACAGCTGTCGTACCCCTGGATTATGCTGCATCCGCTTTGAAAAATGTGCATGTTCAATATTTCTTCTTTTTTTCCTCTAATGCCATCTCTTCCCTCTTCTTTGCTCCTCCTTATTGTACTAACTTTAGTGGTGTTATTTTAAGCAAGAGTCTCTTCTGCAGCATGGATCTTAGCCTTCCCACCTCAACGCTAAAGCTCTTTGCGTTTCTGTTCATGGACACGTTTTGTCATCTGATCTCTGCTCACTTGCCCTCCTGCCTTTTTATTCTTAAGATATTTTGTACTTTTTGTCTTTGCAGCCTGTACCTGGTCACTTCTTCCTATTCTTTGGCTTCTTTTTCGCAAGTTTGGTTTTGTTTTTTTTTGACTTGAGAGTTGGTATTTATATTCTTTCATGGTAGTATTAAAGTATGGCTAAACTATATTCTTGAACTTGGCTTTCCTAATGGACTGACTTTCCACTCTGAAACATTAGTCTTGCAGCATGATTTTTGTGAGCTGACTGCCCACACAAGTCTGTTGCCATGTGGGCTGTAGAGTCAGCTTGTCTGAAGTCTTACTCAGTAATTACCAGGTAATAAAAGTTAACTGCCCCATAAACCCACATGGACGAACCATGCTATTGCTGGCTTGTCCTACTCAGCCGTCCTCTTCCTGTGTGCTGGATCTTTTGGGCAGGGAAAGAACTAACCAAGGTCCCTTTTGGTTCTCTGTGTTTCTGTGATAACTGGTGACCTGATTATGAGCTGCTGAAGTCAAGGCTCAGAAGAATTCTGTAACAAACTGGGAGCCTTAAGCAGTGAATCTGAACGAAACAGTTCCTATTTATTTATTGCGGGGGGAGAGGGGGGGCAATAAGATAAATAAGTCACTCCAAAGTTACCCTCTAACATTTAGCTCTTTTCTAGGTGCCTTGAAAAATGTTTCACCTAGTGATGCTTCAAAGCTAATCTACTGCAGCACTAAATTAGCTGTGTAGAGTGAAGGTATCTAACGTGGACCCAAACAGAGGGCAACTTTGCAACTCACCTAAATTGGCTGTGACTCAAACTGGCAGAACTAGCCTTACTTCTCTAGTCCACTAGGCGTGTGTAACAGCTTTATGGAGAAAGCAAAAATGTCAGGTTTCTGCCAACCTGCTAACAGGATTTATGTCCCTGTTGTAACTTGTAATTTAGACTGCTGTGGTTCTGCTATCTCATCATGTGCATCTGCTGCCTCGTTTTTTACTTCTTAATGAGATAACAATCCCATTTGTTTTTTTTTCTCTTTTTCTTTTTCCTTTTTTATTACTAAGTAACTGAGATTTCAGTCTTCCTCAGGGGTTGCAGGTATATCTGTGCAGAGGTCCTGGGAGAACTGTGAAGTACTTTAAAAATGATACAGAAGGCTATTAAAATGGAGGGTGGGTAACTTGGGAGGGGAGGCTGCTGAGTTGTAGAGTCAGGCAACCAGAAAGGACCTTAGGATGTCATTTAATCCATGCTCCTGCCCCAAAGCAGAATATTTACACTAATATTCCTAAAAGATGCTTGTCTAAACTGTCTCTAAATATGTCCAGTAATAACAACCTTTCAGCTTCATTAGGCAACTGCTTACCCTTAATGTTGGAAAGTGTTTCTTAATCTTGAGTCTAAGTACTCCAGGTTGTCATTTATGTCATGTCTGGATCCCAGACATAACCAGTTTGGGATAGTGCAAAAAGAATTCAGCTTCTTTCCTGCTTGTTGCACTGATTTTCCAGGAGTGGAGGAGGAGAGAAGCAACGTGAAGCAAAGTAAGCTTCATTCCAAGCTTACTTTTGGAATGAAGTAGCTATTTTCAATCCTTTTTGTCAGATTGATGATTACAGTGCTGATAATACTGGCAGACACTTCAGGGTCTCCCCTTCACAAGAGGGATCACAGCTAAGTGTTTCCTGCACTGAAATAAAAATCCTGAGCCTTCTGCAATGGCTGCACATGGCCATTCTGCTTTTAGTTAAAAACCAACGAGCTGTTACGCTGAAATCTAGGCAAGGGAGCTGTGAAGGGAATACACACGAGAATGCCTTGATTAATAGCATCCCTAAATGACAATGGCTGTTTTATAGTTTTTATAAGGATTGTAGTGTTTCTCATATATAAAAAAGGACAAGATGTGGTTGTAATTAGTAGAGAGGCTCTTTGTTGAAGCTGTTGACTGTAGGAGAGAACCCAAGGGTTTCTCAAGCTCCTCAGTTGTAAAACTAACTAAATACATCTAGGGCTGCCTTGTGTCACTCCATGGCATCTTTCAAAGCTGTAATTAGCAGATACCTAATGAGTTGTGCCTACAGCATGTGGATCAGATGACTCAAATATTTACTTTAGGCCTCTGATTCTCTTTCTCCACGCAAGAGAGAATAATTTGGTTTTAATATGCAGAGACTCATTTTTCTTCGGTCGTCTTGCTTCAAAACTTCATTGTTTTCCAACAATCTGTCAAGACTGAGTCCTCTCTAGTGTCTTCAGCAGCAAGGTAAGTCTAAAACATTTAGTGGTGAGAGTCCTTGCTTCATTAAGCCTTTTTTTCCTAAGCTGTTTGCCTGAAAGCCGTATTTTCACTACTATTGGCAGAGTCTGATGCATAAAATGCAGTTGGCCCTTTGACAGTTATAAAGGAGCAAATGACAGAGTTGACATCATTACCCTCCTTGCATTTTTTAGCAAGACTGCAGCTGTCCCGTTGTTTCACAGTGGAACTTGTGAGAGCAGGACTGCATCTCGTTAATGGTGGGTGGAAACAAATCAAGCCAGGCTATATTTTTAGCTATAAAAGAGATTCAGCGATTTCACTAACAGGGCAGAGTAAGAACACTTAGGAATCCAGATCCCTGATACTTACCTGGCACAACAGACTCTTCTGCCAGAGACCATGAAGTGTGATGCCAGTAATAAGTTAGATGGAATTTAGTCTTGTGAGCTCAGTCCAGTGTACACCACCTCTTTTTCTGTACTGACTTTGCTTTCTCCCTCCCAAACTGTGTCTTCATTTACCTGCCTGTGATGACTGAAGCGCAGGGCAGACAAATAAGTTTTATCATCATGTTGTCACTATGGAAGATCTTTTCAAAATGATCCACTGCAGCAGTCAGCATTAAATTGTCACCATTCCTAAATGTCGGAATATGCAGGGCATGTGGGTAGCACAGCTATTTGCTATTTAGCCTTGGAGAAATGTAGTATGATGGGAGTGTGGAAAGGCTGAAAAATTAGGGTGTAACTGTTGTTTGTGGCCTAGATTGAGTGATGCCAGATGATAGTGTAGCTCTTTATCTTAGCTAGGATGGGGTGGTTATTCTTGAGGAACATTGATGTTGCTGTGATGTGTCCGTGGGGCAGCAGTGGTGAAATAGGAACGTGATTCTGTAGCTTAGATTGGAAGATCGTAGGCTGGGTGGGGTGTGCAGCAGCAAACCCTCCTGTGCTTGGGTGCACGTTGCACTCTGTAGGGCCAGGGAAGGTGCAGGATGGCCACAGATGTTCTTCCACTGATGACTTTTTGGACAAAGGTGGTTAATGCTTCACGATGTTAAGGAAGGAGCTGTTTTCAGGACAAGAGTTTGTGTGTCAGGTCGAACTCCCTAATTCGAAGCCTTCCCATTTTTCTCAGTCCATGTTATTCTCCAGGCGTTCCCTCCGCAGTCTTTGCTTAGCCCGTTTGAAAAGCTTTGACAGTAATATCATATTGACTGTGTTTGAGCTGACCTTGGTTCAGAAATTTCCTAGTTGCTCCCTGTCCTCAGCCACTTCCACCATAAAGAGTAAATATTCGGATAAGAATCAAATATTGAACTAAATCAAAGATAAGTATCTTTCAGTTAGCTATTTTTCTACACAGCTGGTTGTTCTTGAAGACTGTTCAAAGCCATTCTTTAAGAAATAACTGCATGACTTCAGATGTGAGACAACGGTACATCTAGACACATAACTGCAAATAGTATATTACAAGCAACTTCTATTGCATGTACCTGAAATGAATTTATTCCTGGAATCGGTGCTTTTCTAGACATATGAGCTGAATGTTCAACAGGTTTTGAATAAAGAAAGAAAAAGCGTGGGGGAGGTTAGCATGTGCTGTAAGAGTATCTGTTTTATAACAGTCATGGTTGTCACAATAAACATGATTAATTTCTTCTTCATCGCCAGCCACTCTCTTAATTCTTTAGATGGTGGCAAAGATGAATAGGGAGCAAGCTTCATCCTTCTGAAAAGCTGTGAATTTAAACAGTGCCAATCTCATAGTTACAGGCAGTTGACTGAATTGGACGTGAGTTGCAAGCAGACCAGTAGTCCTTTTCCTAACAGTGATTTTTAATGTGCCAGTCTTATTTTTCCCTCAGCCCAGTCATATTTCTTTCAATGATGAAAACGAGGACTACTTTTTCCTTTATCAAATTTGCTTTAGACTGTGGGCACTGAGTAATTCATATAAATTATGCAATTTATAGAAGATAGGCATTACTTTGGCTCCAAGTTTCCCCAAAATACATAGGTTAGTACTGAAGTCTTTGAGTCTGCCGTCTCACTACCATCCAAGCTCCTGTAAATCACTTTCACTTTTATTTTTATCTTGATTTTTGATAAAATTACAGAGAAATTATGCCAGTGGGCTCTGTAAGGCACGCATAAAATAAATCAATACATTAAAAATGACCAGTTATCCTCCCCAGGTTTTCTCTCCTGTTGACCCCCTGCTCTCCCTTCTAGGCAGTGTTGATTCGCTCTTGTCAAACTGCTGTTGGTTACTTTTTGCAGTCATCTATCTTTTCCATCAGATGTTGTTTATCTGGAGTGACATGTGCTTACCCATTAATTAGCAAAGTGACTTAGATGTAGAGTGGGTCTGCCTGTTCTTAAAAAGGCCTGGGCATTGCTGGGTTAAGTGGCATTCCTATCTCTGCTCTTTGGGTGTCTGTCACATAACAATTGTAAATTTTGGGCTGTGTCTTACAGATGATCATGAAATTTGTTTGCTGATTTACACAGATGGTCAAAATCGTTAGACAAAGTTTTGAAACACAGTGGTTGTCCCTTCTGTTTAAGATGGTTTATAATGTTAGTTTGAAAACTCTGTTAACTCAATTTATCTAAACTGACAAAAAAAAAAAAAAGGACAAATGTCTGTGCTTGAGAATTGACATATGAGGGTTTGGCCAATCCACCTCAAAGTGTAGAAAAGCTGTATTCCCTGCTGCAGTGAACAGGACTTGCTGCTGCTTAATGTAAGTGAGGCTTCAGTGCAGTATCTGCAGTGTCTGTAGATGCTTCCTTAGAATAGAGGTAGTGATGCAAAGTGTTAAATACACATCTTGTTGTGTGGCATTTCACGTCCCATTTGGATGTGGAATTGTCATTTGTCATAACCCAAAATGAGAGATAATTCACAGACAATGAAAAGGGTATTAAAGAACAGGATACGTGATTTGGTTGTACTTCACAAGTAAAATCCAAGGTTACATAAATGCCCAAGGGACACCACAAATGCATCTGGTGGCAATGCTGGAGCCAAACACCCAGTCTCCAATGTACCCTCCCAGTTCTGGATCTTCTATCATTAATATACTAGAAATATCCTTTCTAGTATGGGAAGATGACAATGATTTGCCATATAGTCTAAAGTTTTGGAGATGTGGGCGTTTTCTGGGTTTTACTAACCTTACGCAAAGCTTTATATCTAACTCGTGTGACTGGTGGGAACACAAGTTTCCATGAATCATAAAGGAACTAAATAATTTCTGCTAGTAAGACAGCCTGCCTTGGCTGTCAGTCAAGCAGATCTTACTGTTCTATTGGTTGTTTTCAGACAATTTTTAATGGACTGAATTAGAGGAAAATGCCTCTTAGCAACGATCTTCTTGCTTTAAAGATGTTTGTAATTCTCACTATGTAGTTTCCCCAAAATGATCTGTTTAGTATCTGTTTAAAATTAATGAGGAAATCCAGAACTAAAACAGGTAATGAGAGTCAATTAATTACCTCAAGCTGTAGGGAAAGTAATTCCCAACAGAATAATTTAGGCTATCAGCCTGTGGTCTACAGCTGAGGGACTGAACTGCATAGTGTTATCTGCAACTGGGAACACAAGAGTATAAACTGCCTGAGCATTTCTACTCCACCAGAGCTCACAACTTTCAGAGTAAGTGGATATGCTCAGGCAAAGGCTGGAAATAGCGAGCCCGAGAGATGCGTGGCATGACCAGACACTTTCCATTAAAGCCTTCTGCCTCTTGGTGAAGTCCTTGGGCAAAAATAGTTGTAATATTCCATCCTTTTCTTCCAAAGATGTGACTCATGTCTGGGATCCTGCAACTTTTCCTAAAAGGGAAAGACTGAAACTCCTGCTGTTGCAGAAGAACGGAATTCAATGTTTTTCCTCCCTTCAGACCAACATTTTTAACTGAACAAGAGAACTGGCAGATATTCTGTCAGTTTTCTGTCATGAAATTCCAAACCATTAAAACCAACAAAGCCTGTCTCTGAGTTACAAGGGGGGACATGGATAAATGACACAATTGCGTTTGAAGACGAATGGATGAGTTGACCTTTAGGTCTTTTCAACTTGCTTGCAATGACTGATGTCAAATTAGTATTCAAAAAATATCAAATTGCCTTATAATTTAAAAAGCTGCCGAACTGTTAGTGCAACATAGCCGAAAGCTGGTTTACTTCTAATTGTGAGGGTTGGGATATTGTGCTGAATGAGAGGAATGGGCTGCTTTTAACCTAGCACACCAGCCCTCCGCGGTCCGCCTCCCAAGCTGCCGGCCAGTCTCCCCTTCGTAACCTTGGAAATGGCTCAGCAATTTCAACCAGATTTGAGATGGGATTTAATCACCTTAATCGCCTATGAGGTCTGTAAGCGCTGGGAGCTGGGTGGAAGGAAAAGATTCATGTTGGTGCCCACACTTGACAGAAGCACCATCAGAAACCATCAGTTACCTTGTGGGTTTGACAGGAGCTGCTGGGCCAACCCACAGCTCCAGCTCCAGACTAACTGCTGCAGGTATCCTCAACTTGGGCTGCTGTAGGGGAAGAGCAGATGGCCAGGCTTATTGCACTGGAAGGAGATTTAGGGGACAAAGGGCAAAAATAGATAGGAAATCAAGTTTTCATTTCGCGGCTCGTGGAATAAACTTTTATTATTGGAATGGCAGAGCAGCCCCACAGGTCACTTTCTGTCAGGGTGAGATCCCTCTCACCAGTCTAGTTTCCGTGTGAGGTATCAGTTTGGCATGTGTGCCTCTTTTAGTTCTTTTTTTCTCTACTGCAGAAGACTTACAAATATGATCAGGGATTCTAGGAGTTTCTTTAAGACTTTTATTGAATATATATATATAATAGTGGCGCGAGAGCATAACCAGTACTTGTGTACCGTTTGTGGGGATCAAAACATAACTGGACTGGTATTTTACGCTCTATGTATATTTTAATGTCCTTGTAAATTGTCTTTAGTTGACTTTGAAGATGGTCAGAGGTTAAAATACCAAGTGTTTTGTGAACAATATTGCAAGATACAGCAGCCAGCAAAGATAACAAAATAGCTTAATTTCATAACTTATGGCATGTCTCTGCAGAGTGGACATAATTTAAAAAAAATAATATGAAGATCACAATGCATGGATGTTATTGACAGATCAGTGAACGTAGAACCAAGTTGCAGCCAGTAAACTCCACCTTTTGTGCTCAGTTGGATAAGGGTTGGGGCTGATCCGCTCTTTTGAAATCTGGTGGATGCTTCTAACTGTTGTTCAATAACCTTTGAATTTGGCCCCTGAATAACAGGTGGAGGGTATTTACGCTGCGACTAATGTTTCGGTGGTCTAGAGCACAGCGTGATGTGCTGATGTAGAAATAAGATACTGGAAGACACAGCAGCCTCGGCTGATGAGTGAATTTCAACTTTCAGCCCGGCTGGGTGTTTTTTGTTTATTTGTTCAGGGAAGGCAGGGGATACTGAAAAAATTATGCATTACAACAGTGAACAGTTGGCTGCAGCTCTCATCAAGAGACAAAGTCATGCCTAATGACTAAAACAGACAGCAGGTTGCAGATTTGGACTTCATGATGCATTCCAGTCAGTAACATGAAAGATGGGAAATATCTTACATGTGCTGCTTTGGGGGGAACAAGAGAAGATATGGAGGTCAAGCATGGCTTTACTATGTTTGCTGATAAATCTTTTCAATAGTGGGTTTTTTTTTTTTCTATTTTTCTTCCCCCTCCCCGAGCAGTGTGGTATTGCCTGCAAAGCAGTGGGAAGATCAAACGGCCTTTCAGCCAGCTGCTCAACATTGGTCACTGCCTTCGAAGAACAATGAACCCATCAGCGCAGCTGAGCGCTGCTGTACATCACCCAGCACATGCAGAGGTAAGCTGCGAATGACCTTGAGCCCTGTGCCAACAGCATTTGGCCAAGGTCAGTAATAATGTCAATCCGTTATCTCCCAGCACAATCCAACAAGCTACTGGAGGCAGGGATGACTCTGGAGCAGTTTTTAACTGCTTGCATTTGAAAGCACATCTAAATTCAATCTAGTGAAATCACTGCAACGTTAGGAACCCTACTGTTAATAGAATTGACAGAGCCCTGCATCTGTATTCCTTTACACTCTTTTGTAAAAATAAGATAGCATACTTAATAGGATGTCATTCTTTCTGGTACCAAAATTTGAGCAAGTCACTAGAAAAATGGTGACCGTGCTGTGGTAATGAACACAGTAAAATTGTGGGTTTTTTTCTTTATAAATCCTGAAAAGCTGTAAAGCGTGGCAACTTTACAATTGCTATCCAAACACATCATAATATAGCAAATTACATTATGTGGTTCCTAATATTTTGGCTATTATTGTTACTACCTGAATGACAAGGTAACATTGGCTGCTTCACAGGTTACTGAGGAGCAGGATCATTGTTCCAAACAGTTTTCCTTTAAAAATGGAAAGAGTAAAAGTGAAGGAATAAGGTTCATGCAATTGATGGATTGCTTTTGCTCATCTATTTAATTACTTTATTGTGGTGATAATGATGAAGATTTTCTCTATGACCATAGTAAAAAATTAGCCCTTCTATGTCAGGAAGAATAAGGTGTCTAGACCTTTAGGTTAGAGAAAGTAAAGGGAACAATATGCACAGGATGAATCTCACAGCAGAATATTTCTCCAGTAATTGCATTGGCTTCACAAGGTTTATGAGCGTGCTTAGATGTAAGCATGTGGTTAAGCACTTTGGGTCGAGACCAAGGTGTTTATGTATGGAAACGACGTAATTGTGTCCGTGGTGCTGCCGATGTGTGCCCGTGCCACCGTGGCTTGACTGCAGCCCTCAGGGTGGTATAAAACCTAGAAGAGCATTTGCTGCCTGCCGTGACACAGCTTTGGGGTTCCATTTGGATGTGTTAACAGTTTAGATTAATGGTTTTGGCTGACTTGAAGTGAGAAATTTAGGGATTTTAGCTTTTCAATGGATAACTTTCTTTTAATTCATATTCAAGATATTTTCATCTGTCCTGTAAAGAAATCTGATGAGATTTCTGGTTCCAGACTGTGCTAGGAATGCAGATATGCATGGGAAAAATAATAACCAGAATATACACAAAATCGTTGGTTCAAAATTTGTGCCAGAAAAAAAGGAGAGGGCAAAAAGAAAGTGTGTTTTTTCTGTTTCCTTAGAAGCTAAAGAAAACTACTTGTTTATTTTAAAATGTGTAAGCCTTTTTCCTGAGTTCTTTTTGAATATTATAATAATCTATGCAGTTTAGAAATACCAGGGCTAGAGTAAAGACAGGACTTTACCTACGCAAACATAGGGTTTCAGCCAGCTGGGGCTGGAGACTTACCTAAGCAGCCAGTTATGTGCTGAATTGTAGCTCATTCCTGTTTCAGCTGAAATCAATAACAAAATTCAGAATAATTTCAACATTATAGTTAAGGGATGCAATCCCTGGTTTAGAGTGCAATAAAAATCTACTGGGAGCCCAGAGAATCAGCAAAAAAATACTTTCAGAAGTCTGGATTTCCTCTGCGCAGTGAATTGTCAGAACATCTTGTTGCCCAACAAGGTACAAATTAGGTTGTTAGTTTCCCAGCTGCAAGTTATTGGGGTGGGGAATGACATGCATCAACAAAGCTGCTTGTGCATATACATATTTCTCGACTTTAAAGAGCTAGTGACAAGGTAATTGTTTGATAGATGCAATATGTTATGGGATTGCTATCCAAATAACACGAACATCAATATTCGGTCATATTGTCAGCATATGAGCAATCTGTCCTCAAATTGTGTCTGAAAGCAACAAGCCCACACTTTCTCAGAAAAAGTTGCATTTGCCTGTTCAGTGGAGAAAAATCTCCGCTGATGGTAACACGTTGTGGTCAAGTTTCTCAAAATTGCTGAGTAACTTCTGCCAGACAAATACGCACTGAATATATTCAGTGAAAACTAAGCGTGCGCTTGGCTGGTAAAGCACAACCCTACTCAGACGTGCTTATTCTCCAAATGAACTCAGGGAACAAGTCTTGAAATTCCAATTCAGTGCGTTCAAACTCGCATTGCTCTGAGCAACACCGAGAGTTTACTGAGTTAGTAAATAGGGTGGGTTGTTTTCATTCGAGCTTTCAGAAAGCAAATTAGAAAGAATTGGTCAGATCAATAACATTGAAAATGTCATTATTGTACTTTGGTCTGCTTGCATTTTTCTCCGTAATCATGTTGTCATAAACACTTTCCATTGAAAGTATAAAGTGAACGACCCTTTTATTTTTCCAATCCAATGAATTTTTAGGAAGACAAACTGAATAACATTTCCATAAATCAGAAAGCATTAATGTGGTACCAGGGAGGAGGGAACTTGTTTCAGTTTGACAGGAGATTTTGCTCTTTTAGAAAGTTCTTTTTCTGTGTGTGTTATCATGCATTTGGGCCATCTATGCGTGAAGTTAAAATGCAATTTTGATGTATGAGGTAAGAAAATGATCAATAGTAATTTTAAAGCATTTAAGAAGACTTCGACCTTAGTAGTGTATGGCTTGTTAAACCAATAAATTAGAAGTGAGTCTACTTTCTATTAATAACAAATATAAGTGGGCTTGAAATTTCTGTAAAATGCCCATGCACCTTTCCTGCGCACATCAGTGCAAGGTATCTGTGATGTTTTCTCTCGTATTTTTCTGAATCAGCCAGCATTTCTATTTAAACAGGCTTTTTCAGTCCCTTACAAATGTATCTTAAAACATGTACCCAGCTAAGAACTGATGTGCAGGGTCACATCCTAGGAGACACTTGGAAACACAGCTATAGCATAGCACATGCCTTTGGCACACGCATAGATGTAACGTATCCCTTTTTATAAAAGGGATCTGGTGTGGATTTCAGTGTGTATGACTTACTTGCATGTGTAACTTATTAATGAGGCCTGGGGAGATCCCACACTCGTCTCACTCTTGTCACATCACCAGCAGCGTATCTAGCAAGGGTATCTGCTCTTGTGTGGGGAGGGCAGCTGATTATTGTGGTCGTGTCAGAGCCGGACGTGTCAGAGCTGGGGACGGGGGGATGCAGCAGCAGTCGTTGCCACACAGCCAGACACATCTGGTACTTGGCTGTGGTTCTTCCCCGTGTGAGATGTGTTTCCAGTTATGAGGGGGGAAATTGGTGGGACCCTCACTCAGGGAAGGGGAAGCCGCGGGTGGGCAGCTGAGTGGTTATTCCAGGGTGCAGTCCCGCACCACCCGGTCATGGAGAGGGGCCCCTCGGAAAAAGCTGGCAGGGTGTGGGCAGCAAGCCAGTGGTTTTCCTGCTAGAACAGACTTTTGGTCTCTCTTTGCATGATATGAAAGAGTTGCTTTATTCAGACATTTTGTAAAAAGCAGTTTGTTTCATTTTTGAAGAGCAAGAACGTTTACAACACAACCACGCGCAAAACCAGACACAAGGCCAACAAGCAAACCTCAGCAGCTGGCTCAGGTGCTGACACCCACGTGGCAATGGCTACCGAGCGCCCAGCGTGAGCTGCCTTATCCCGTTTCTCAGCTCCCATACCACGTTGCCTTCTCCTTTTTTGTGTGGTTGGTTGTTTTTTCTGGTTTTTTTTTTTTTGTTTGTTTGTTTTTTCTGTTTGGTTTCTAAGTGTGCTGTAACCTCAGGCCCAAGCAAGGCACTAAAGGGACCAAGTGATGACAAAAGCAAAATACATACCGGGAGGCTCTAAATTAACAAGGAGGTTGCTGTAGAAGACACTTATTAAAAGCTGTGACGCTTTCTTTTGTGGACACACATTAAGTCTTTGTGAAATTCCTTCCAGTCCTCAAGGATACAAACAGGGCAAGCAGGTCCTCCAGCAGGTTGGGCTTCTTCACTGCTTATACTAAATCATTAATAAATATCTTAAGTAACATGGGATTTGATAGAGAATTGCAAGGCAGTTAGAGCTTCACCTTGTGTCATTGTAATATTAATATTTGCATCTAATTTTGGTTTTGGTCTCCTGTTCTGTTTTTGATGCAGAAAAGTGTTTCCCTCCCCTTCCATGTTGTGCTTTGTCATGAGCCTTCTGGGAGCTGAAGTGAATGTTACCAAATCCCTTGCTCACCAATATGTTTCATAAGCAATTCCCAGAGCTGGGAAATAAACGCGAGACTGTTACACAGCAAATCAACAGAAAATCACAGCTTGCTTTTGTAGATCGCAGAGAGTGGAAAAAGCAAAATCATTAACCCGTTCATAATGCATTACCATAGGCTCTATAGATACATATGCCTTTATTAGACTTACTATTAACAAATATTTCCAAATGAGATCCATTTCTTTTCTTCAGGAAGTCTCCCTGATTATGAAGTTTTGTTTATGGCTTAAAAGATTATTTCAGCATCCTCCCACTCAGATGTTGGTGTCTTGACTCCTGCACCATAATTAGCTACACGTGCATACCAGAGCACTGGTCATTGTTTTTATCTATAGTGATCAGTCATACCTGGCTACCTTTAAGCTCATTGTTTCTTGTTTGTCAATGTGTTCATCTATTTGTGAATGATTGTATTTGTACAGCTAATGATACAGAAGTGCAAGTCTTTAGAACTACGACAGAGAAATGCATCTTGGGAAAAGCATTATGGATTTTAAATGTTACTGCATTTAATAGAATCACATTGACCTTCAGAGAAGTTTCAAAATGGAAGATGCTCTGTTGTAGCCTAATGTTGCTATATCTATGTTATATTGTAAAAGGCATGGTCACTTCTGGATAGGTCCTACAGGAAAGTTAGGGTCCTGAAGAAAGACAAAGAATAGTGCCAAAGTCCCAGCTGGGATCCAGACATTCTTGCAGGAGGGTGCACTGACCTTCTCTGTGAACTTTTGTTCTAGTTTCCTTTGCTTCAGGTTCCCGAAGTGGGCAGGGTAACACCACAGCATGTACCCTGAGCTGCCAGTACGCCAGTCACCTTGAGGTGCACGCTGAATTTAGTTCCAGCTATAGCTAGGGACACAAACCGTGATATAATTACTGGTTCAAACCGCATTACATTTATGGATCAAGCTTGCAGTATGATCCTGTGAAATGACACAAGATCTGTTTCAGCAGAAACTGGGAAGCAATGATTTTTAACCAAATTTTTTTTCCTGTTAACTTTAAACTGTTGACGTGGTGCTAAATTCGGTATGCTGAAGGTGTTTCCATGTGTCACTTCTAATAGGATACAGGTGTCAGACAATTGGAGATTATTTCAAACCTAATTTTCCTAGAGTGAAGATACAAACAGTTACACCAGAAGCAGATGTTGGGCCTTTCTCACCCCTCCAAAATGTGGTTTGGCATCCATCCAGACTGAGTCTATGGGGAAAAAGAGAAAATTATATTTAATTTTAGCTTGCTTGGTTTCCTCCTTTCAAAATCTCAATGAATGTGCAAGAAAAAAACCCATCCCTTTTCCCTCTGCTTACACGGGGACTAAGTATCTTGTTGCACACAGATGGAGTACAGGCAGGTTGGGACGTGAACGCTTTTCCGAGTCCACATTATCATTATGTGGCCCAAAATCTGGCATAAAATGCTATCTTTTCCTTTTTGCCCTCTTACCCCTGTCTCTGTCAGTCACTTGTCTAGTGTGTTGGTTGGAAGTAACAGCCAAGAAACAGAGGTGGCAAGGACTGCGCCTAAACCACCAGTTTGGGATCCTGCCTCTGGTCCACCTCCGTTGACCTGCCTGGGGGTGGTCACTGAGACTTGAGAGAAGCCCTGAGAACATCTCTTGTCCTCTGCCTTCAAGCTGCTATGATTTTCCCTAGCTCTTATTTTTTGAAGCAATGGTCCTTTTCCACCTTGTGGTGTTTGTGCAGCTTTACATATGACTGGAAGTAAAATCTCAGCTATACAGCATGGGTACAAAAACTAGATCTCTTGCTGGTACTGCGGTCTCCTGAGGGTGGTGTGTGTTCTCTATCAAGAGTAGCTTCACCGAGTTTAGTTACACTTCATCAGAATTCGTGTAGGTGACAGAAAAATTGAGCTCATAATCCCTGGTATTACAACCTTGTAGAAAAGAAGATCCTGTTCTGAGGTTCACTGTGAATTTTGGTTTCTGCTGCTCAAATATATCTTTCTTCACCTGCTTCTAGTAAATGAATCTTATGATGGTAAATCCCACTTGTGCTACAACCGTATTTAAAGTCAAATTACCATAAAATGCTACAGTTGAACAGTTTTAGTCCAGATAACCACACATGGAAAAAAATCCTTAAGGATTTCATAAAACGTATTGTGGAGATGCCTACCAATTTTTTTTCTAATCGGTATTTGTTGTTCATGCAAATGCTACTGAAAAGTTGCCATCATAACTGAACAACAAATCCTTTAGGAGGTAAGAGCCATAAATATATACTGGGAAGGGAAGGAGCGGTGAATACAAATGATCATGGGTGAATATGATCAATACAAAGCATCAAGTGCTGGTTTGAGAATCAAAGGCAAAACTATGGAAATACCACTGTGCAACTGGGGTTGTTTTAACTGCGCTGCCAGGAAGTTATCTAGAGGCATTTGAAGACCAACCCAGTAACAGGAAATTAATCAAAAGCATTTTTGAGCAGATCCTCAGCTGGTGAGTGGTGCTGTGGCTATTTATACCACTGAACTACGGCAATTTACCCCCCGTTAAGGATCTGCTCAGATGTCAGATATTGGCCACTGCCAGAACAAGTGACCTTTCTGCACAGTACATTAAAAAGAGAACAAAAAGATGGAAATTCCCATTTTCCAAGTGTGGTCCAAATAAACCTCTGTGCTCTTGTTAAACCAGCTGTGTTGAAGAGGAGTGATTATAACAAGCCTTTTTTTTTTTTAGCCTGCACCTGTCTCTCCTTCCGCAGCTGAGGACACACTGGAATCTACTTCCCTATAGACCTGATCCTGTAAAAGCTTCAGGTGGAAATTAAATTTATCATTATCTACATCTGTTTTTACTTAACCACTTGAGGGGAGAACCCACCTGAAGGCCAGCAGTTACTGGAACATGCAGTATCTAGTCACCCACAGTGAAGAAAAGCTCCCCCATTTCTCCACCCCCAAATAGATGAGATTTCTTTTTAGTTTTCATTCTTGTGGCCATCAAGATCTTTCAAAGGAGAGAGGATCAGCTTTGAGCAGCCTTGCGTTGACCGTTAGCTGCAGTCAGTCTCTTGAGAAGGTGGCAGCTTCACTCCCACCTAGGCAGAAAGGTTCCCTCTCGCTTTAGGCACAGCCACACGGATCAAGGCAGTAACTCCATTTTAGCAAGAAATATACAGGAAAGAAGTGTGCCAAACTACTGCGAAAAACATGCAAGTGTGATTTTTCTGAGGAATTTAAGACTTTCCTAGAGCAAAACTGGGTTCAGCATTGTCCCTGGAGAAATGGGGGACTGCAGAACTGTCATTTTCCCTCCTAGAGTATCCCTTTAGTGTAAAAATATTTAAAGTCCACAGAGTGCCATGAGATATTCCCTTATTCATTCTATGTAAACAAGCAGTGGCATTTCTAAAGTGTGTGGGTTTCATTTGAAGTATCTCCCCTCTTTCATAGGAATAACTTTTTTTATACTTGATTATTTTGCTCAGGTAATGGGCATTATTGGCATTTTTTTTTGATCCAAAAGTATTGGATTTTTCTGCTTTTACAATGTGATGCCTGGAAACTGACTGGCACTGTATAAGCAAATTATTCTTTTTACAGTAAGCCAGACTTCCCACAGAATCTGTATTTCTGGGGAAGAAAAAATCAAAGTAGAACTTGAATTATTTTGTGACAAGATGCTGTATATGACTGAAGCAAGATGGCATGATGCTTACTGAAAATTACTAGCCAAAAACATGTTTAGCACTAAAACATGTCAAAACAGGGTAAGAATAATAAATTATTGTCAAACAAAATGCTGATTCATTTTGACCCAAAATGTCACACTAGGTTTTATCATATGGCAGTTAGGTATAACGTTCTAAAAAGATCAATTTTCCAGGGGAGTTGTACCTATTTCTGTTGTAGAATAATTCTACTCTTGTCACTGCCTACTTGAAATAAGAATGAAACCAGATTTTTCAGAATAATATTTTTAATGCAAACAGTGCAAATGCATTTAATGCAAACAATATCCCCAAAAAGGTCTTGCCACAGAACAAAACCCAAATTAAACAAGAAATTTGGAAAACTGTCTTAAATATTTTAACAGATAAGTTTTAGAAAGATGCTAGATTTAGTGAGGATTTTTTTGCCTCCTAAAAATACTTATTAAGGTATTTTACAATGAGTGCCTCACTGTTATTGAAGATAGATTTTTTTAATTTCAAGGCAGTACTGGAACTTTGTGTAGTTTGATTCTCTGTCATCTGGGTTTTGAGCAGAATTACATCCACAAGTGCAGCCGTTCAGGATTGCGATTGCATGATAGAAAATGACTGCTTTTGGCATACTAATCAGCCAGTGAACAGGGTCCATAAAAACTAGGGATATGAACCAGAAAATGTTATTCATTAATTTTGTTTATGGTTATTTAATTTTAATTATAATACTTTAAAGCTATTTAAATCTACAACTTCATCATATGTAAGTTAATGTAGCATATTTTGCACAAATAATCCAGGCCTGGTAATACAGATCACTACAGAGCCTGTAATTAAATCTTTGATGAGAGTTTCAAAGTGATTTTTAAATGTGCACATGGCTTATAAAAAGTGCTTTACAAAAGCTCTACTTCTGTTTTCATGACTTCACAAATGTTTCTCTGGCATTGTCCAAGTTTAATTTTCATTCAAATTGAAAATGGAAATGTTTGCAATTGAGGAATTGCCTTGCAAATAAATATTCTCTGTAGGTAGGAAAACCAATTAATTTTCACCCCTGTTTTCCTGCTTAAGTGATAATAAGGAATATTTTTCTACTATTAATGCTGTTATGCCTTGCAGAATAGGGTGTTGGTGATACCCATTTCAGGTGTTTTCTTTTCTAAAGAGATGGTGCAGGGTCTGATCTTAAAGCTGTAATTTTCGCACCATCACGATGGTTAAAGAGAAGTTGGCCCTGCCACTGACAACAGAATAAATCTCACTGCTGTAAGCACCTTGGGGGAGGATTTCATGAGCTAGAGGACAGTTTCTCTGCCATTTGTTGGGTTTTATTCTGTAGGAACCAGTGCGCACCGTTTATCCGTTACTCTCATCACAGGTTTGGTTCACATCCGTGCCTTCTCAAAGAGCAGCACCCTTGCAGGGATCCATCAGGAATGGTGTCAGCAAGCCCTCTGGCCCACCTGCACCTCTGACAGCAGAAAAATGGGGTGGAAGGTTTGTTTTTTTTTTTTCTGGAATAATTTCCTTGTAATTGAATTATATGTTTAAGACAGGCTTTAACTGCCTCATGTTACAACATAGGAGCTTGCAGCTTTCCAGCGATAAGCAGGCTGGCTGTAGGCAATTAGAAAACCTCAGGGTTTTAAGAGTCTAGTCACTAAAATACGTTACAGCTCAAGTCATTGTTTAACAATCCGAGTCTCTTACAGCTGTGAAACACTCCCATCATCAAGTAGGTCTCTGGGACTCCCTCAGGAACAGCACGCTCTAGATATTCAGCTGCTACGAACAAAAATAAACCTCTTTGAAGATTTATTTGCCATCACATTGTGCGAGGACTTAGAAAGGCTGAAATATTTTAATAATTAATCTCTGTTCATCAAATCTTGTCATTCTTAACAAAACTCCAAAATAGCTGTGAGTTGACTGTTGATGACACCAAACTCTGTACACAGGTATCAGTTTTGTGGTTAAGATATGCCACAGACAAGACATGCCTGTTGCAATCAAAACAACTCCTGCCTGTGCAGAGAAACCAGAGAGCATTTCATAACTCATTATTATTTATGCTCTTAGCTATCGTGGAGGCATAACAGCAGAACTTTAATGGCTATTGATCACAAACCTCTGTTAACCAGTATTAAACCTTTTTCGTTCATGGTCAAACAGCTTATGGTACTGACACATAGTGTTTGTCATCACCACTGTGGTATTATACTAGCAGCAATAATCACTGCTATTAGAAGTGACCAACTCATAGAAATACTCATTGTAGAAGCTTGGTTGGAAAAATATCTTAATGCCTGATCAAAAACTCAACAGAACCTGTAGATCTTTATTTCAGTGGGATGCAAAGAAAACCCATTTTTCTTCTCTCTTTTCTGAGCTGCTTGTTTTAAAGTAGTAACTGTTTCTATTTTTTTTCCTCCAGATTTTTAATTTTTATTGCTGACCTAACAAGAAAGGAAATAAAAAACAAATTCAAGGAAAATTTGGCTGTAGTTAAAACATTCCTTGGTCGTGCTTATAAACACTGGATAAATTAACAGCAAACATGTTGCACAACTTAGAGGTGAGTTCTTAATGACTTAAAGATTTTTCAGCTGGCAAATATTTCCAAACAAAGGGACCCCAACATATTTCTTTAGACTAGTTTTCCTCATAGTATTCTTTCTATTTTATAAGCAATGTTTTGCTCCTCCCAGCCTTCCACCCTTCTTTCTTGAGCCACCCAGAGACCATTAATGCTACATCTGTGATGTTGCACTAGTCTGTGATGTGCAGTCAGCAGAAGAAAAGGTTACTGCATGTGGGAAAACACGCTCGGTCTCTATACGCACAAATACTGCAGTGTGCGCTTCAAAGGAAGAGCCGTTTATTGCCAGCCAAGTGCATGGCTATTGCATGAACATCCTAATGATTCTTTGCTCTTCTAGGAGACAAACTCTTCCAGACTTCATGAAAACTTTGCATCAGCATTTCTTAATATCCTCTGTCAGAGGGACAAAAAGCCCTGCAATCATTTAGGGAGAAAAACCTTATCCCACTTCAGAGACAAGATAACTTTTGGGGGTGCAGAGGTTAGATCATCTTCCCAAATCGATACAGTATGGGAATGAGGAATAAAAAGTCCTAGCCCAAGAGTTATTTTCAAGGGCTTTTATTTTCTTTTGAAGCACGAGCCAAAGCCCATTGCAGGCTTCTGTGGAAATGTTCACATTAACATCAGTATTTAATTTTTCTGAGTTTTGTATCTATTTGAAGAAGGACAAAGAATAATGTTAAAATTGCTATAAACCATTAAATATATTTCGACCTGCCCTTGAATTTTTTTTTTTAAAGCTGTGTAGTTTTGACTATGGTTTTATTTATGCCTGTTGCTGCAAGTAGGGATGAGAGCCCGTGCAGTGCATATGCAGAGCGACAAGGAGACTCCTGCAGTAGCCCTGCTGACCTCACCTTCTTTCTTAGTGCAGTTTTCCACCAAGTTTTCTGTAGCTTCTTATTTTTTATTTAATTATTCCCTTCCAGAGAAGATTTTTTCCTGTATCGCTAGTTCCTAGAGCTTTCTGTCTGATTTATTTTCTATTTTCAGTACTCAATGAAGAAGAAAAACAATGTTAGTCTTTGGTGGCCAGGGAAAATAACAAAAGTTCACGAAGGTGGTCTCCAGATGATAGAGCCCTTGCCGAAGCAATCACGCTGTTCTGCGTTTCCCCCGACGAGGGAGAGAATCTACGACAGCATCAGGGCTGGCAAGTTGCAGGTAAGCTGCCTTTACTGACTGCGCTAAGAAATCATCAGCACAAACACATTCCAGCTTTGGCAGTATTCAAGTAATGGCTATTACTGCTCCAGGGAGGAAATAATTAAAGCCATTTCTTGACTCTGACAGTTTGATACTGGTGGTTTTCAATAGCAAATTACCAACATCTGTACAGCAAAATTCAGCTACTGCAGCAATTATTCAGCAGGGCTAACCACAGAGGTGCTAGGACTTTTTCATTTTCTACATGTCCCCTAGTTAGATGTGACCTACAATTGAGACCTAAACTACACACGATGGCAAACTAGGTCTCTTGTGTTAGAAATGTAAATGAAACCATATGAAAAGCTTAATATTCTGTGAAAAAAACAGTGGCGAATGCATCAAAGACAGAAAATGAAAGACTGGAAAGGCATCTGAATGGGTTTCTTAATTATATAACAATTTCAAGTTTCCAGAGCAATTCAGAAGTAAAATTTATACAATTCAATCAATTCCACAAAAATGATGGCTTTTCATTCCCACATACTGTTATAACTGTCTTGCATAGTAAACAAAAAGAGAGTGTGACTGTACAAGCTGAAAACTCACATCTACAGCCCATAGAAAGCAACAGAGCACTGCAAATTTTTGTTGCTGGTGAAAGAAAAGGGTAGCAAAGAAGTTAAATAAGCTATGTATATCTTTCTTTAACTCAAATACTTCTTTTTCAACGCTAGCTAGAAAATATAAATCTGAGCAGGAATGAGAGGCTGTGATATGAAATACACTTCTAAGAGAGAACTGGGTTTGGATTGATAACAAAAATACTGCCGTGTTATTCCACTGCTTATGTTGTAACTAAGTGTCTGTCAGGGCTGTATGTTATAATCCACTTTGGTCAAGGATTTATTGATGTATAAAACTTAAGTTTAGTTTGGAAATTGGTACTCTGTCTTCAGCTCTGTTTCACTGTTATCTAACCTTCAGAACCTGATCAAGGCACGGTACAATTGCTGTAAAAATACACAGTCGTTTTAAATTAGAGCTTCAAACTTCAGAAATCTTTTGGGTGGCCTGGTAGGGGCTAAAAATAGCTTGTACACCCCTCGTCTGATAACTGAGAGGCTTTAAAATATCGCTGGAATCTCTGGTTACTTTGGCTGAACAGTGACTGCAGGACAGACACAAGAAAGAATATGCTGATTTCTAAGATCACGAAGTAATGAATGCCTCATTTGCAAATATTTGATCCGTGTCAGTGTAAAGATAGAAGTATAATCCGTTGCAAAATCACCAGCCTGCCTGTTGAGAATTGCTCTACATGGCAGCTTGTCCTGGGTCCATAGCTGGGTGGAACCCGCACTAATCCTGCCTCCAGCTACTTCACTGCCAAGGAAGGAGAAGAAAATTATTATCATGCATCAGCCTCTTCTTGCTGTGTAGTTACCAACGCATTGGCACGTAAGGGCAGATCCTCAGCTTTAGGAGATTTGCAGTGAAGATTTTATACAAACTGTGCAGTGTGGGACAGCAGACAATTAAGGAGGAGTTGGAACTGAGCCAAAAAATGTTACATGACTGAATACACAATTTGTTTTCATGTCTTTATTTCCTCTTTTAACATTTCCACATAAATACTATTTCTAATAAGTAATAACTTAGTACTTCTGCTACAAAATAAGCACATGGGGTTAGTTAAACTGTAGAAACTTGTAAGCACAAAGCGTAAAGAGAGGGTGTATAAAAGACAATTTTCTTTCATTTCAGTTGTGTTAGAACCATTGGAAAGGAAACAGTAGTAAATTAGACTTTTAATGCTGCTGATAGGTTATAGTCTTTATGGCCCTAATCAGCTGACTAGGATGTGGCAAAAATCAGCTATAGACACTGGTCAATTAAACCCTTACTTCCCTTTAGAGAAGAGAGAAACATGTGCTTGAACTCCTAGGAAATCTGAGCAAGTTGCTCAGAATTAGATCAGTTTAATTTAGATATTGATATGCAAGTGCCAATCAACCTAATAATGCATTTAATCAATTGAAAACAGTTATATTTTGAAAGTGGTAAGGAAGAGAGCATCTCAATGTAGTGATGCATTATCGTAACTATAATACAGGAAATAGGTCACTGAATTTTTTGTGGTAGTACAAAATTCAAGAGCTGTGAAGAGAAATTAAATGCAAACTAACTAGACTGGGAAATATTTGTACAGTTTTGAAAAGGAAGGGAAGCTGCTCCGTATGCAGTCAGATGTACATTATAGAAGAAAATAGCTAGGTGAATATTTATTTTCACTCTTAATCTTCATTTGACATGAATGTGGACAGAGCAAGTCTAGATATTATATTCACATCAGTAGCACCTTAAGACATTGTGATGACTTATTGCAGTGAGACATGAATCAATATTGATTGGCCACTTACTTACTTTAAGGCTACTTAATTAAGAGTAATATGATGGCACGGCTTCCAGGCAAATCCACAGTGTCTTGATTTATGAACGTGTTTGAGGGAAAGGGGTAAGGATGAGGTGTACCAGTTATCTTCATTTTGCAATTGAGATTTTTCTCATGTAAGGTTAAATTAAGAGTTTAAAAAGAGGAACTGAATGAGTGCAATAAATAAACTAAAAGGACTGTTTTGTCAGTATCTAGGCTGCTTGAGAGGACTTTTGGCTTCTTACCAGGGTACCTAACTGTCTTATTGCCTGTCAGGGTCATCCTGGAGCATCCAGCATGAATCTCTCTAATGTTAATGATAAAAGAAAATTACTTCCCCGTAACTGGGGTTGGGAGTGAGCATAAGTTGCATCACTGTTTTGTCACGTTGGTCTTTTGTTTTGTGTTTCTGGTGAATGTATTTAATTCCACAAACATATCAAATTGTAGCTATTTATGGACAATATCTCCATTTGGGGAAATCCACCAAGCTAATTTGAAGTGTATTTTTTTCCTAGGAATCTATATAATCCATTCCTTATTTGTACCTACCTCTTGATGCTTAGGGAGCAGTCATTTATTTTTTATCAGGTTGGTTTAGGCAGCAAGTTGTACTATATCTGACAGCCTTGTGTATGTTTGTTTGACTGGAGCCATGTGCAATTTGCAGAGCAGAGAATCCAACCCACTGTGTCACTAACGAAACCCTGGGGCTTTGCACCTCCATATCTTTCTGTTTCTCAACAGCCAGTGAAGAGGAAAAGTAAGGGAAATCTCACAGAATGAATGCCATAAGGAATTGTTTCTCATCTGCTCATATTTACACAAAAATAAATATAGAGAATTATGCCTTTAAAAGTTCAAGACTTTGAATGGAGGTTTGTGCTTAGCAGGCATAAGTCAAGAAGTCACTTTCAACAGAACTGGGTTTGTTTTTTATCATCACTTGCAATATCCTGAATCTCTGCTAGCTATTGCAAACAGTTTGGTGAGCAAGCAGATGAGATGTCAGAGGACAAAGTATCACTCTCTAAGGGGAAAGTCTTGGACCTCGTTAAGATAAAGGCAAGATGTAGTATAGAAAAGTGTGATTTAGGCAGTGAGCTGATTTTTTTATACAACATTTCTCCAAAAGCAAGAAATAAACCTTAGAAAATATTTTTTTTACATCTGATGCTAGAGGAAACGAAACTTTTTTCATCTCCTTATACTAAATGATAATTTGTGTTTTCTGAATGTTATAAGTAAAGGCAGACAACTCCATAGTTTCTGGAGAATTTTACTGATGATCTTTTAATTGAAGTAACGATCTTGGCTGAAATCATCCACTCCATTCTGTTTTTTTATTTTTATTCAGGTGTATCAATTTCTAAAGACTGGCAGGCATCAGTTCCCTGTATTCAAAAGATTGAATTTTTAAAGGTTTTGAAGCTTAGAAGCTACAGAAGTGGCTGCTTGAAGTATTTCATCTTGGAGTTTTGTCAGGAGTCTGAAAAATTATGCTTTGTTTCTTGAGTCATCTGTAAGGGACAGTTAAGTTCTTCTAACGAAGATGTATTTGTAACGAGTTCTTGAGAATGAAAAATATTTTATTGGAGTATTCTTCACAAAACTCTTTGAATCACTCGCTTACTTTCTTATCCTTCACTCATTTTTTTCATCAAGTTTATGGCATCAGTGTTATGATTCTTTGAGGGACGGTGTCTCTGACTTTACATTTCAGGAAAGACCACGGTACAGTTGAGCTTATGAGCTTATCATGCCCTTGATGTGATGCTGTATCATATCACTTCTAGGAAAGTGTCAGTGTTCCTTTGTCAAAGGCTTCCTTTCCCTTTCTTAAAATCTGCACCAGGTTACGTCCAGTCTGTCGCTCCAACTGCAGAGCAAACATAGGGAAGGGAACAGCTGTTTCCCGTCTCCTTCTGGTCCTGGCCGTGGTTAAGGCACGATGGTATTAATTCTTTCTCTGGGATTGCTTTAGTGACTATGACAATAGAAATGTGATGTTTATTCATATATATGAAGATAGAGGAAGAGCAATTGTGACACAAACCTTCAAAGATGAGCATATGTAACTCTCTGCAGCTCTGTGTTAGTGCTGGAAGAGTGCGTGGCCATGCTCTAGCAAACGTTTGCACAGAGATTTAACTGGGCAGACGCCCCCAGACTTTTGTGTGGGCGAAAACATTGCTGTCTTGTGATCTGGCATTAACACAGACAACACTAATAAATTGCAGTACTTGCTGAGATGTTTCCCTGACCTATTAAAAAAGAAAATTATATAAAGTAATATTTCTCTCCACTGCCATCTAGTGAAGTTATTACACTGTGTAAAGGCTTTGATACTCTCAGTTGAGCATTATAATAGCTAACTGTATTTTAGTAGCACACAGGACTTTGTGCAGAAAATAGAGTTCGAATGCAAAGTAGCTAATATTCATTCTTAGGGTAATAGCAAACAGTACAACATAAATGAGGTATAGTAAATTTAATCAATGGTTACGATGATAGAGATACCCAAAAGGGTTTACATACATTATCAGAAGAGCAGAAGTGATTGGTAACACCTAGATTCAAAACACAAAGTTTTAAACAAAGCAAGGACCAAATCCCTGCAGGCTGGTGGAATGGTTTAAATTCAGGTTTGTTTTTTTTTCAGAAAATACACAGGTTTCCTTAGGGATGGAACCAATACAAGTTAAAAAATAAAAATGCAACTCTTGTGGCGAATTTATGATTTCTGTTTTGTGAACCATCCTTAGAAGACTTTAAGCTTTAGATGAAGTTACTGTCTGTTTACTGAAGGCTTCCAGAACCTTAGAGAAAGTTTATTCTTACGTAGCATATCCCTTCACTAAGGTCTGAAAGGGACCCGAGAGGTCGTTTGGGCATTGCCCTGCCCCAAATCAAGCTCATAATCAAGAAAATATTACTCCCTTCTTCATTTTCACATATTTTTCAGAGTGTTGTCATACAGCCCCTCAGTTTTCTCTAGCTTGAGCAGCTCTAGTTAACTCCGTCCTTTCAAATACATCTCTGATCATTCCTGAACCACCTCTTTTTGTGTCTCATTTATCAGTCTGCATCTTTTACTTCGAGTCCATATCTTCAAGTCCACGGAGTGATGCTCACCAAAATCCTCACTGAAGTTCTTTGGCCTAGAACTTGAATGACACTTTTCAAAAACAAGCTTTTGAGATTTTCAATAATCCCCAGGTTGTGTTGGGCAAAACACACTGTGGGTGTGCTCTGATGGTTTTACTGCTTCCACTGCCGGGACAGGCACCTAACCAAGTTATGCTGGGAGCACATTGCACCTCTCCATTTCTGTTCAGCTCAATGAGACTGATTTTTGTTTAAAGATCCTTGGCTATTTTTGTAACATACAAGTAGGTCAACCCATCTTTTCCCGATAGTGGAAATAGCTAAAATAGGCCATACAGCTCTAAAATCATTACTGCTTTCATGTATCATTTAGTGAGCAAAATCTCTCTCAATACTCTTGTGAAAGTCATCTTAAAATCAGAAACTGTTCCTAACACAAGAGACTAAAATTAAGTTGAGAAAAGACATAATATTAACATCATGATTTAGAAGAAGGAAAAATCAAGACAAGTGAAAACCAGATCCCTTTGGTGGCTAAAATCTGTATTTCCATTGCCATAGCTGAGCAGTATTCATTTACCATCTTTCCATTTCAGTTTCACGGGTGTGATGGAAAAGCCCTAATTCATGCAAGGCTGATCCATCCACTTCTCTGTGTAGCTTTAGTACCAGTGTGGTGGTTTGTTTATCTGTTTTTCACTTTTGTTCTACCAACCTTATTTTCCACAAAATCTACTAGGCAACATTTACTGGCAAACTGTGTGTGTATCCTTCAGCCCTAACTGATTAAATATTATCTTAAAATAGAAAGGAAAGATGAGTTTATATTTTAACTTGGGGTTAACAGCTGAAGTCTGTACTTTCAGGCAGGAACTGTACATGTACAGACTTGCTGTATTTTCTGAAGTTGTGGAAAGAAAGTGAAGCAAACTGGTCATCTGGCAAATAACAGACAAGTGGAATAAGTTTCTGGTTATTATTTATTTTGGAGGAAACTATTTTTTAAAGTCTTCCATTGAACCATGTCATAAAGTGTAAATTATAGAACAAAATTTCTTAACTTTGCTGAAATGTTTGGGAAATTCAGGAGACGTTGAATAATCTGATGTTTGTAGTTCTGAATGAGCTTGCTATATTCAGTAATTGGAGCCATATTTAAAGAAAAGAAAAATCTTTTCTTTAGTTTACTGAAGAAAGGCTAAATAGGGTTGAGTTGTAGCCACTACCCCCCCGAGCCAAGCTAAGTGACTAAGAGAGGAGTTGTTTTACCTGTCTCTTGAGACAATGAGTAACTGTATTCTAAATAATCTTAAATCACAGTCTGCCCAGGCATATTTACAGTGTGCCAGGGCAGCCAGACAATGACCATGTTGCTAATTATAAGTAAGCAGTTTGTTCATTGGCAACTTCAGTACTGATCTTTTGCTGAGTAACATTTAATTTCCAGCCAAATTGCATTTAAGCTTCTTTGTTCAAGGAGATCCTTTCCTGAGTTAGAAGCAATGACATTTGAACACTTAATTGCATATTGCCATAATACTGACACTTCATTTTTACTGGAAAAATACACTTCTGAGTAGAAAACTTCAACCAGTGCATTACTTTTTATTTACAGTTTCATCCAAAGTGTTGCAAGTTAATGGCATATAGAGAATCTACAGTGTGGTTCCAAAGCAGCCCTATTATTAATAAACAGCTAAGAAAATACATTATGTACTTAAAGGTATCAAGCACATCAGGGGTAAGAAAGAAATTGAATTACTGTGGTATTGCTTGGTTCACATTGTATTCTCAACCAGAATTTTAATTCCTTATTTTGAAGTTGCCAAGTAAGGTTTTAGTATTAAAAAAGCTCTCTTTTGTTCTTTCCATGATGGCTTACACTGGACCTCATGTACTCCAAGCTCTTTTCTGTTTCCCCAAAGAACATCAGAGCTTGTGGACATTCCTACAGCTGATGAAGCAATGCAAATTGCCTTTATGTCTCAGGCTAGAAAGCAGTGTGGCAGACGAAATGGCATGCCCCCTTTTGAAAAGTCACAGGGAAGAAAAACTCCATGAGTGCAAAGCCACTTGTTCTTCACTTTGAGTAAGCTGCTTGATGGATAGGTAGCTATAGAAGAAGGATGAATACAGGGCACTTTATTGAGACACAGGAAAGTTCAAGATTGATTACATACCCTGGTTTTGCATAGTGATGCTTCTACACATGCTATTAAATCCAGAGTGGAGAACAAAGGTAAAATACTGTAGGATGTGCTGAATATGGCTTTACCCTCACTTCTAATGCTGTCTGCTTTTCATTGTGTTATTACTTCCATACTGTAAAAATGTTCTGTTGAAAAGATGAATCAAGCTGATCAGGTATATGAATATTCAGCTATGCAGAATTACTGCAGCTGGATTTCATAAAGCAATACTACAGTTTCTCATTCTGCCAGTAAGTCGAATACTGTTCTATTTCCACAAGAAAAAAAAGTAGTGAAACTGGGACATCAAGAATAATCTTTAAATAGTTTCCCAGTGAAAAATATATCGATTTTACTTCTAGCTCCCAGTAACATATAGTACCTGCAGAAACGGCTTGTTTTCAGTCAAACTTTTTTAATCACGTGTCAAAACAGGTTTGAAGTTTTGTTTGGTTTTTTCCTTAGAATTCATCCTGGCCATTACAGCATCTCTTCCTGCTTTCCAGTAGAGTAGTAATCGTATTCCACCTTGTACATAGGGTCTCCATTATATGTAAAAATGGTGGATGCATATTAAAAAAATGTAGGGAGACGGGAGAAAGATTTAAGTTACAAACTTTGAAGGTGATTCTGTCACATAAGAACAGTGTCAGACCCAAGATCCACCTCGCCCCAAACCCTGTATCAATACTTAGGAAGAGTATAAGTATACACAAGCAAATAGTGATATTTCCCCTGAATTCTTTCCTGGCATCTGTTGCTACACGGCTTGGGATCTTCCTGAGCCAGAGGTGGTGCAGGCTTGATCCAACTCTTGGTGAATTTTTCTTCCATTAATTTTCCCACTCCCTCTCTGAATTCAAGGAAACTTTTGGCGTTCTGGTCCTGACTCTCCAACAACCTCAGTACACCTGATTTCAGTGGGTTGCAATCCGGGGCAACTTTGGGGGTCCTGACCCTACTGAAGTTGACTGACTTCCCCTGACCAGGACTCCATGCTTGCTTCCACACGCACAGATTGTACAGGCTGTCAGGGAGCCCGGTCCTTCTGAAGGAATGGTGTAAAAGTAAAGACTGCTAGGGAGACTTATTTGCAGTCTTCTTGTCTTAGACTCTTGGTGGACTTAAAAGTAATGTCATAACAATCACTTCATATTTGTAGAGAAAAGCAGAACTAGTTTGCAATATATTATTGTGCAAATTTGTTTATGGTTTCCATTTTCTTTCCATTTACTGAAAGAGTAAGATGATTAAGTAAAAATTTTTTAAAATACAAATGAGTATTTTTTCCAGGAAGAAGGCATAGAGATATTGCTAATAAGAGCAGATTCCTTTGATGTCAGGCCTCATGCTGCATAAACTTCATGGACCCATCGTTAGTTCTTGTCATCTCTTAGGGTCTTTTGGCTTGGCGCCAAACAATTGATACAGTAGAGAGCTTCCAGCTAAAATAACAGCCTCTGCATCTTTATCTTCCCATCCATCAGATTGTTGGTGGAAGATAGGGCTAATTTGTCACCTTACCCACTTGGAAAAGTTTGATAAATGGCTTAATTAGACCTTTTTTTTTTTTAAAAGAAATCATATTTCTTGAGAACTAGGGGTTGGGAAAACAATGGCTAAGGATTGAATTAGAAAAAGAAAATATTTTTTCTTCAGTACAGATCAGAGGAAACAGGACCATTATGCAAGCATGAGGAGAAGTGGAAAGAGTACAGTTGGCTGGAAGGAGTTTCAAGGTAAAAAAACCCCAAACCTAACACACAAGTGTTCTGTGAGCCATGCAGTTACCCAAAGACTGTGGGCAGACCGTATCTCATAGAAACATCAACCTGCAGAGTGCCATTTCAAATATGCTGCCCCCCAAATTAGAGTGCACTTAAGCCTTTGTGTTTAGATCTCTAAAATAGATAACAAGGCACCATTTTGCCTAAAACCACATCTAAATATATAATTAACTACCTCTGTTTAATGCTTTTTAAATTTTCCAGTGTGTCATCTATACTGAAGGGAACTGTGCTTTCCAGGAGGCTCCTGGGGTTAGTGCCTATGCCAGTCAAAGCAAGAACTTTGCTTCAAGTCTCATTCTTTAGTTTTGGGACAAAAAGGGGCTGGTCCAAGGCCCCGTGCAATTCTTCTCTTGATGGGTCAAGGACTGAGCAGGTCTGGATCACAGTTTTTGAATGTTCCTGCTCAGAACATGCTAAAGGTAAAAGGATATTTGCATTTTCTCCTTTTTTCGTGAGGTCATTTCATGGCTTATGAATCAAAAACCTATGTGGACTAGAATCAGTGAGTTTGATGCTTTTCAGTCATTCAGCCAGAAAAAAAGGGAGAGAGAAGCCAAGTAAAGTTCTTCTCTAGACTGTTGTTTCAATCACCAAGTCTGAATAATTATCGCCCCACTTCGCGTGCATAATTATGACATGTATGCACATGTATTCACACATGTGGATGTGTCTGTGACAGCTGGCAAATCTTAGCAAGTTAGATATGTCTGGACTTTTATTTCTAATTATCTTTCTATGTAACTATTCCATTTGGGTCACCGAGGAAATATATTTCTCCTTTCTCTGGTCTGACATAAATTAACAAGGCAACAGACAAACTGCATTCTCCTTTTTTTGATAAACTGTCCAGAGATCGGATGTAATTCAGAAGTAATTTTAAAACTGTTTAACCTCTGGGCAGAAACTTATTTTAGTAAGGAAAAGACAAATATTTTTCAATTAAAAAGATTTAGAATCCCTTTCTCTGTAGTACACTAATCTGAAATGACACTGAGGGGTAATAAGCCTGGTACAAGTGCTTCCCCAAGGAAATGTCTTATCTTTTGCACGAAATTAACTGTGTCTTTCTCTCACACATCCTAAAGCTGTCAGTTTGGGCATTCTGTGTAAGGAAACTTCTGATTTAAAGTTTCTGAGAAGAAAGGCAAAACAAATCTGTTTAAACAATAATGACCTCTTACGCCCCAGTCTCCACAACCCTTTCTGAAGTGAATAGTCATTAACACTAAATCATTAATACTTCTGGAAGGGTCATGGGGACAGGTTGTGGGAGTAGCCTCTGCGTGGGCCTCATATGTGTAAATGCACAGCGGCAAATGCCAGGATAAAGCGACGATGAATCGGGATAACAGAGAGGTCTGCATAAGGGCACCATTAAAGAGAGTTTTGCTGGCCAGCCTCCAGGCAACCAGGACAGTTACAACCAGAAATGACGACGTGTTACTGATCTGTCCTGACTCCTGGGTGGCCTCTCTCAGACCCAGTAATCACAATACATTGGAAGTGTTCTCCATTTCTGCAAGCCAAGGTCACCAAAATGGGACCTTGCTGACCCAGTGCCAGCAAGCGCTGTCGTGCTCCTGGCATGGCTTGCAAGGTGGGATGGTGCAGCTCCACAGCTCAAGAGCATGAGCTCTTGAAATGTGGGTGCAGACACCTCACAACCACTTGACGTGGAGTTTGGTACCTTCCCCACACCAGTTTGCAGTCTATGAGATGCATAATAAGTCATCAGAAGCCTTGCCTGGGCTACTCTTGCTCTGCTCTTCATTGCTGCTTTCACCTGGGACTGTGGCAGGAGGGCCGCGCTGACCTCCAGCTCAGCAGATGTTGTTTGCAGAGCCAGTTTTGCAAAAAATGCCTCGTGCTATTCTGCGTCAACCTGCTGTTGACATCAGTTGCAAAGTGCCCTGCATTAGTGTTTGTAGGTAAGTGCTTTAAGTTGGGGTTTGTTGTAACTGTGGGACGTCTCTAATGTAATAGGGAAAAATGATGTAAAAAAGCATCTCACGACCATTTGATATTCCTGGCTATAGTTTATTTCTTTGTGCAATCTTTTTACTATCTTCTGTTAGAAAATCAAGACCAGTACCCTGCAAACATTTTCCACCTCAGGGAGCAATTTGACACACCCTGACTCACATGAGCAGTGTAATGGTTATTGCTGGACCCACTGTTATGAGTGAAGCTATTCATGCGCAGGTTTACAGGATCTGGTCCCAAGATGGTAACTGCCCATGTCACTAGTGAACTGAAGATAGATAAATTGTACTTGCAGCTTTAGATCTTCACTAGGAAATCTGATTTATCTAATTGCAGAATCCAAAAGTTCAACAAAGTGGCTACACATTGGGACATGAAAAGTGCATTTACAGGATTATTTTTGCATTGAAGGGAGAAGAAATCAAGCATTTCCTTCTGTATAAAGAAATGTCTTAGACATGAGGAAAAAAAGGAATATGTTGATCCCTGTGTTGTTGATTTGCTATTTTAAAGTAAGTGAATATATGCAATATGTTTTACTGTATTTTAAAAATCAGAACTGTCAGAAATAAAGCTCACTAAGTCTAGAGTAATTCTTTTTGATTTAGAGCCAGTTGTGGATATTAATATTTTAAATTAATTCAGTATGTTTGAATTGTCCTGCTGCTTAGTTTACTTGGAAACTAAAACCATTTGTAACAAAACAGCTAGACTGGTTTTAAGTCAAACCAGCGTATAAGAATACGTAAAACTAATGGTGCAGCTCAGGCCATTAAAAAAGAAACTTCTGGACTATATAAATGACAGTGATTTCAATTTACATGCATTACAAACCGAACCTAAAACTCTACAGGTACTTTGAAAAGAAAAATAATTCTCCACACTTTCACCTTATGATTTGCAATTAAAAAATTGTCATTCAATTTAAAGGAAACTCAAGGGTCAGAGGATGAGATTTCTACAGATATTGAGCATCCAGGAGAACTGGCAAGAGTGGATTGGAACTAACTGGAAGTTTTGCAGCCAAGTCTTTTGTAAATCCAGACATATCTACAGCTTTTAGCCTGCCTAAAGGTGTTACGATATGGCACAGAAGCAAGCAGATTCCATATTAGTAAATTAGTGGTACAGGATGGAGACTAGAGCTAATGGAAGCCCTGATCATGAAGTGGACACACAGACTGGTAGAAAGCTTTAGGCATTTTCAGTATCACAGCTGTGCTGTGTTGTAGAACTAGAAATGATCAGTAGCTAGAAGTCGTATTTGATGTCCCGTATGAACATGCAGGAGTTAGTTAGTCTAATTATGACCAGGATACCTAACCTTCACATGGTCATTGATCTTGCAAGGTGTTGGTTCATTTAATGATTAGATTGTTCTTAAGCATTTAGGGAGATGAACTTGGTTTCTTCAAGTTATCAGGTGTCCTCTTTTTTTTTTTCAGTAGTGTACTACACATAGAATATGCTCAGATATTTTTTTACAAGTACATTTAAAACCATTTGCAAAATTATTGTAAATCTACCATAGTTTGTTTGTTTATACGTGTGGTCATATAACTTTAGAAGAACCTGTTGCATTGTCAGTAGAGATGAATAGCTAATAACCTGTTAAAATTACTGTGCAGAAGTCATATCTAGCAGTCTGTCCTAAGATGTGAAATGAAGCATACTTTTATTACTTCACCTTACAGTAAAGATATAGTGAGTTTTATTCAAACCAATTCTTAATTGTTTTATTTAGAGCCTGAGCTGAAATCCATACTCATAGACTTTTCAGTAAGGGTCTTCAAGATGATGCATTCATTTGTATCCAGTTGAAAAGTTTAGAGGAAAAACAGAAGCAAAGGGCCAGATTTATTGAAGCATAAAAAACTACACAAATGGATCCCAAGTGGAGTTCAGTCATGAGTAAAGACTTCAGGATTTGGTCATAGTGATGCCCTGCAGACTGCTTAGCTCTAGACCAAATTCACTTCTGGAAAGAGTAGGTGGAATCTGTCACATTAACGACCCTTTCCCTGAAATGAAGAAAATTGCCAACCTTCCACCTTCTCACAGCACAATAATCTTTGAACAGGAATTTTAGTTATGGGGAGCTCTTGCGTTGGGATTTTTCAGATAAATGGGAATTTTGTTTAAGTAAATGTGTATTATTAATGGTTTGGATCATGTGGGTGATGATAGCTATTTTCAGAGGGGAGAAAAATAACAATTAGGAAAGTGCTTCATTGTCTCTTTAATGAGTTTGACAGTAACAGATCTTCTGTTCCTCTGGTCTAGTATACTGACTGAGATAATCTTTGCCTCAAGTTTTTAGTCCATTACGTAGTACTACGAATTAAATTAACTACGTTTTATTTTCAGTACAGATTCTGGTTGCTCCTGAACCCACTGAGAACAGGGAAACACAGCGATGACTGGATATAAAACCAAGAGCAAGGACATAAAGCAGAGGATATGTACGTACTCAAAATGGTTTATATATGTTTGCTTTGATCTTTAAAAACGCAATGCTTATCACAAGTTAATAATTGCTTACCGGAACCAGATTTGCCTTTCACTGTAGCATCAAACTTGAGGTAATGATAGCAGCATGAAAAACAGCTTCTAAGTTGTTAATGCTTTGGAGTCTTTTGGCTTTTCTTTGTCCGTAGAACCAGAAATGAATGTATTATCCTTTCAAATTGATTTGATAAATCTCATTCCCTTTAGGATTAAACGTTCCTGAACATTTTTATGCCTCACCGAGCTCTTTCAAACAAACATAAATTAATTCTTTAGCTCAATTTCTGCTCATGAGACCTAATTCCCCTTGCCTCTAGCATTATTCTAGTCATGTTCATTTGTGCAAAGTGCCCATAATGTTACTCTTCTGATGTCTTACATACCTGCTTTGTGCACTTAAAGAGGTACAGAGATATGCGTGGCACTGAGCAGTGGGAAACGAGACTCAGAGTTTGATTATGCAGTGTCCTTCAGGGGCAAGTTGGATGGTTAGATGTCAAACGTCAATTTTAGATGCGAATCCAGGACACTTGTGCTTTATGTGAGCGCAGATGCAGGCTCAACCACTAGGTACTACCTGCTCTGTGATTTAGCATGTCTCCACTAAATTCAGGCTAAGCTGAACACGCATGTAGACAAGAGTTCACGCCTCATAAATACTCATACTCAAATATTTGCAAAATCGTTACTGGCACAACATGACTCAGCCCTCTTGAAATAATTGAGCCACCTGATTTATACCACTAATTTTCATTCACTGTGCTGTAAATTCCTGGAAGCTGACCCTGTTCACAACAATGTGATATAGAAAACAGAAATTGTATTTGTTTCTGCAGGAAACTGAAAATAATATCAATTTCTGAATGGCTCCCCAGTGGTGATCTCCATTTCTAGCTCCTTGGAAGGGTATCTTAACCAGCCACAATCCTTTTGTTGTCTGGCCCTCAGTCTCGGCAAAACAATTTTCTAAGGTGGCTGAGGTCAAAACATAAGAATTTCTATTCTGAGAGTTTGCTGTGAGATGGCTTATCTGAAGCCATTCTCCATTTTTCCTCTCTGCTTTTCTAACAGCCTACTATATCAAACCTGTATATTTACAGAAGAAACATCCCAATAAACAGTTCCTGTACCACATTCAATATTTGTATAGTAGCTTAAGAGGAGGTAAGTAGCTGACAAAGTGCATGAAGGTGATATAGACTTGATAGAAGGTGAATTCTTGTCCCAGCAAGTCTTTGTAAAGAAATTGGTGCTCAGGAAGAAGGAAGGAATGATCCATCCCAGCTCAGACAGAGCCTGAAGCACCTATATATTAGTTTAATAATTCATCTTTTCATGTTTAATCTTAAGTTATATGTCCTAGTGATGTAGCAGTACTTGAATGAGTGAGATGGCACACCAGATAATATGAAAAAAAAATTAAGTGAACAAGAACAAAACCACAATTTGTCCTTTGGGTTATGACTTATTTTAGAATTAACAGGGCTTTAAAGAAGTTTGTCTGCTTTTCCCTTCCTGTGTGTGGTATGTCATATAAACGGACTATGAATTCTCTGGTTCAGGAACAAGGCTTTATGTATGATATAGTACAGTTCTGAAGTACTGAGGTCTAATAGACAAAAACAGTATCTACTGTGAGATACATCTGACTTGTCTTTTACTTTGCATTTGACCTGACGTTTGGCTGCTGAACAGTCATCCGGTAATTGGACTTACAAAATTACACTCTCATTTCCTTTAGTGACAGGGAAACTGCTAAAGGAAGTCTCTGCCATACTCAGTTTAATTTAGATGATCATCCAAATGCACAGATGTTTGTTCCAGTCTCCTCTAGAAGAGGAAGTGGGACTCCTCCAAGCACACTGCTGTGACGTTTCCAGTACTCTGGACAGGGCAGGAGCCGTGCAAAAATGCTCTCCCTTGCACTAAAGCATTGCTGCACTGTTGGTATTAACTCAGCTCCAGTAAGGAGTGAAAAAATGAGGAAAAATGTTTTAAAGTAGCCTGAAAAATATATTTTTTTCAAAGTGGCTTGATTTTGTGATTTAAATGTAAAGTTTACATTATCTGCTATTCTAATCAAATTGATACATGCATTTCTAATTTGCATATTGTATTTTTGCATATTCTGGATCTAGTTAAATCTGGAAGCAGATAGATAAATGTAATTCCAAATGAAATTAGACAGAATTGAGCCATAACACTGAACTTCAGTGCTTTCATATACTGGCTTCCTATTAGATTTCATGTAGTAAGCTTAGAATTTGCCAGTGATGGTGACATCATGTTTATACTTAAGAGTTATTCCCTGCCATTGGTGCATTTTTATTAGTTATAAATTCAATCCTATTCCTGTTACATCTGTTATTAACTGAATGCTTTATATATTCAAAATTGACCTCCTAAACCTTTCCAGGTAAAAACCAACCAAATGAAACGAGTAAATGTGATTTCAATAGCAGTGGTTTTATGGCAATTTAATTCTGTTGATTTCAGAATTATACCTTTGGTATCATTGTCCTTTAAAAAAAAAAAAAAAAGGAAAAAGGAGCTATAAGGAATTGTTATCATTGCTATGAAGAAATGTTCCACTGCCAGAAAAACTCTCTTTCGCACTAACCAATTCAGGCATCTCTAAAACACTGAGAACTGAACAAAATCGTTATTTGTAGGAACACAAAGGTACCCCAGAACTTTGGAAAAGGATGGACCACTGTTCGTACTCTGGGAGATTCTCTACATAAGCAAAGGATTTCTGCCATTCTACCCAAATATTTATATTTACTTTTAGTGTGTACATTATCTTTTTCTACAATATTTGCACAACCCTCTTGAGCTTCTTTTTTCAAGATTATAAAACAATTAACATTCAAAATTCACTTTTGCATTGTGCATACAAACTGACTGCAGAGAAGGCACTGTGGTTGTAAATTAAAGAAGAGGCATTTAATATCTATTCTAATATTTAATCTTAGAGATTAATTTAAACAAAATACTAACCAACTTTAAAAAGTTCAGCAAAAGCAAAACTTGAGTTAAGAACAAACAAGCTGTCAAAGCTCCATATCTAAAATGGTTTAAGTGTCTTTTAAGAAACTTTGGCCCAGTACCAACATACATCCACCCCCATATTATAACTATATTTTGGAAAAACAAGTCACCATTTGGGAGCTATATTTCCTCAAGTAACAGTGGTAAAGCACATAAAATTCCTCCTGTTTAGGCCAATGTAAGCTTGTGAAATCTGTATACTTCTATGAAGCATTTATGAAAATGTGGCGGTGTTGGACTCTGCTTGCAAAGGCCTTTCTGTGGTGAATGCCAGAAGAAGTACCATGTACAGGACATATTTTTAATACTGACGAAAATGGAAAAAACAAACTCGGCCAAATCTGTGCTCCAGGCCTGGGCTGTGAACACTGACAAACTCTCTCAGCTATGTCCAGCTGTGGAGGACAAGGAGTTCAAGAAGTGCACCGTCTATCAATGGCTCCTATGTGCCTCTGACTGCTCTCCTACCTGAATGTCCCACAGGCATCTTCCTATCTCTTCTCTGTGATAAGGAGTGATAAAATTTCAATTTAATAGAGAAAAGTGAGTTTCAAATATACCAGCACTTTCCTCCCCGATGGTGGAGGAGGCACCACCAAGGAGCAAATGATTCCACCCGCAGCCCAGATTTCTCTTTCTTTTCCTCTCTCTCCCCATTGAAAGCAGACGAAGATGGGATGGTGGGTTAAACCAGGTGCCTCTCTTTTATATGGTTAAATTAGGAAAAATGAATCTACTGTAACTGACTTCCCCAGCAACACACATAATGCTTAGGTGGGGCAGCGACTAACTAATCCATCTGCTGGTATCCTAATTACAGATATCGTAACGGTGGTTTTTATCTTGGTGTATGAGTATAAAAGAAAAAGCCAAAGAAAATTAAGTTCAGTTGACCCAAACAAGAATTTTTTTGTTTGGTTGGGTCTTTTTAACCCTGTTAAAAAAAATCAACATGTTCTGATTTTCCTGCAATACTATTCTTCATTGAAGTTTAACTTATGAAAAGTATAAGTTGTTTAGCTCTTTCTATCTTCTAATTGTTGAATTTAGTTCAGGTCCAGCTTGCAAATAATTTCCTTTCTAGAGCTGTTTGCTTCATATATAGATATAGATATATATGGAAAAATAAATCCTTGAGCCCTGAATTTAAACACCCTCGGTACTGCTTCTCTTATGGGTAGTGGCACCATTCGTGCAAGAGAAGTAAGGAATACTTATATGATCTTGACTTTACAACTAGTAATATCTTACACTGATAAAGTGCCTTGAGAAAACAATAGGATAGGCTGGCACATGTATCATAACAAATTAATATAGCCAGGATAAATACCTAAAAATGCCACTATGTATTAAATTAATGTATGAGCAGTGAATGACTGCAATTCCCACCTCCTTGAATTTCAGGAAAGAACTTCTATTTTCCTGAAGGGCCTCTCTTTTAATACGGGGGCAACTGAGATGAGTGATAAATAAGCAAGCAAAACCACAAGTCTAATGGTGCCAGGCCCCAGTCTGAATCCACCGTATGTGATCCTGACAGCCTCGAAACAGCCAGCAGGCAATGAGTGTTCACAACAGCACGGCCTCTCCAGGGCGCTCGGTCTGCTGTGATCATTTATCAGCTCTAGGTTGAAAAATTCATCACTGTAACTGAAATCCGTATTTGGTTCTGCTTCCCTGAAATGCAAGGTCAGCCCTTAACGTGGGGATAGCGGCACCCCTCCTCATCAGGACATTACAAATCTCACTAAAATCTTTCTTTGCCATTTTGTCTTAATAATAACATACACTGAGCACATAATACAAGGAAGGTTACTTTTGTCATAAAAAAAAGTTAATAAGAAACCTTGTACAAAATTCCTACAGCATGTAACAAGTTTCTGTTCATATAAATACATACCTATCTGTTGTTGTTCTTTACAAATGCTGAAATGTAGCATGGTAACATGCACTTACTCGTGCACCCGAGCAGCAGACCTCCGCAGGGATTTTGTTGATTATCCTCAAGAGCGTGGACATGGAGGAGCGGCAAGTTGGGCTGAGCATGACAAGGGCTGCGTTGGAGAACGTCACAAGGTCTGTTACGAGGAAATGGCCATTTTTCACTAACATATCACAACTGAATACTTTCACCTTGCTAGTATTATCTCGGTGATGAATACCCCGCTGCTCTTTTGTACAACCTCGTGCTCTTAAACCCGCACTGTATTACGTACGTGTATACGTAGATAACTGCTACAAGATTTTATGTTGAGATCTGAAGTTTTACAGCTATACAGGACAAAAGCCTAGTCTGCATTTGCAAAGCGCACATGGAGTTTGTTTGAGGGTGCTGTGATCAATACAAAATGGAGAGGTTTTGTCGTTAAGACAAAATTAAATCTTAACTATCTTCTTCACAGAACCGACTTCCCTCTTACTACTGAAATTACTAGCTGGGCTACCAGTCACACTGCCACCGAGGACCAGAAATTCCTTAGGTCTGTGCTGGTGCTTCATTTGTATCTGGCCTAACAGACAGAACGGAGTCTGGCTGGCAAAGTTGTCATTATAATGTCAATATAAATATAATTACATTTTTCTCCAGCAATAGAATTAGTGCCAGTAGGAAACAAAATCATTTTAGGTTTCTCCTGCTGTGTTTCTATGAGCTTGGGGTCTAACTGGCAACCAGGGAAATTTGGCCTTTGTGCTCAAATAATGTAATGCTATGCTTTCCATTTCGAGATGAAATTACTACTAGTGGGATTTATGCCATAGGAAAAGAATTTTTGTTGCTAAATCTTTTGGTTGTTCAGGCTGCTTTGTCTCACCACATGAAGACAGTTATTTACATGACTTCACATACATAGATGTATAGCTAGAGATATATATGTGTGTGTGTTGGTTTGGGATGTCTTTTTAGGGAAGTTAGTGTGAAAGACATTATGATGTGAATCATTATGATGAGTGCAATTTTTATTGAGCCTCCTGGTACCTGTTCCCTGTATCGCTGAGCACACTCGTTTTCTAAGACTCTGGAGGTGGATGAGGCATCTCAGCTGACACCTCACCATTTTTTACCTGCTCGGACATCACAACTTTTCTAGACCGCTCTGAATACAAACTGCTCCGTCTCCGCTGGGAGCGCTCAGTAAGTGATAAGCCCTGGGATGCTGCTCGCTATGTCTATTGGGGACCCAGACAGGGTGTGCTAAAGATTTCTTGGCAGGCCAAGTGCCCACATTTTTCTTGGTGAAGGCAAGGACTGGGGATAGGAAAGGGGAAGGGCTTGGTTAACTACAGACTTGTGTTCTCCGATTTAGTGTACAAGTCGATTAGGAAATAAATGAATCACTGCAGGTTCCTGGAGAGTTTTGTGTGCATCAAGAGATTCACTTTTCCTTTAGTATCACAGAAAATGTGGTATTAGCTTAGAGTGATGGTGAAGAGCTAATTCTCTCTCTTTAAAATTGTACCTCCTCTGCCAACATTGCAGTGGGCTAAACTGTTCTCAAAGATGTTCTCAAATGATATAAAATCAACAAACTGAAGCCAATTTTTCTTAGACATAGCCACAAACCTATTTCAAAAAAGTTTGAAATTACACAACATACATAAGTATTTCAGCTGCTGCTTTAGCATTGTCCAACTGCAGTGATTTAGAGCAAAGCCTTGCCAGCATTTTGATGAAAGCGAGGAAAAATTTGGGCTCAGTCTTGCCTGGCCAGCCAGATTCTGAGTGCAAATCATGCCTGTGTACCGTGTTTATTCAGTGATAAGGGTACAAACAGGGTGAGGGTAGGGTGGCATTTTAGTTCAGACCAGAAGTGCACTTCTGAAGCAACTATCCTGATTTTTCCCGCTCACCATGGTTTTTCTTGCACCGCAGGTCAGAGCATATGAACTGGACTTTTGGGTGAAACCAACATCAGAAAGCTACTCCAGGAGGACAATTCTTGTGCTCCAGCCAGTCGGCACATGGGACCAGACTGAAAAACCTAACCACACATACAATATGGACGTGGGGTCCCCGTTACCAACGGGAGATCTGCTCCGATTTGGCTCTTTAGCCTTCTAATGCAGATACAGCCATCTGATGCCTGAAGTCCACCAGCAAGTAAAACATTATTACTGTATTACAGATTGTTGTTTTTACTACTAAAGTTGTTTCAAATGAGCACTGGAAACCCTAAAATAGTATAATGCTCATCCCAAATGAATTATTCTCCTGATTTAAACTCAAGGCTTTCTAATCCCTAGCACAGGGGTTTTTTTCCTCTTCAGCCAAAGAAGCAACTCTGCTTTTGAGCCTCTCTGCTAGCATATGCATGCTAAAAAAAAAAATAATCTCTTTTCCACTATGACTTACATGCTAAATGTGCTTATTTACTCCTAGGTAGAATGAATCTTGGCTTTAATTACTTTTATACTAATTACATGCTTTTAATATATGGTTTAGTGATTTATTAGTTACAGCTGCAGTGAGCAAAATACACATAGGCTAGGGGAAACACATCCCTTTGTAGATGGCCGCTGTAGGTCCTTTTTAAATCCTACCAAGCTTATGAGTTAAAGCCTAAGTAGTTTATAGGCTTTGAACACACGAGCACACTGCAGTCTTTAAGGACATCATTGCCTTCTCCCTATTAGGTACATGGCACTCCCATTGCTACTGTAACCACTTTAGTTGTTAAAAAAAAGAAAAAAAGCTTGAGTGTAAAGCCCAAAAAACTTGTCACAGGAAACATAAGATCACGTGCTTTCAGACAGGATTTTGTTCAATCGTTCTGTATTGTTTTTAATTTTCCTCTTATTTTTTCTGTCATTGCTATGAAATTGCAAGTGAGTCAGATTCCTAAAGTCAGGATAGGATAAATTAATTCACAAACTTTCTAGGTATCTGGATTTAAAGTTTTTAGTTGGACTGATTTCTAGTATGTAAAAATCGTACACTTGCATCGCTCTTCCCTTCTGAACATCTGAAAACGACAGCATGAAAGAATTAGCTCCCAGAGCATTATTATCCACTTCCAACTGATGGGGTACAAAGAGGCTTGATGACTTCTTCAAATCACTGTGGTAAAGCTGGGAAAGGAACACAGATGTCCTGGTTCCTCATCCTGTCCCTGAACCACAAACCACACGTCCTTGCCTTATTAGCGACAATCACAGCGCATGAAATCAGACTATTTATATCTAAATATTTCATCTGTTCTCACTCGTTATTCCCTAACTAACTCACCAATGTAATTATGTTGGCAAGGCGACAATATCTTTTTCCCAGTAAGCACAAACAGATTGTTAGGTTTTCTGCTGAGATACAAGCTGCAGAAGAAGAGCTCCCAAATAACTAAGATCAAAAGCACGGTGTTTTCATTGAAACATCCTTAGCAATGCAGCAATGGGAGAGAAAAATTCTTAACATCTTCCTTGTTTGACCCTGACAGCTGTATTAAAAGTCCTGATAAAGAAAGGTTAACATTGTAAAGAATATCGACCCAGAATGAGTTAAGCCATAGAGAAAAAACAATAAAAAGGGCTTTGCAAAGTTCTGTTTTTTCAATCAGTTCAATTCCTGCTCAATATTTGCTGAGACAGTGCAAACAGGGGATGAGCCTATCCCTTCTGCAAATCCCCAGTGGGATGGCCCCCGTCCTGGAGCAAGTTCCCTGCTTGGAACCTTAAAGCCTAGGTGAGTGTGAAAAACCCATTAGGAGGTGGCTACGGGCAGGGCTCGGGGGTGCTGGAGGTTTTGGCCGGGTGTCACAGTTCAATTCCCATCGCTCGCACACCACTGGGCACGCTACGACCGCGCATCTGGAGACAACTCGCTGTGGAAGGGCTCGCAAGCCTGCCAAGCAGAGACGGGATTGAAACGAGCAGGGTATTTAGCTGATGGCTTTAGCTGAGTGTATACTTTGTAAAGCAAGTAGAGCGTTGCTAGCCATTTGGTATCTGATAAGCTGGATGTTTCTTTTATACAAACAAGGGCGAAAACAGAGGAGGCTGTAAGAACTAAAACTCCCAGTGGTTGAAGGTGTTAAACTGGATTCATAACGAGAACAACAAATTGATTAAGGTAAGCTAACAGATGTAAAGAAATGCAATTTTTCCACATCAATACAAACTTAGTAAATTGTATTAGTTTGGGAGGTTTGCTGTAAGGTTGTAGCCAGATCTATTTCTAAGTCCTTTCCAAACACACTATTCGTAATACTGTGTAAAAGTTAATGAAGCAATATTTAACAGTCCTCAGAGTTTGCCTAACAAGCAACTTTGGATAGCAAGTTGAGATTTGTTCAAAATAAATGAGATGCACATTTCATAAATATTGTTACAAATTGTCTAAGTGATTACATATTCTTTGATTAGCAAAAATCGTACTTGTTCTGGTAAAAGACTTGCTTCCATATATGGGGAATAATGATGCATCCTGAGCAAAACACAAAAGTCCTTGAGAATTTTGCTACTGAAGTCAGTGACACCAGATTTCACTCTATATAAGGCAAGGACCTCTCAGCTCTTGACACTGTGCGGGCTGAGTCCTGAGACTGAAGTGGCAGCTACAGTCTGTCTCCCAGATGCAGGCATCTTAACATCGTATTATATATACGCCATGTGTACAATCCTTTTTATTTCTCAGTGACATGCAGCACAGTTGTGTTTGTTAGTATGTAGACAACACGTACACTAGTTCTTCTCAATAGGATACTGGAGTTTAGCACCATAAAACTTTAGGTTACTAATTCCAAGCAGACTCAGGGCAAAGGCTGAGAATACAATGCTGATTCACAATGTTCAGGTTTCAAAAACAATCACCAATTAACAGGAACATTTTGGCTGGAATTTTTAGCCTGCTGACCATGTACTCCCAAATGTAACCCTAAAAAAAAAAATCCCCAGTAGTGGAACACAACCAGTTGTATTTGAGCACATTGGAGGGAGAAGGCGGCTAAAGAGCACAGTGTTTTCATCTGTTACTAGTCAGAAACACTCTGCTGTACATGTGCTCTTTTGTTTTTTCTTGTTCAGTGTTATGGCGACTCGGTACAGCCCCAGTACGATCCTGAAGCCCTCTGTTGTTTAACACTGCACGTGAAATGGGCGCCATAACCTCTGCATGGCCCTGGAGCTGCACAGGAATTATTTCCTGATCTCTGCAGAGGAAGATGCCTTCAGATTTTGTTAAATGATAACAAATAAGGAAAAGGAGGCCTCCCCTAGTTCTAGCAATCCTATACCTCCCACTGGGCTTTCCTAGAGGTGGCAGAGTTGAAACTCCCAGGTTTTATTTTCAGAACATGGTCATTTCTCATTTTGATATTTTAAAGTAAACAATTCTTGGTTCCCATCTATTATTCAAGTAGAGAGAAGTGGGTATCCAGTGCATACATAATCAAACATCCTGCACCAGACAACCTTCTCAAATCACTTGAGAAATTTCCCTATTGCTGCTGTTATCATTCTCCAGTCACTTCCCCCAATTATTTAACACATCAAACATTGTATCCCATGTTTACCCCACAGCTATGGGGTGACACAAGCAAGAGCTGTGTTCCTTCAAGCTCCCTTGGACAGTGCTTGCCCACAGGAGAAGAGAGGTAGCTGCACAGATGTTGCTGGTATCACGTTAATACAGAAATAACCTGTTGAAAGTAGATTTGTTTTCCAACCTTTCAGTGAGAAAATATCAGTTTCAGAGAGAGGAATTAATGATTTTTAACCTGCCTATCATGCTCATTCATTGCCAGCATGTAAAATCGTTATTGGTGTTTCAAAGCTGTAAGCAGTAACGCTGAGGATATTTTTGTTACTGCCAAAACATTTACAGGAAACTGCTATTCAGATCAAATTATCTCGAAACTGCAAAGCGTGCGTGGATTCCAAATTATTCGACTTGGAGAGATTGTTGCATATTGAAATTACACAGTAGAAACCAGCAAAACACCACCATTGCTTCAGATTCATAAGAATGGCAAAAATAGCTCTTAAAAGAATTCCTCTCCTTAAATGCACTACTGTAACAGACACAGGATTTCACTAGATTTGAACCAGAATTTCACTACCAGAAAAATATAGCTTTCCACTTTTTCAGGCAGACTAGTTGGTTCTGGCTATTGTGTCCACAACACTTTAAAACACGAACAGCACTGCTCAAAGAGAACAGTGGTGTGGAACTGATGGAAACTAAAGCACAAAAGGTAAAGAGCTGTGACGATCTGTGGAATGACAGGCTGAAAATATAAATTCAAGAAGTGCAGTAAACTGTCAGAGCTGGTCAGTGTGGTAGGATCCTATTAACTGCTCTATTTTATTTCTTTATATCTCACATTTATCTTTCAGCAACACACCAGTTATGGAAAAGACTCAAAAATATCACCAAAAAGAGGACTGGGCAATACTGTGAATTTCAAGTCTTTGATGAACCATCATTCAAGGTATGTTGATGTGTTTTCCTTTGCATAATATTCTAAATAGTGTGTCCTGGTTTGGCCTAAACCAGGCCAATTTTCCTTTCAGTGATTTTTACTTTCAGCTAAGTCTCTTCTAAGTAACTGCACTTTCTGAAACTAACTGCATGTTTTGCAGACAGTGTCTGCTTCTAGGACTGATAACGCTCAAAGTTTGTAGTTATCGCTGAGGCACTGGTAGGGATGTTATGCAGAAAGGCTCTTGCTGTACTTATTCTTAGAGAGACCAAGGCCACTGCTAAATTCCTCACTGCTTATGAGTGAAGAGCCGAAGGGGGGTCGCATCTGCAGGGAGGAGCGGGCAGGGCAGGTGACCCAAAACTGACCAGCGAAGGTATTCCATCCCATACACGTCATTCTCAGTATAAAGCGGGGGGATCACGAGGGTCTCGCCCTCTTTCTGCTATGGCCGGTGTCCAAGGAGGACTCTGTCTGTTTTCCTGCTGCCCCCGATCCCGATCCGTGCATCCCTGAATCCAGCTCTCCGACCATCGCTGGGCCCAGCCTGGGCCTTCCCGGAGCCTGCCCTACAGTGCCGGTGGGGACGTGGCCGATATCGGGTGAGCTCGATCTTGGTTTTGTATATATTTGATTATTCCAATATTATTATTATTATACTCTTTTTCATTATTATAGTTTATTAAAACTGTTTTAACTTTCCAACCCGTACATCTCTCTCCCTTTTCCCTTTCCCTTTGCGGGGGGGAGGGTTAACAGAGAGCATCTGCCACAGGTTTAATAGCCGGCCCAGCTTTAAACTGTGACATAGGGTTACTGCCGCTCTTCAATAAGGATTTTGTGTTGCAATGAGAGAATGATATGGCCACATTAAAGACATCCCTAAAAGTACTGTGGTTCCCTAAAGGTAATTTTCTAAAAATCACAGAAAGGGCTATTTGGCAACAGAGGTCAGGGGTCATTTCTCTTTGGCAGAGAGGGGACGAACAGATGAAAACACTATATGCAGACAAAACTTAAAGTGATAAAACCAGAAACTTCCAACTCTGCTGTCAGAAAAGAGTTCATAAAAAAAAGTGAGGGCTGTAGAAAGAGCTCACCTGTGACGAATATTGAGTGTGGCACTGGAGCAGGGTCCTTTGCCCTTTCGGTCACTGATAATTGGAGATTGACATCGAAAATTTGTGTGCTTTTTCCATGCAAGTTTGTAGTTGATTTGTTCTCATTCCTTCAGTGAAATATCCTGAAAAGCAACAAGAAAGCAATAGGGTAAGACAGGTTCCCCAGATGTCGTGCGGAGCGCTCAGTGGGTGTTTGTAACAGGAAACAAGTGCTCTCTCAATACGGTATGTTTTATCATGGCATAAAATCATAGTGATTTCAGAACCAACTTGCTAAAAGGTTATTCTGCACTGGTGAGTGTCCTGTGTCTAAGACGAGTTGTAGATAAGGCATCCTGTCTAGAACAATCTGATATGCTTCTCTGGGAAAGGGAAAAGAAATTAAAGAAATAACCAGGTTGGAAGGAATGAAATACTAATGATCTCTTCAGGGGCTGTGCCTTTTCTACTTTTTCTTTTAACGCTGCAATGGCAGCTATATAAGTAGAATATGAAGAATGTCCACGAGCATACACAGTGCACACATTTCAGAACAATCTCTAATACCTACGGCTCTGTTGTGTTCAGATGGAGTGGGTTTTCCTTAAAAGAACTAAGGATTAAGGTTTGCATGTCTTGGAGGAGAAAAGAAACTCTTCCCCTTCAGTTTCACAAAATCAGACAAATTAATATGTTATTAGCAAGTAAATTATTTGTCCAGACTTAGAGATAGAAGCAATGAGTGATGCTACAAAAGACAGAGGACAGCATGGCATTGGCTTTTTAAAATTCATACAAGTTTCTTCTAATGAAATCCTTCTGTCAGGCAAGTTGGACATAAATTCTTGCAAAGCCATGATTTTGATGAGAAATGGGCTAAAGCTGAAATAGCCCTTTAAAAATGGAGACTATCTTGTAACCTGGGATTTCCTTCATAACTTTTTAATTCAATTCTTTCTGAACAGGCCTGTCCTCTGTAATGCCAAACACTTTTGGAAGAGTTCATAGTCATCTTCTATGTTTTCCATGACATTTTCATTAACTGAAAATGAGCTCCAGTGAGTACAGAAAGTGTGTGCGCAGTTTGAATGACATAGGCACATAGTAGATATTCTGCTGAATGAGGCTTCAAGTTGCATTTGGGAAAACATGCAGTTAGATAAAAAGGAACACAGTGATTCCTTTTTTCCCTTCTTTTTTCAACAGTATTTAACTATATTTTTCTTGAAGTACGGGTGTGTGAAAAGCTGCACTATTGTAGATAAAAATATATAAAATGTGGTAGATTAAAGATTTGGAAATTAAGTTCTCAGGGGACCTTTTCCAGTCTAGACTCTATTGACATATCCTGCCAATTTGTTTGTCTGGTCTCCCCGTGAACATAACATTTGATACTGTAGGCAACGTAAAGATCTTTGATAAGCTTGCCACTTCCTGCAGCACTCTGTTCACAATGAACCTTTAAAATACAATTTATAGCTTTCAGCTTTCCATTCACCAAGAATGGAGATTACCCAGTGAATTATCCAGCTTTCAGAGAAGGGTAAATATGTTCCTTGTGCTTGCTGTTCTCTGGCAACACCAGGATGGAGCATCAGCTAATGAAAGCTCTGTGGCAACAAGGTGTTTAAATCCAGGGCAGACAGGCAGTGCTTCCAAAGTCACAGGATGAACCCAACAACCCATGGCCCTGGCTACTGAAGGGTGCTACAGGAAAAGGAAAAAAATGCACTAGTATATTCTGAGATCACCTAAATGCACTGACACAGGAGCTCTCTTGAATCTGTATTGATGGATGTATCCATGGTATGTGGCATTATTGGAGAGGTCTTTGACACCTTTCACACGGAAGCGTGGAGAGAGGTTGTAACTCCCCTGTGCGTTCAGTGGCTGTTCCAAAACAGGCTTTTTCACAGAGGCTGCCCCCCACCCCCCGCAAAATGAAACTCTTCTTTAAAAGCTGTTATCTTTGTCAAACTATGCAATTTTCACAAAAAGATTATTCTACCCTTTGCATACTTACAGCTTTCCTCCAGTCTTAATCAACCATTTTCCATAAACACACTGGTAAAAATGTGATTTCTAAACATTGTGGGATGCTTCCTCGAAACCAGTGCACTAGAAGGCGCAGAGCAATCCTGCAGCAGTTCTTAACAAGTTACCCTGCCTTCAGGGAAGGCTTGCTTTCAACTTCTGAAAGTTAAAACTGGCCAAGTCCTAAGTCCTAGAACAATAAGTATCTCGAGAATGTCTAATATCCTGAAATCCCTCATAGCAAGAAGTTCCAGGACATATACATAATTTAGTACAGTCTTCTCCGCATCACCCTTATTCTGCATGTTTTCACCATGTGCCTTCCTCCCATGGTAGACTATTGTCAACTTTAAAATCTCCTGTTAAGGCATCTTGGAGTTGTTACTTCTGTGCTAGTATCCTCTCATCGAGTGTACCCTCTACCTGGTGGACACATACTGCTGAACTGGTAGGATTTGATTGTGATCTTGCTTATTACCTCAGTCTTCAGCCTTTGGTAGCTGCTTACACTGGTACCAACAAACCGGAGGCTTCTGGATATGGACTGCTGGAGCCAAAACTGAACGTAAGAAATAAAAGGCATTTCCACCAGAAAGATTCCAGAAACTAAGCTGATCTTCAGGGGGTGATGCTGACTCATTAATGGTGCTTCTTGCAGTGCCTTTATTGCTTTTTAGTTAAGCACACAATGCATCTGTATAATTAAGCCACAGGCATAATACGGGACAAAGGCACACGTGGCTTTTTTGCTGGTTTTAATTTTCTTCCTTCTAGTTATTACTGGGCCCACTCTAGTGGCAACAACTAGACATGAAGAGTTGTGCTTGAATTTTGCCATTTCAGGGCAATTTGTAAAATTCATGCTTTTTATGAAAATACTAATTTTTACTACAAGTTAGACAAAGCACATTTTTTTTTCTAAATGCCTTCATTTCATTTCAGATATTTTGAATTGAATTCATTCCAGATATTTTGGTTTGAAAAAGGCAGGCAGGAATATTTGGAATTAAAATTAAAAAATGACCTGGGAATAGGAGGAATCTAGGAAAACTGACTCCTGTTCTCCCCATCAGATAAATGAAACATTGTTCTAAAAAGCTATTGAAACCAGCTGTAGGAATAATCAGATCATAATTTACACAGGGAAGCATAGCTAGTTAATTATTTAAGATCTTCTGAGAAGCTGCCACAAGGGCCAAAGGTGCTCAAGAGAGCTGATTTTGAAGAAAACTTACTGAAAGCCGAGGACCAAACTGCCCCTTGCGCAGGAAGACAGGGAATTATGGCAGAGGTCCTCTTGGCTAAGCAAGGAGCTTTTTAGTGGTCTGAAATGGAAATGAGACCATACAAGAAGCAGAAACAAGGACAGGTAAGCAAGGGGACATGTAGAAAATGATTGCTTGGGTACTTACTGGTGCAATGAGGAAGGCCAAAGTCAAGTTGGAGCTAAAAATAAGGGATATACAAAAGTAACAAGGGGCTTCTGCAGATACGCTAGAAGCAAAAGGACCATGAGCTTTTCCTGCAGACTGATCAAAAGTTTCCTGAGTGGAGTTTCAGTGAAGATCTAAACCCTGTTTCCCAGACTTCACTTGGGTTCTCTACTACCCAGGCTTTGGTGTGTGGACTTGTTTCTGCTCAGAGAAGCACATGAGAAGAACACATGAAAAGTTTATGGAGACTAGGCCAGTCATCCACAAGGCAGGCCATCTCTATTTGGAAAAGTGTCTTTACACTCTCTCTCACCTATACGTAATGAATGAAGTTGAGTTCAAAGCCATCATACAGCTGTAACCCAATCGTGGCAACCATTCTTCAGATTAAATATCCAGAGATAATTAGGCTGACTTTCTGTGAAGAACCTATTACAGTATGCCCAGTGATTAACGTGGCACTTGCTAAGCAATACCATTTCTGCTTTGAAACTGTTCTGCAACAGTGGAAAAAAAAAAAATCTTTTCCAGTATGTCTCTAAATACTGCACTAATTTTGTCAACACGGTCTGTAAATGGGCAATACTTCAAATTCTGCTATGGAGTAAAGGGGTAGCGTGAAATAGTTTCCATGGAAAATCTATAATTTAGACTACCTGTAGTCTCATTAACCATAATTACTTTGGACTAGATGAGTAATGTTTCAATCTATAAGCTGGCAAACGAATGTTGTCTATTCAAAGTCCATTAAGAAGTTCTGTTTTGCCTCAGTCTCTGCCTCTCCCAAATGGAAAGTGAGATGTGGCAATCTTCTGTGGATTTATGGCATTCTTTTTAGGATGTTTTTCATACTCTGTACACTGTGTAATAACAGAAAAGCCTCCAGGCTTGTAACTGCATTCTGTCTTTTTTATATAGAGAGCTACAGAAATACCAGAGCAGTAGCCAGTGGTCCGGGCATGTACACAAAGGCTGGCCTCAGCTGACTTGGTGAGTAGTCACCAGCCATCCTCTTCTCCCTTTCAAAAACAGAGGTGGGGAGACAAGTCAAACTTAAAGTGAACCTGCAAAAATGTAGGCTTGCATCATATGCAAGCTTGCCAAGAGACGGGTCTTGATTTTGTAGGAAGTAATGGTGTTTCACATGGTACTGCTTTTTGTGAACAGTTGCTATGCAATTTTTCTTCAAACAGCTACTCATCAACAATAGTAAAATGAAATTATATGATATAGTCATTATTTCCAATGTCAATTGCTAATGACTTAAAAACCCACCTTCTCTGGACATGTATGTTTTTTTCAAATTAGAGTAGGAAGTACTTTGCTGAGGAATATTTTCTTTGTTTTCCTTTAATTTATGTTTGTTTGAGACCCAGTACAATCGAAGTTTCATTTTGGTGGGAGGCTGCCTGGCACTAATGCAATGCAAGCAGTAAGCAGTAATAAAAATGCTTTTTTGCTTGCAAGTCACAATAATTTCTAATAAGCATTCACTTTTTGCCTCTTTAACAGAGCTGATTAAGTGATTCACTTCACGCATGTTCACTATATCCAGATGCAATTCCAGTTTAAGTAGGTGTTTGTTTTTCAACAAATCTTTGGCAGCATATTTGATAAGTGGCTTTTAGTAAGCAGTTTTCACCATATAGGATTTTTGTGATTTATTTCATTGACACAATGTATTAGGGCTAGCATTAGAAAACGGTATGTGTGTCCTGCTTGGCCACATGAAGAATACAAGCCCCCAACACCAGGAAACCACATAAACGTAATAACAGTATACAATATAAAGGTGGCACTTGGATGCATCAGGAAAGATATTTCAAGTAGAGACAGGGAAGCGTTAGCACTGTTGTAGAAGGCCCTGAGAAGAATGCTCTGCACAAGGAAGGTATTTACCTGGCATAATGAGCCATGTTGTAATGAATTCCTTCCTGTGAAGGGGCCTCTGTGAGATGTGCTAAATAAAATAATCCTCTGACCGCTTGCTTTCTTTTCTGTCTCCTTATATGCTTTTTAAACCATACCCCTGCAAAACTAAAAAATCCTGTATTCTTCCAGTGACCTAAATTTGCTAAATTTCTGTTAACCAGTATCATGATTGTCTTACGGCAGCATATTGGGAAAATACCCTGGGTTTTTGCTGTTCTGAAAAACAATTCTCTTCCTTGCAGGACTCTACACTAATGTTTAATCCTCCGAATCATCAACCTCAGAGGCAGGTACTCAGAGGTGGCCTAAGCCATCCTTCTGCCTCCCCTGTTCCTGTGGGTAGCACTGCTCTGATCTTGTATGGACTAGCACATCCATGGGGCTACTTAAATTTTCATCATTAAAATAGCAAGCTCAGGATTAAGAAATCAGTGGCATGTGCTATTTCACCTCTACCCTTTATCATTCCTGAAATGCAGCTTGTGGTGTTTAACCATCTGAGTGTCCCAGAAAAGAAGAACTGCAATAAACCCCACACCCTGATGCTCTATGGAATCAACTGGCTGTTTAAAAGTTATGTAGGATTCCATTTTTTTTTGCCACAGAGGTAATTAAGCATTATTCCAGCAGGCTTAGAGAACCTGGCACATGATCGCTAGCCTCAAAACAAAACCCCAAAGAAACCCATTCTTTTGGAAATACGTGTTTCTGTACCTGAACACCATGATCTCATCAAGTAGTAGAGATGTATAAATTTTCTTCACCAAGAATGTAATATGGCTTGCTAGGGATGACCTTTATGTACCCTTGTCTGCATCTAGCATTGCCAAATTAACAAATACTTCACACCCTAAAAAGTTTTTCTGGGAAGCTTGCTTCCTCAGGCTGATAGCAAGTTTCCAGTAAAAGTAAGTTTGTTCTACAGATGCAGAGGAGTTTTTGTCAAAAAGAAATTCCTTCCAAACCATGTATAATCATTATCCACTATGAATTACCTAATTATCTTTGGGGGTTTTTCATTGCGTGGAAAAAGAAACAAGCAGTTTTCTTGCCAGAACCCTGAGAAGTGGCCTAAATGCTCATTGTCTAACGGAGATCAGAGATTCAGACTGCCATCCCATTGTCCAGCATCGGTGCATGCAATAGCCTGGCCTTATAAAACAGACATTTAACTGAACAGAACCAATTAGCCCTCCATCGTGGCCCCTGTTCACAATAGAAAGAACAGCTGATGTTCCCTTAACTTGAAACAATGGGAGGATATGCATGGGCTGTGTAACTCTTAAAAGTGGAGTAACTCTTTCCAGAGTGGGACCGTGAGAAAGTAAAGCTTGTAAATGGCCTTTCAGTGGATGAACTCCTGAACAGTCTTTTATAATGTGAACTCATCAGTCAGCTGTCTGTGGATGCAGTTTTCTTTAGAAAATCTCAACTCAACTGCAACATGCCAGTTTTTCACTATAAACCCTTCTGCTGAATGATATTCTGCCTCAGCATCGTATTCACCACACTGTGGGTTTATTCAGCAGCATCTTTTCCCTCCAGCCCTTCTTACATTCCTTACCATCCTTCTACCTCATCCTAATGATCTCAGAATAGCAATGACCACCGATGAGAGCGTGGCTAGAACTGAATGTTGCTCCTGACAATGGCACCGAGGCTTCATTTAAGATTTGGATGCTGAGAAAATTCAAGTGAAGAAGCTGATGAGCTCAGAAATTCAGCCCTTCCCTATGAACCCAGTAACTGACTTTCTTTTGACTACTTTCTCCTCCATCTAGTTGGGATCCTGCCACCATGTCTAATCACTGGATACACAGAACCCAGCTAGAGCTCCTGCTAGCAACAAGACTGTATTTAAAAAATGACCCCTCTTCAAAGTCAGTGTACAGCATCGTGTCCCTTCCCACCCAGAATGTTTTCCAAGCGCCTTCAGGCAATAGTTCATCACTTGCAAATATGAAACTCTTTGAAACAAAGAGGTCTTCACTAATGGCAAGGCAAAGATACCATTAACTTTGGGAAAACAATGCACATTGTTGATGAAAACAACCATCTACTTCATTCAGGACCTTTGGCAATGGTCCATTGGCTTGGTTACCAGCTGATGCTGTGAATTTCCTGGAGGCATACATTTTTCTGCACATCACTTCTCCTTCCCTATCTGCTAAATTTCCCTATAGTTTAGCACTTTTTGGACACTGTAGCTCCAGAGGTCTGACTCTTGCCTGGGCAGGCCTGTTTCTAGCCCCCTGCAAATCAGTATTTTCTCATTTTCTGAATCACCTTCCTAAAAACCAATCTGAAGGTTTCATTTTATTTCATGGCCGAGTAAAAGAGTTTTCAGTGAAGATCACAGAATGATTTGGTTTGGATGGGATCTTTAATGATCATCTAGTCCAGCCTGCAAGATGTCTCACTTCTGCTGCTGTTACCATGGTTTGTGTGAAAAAAACTTTCCTTTTCCTTTTTCCAACTCCATTATGTATCTGTCTCTCTATCATGTCTAGTCATTAAATCCTTTGCAACAACTCTTAAAGAGAAGTCATCCCAGTACAGGATGCTGAGAAGTCTTTGTGGTCATTGAAATGTAACTATGATGCCTCCCCAAAGTGCCACTGGAGAGACAAACAAGGGCCATAGTTTTTTATTAACGAATAGATGGTATCAGAGAGCCCCTACCTCTCTGGATTATCTGTCCATCCAGTGAGCCGGGTAAAACAGATTAATTAGTTTTTATGGGCATTCATCTCTTGCTCACCAATAGATGGGAGCAGAGGTTTCTCTACTCATGAAATTTTCAGGCAACAGCGCTTGCAGTTTTTTGAAGACTACAAGAGGGAAAAAACCTAAAACCAAACAATGACGATATAGCTCATTCATGTGTCCGCAGGCAGAAGTATATTGTTTCATTTAGTAGTATAGAAATGAGGTTTGTAATGGGAGTCAAATGGAAACCAGGAGTCAGCACTCTTGAATTCTTTAACCTTGGAAACCTCTGTTTTGGTATCTAGTGCTGGTCAAAGGTATTTAATACATTTACAACCTCTTATTTCCCACATATAAGAGTGTTTTGCTTGGATCTAAGCCTTTACAAAAGCAAATAAACATGTCCTAAACTTCCAATCATTTTTCTTATGAGATCAAAGAGGAAAAGCTGTCCAGATGTAAACAGCTAAGCCTCTAATGAGATGATCAGTGAATTGTTTCTCTTTTGTACTGTAAGCATTTAAATTAAAATATTGCACTTAGGACACTTTGCGCTTCTAACTTGTATAGCAGGATCCAAGCATCTAACAGAAGCCAGACAAATAACTTCAGCAATTAGCTTTCAACATAGGTCCCTAGCCTCTGACCTTTCTTGTTCATCAGAGGCAAGCCAAATGCTTTGTTAAACAATACTAATCGTGCCTGGCAATTCTCTAGGGCCAGAAGCATCACAAAAAGTTTCCTACTAGCAAGGAGCTGTTTGCAAGAAGCAAAATCTCATGCGTATTTTCTGTTCAACAGGAGGCCGACTCAGCCGTACTGGAGGTGAAGAGAAGTCTGATCTGCTGCTCTCTGTGCGAAACTCAGAAATGGCAGTGGGGCACAGGTACCACCTGCGTGACACTGAACTGTGTTGCTCTTCACCATCTTGGGCCTAGCAGCTCCACTAGCTCAGGAGGGAATCCCTGCACTCCACTACACCCGGCACTTCCCAATCCCTGCAAGCGTCCTATCTATCTTCACACGTTTAATTGAAGCACCCAGGTTAGGACTGCGTTAAGCTGCTAATGAGAGAGAGAAGTGTCTGGAGAGACACAGCTTAGCTGTGCTGAGCTGCCTCTTGGCACTGCCTCTGCACTGAGTACAGGTGGGGTCTGGGCATAGGAGAAGCCTACCTTGGGGAGCTTAGCCCAGTGCCATGGTGATGCAGGATGAACCTGGGACAAAAGGCTTGATTTCTACATGTATTTGAAGACAGAAAGCTGCAGCTACACCTGTGGGGATGTTTTAAAATCCTTCACAATTGACTAGATTCAGAGAGGTCTTGAGTCACTGACTGAGGGAGCTGCCAAACCTTTTTATGCTCCTGGGCCGTTTAACTAGAAAGTACACTTTTAAAAAAAATTTACTGAGATCAATTTGAATAGCTTGGGGTTTGTTTGTTAGGGGGATTTTTGGTTAATTCTCTCCATTCATACCTAAGTATTTTGTTCAAGTATAGTGGGAATACCAGTTAAGTGCCCTTGGGGCTGCCTGTAAATAAAAGGGTTGATGGGACAGACAGGAAAGTTACCCCACCATTTTCCCTAGTTCTTATTCTTAGCTCATCTTTCAGTCTCTAGATGGACTATAAGCAAAATAAATGTTCTGCTGGTAAGAAGAAATGACAACAGTAGCTGGTCTCCTGTTAAAGGGAGTCCTGCAGTTGCTGTCTGATTTCAAGGGTTTAAACGTGACACATCCCATTTTGTCTGCGCTCAAACGGGTGTCAAGTCACTGTAACTCAAATGATCTCCATGGACTTCCTCCTATTCTGCTACATGGTGAGGTTAAAGTCCTTCAGCCCATTTTAAAAACTGCTTTTCTCATTAATTTCTGTGCCCTCCTCTCCTTAGATACAAGATGCCAAAAGATTAAGTAATCATAGCTTGTAGTACAACCTACCTGTAGCTGATTGCCCCTTACCAACTGACTAGTTCTGGTGTCTTCAATTCTGCAAAAAGCAGTTAAATTCAGAATGTGAAGAAAAATCTCCCCTCATTTACAACAAAGTAGCTATTGGTATTATAATTTGTACTGATCCAAGCTGACAAAGTGAGCAGTAGCATTTGCCTTGGCTTTATGGATTTCTCATTTTTCTAGCTCTACATATAAAAGAGTATCAGCAGCTCAGCTCATTTCACAGTTAAACACCAAATATGTGATTAGGAAAAGTTTGGGTTGATACATGCTCCTCAAAATTCTAGCCTGAGCTCTCCTGTTTCTTTCAGGTTGGCCAACAACAAATGTGTTGGAAATTCCTCACGGGAAGGTAAACCTGTCTTCTGGATCCCTGTGTGTTGTATGTATCTTTGCACATGCTAGAGTCTGAGCTTCCTCTTTATTGCTGTGTTACTTTGCCTTACTCTCTTCAAAACTCCTCCATGGTAAAAAAACAGAGAGAAAATCTTGTTATGGTCCTAGTAGCTGGAGTTACTGCGCTTGGGCTATTAGAAATCGTACACCAAATTGTCGTTACAATAGTCCTAGTGCCTACATGGCCTCAGTTGCAGTTACCTAATAGTTTTCTTTACCTGGTTTGGTCCTGCTAGCTGGTGAGTAGGTGCTTTGGGATGTGGACTGATGTTTACAGCCTGTCAGTACCAATTTGAGGTCTGCTCAATATGAGATATCATACAGATACCATTGGTCTTAACTAGCACAGCTGGTGTAGAAATTGCCAGGAGTTCTGAAAAAAAAAATAGAGAAAAACAAAGTCAGCTGACTGCATGCCAAGGAGGAGGTCTTTGGAAGTTAACAAAAACTCTGATTTGTAGTTTGGGAGTGTTCTGAATTTATCAAAGCCATGTCTTCATTCGAGTAATAAAAACCAAACACTTCTATCCAAATCTGACTTTTGACTTTCTAATTTCACAGTAATAGCAGCCTTGCTGAAAGTATAGTTTGTGTTAGTTATGAGTTCAAAACTAAAATTAAAACCTTATCCTGCAAGAGGGAGCAGATTTACACATTTTTATACAGTTTTATAATAAGATAGGGGGAGGGATTTCACAAAATCACCCAACAAAACATGAGATTAAGATGCTGTAGTGATTCAATATTTAAGAACATAAAGAATGGGAATGCACGTTACCCATCTTCAGCTGATTAGGAGTCAAGGATTAACTACGTGCCCTACACTGGCAGAGACAGAAAAAAAGGTGCCTCTGGAGATCTCTCCATGTGACAGCCCTGCTATGGAGGGATCTTTTGCCCTATGGAGAAATAGCTGGTTTTCATTGCCTGCAGAGAAAGCCAAAAACAAGTGGCTTAGACTCAATGCCCAACTTTTAGAGTAAACTTAGGTGAGTGGATTCCTGCCCCTGGCTATGTGGTACAAATTTTGTTGGAGTAATAGCTTGTATTGGAATTATCAGTGGAAGTATTGGTCCTAAACTGGAAGATAAGGCGAAGGAGTGAAGACAGCGCCCTGTGACGTGGTGTAAAATGAAGCTGGTGAATATTGGCAGCATGCCTGCATTCCTGTAAAGGAAAAGAATCCACTTAATTGTATGGGGTTTTTTTTTTCATATAAACACGATTTACAAGAGAGAGATAACGAATAAAATTCAAATCCTTAGCAAAAGTGTTTGGTTTTTCCTGGGCTACCATTTATTCTGCAGTGCGGAGGAGTATGGCTTCTATTACACATCAAAAGTCTTTCGCAGGGAAATACTCGGCTCCAGGCTGTTCGTGTTAAAGCCACACAACGTATTCTGCCAGGGCTCCCTAGCTTGTGTGCTCCTTCTGATCTAGAAGCAAGCAATGCACAAAAGCAATTGCAAAATGTGTGTGAAGAGGGTGACCCATTCCCGTGAGTAAGGACCCGGAGGGGAGCCACGCATTGGCTGAGCGGCCCCACTCTGCAACGCACGTTTCCACTCCACTTCCACAAGGGCATTCCTCTTGCTCCAGGATCTAGCTGCCAGCTGCAGGCCCAGGCTGGGATTTGTGGTGAGGATATTTTGCTTTGACAGCCCAATGTCATTTTGTTTTTACATAATCAGCCCTTTTTGTTCTAAGCTGTTGGCCTCAGATAACAGCAATGAAAACTATTTTCAAGTAGGAGTGACATCCTGGGTACAGACTGAGCCAGAACATCCAGAAAACCAACTCTTTCTTATTCCTTGTAGTCACATGCATTACAGCAATCAAAGGTTGACAAGCATTTGCTGATAACTTGCTTTGCAGGAAAGATGAAGTGGAAGAGAGGTTCTTTTGCTGCCAACAGCAAAAAGTAAGAGAAATATTTGCAAATTGCAGTGGCTGGAATCAAACTCACACATGCTCTCACTGCATTAAGCTTTTGTTCAGAGAACCTTTCCATTTTGAAGAGTAGTAGGAGCAAGAAAGGATGTAACACTGAGAAGGCTACCCTGCTGCTGTCTACAAGTCACCAATGTTTACCTGCAACCACTAACAGTTCTTCTCACCAATGTCCATCTCCCAATTGTAAAAACCAAAGTCTCATGCAGTAAATGACACAGATTTAATTAAAAAAAAACAATGTGAATAGTAAGAGAAAAGGAGAAAAGTATACTTAGCTAGAGGGTGCAGGAACAGCAGCTGGCAGTAATAAGGCAAGAGAGGGGAGGCCACGTTTATATACTGAGGGTGATGGCATTGAGTGCAGGTGTGTTAGGGTGGGATGGGAGCCTGTGATTGGTCAGGGTGGGATGGGAGCCTGTGATTGGTCTGGGGGCAGGGAGGTCAGGTGGTTGGTCACATGGTGTAGTGTTTTCAGGGTTGTAGTGTTTCAGGGTTGGATGATGGATGGAGCTCTCAGGGCATGAGACAGATGCAATATGGAGTGAGCTTCCTTCCTTCCTTCCTTCCTGCCTTCCTGCCTTCCTGCCTTGTAGCTCGGCGCCACAACTCAACCAAGACCCCAGAACACCAAACACCATCACCTCAGCCGCAACATACAAACACACCAAGACCACACCAAGCCACACCCACCGAACACGGCCTAACATCACTTCACATCTACCCCTCCCCCTCTAACCACAAATATCGAACCAACTCACCATTCTCAGGCACACCTGTACAATGCAGCTGAGCTGCCTCTTCATCACTGACCCCTTCCATTGCCTCTGAACACCCATCAGCACAGTCCAACAGGTAACATACATGCACATCATCTGACATTACCATTTAGGGCAGCAACAACTGTGCTTGAATGTTTTGGATCTGCAAAGGAAGAACTGTAAAAGAACATTTCAAAACCCCCTTCTTAGCTCTAAATCTGATTCCTCCCCTTTTAAATGGGACACATTTTTGTCTTCTCTCAGTTAAAATATTACTTTTTGTGCACATTCTAATGCATTTTAGAGTTTCTATTACATGGCTTTGCCACCACTCACCTTCCAACAACACTAAGGACTTAAAGCATTTGAGCCCCTAGTCAGACAATGTTAACTTTACATTTAATAGTTAACAACAGCTTTTACATAAACACAAAATATCAATCATCTTCTGGGACTTAATGCACCAAAAGCTAACCAGCTCTCCATAACTGTACAGGGGTTTCTGGAGGAGAATGGTCATGTAATGAGCCAGAAGTATGAGAATATGTACTTAGTGTCATTGAACTGGCCTTGGAGAGAAGAAGAAACAGCAGTTGAGCAAAAACAAGAATTGAGGGAGTAGCCAAAGGGAGCCGAACACAGAGGAGAAGAAACAGAAACTGATGGAGCCAATCAAAAAATGACCAGTGGCAGAGCAGTAACCAATCAACACACCAAAGAAGAGTGTGCTTGAAGTGTGGACAGTAATATTAACCAATAGAAATGCGCATACTTACAGCTATAGTGAAATACCTACAGAAAGTACCAATGTATAAAAGGAACAGCCTATGCTTAATAAAGCATCTTCACTTTGATTCACATTGGATTGTGTGGAGTCCAGTTTCTTCTCCTCACATAACATCACATCCTTTTAACATAACCTTGTTTGTATTTTGCATAACACCTAGAAGAGCGGCGGGAGCCTTATAATTAAGGCAGCTGAATCAAATGGTCCGATTACAAAAAACTGAACATTTTCTTGTTTGCAAAAAGTCACTGGTCAGATTATATGACCTAATGTAGGAATTTCTGAGAGTGAGTGTAGCATCGTTATTGCATTACAGAATCCAAGTACATTTGTAGACCCTGTACTAGTAGAAGATGTAGGTAGATAGACATCACCTTTCCAGCCTCTTCCCATGTCCTTGTCCTCATGCCACACCCACACAACGCTTGTAATGTCTTTCCATTTTCATCATACGTTTTTCTCATTGCCTTTCTCCCTACCTTCCATCCACTGCATGGTCATCAAGGTCAATTCGTGTTCACACAGTTAATAACTTTAACCCCAGTCCAGAGTAAGACACCCAACCCACAAAGATTTCAATACACGACTACTCACAGCCTTGAATTTAAGCAGGTGACTACAGGGAAAAGCTCCAGTGTTTGTAGCCCAGCCTGTATTTGACTCTTCCAACCAAAATACAACTTCACAAACTTTTTCCAACAGTGAAACAATAAACTATCACCCTCCGTGAATCCTTTAACTCCCACCATTTTTTTCATATAATTTCCAAAAAAAAATCTCTGTTCTCTTCCAGTACTCAATGCATGACAAGTTGAAAGCAAATGGTCTAAAATTTCACCACGCTGGGGAATGTCAAAATGAGCCTCAGCAGGGTAGTACGGTTACAGCCTTTGCTACCGGTCCCGTAACAACCTGAACAGGTTCCATCATCATGTCCTGTACATTCGACTTAATTGGCAGCGGTATTGATTTAGTGCACTGTATAAATGTGTTTACAGCTTGGCACTAGCACACTTATGCTCACTTTTTTCCAATGTGCATTTCAAATAAGCCCTTTGCTTTAATGAGTCTATTAACTTTAAAGTGCCTAAAGCTAAAACTGAATTACGAGAGACAAGCTTTGGGGCTTGCAGCCCAAAACAGCTGGGAAAGGCTCCTGCAGTCTTCTGTTAGTACCTGTTCTGAGGGATATTCAAGCATCACTGGTGGAAAAATAATTAAATAAGTAAAAGCAAACCTGGCAGCACACAGGACCTCAGCCTGAGCTGCCTTTTACTTCAGCTGCTGCTCAGACCCATCCGGTTCCATGGGATTATTAGAGCGGCTTCTGATTTAAGCCAACGTGAAATCAGAATATAACCCATTCCTTCCTCTTCTTATGAATTTAATTTTGATTAGTCACATTTCCCCATTCCTGTAGTGGGGTACAATACACTGGGGAGAAGATGGTCTAACCATGGTCTCTCCAGCAGTGTATTTCATGAGTCTGTTTTGGTCTCCAGTGTTTTAAAGAGCTGGGATCCAGTTCCCTCTTCTCTCCCAGCACGGGGGACCGCACAGGGCTGGTCTCAGAGCCCTCAGTGCTGCCCTGTACACTGCTGGAGGGGCTGTGCCTCCACTGTGCACTTCATACTTTCATGTATAACAGCAATTATCATCCCTGCAGGGACAGTTAATCAAGCAGAAAGTTTTAGCAGACCCCTAAGTACAATCCATAATTACCTATGCCTGCTCAAGATTCGATCTCTAAGAAATAATGTAAATTTCTAGTTGCTAATAGTTTGACTTTATCTGGAATAAAAAAGGAACACCTTAATACCCGTGGAGAAAACAAATGAAATTTAGAGAACAGAATTAAATTAAGGAAAGTAAAATCTAGGATGAATGTCAGGGGTAAAAAAAGCCATAGGAATATCTGCTAAACTGTAGAACAATCTCCCAAGGGAGCAAGTGATGGAGTCCCAGGGTGTGAAGGATTAAAACAGCATGAGGCAAAGCCTCAGGAAAGAAATGCCCGAGGAGGCAGCGTGGGCTGGCTGTAACAGTGCAGGGACTGTCCATGGCTACAGCAAGCCGTGCCACCAGCTTCTGCTCATTTCTGCTACATGTGCAGTGTAGCCAATGCACTGTATGTGGGAAGGCACACTGAACGTATAATTGTCCTGTATTAAAATCTATGCATATTTCTCAGGTAGGTATGATTTGCATAGGTTGACCTCCTGCCTCCAGTTAAACTAACAGGAATTTTACGGATTAAACAAACTTCAAGGACACCAGTGGCTCTGGCTGATATTTTTCTGTCCCATCCTCAGCCCATAATGCCTTAAAAATTCTTCAGACTTAACAAGCAAATGATTTTTCACAACATTGCTATAAGTTAACATGATTATTACTGGATAATAATAACCTGATTATTACTGGATATTTCTGCTTTAAATAGTCTAATATGTACAGGTAGGAAACGAGTCGCAACACAAACGCATTTCAGTCACTTGCTGCGGGAAGATAAAAATGCAACTGGCTACAGAATAAAAACTAGATGTGTTTCTTTCTTATGTTTTAGTTTCCTTTTTTCCCAGGGAGGTTGTTCATAGTTTCTGGTGGATAATGAGGAAGTATCTCCTGATCTGTAGCTGTCTGAGGAAACCCCTTTTCTAGAGGAATTTTTGAGCACAAGTTATAGGCTGATCTGAGGAAGCATGGCTGCTCTGTCAGCTGGGAACTGCTCCCTTTCCAGTGACAAAAAGATGCCTGCCGATTACTTTTTGTGCCAGTGAAATGTTTATGCAACGACTGAAAAAGAACCCTGTCTGTGTACCAAGGTCAGGATGCGATGTCCCGTTCTCTGTGGAGATTAGCTCACACTGCCTTGTTTCTGGATGACAGCCACATGAAAGAGCTGCAGACATTGTGCCGGGATACAATTTTTAATTAAAAATTATAATGTGCTGGTATCACATTATAATACAAATTGAACTTGCAAATTTTTGCAGAGTCCCTAATTTTAGGAAACAGTGTTTTTGCTGCAGTATTTCTTGGACCTGCTATGATTAGTAAATACTGGATTGCATAGACAGGGAAAAAGCAATGACCATAGCAACTGTCCTGCCTCGTCTGTATATGTTCGCTTTTCTATCTATTCAGCTTAGACTACTGCCACTCTACGGTGCACTTCAGCTACCAGAATGAGAGTGGTGCCATTTATATTTATATTCTATATTTGTATTTATGTTTGTTATTTTTCTATTTTGGAAAGCTTATCCCCTATGATTTTTGCTTTACTTTTTTTTTTTTTCCCCACTTGCATGGTAACTCTATTCCAGTATTTCCCATCGTGATTCAGAGTGGGTGTTTGATTAGCCAGCAGCTCGCGCGGCTAGAGAAGGAGGGAGACCCAAGATCTCCGTAGAGCTCAGCTGGCTGAGTGACCCGAGGGAGGTTCCTTTCTCAGCCTCACATCCTTTTACAGTTGTAGAGGTAAGGATAGAGATTGGCCTATTGCCAATTGTCCTATTGCTCAGGACTCTCAGCTCAAAGGTGGTCCTGCTTTCTGTATGTGTCCCCTCCGTCTTTCTCTGCTGTATCTATCTATTACGTTGATATTAAAGAGTTTTCATTGCAAAGAAGTGGGGTTTCCTTTTGTTTGTTTTGTTTTTAAGATCACAATGGTATTTTTTTCAGTTTACCACAAAACCAGTCAATCAGTCATATATGTTAGCTCCTGCTCCAAATGAAGAAATGTTGCCCGCTGCAATTCACACACTCTATTAACTAAAAAGTGTAGGCAGACTGTGGAGGTACAGCAGCCATGCATAATCAGCAGAAAAATCTGTCCTGCTCAGCCTCATGAGAATACAAATGCCAAAATGCTGTGACCTTCATTAAGTTGGGGCCTCCTGGTAGCACACAGTATTTCTTGTTTAAAAAAATAAAGGCAACGCTTCAGCAGAGCAGGCACTCAAATCGCAGCACCTCCCTGCTATGCACAGGTTGACCAGAGATGTCTGATCCAGCCAAAACATGCAAAACGTGCCTGGGGCACGAGATGAATAGTTGTGATGGAAGCGGAATCTTTCATTGGCTCTTTATACTTTCTGCCTTTTCTTTGGGTTTGTTTTCCTCTCTTTTCTTCCTTTGCAATTGTCAAGGAAGCATCTGCGAGTTCTATTAAACAAATGTTACACATTAAAAACCCATTGCTGCCTGCCAGAAAGGAAAATGACATCTTATTTGAAAACAATATGTAATTGTTATTGCTGTCTTGTTGCAAGTTACGCCCTTGAAAAATGATATGGACTTATTTAGTAGCAACTGATGCTGAAAAACTAAAGCAGAAAATTAACTGTTGCATTATCTTTGGGAAACAGAATACACAGTTTCAAACACTGTAATACAAATGCTCAGTATATTGTACTCTTGGATGTGTTTACGATCACTTCAAGGAAAAAGTACTCACAGGACAGAATGACAGCATTTATCCATGACTCTTTCGTCCATCTGTCTCAATGGTGGAGTCATAAACGTTCAATTTGGTGAAATGCACGGAGGTGCTGAGATAGCGTCTGTCAGACAGGCATTCTGGTCATAATTCGTGTTTCCTTTCACGGACAGGCCTTGTGCCTGCGATGGACACCCAGGTCCTAATCAAGAGAGCACAACTGAACTGGTTTGAGTAACAGACCTGCTGCAAATATTATAACACCAGCTTGGGGCATGCCTATAGGTCCAATGCTGATATGCTATGCCTGTAAGTACAATTTTTACCATAAGTTGGCACCCTGAACACCTATACTGTCAGGCAAAACTGCTAACAGTCACTTACAGGTTTTTCTTGTTCTTTCTTAATGTTTCAGTCTTAATGTATTTTGTATTGCCTTTTGTTTTAGTGGGTTTTTTTGCTTTTATTTTGTATTTTGTTTAATTTAATACTAATTACCTTAACAGATTTTTACAAAGCAAATTGGGAAACACAGAAGAGGAATACTCATCACAGTGCTCTACTGTTGGAAACCCCTTGGAAACCTGGCTTTAACTTCTGCACGCTAGCAAAGCGCCCCTCCCAGTAAAACTTCCACCATTATTTTTCCCAGTTACCTGCTATTTATTCAACAAGCATTTCATAGCAGTGGATGTTAATTTTTCCCCTCACACTTCAGAGAAAACATATAAATACATTTTTATCATAAATTATGGAAGGATTTTATAAATGCTGGGTAAAATAGTATACAACAAACTGTGGGAGCTAGTGTAGTTATTATCCTTGGTGCTTATCCAAGAGGGTTGGGGACATAATTCAGAAGAGGTGAAAGCCCTGGTCACAGAAGTACCATAACCAATATTCACAGAAGAAAAGAGGTCTGAAAAAAAGCTGTAATGGAGCCATACTTTCCACCTTGTACTGTTACGAATTGTCCTGTTACTACATGTATCATTTTAAAAGTCTAATGACCTTTTTCTTTTAAAAATATTATATTTTAATTTATAATTTTAAAAAATTTAATTTATAATTTTATATTATTACAGTAAAAGATACTCTGACCTTGGATGATGTGATTTTTCCCAATAGCCAATTAAGTCCTTGGAATTCTAAAATAGGGCTGAGTGAAATGCTCCCATTTCCATCTTGCCTCCACCCTTTAACAAATAAACCGATGCCCATGATGATTCTAATTCATTATTTGTATTGTGATAGTATCAAACCACTCCTTTCCTAGGGTGGAAACTGTCAGATGAGGGCCAAAAAACCTCTGCCCACAGATCACAGGCACATCATGAGAGGTGAACACTTAGGGTTGATATAGCAAAGCTTCATCTATGTGAAAACTCTGGAGACTCCCCGCTCATATTTTGGTATCTCTGAAACAAACTTTCCTTTTGAATTGCAGATCTAAACTTTATAAAATATTCCTCTAATTGCTAAAGCAGGAGGGAGGGTCTAATAAATTTTCCTTTAACCAGACTTCTAACTTAAAAAAGCCACATAAAAATTGCAACTTACATATCCACATAAAATTTGTCTTCTGAAGTATTTATTCATTCTTCTAATATATTTTTTTTCAGATTACTGATTTGAAAAGAGCAAACTCAGTATTCTCCCTTTGACCTCAGGAAATATCGAAATATACTTTAATGTAGAAGAAAAGATTCTGACTAATTTTAAAGCGTGAAATACAGGCACAATCATGTTTGCCCATCTCATCTTGCCAGTCCTACGCAAGGAGCAGCGACTGATGATGCTGGATCTCTTTTCCCAGAGCGAGGTGCTGGATGTGAGCTGCGTGTAACAGCCTGGTGGGGGTAGTTTGGATAATGATTAAACAGCAAATCAGCACAGTGCTGCTTACCGAGTTTTCAACGCTAAATGATTTGGCCAAGCCAAATTTCAAGAGTCTGGAAGCCAAGTTCCTGTGATCTTGTTGGCAAGAAAAGAGGCTAATACATCCCTCATTTATAAAAGGTGGCTGTGAAGGATTTGTCCATGCCCTCCCACTGCTGAGAAATTTCCATGTACACTGTAGAGCAGTCGATGTCGTACCACGTAGACTGTAAGCGAAACTAGCGGCAGAGCTCGTCTTTATTAAGACTGATCTACCATTAATAAATGTAAATATGACTGAGTGTAACGGCTTAAATCCCTGACAGCCTCGGGTTTGCCAGCAGTGGATTTCCATGCGTTGTCAATTGGGAATTGAGAACATTGGCTGAGCACAGAGCGTTTAATGTGCCGCAGACTGTGCCTCAAGATTTCCTGTACACACGTGTGCAGAGGAGCGATAGTTGGGAAAAGCTTCATTTCCCACTTTCCTAGAGACACTGGTGGAAGAGGAATTCTGCCTGTTATACTCGGAGTGTCAAGCACTTTGCAGAGGTCCCATAAAGGCACCTCATCTCCTTTGCCATAACACCTCATAGCCCCTTGTTAGCTCTTCTCTTTTTACGGTCCTGTAGGTAAAAGGGTTCATCTCATTTCAATATCCCTGAGGCTACTAGCGAGAAACTATTGAACTGCATAAGAAAAAACCTGAATACAAAAACAGATGCATACATTCGCCTTGGGGATAAATGTGTTATGATATGGAGCGAAACTCTGCTCCAGCTCTAGTGAACAGCAATGCAAAGCAGTCCCAGTGCAGCCAGAAGACTTCTGAATTGATGCCAGTCTGAAGGAGAGCAGCATTTGTCCTAGGGTTATCATCAGGCCCCTCACAATCACATTTTCACTTATTCCATGTGGAGAGGAGACTTGTTGCCAATTCCCTGGATTTCAATTCAGAAGAAAGAGTTTCATGTTTGACCTTGTATCTCCAATGCCATGTGTCTGCCTGCCTCGCCCACACACACTAGATTGATCCTGCTCCCTTTCGTTTAAGTTACATATGATGTATGCTGTAGTACCAACACCTGCTCTTTTTTCTGCTTTGTTTTTGGCTTAGAGCATTATCAAGTGGTCCCTGGTTTTAGTTTCTGCATTTACTTCACTACTTCCATAAAACTGCCTTGGCAAATTCGGATGACCGATAAGGGGTGAACTTTCTCTCACCCTCAGCTGCTCCAATATGAATTTTTAAAATCCCTTTGGACTGAACAAATGCAGAAGATATTATTGACGATTTTCAAATAGCTCAAAGATTTTTCATACATAAACACTCAGAAAGCCAGAGTTTTATCTGAACCTAATCCAAATGATTAATCTGAAATGAATAATCTGAAAACTTCTGAAGGCCTCACAAGTATGAAGATACCTTTCTTACCCTCACCAGGAGGAGAGGACAACTCCTGGCAGTGGCAATAGCATTCCTCACAAGAAGCTAACGTGTGCTTTCTCCAGCCCCTGACAGAAGACATCCCAGGGCTAAATATATTGATAGCCAATATATGAGTACCTACTCATAGTGACAGAGGCCACATGTGGGCCACACATGGGTGGTGTGTGGTACCCAGCTGAAGCAGTGGGTGTCCTTCAATATCTTGTTTGTAAAACTTCTATGTTCTAGTAAGTCATTAAAAAAAATTATCATCTCTAATGTGTCTTCAAAGTCACATAACAATTAAAAACAAGAGAAACAAAGACATTACCAAGAAATCAGCTGGGTACTAAGTTCCCCTGGAAGGCATTAGGAGTGACAGACACTCTAGTCTAAAAACTGGTAGCAGAGAAGGGCAACATATAGATGGGAATGAATTTGAGACCCCCCCCCCCCACAAAAAAAGAAAAAAAAAAAAAGCCAAGTTATTTCAATGTAAGCGTGATAAATAACTGGCATCTTTCCCGAAATCTTGTAAAACGAACTGTAGCTCTAACGCAATTAAGTTATCTGGGTTATAGTATCCTGCAAAATTAGACATCTATAATGGGAGTGTTGACAAGCCCTTCATTGTAGCAACACAGTGGTACCCACTCAGAGAACAACGCAAAGCTCCTGGGAAATAATTAAAGAACATTTTGGTCAGCTTGTGATGCAAATATGAATTTTTCAGGTTATGCAGAAATAAACTGGAAACCCACAGAACATCAGCTAAAAAGATTAAAGTAACGAGACTGACTGATGTTTGTCCAAATGGGCCTGAATAAAAAGAAAAGGCTGGGAGGAGAGAGGACAGGAAGGTTTCTGAGTAGCTGTGGGTCAGGAAAATATCTCTCCTGTCTTTCTAAATTTTTATTTTCGTAGTCTGATGATGGAGACAAAAACTACCCCATCTTTTCATTAATCCTAAATCCTTCTCCTTCATCTGGAAAAAATGACACCAATTATGACTTTAGATTCACATTTCACTAATTCAGAACCTTGTTAGAGAACAGCATTTGCATATTCAAATGTGTCACGTTCACTAGTCTGTGGCTATATTCTGTGTCAAGCCAAGCTTTTCTTACGTTACCTTTTAATGGTGCTACACATAGTAGTCTGTTCATTACATAGGCCATTTCCAGTTCCAATTACTGTGAATTCAATTCAAGCAATTTCAGTGAAATCAGTAGAGACCACCTAGATTTAAACAGATCTGACGCAAGAATACAACTTTATACTGTAATCTAGCTCAAGTTCACTAATGACTGAATGACATATAGAAAAGCCTTCGCTCCAGCTAAAAGTGTACTAATTCCCATATGAAATGCATCCTATTTTCTGCTGACAAGATGAAATAATGATGGTCAATGATAATATTGAATAACTGTATCCAAGAGTTAACACTCATGCATACCTTTCATACTTAGCTAGCTCAATACTTCCAACCTTTCTTCGACTGTATTACTTTTTGCTTCAAAAAGCAAATTTAGTGCAAAAATATCAAGGGAAAACATATTTTAAAATTTATTTGTTAATTGATAATGTCTATCTAATAAAGCAATCTTTTTGTCATTTTTGTCAACATGGTAAATTCAGGAGGTAGCTGGCCTTCAAGGGGACATTCTGGTTAGAAAACAGTAAAATTTAAAATCAAGACTTGAAAAATTAAAAGACATAAACTACAGAGAGGAGACAAGTCATGAAGTCTCTTCTTTCTCTCCTTTCCCTATCTTCCTCATACAGCCATAATTCACTAAAGGAGTATTTTGAACATTTCTACAACTGTAAGTGTTTGGATAAACGAATGGGTGAAGGAAATGTATTTGAACAGTTAGCCCATACATGGTGGTCTCTTCCTGTTCTAAGGTGCAAGCCTGAAAAATTAAAAGGTGTGAAGTAGATAGAGCCACAAGGCCTGAAGAGGACACAGTCATGTTTAAATTACTTTTATAGCATTTTGTATATTCTGGTGTTTAAAACAGTATTGTTTAGTGACACAGTATATATTCTAACATACCCTAGAGTCCCTAATTACTGCTTAAGCCGCTTGAAGGGATTATTTAATTTTTAAATAATTTCTGCAGCTTATCCATATTCCCAATGTTGGCTGCATGAGTGTTCTTGCAGTTGCTTCTGGTTTGAGTTGCCTGATGCAGTGAGTTTCCTATTTCATGACCTATTGTAAGCAAAAACCATGTACTAAAGGTGTAACCCAGCAATGAATCAGTAAATAGCTGTTCCTCTGAAGATCAGCTCATTAAGAAGCAGACATCTGAATGAAATAAGGTTCCTGGGGAGTCCGTGGCACCAGACGTGCCAGAAAGAGAGGCATGAAACCTTGTTATATGCCATGACCAAGCAAAAGGAATTTTTACCTAGGCAGCATTTGTGGTTAATATTCTGCTCTTGTGCTTCACTTACTGGAGCCCCAGCGTGCTTTTGTTTATGATCTGGTTCTTGTTCAGCACATTTACATGCAACCGACTGTTCAAGTGGCTCAGTCACCTCTAGTACAAAACGGAGCTGAGCTGAAATGCTAAAGGCTGGAGCTTTGTTTGCAACATGAAGAGAACACAAACAAAAATATCAGAACTTTTTTTTTCTTTGACAAAAGCCTTAATGATAGTTTCCTTATTCAATAGAATAGTGTTGTATGGCTACATTACAGCTGGTTGAAAGACGCCCAGATGACTTCAGTTTTACCTAACATTTTGTTTTACTTTTAATTAAGTTTGTTAGTTCAGAGTTAGCTGAACGACACAGTATTTGTTTAACTTACTGGTACACAGCAATATTCACAGCTTCATTAAATACTTCACGTGCCAATCTCTAATCGTGATACAAAAAGACAAAAAAAACCCCAAAAAACAACCAAAAAACCCAAACAAAATCTTAACTCCCTTAACCAATTTCTTGGGAAAGAGCAAGCTCTGTTAACACATATGGCAAGCAATCTTTTCTGCAAAACAGCACACTAAACCACAGCAATACTACCATGTGTTAAGCAACGCTGTCCTTTTGCAGGATATATTTAAAAACATACTCTCTCCACCAGCAGCAAGTATGCAACTTGAACAGTTGCACTAGGGTTTTAACACATCATGCGACTACAATAAATTGCAAAGAAAGGGAGAAAGGCAGGAAAGGGGATGAAATGCCATGAATTAAAATCATGCTTTCCCAAACAATTTTTTTAACTGCAAACTTATAAGTTGGAAATTTGTGAAATGTGACAAATAAGGCAATAATTGAGGATGCCTGCTGCACTCAGATGTGTCTGGGCCAACATGCGCGTAAATAGAAATAGGTGTCAGATTGAAGTTCGGTTGAACTAAGAATCCATTCTAGCTGGAGTGAGGAATGAAGCCATATACTTAGCTGCTGTAAATCTGCCAAGGTTTGTTTTTTGTTTTTTTCTTATTTCATGGCTCTGTTACCTAATCATCCTGTTATGATATATGCATACTGCATGCAAAAAAGTATGTATTAGTTTTGCGCCCAGCACAAAAAACCCTATAGAGGCCACTATATGTTGCTATTTCATGTGCTTAGCAGGCTTTATCCAACAAGTGAGCAAAGCCTATAATTTCAAATAACAACAGTTTTATCGTGACCAAATTCTCTGCTATGGTTCTGTTATTTACGATAATCTTGGCTTCACACAAGCAGGCTGAAGGAGGTGTGCAGGGGAATCTGCTGGAGAGAGAGAATGGCAGTGCAATGGTACAGTCATCTATTTGTTCATATTTTGCTATTGCATATTTGAAAAGGTCAGACTCAAATAAAACTGCCAAGATACAATATTCCTCTGAGAGGAAGAACACGGTTTATGTGTCTCAGCCTTGCCAAAAAACTATGGAAACCAATGCTTCATTTTGTGAATAAAGATGTAGGCACAAATACTGCCTCAAGCAGGGTGAAGACCACCCTTGGGCAGAAGCGTTTTGGAGTTGCAGTGGTGAAAGGTTGGGGGGTGTGCTTTGTTTTGCAGAACATTTGGGTGTGTATAACAGGGCTGTCTAAACAGAACTGGTGTGTCTGATGGCTGATCCAATATTCCAAGGAGGTCCTCTATTCAGAACTTGTTTTCCTTCCACGCTTACCCTACTTTGTGTATTGTGCTAGATTATACTGGTTTCATAAGTGGCAGTCACAGTTACTGTCCATCTGGATATGTTTTGAGGCCCTATAAAATTTTAACAACTGTGAAGGGGGAAAAATATTAAAGTATGCAGCCAGTCTGAAGTGGTTATCTCAAGAGTCAACCTCCTATCGCTAGGAAGGCACAAAGCACGCTTCATAGTCAATGTAAAACTTACTTAGATCTTTAGCCTTAATAATACAGCCAAAAGTATTCTCTTATGAGATAAGAAATTATCTCTTTGTACCTGTAATCTCTTAATGAATGAAAATAATATTAAAATCATACTAACACATCTCTACACATTCAATCTTGATTCAGGGCATGTATAACTGAATCAGATACTTGGTTAACTCTTTCACTTGTCCTATTGCTTGCTTTTTAATAAGGAGATTTTATGCTTTTCAATATTCTTTTATAAGATTTTGGTTTGCTATGATTTATTCTCATGCTATTCATTATGGAATGCCAATCAGTTCTCAAAATGTTTGTACATGCTTGTCACCTTTTTTCACGTTTAAAAAGTCCTCTTTTCTACTTTGGATTTTTCAGTGCTTGATAATTCTTTTTTTTTTTAAAAAAAGCACTAACAACAATATACAGGATAAGCTTAAATTTTGTATACATTTCCTGACAAAGAACAGCTATTACCAATGAAATAAATGTGATACATGTGATCAGACAAGCCTTACCAATAAATATTTGGAAAAAAATAAGACAGCTTGAACAGCTGTCTATTACTGGTATTTGTAATGCCACATGTCCTGAACTCCACATCCCAGTTCCTGATATTCCCAGCAAATGCAGCTTTCAGTTCTGAGACTTTCCTGGTTGAGGAGTAAGATCCCAAATTCCACAGAATGAAATTTCTCAGTAGATTCACTAGCACATTAGAGTAAGTGAGAAGAAAAACAGATAATGTTCATTTTTTGCAAAAACTGTGTGCACAGAGAAACATTTTGGTAAATCCACATACTACATCAGTAACCTGCTGATCTAGATACAGCAGATTTTCCTTTGGGAAAAGAAAAAAAATGCTACCCCAGACTAACCTACCCTGTCAATCTTTAACTCTCACCTCTCTGATGACAGATTATCTGTTTTCAAATATCTGGCTAGGCAAGAGCATGGTTCTGCAAATAAACTACTCAGGTGCACAACCTGAATCTGTGGAGCAGGTCTTTTGAAGCCAAAAAGGTTTAGACTGGTCATCTTTAAGTTTAAAAGTAGGCAGATATTTGTGTCAGGGTCAAAGGGACACATCAGGGTTTTGGGACCACATCTCCCTGAACTACTGCTTTCATGTCATTGGATAATACACGGCTTGACTTCCAGTGGATGGTGGGTGACTGCAGCCCGCAAATCCCACTACCTAATTGTAAACCTGTTACGTTCGGGATGATACAAATGAATGGTGTACAAGTGTAGAGCCACCAGTGCCAGGTCTGTGCTATGCTGGGGTTTGCCCATCTGAGAAAAGATTTATTGGTACACCATGTCCAGCTGGATCTGTCACGCCTTTCTGCTCAGCAAGCAGTACAAAAGGATGCAGCACATGCCAAGTCCTGGTGCCCAGTGTGCCAGTACGCTGCCCCATTACTCCAGCCTTCAGTCAGCTCCAAATCACACTGTCGCCCAGCTTTGCTTTCAGTTGGGCTTTTTTTTGCTCCTGAGGTATTGATGAATACATAGCAGAAGAGAAGCCAAATTACACAAAACTCTCTTGTTCTGATATATTGGGCAGTTAGTTACCATCGGCCCCCAGAGCGAAATAACACCTGGGCTGAGAATAGCTTCAGGGCTCTTCTCACAGCAGCTAAAACCATGCCTGCAACTCCAAGTGTGATTTAAGTCTTTCTGTTCATATACAGCTTTTTGGTACTTCATCCCTTGGCTAGCCCAGATAGGCCGATAAATTTTTTTCTTTGCCATTTGTAAGAGAGGATTAAGCCATGTTGGGCTGGAGAAAACCTCTCCTGCTGGGGGAGGGACAAAAAAAAGTTACTGCAAGACTATCGTAAGGCAGAGACGCTATTAGAACAGTGAAGGATTTTCCTGTAGTTTCTTTGTATCCATCTGCAATATGGAGGGTTTGGAGGAAAGAGGGGCCTAGGCTAACCAGCAGCTCCAGTGGTTTGGAAAGCTGTGCGGCATAGTTACTGGCAAATCTTTGCTTTATCCATCCTGACAGGTTCTGCCATATTATACAGATATTCATTTTTCTAATGTAATATTATAAATCATTGTCAGGTCATCAGCATTTCCACAGTCTTCCAAAGTATATTTGTGTCTGCCAAAGGTTCCCACCAGACCTATAGGATGCTATATAAGCTCCTTTAATGGAGTTAGTGCTGAACTCCATTTCAGTTGCTCTGCTGCAACTTTCCCTTTCAGAGGAAGACGTATAAGGAATGAGGTGGTCCCAAGAGCTACGGCTTAAGGATACCGCGAGACTTGTATTAAAGACCACCTCTAGTAATAGTATGTCTTTAACCACCATAGCAAAGCAAACCAATATTTTACTTAAACAAAAGCTTTTTTCCTTTCACTGTTCTCTTAGGAAAGGCTGATCAATTAATTCAGTTAAGAAGATGGTAAGTCATCCTGTTATTGTACTGTACATGCTATAGTGTCTTCAATCTAAATGCTTCATATGTATTTACAAATTTAAAGCTCTTCATTCCTCTAGGTTAAGCAAGTCCTGTTCGTTCCATTTTATTTATAAGGGAGACAAGATTAAGGTTATTTGCCTAAGGCCAAATTTAAAATTCTATATGAGAATCCTGGGGTAAAGCAAGACACCACCAGGAGACTCGAATCGATGCCAGCCTCCAGAGGACCAGCCTCCAGCTGAGAATAGCTGGAGTGCAGTGTGTGCTGGCCACGTGTCCTCCTCTGCCTTGTTGTTCAGCCCAACACAAGCCACCTTTCCTTTCCTTTGAGTGAGTGAATGTTTCCCATCTTCTTTTTCTAAGCTGTGGTGGAGCACTTTCAAGGAATGTTAAAAATGAAATAAAATTAAATTCACTCATTATTTTGCGAGACACTTTCAACTCCTTATCTCTAGGAGTTGAAATTATTGACTCTGCCAGCTAGTAACAGAACAAAAGTCCCGCTAATAGGTAACGGTATTTCGGATGCTGGGGTTACCAGCATACGGGGTTGCTTATGCTGTACCACAGCGATGGCGCAATGCTCTTGTGCTGCCCTGCTTTGCTAAAGGTTAGGAGATCAAAGCTATATCCATGCTAAATGATTTGAAGTAAAACAGGCCCATTAGTTTCAGACCATCTCAAGGGCTTTTGAAAGCAGGAGGAAACAAAATGACAGTTAATGGATCTAGGAGGGCCTGACCTGAGGATAAGGTTAAGTGGTGTAATAATCTCCATACTGAACTTGGTGCTGTGTAGCAGCTCCCCTAAAGTGCTTGGTCACAAGGTGAACCATTCTGAGCAAACCTCACACATTTTCTGCCCATGCCACTTAGAGCAAAGCTTAGGGTTCTGTTAAACATGGGAACCCTCCCCTAAAACACTTTCCTTTTTATTCATTGCAGACTACTTTCCTCCACGTTACACTCACTGATAACCTTGCCATATTTCTCATTCGCTTCTGTGCACTGTCCTTCCTTTAGTGCTCTGATATTTGCCTCCAAAAGCAAAATCTATCACATTTTCTAAATCTAAAACATTTCTTAGTTAGATTATAGGCTTTCTTCTTTGAGAATCAAAAAATTTAGTGCATGAGATCTCTTTGTTTGGCTTTGTTGTTAGGGAAGGGAATGGTCTGCCTGAAGAATTGTTTCTTTTCAGAGAGTGTTGGATGGGCATATCAATCAGATTTTGTTGTTGTTGTTGTTGTTCTTTGAAAGAAAGATAAAACTAGCTAATGAATTGCAGTTTCTCTAGGCAATGGCCTCTTTATGCTTGTTGTAAAGACCAGCGTAGCCAATATTATCCACAAACCTCATTAAGGAAAAATATTTTTATGTCCTTCTCTCAGAGACATTACACATATCTTCCCAGTGCAGGAAAAAATAGCTGAGCTAAATTTGGAATTTCTCTGAAATAAGAAAGAGACTCTTAGCTAAGAGAGGAATCCACAAGGATTTATTCCCTGACGGCTTGGGAATGATTTGTTTCCAACATGTCCTAACTCAACCCAGCCATACTCTTGGTATATGATTGGGTTGGAGAAGCTCTTTGCCTTGCAAGAATAACACTGGCTTACTCTCACTGACATATAAAGGTATTTCAATACCATAGAGAAGCAATAGTCATCTGATTAAAAAAAACAATGAATAGAGGTAGGAAAGCTTATTGTGCTGAAGACAAAAAGTGAAGGAAACTCTACTCATGCCTCATGCAGAGCTCTTCACTTAGCAAGATGACAGGATTTAGTGTCATCAATTCAGGATGATGTATGAAGTAATAAACCTAACTGAAAGTAGCTACCTTGAAATACTATATGCTATCTGAATAAACTACCTGAAATTTCAAAAGATCAGGATATGGAACTGGTAACAGGATCAGTCAAAAGAAACACTGGGGTAGGAGAGCAATATATGGTATGTAGACAAGGAAGGACTTTCATCTGAGCTAAGAAAAGCAGATGGAACTTGAATAGTAGACTACATAGCCAAGTGGATGGCCAAGAAAAATGGAAAGGAATTGAAAAACAGAAAGGATAAAAATAATCCTTCTAAGAAAGTTACTAATCTCCTAGACAGGATGAAAAGGCTACAAACAAACGGGTTTGGAAATAGTGGCAGCCACAATCAAAAAGTCTACTATATTCACAACAAAGGAACGCAGGTATTCTGCTCTGACTTGTCCATGAGCTATACAAGTAAGAAGGGACGTACAATCAGAAGTTTGAGAGAGATTTACAAAATAGCTCCTCATTTTAAATTTAAGTGCTCATATGAGTGAAGGAAAGGAGGGAGGTGATTCAGAAGTGGATGCAAGTCGTTTATAACGCAGGCATTAAAGATAGTATGGTTTAGTTTTATTTGCATTCAGAGAAGACATCTCAATATCCTGTCATCTCAGCCAGAAAACTTATTCTTCTTTCCTAAAGAAGTCGTGTGTGATTGATCTCTGAAGCAACTGCTGAGTTACGATCCCACAAATAACATGGGATTTCTGTCTGTTAGTGCTCTCCAGCAAGCTTAGCCTTTTCATTTAATTTAGACTGTAGTTGTCAAGGCTCATGCTTTCAGCTCTGGAAATCCTTTGTGTGGCCCATTGAGCTGGCCAAGGGAATCACTGTATAAATACACTTAAAGGATTTTGTGTCAAGGGATCTTCTCTTCTGTTTAAGCCTCAAAAGGTCAACCTATCTTCAGTTTGGTTGATTTCCCTGAACTGAGGAGGAACACAGTAGTGCAGAGAAATCACACTCATCCCAACCAACATCATGGTTAATAATTGAGGTGCTAATGCATGATCATTAGGCTTTCAGATTGACACAGCAGTCTGGGAAGAAGAAAAAAGATTGATGTCTCTATTCTATGGTACTGTAAGACTAGGAGGAGCTCAACACTCTGAACCCATTCTCAGTGTTCATTCCCATAGGCACAATTTCTGACCAGTACCTAAGTAACCTTAACTCTGCCCTTCTAGAAGAGCAGTCACAAAACCCACTGATTTTATCCCACCTTGTGTACCAGAGATATAGAAAAATAATGTATGTACATCTACTAAATCAAAGATGCACAGAGAGAAAAGACCACTTTTTAGAAAATCACAAACCAAAAACCATAATAAAAGGAAGCATGAATCTGATTTAAAAACCAAAGGTGCTGAAAATATAACAAACTGGATTAATCTGTTCTTACATCTAAGCACCTTGATTTTAAGTTCTAAAGCATTACATATCCCTAGCAGGGGAAAAAAAAAAAGGTGAAAGAAATAAATTCAGAGTCTTAATAAAACAGTAAGTGTAGCAGAAAGGATAATGAAACATTGGAAATGATGTATGGGGTAATGGATCATTCTATATATCTTTACAGAAAGAAAATATTCAAATTACCTCAGCTTTAATAATCATATTCCCAGTGACTGCAGATGAGGAACTTTAAAATGTATGTATAAGACTGAAAATGGTTATAAAAGATCAGAGGCTTCCAAAATTCACTGTGTACCAGCTCTAGTGAGTGCAACGCCAAGAGTAATATATGAAATCTGACCTGACAGTTTCATAATTTTCCTTTGTTTGAGGAGATCCCCGTACAATGAAAACGTACAGCATCGTGCCAAAACTGAAAGAAACAGTTAGTGGGAAGGACACAGAGATAATGACCACTAGTCAGTTCTTCACTGGCAAAGTATAAAAAGAAGATGAAGAATTAATTACATTAAGAAATCCCAAGGAACATGGTTTAGATTAAAGGACCCTCTTTTTAACCAGTCAGCTGGAAGGCTGATGTAGCAGTGTTCATGCAGATGTTTGGAAAGTATTTCACAAACTCTGTTTTTGGAGAGTGCTTCTAAAGGCTGTTGCTCTTCCACTGCTCTGTGCCATCCCCAATTTATCTTAAGTGTAAAATAGAAAAAATAATAGAAACTACAGCTTCTAGTTAAATAGGAGGGCTCTTTTTAAATAAACACAATAAAACATATTATGGTCCAAATCCTGTAGATCCAGAATCTATAGCAGATTGGCAGGTTCTCTTTTACCTATAAGCAATAAAAATTAAGTAAAAAGCAATCTGTTAAAGCTCAGCATGCTTAATTCAGTCCCTTGGCTCATATTGGCTACATGTGAACACTGCACAGAGCAGTAAATTGCTCTACTGAAATCTTGGAGTTCAGACCTGATTGTGTGGTTTATCTTTAAAAATCTAGTTCTATATTACTCTCTCTCTAGTAATTTTTCGCAGGACTCTGCACCTGGTAACAGCTCTTTCTTATCTTGGTGCCTCAGCCCATATCCATTGGCAGTTTCTGATATATTCAGAGCTCCACTGTATTCACTAAACATTAAGCATGCAAAGAAGATTATTTAAGTAAGATCTTAAGTAAAGGAGTAAGACAGAATGTCAGACATACATTTCTGAAAATGGTGGCCTACTTTCCTTGTGAGCTTATACCAATTTTAAGACATTTCAAATCAGGGTGTGCCAAGGCAAAACTGAAAGTTCAGTCATAAGGTAGACTAGGTTTGTTTCTGCTCAGTGTCTTGTTCCAGCAAGTACCACAGCAACCGTTCCCACATGTGCTCTGTTCTCAAAGCAGAAAGAATTAGGAGGAAAAATGTTGTGATCTTGACCTCTCCACGAGGGGAGGAATTAAGGGGGAAAAGAAGGTTTTGCCAACAAGTTTGGGTACAAAAACATTGGGAATCTCTGAGCCTGCATTTGGACCAAATGCTGGGCCAATGCTCTGAGGTTCTGTTAATTAGTTTTGCAACTTCTTTCTAAAATTCTGTCTTTCAGTTGACAAGTAGCTTTGAATACTCTTCAAGGTGAAGAGTGAGAGCTTCCTCTTCTCTCAAACAGAAATAAACCCTGCTTATTGGTGCCAGTTCAGCTTTGAAACAGTGACAAGCCAGCTCTGACTGCTTATGTTCTCTATGCTATGTTTTCCTGCAGTGAGCATAGTCCACTCTCCCTCTTAGAGCCCTTTTCAAATGATTTCTCTTCCTTCTTTCTCTACCTTCAAGGTTATCAGGCCAGACGCAGACACAGGTTCTGCAAGGAGAAACGCTTAATGTTGCTTTTCCCCTGCTACCTCCCCCTTTCTGACTTAATGCATTTTTGTGTATCTTTGCTGATCATCTCTCAAAGTCTCTCTCTCTCTCTCTCTCTCATTGTCTGGAATAGGTGTTACCTAACAGCAGTACCCCAACGAGGCAGCTTCTGCTTTACTATCCACATTTCATTGTCACAAGTGCAAGATGAGATGAGAAATGACTCTTGTTTTAATGAAAGAGAGTGAAGTTTCCATTGACTTTGCCGGGGTCAAAACTTCACCCTCAGGGACCTATTGGTAGAAATGGGAGGGAATTTCCATTTTCACAGAGAATTTGCAACCCCTTAATTGTGTTAAAAAACCTCAAATATTTTCTTTACAGGGCAAAGTTCGTATCTTGTTTCAGATGAATGTGGTAGCTGAGCGTCATCTGCTGCTGGAAAACCTTTAGAAGTTACTTAAAACTAAAATAGGCATAAAAGAGAAGCAGGGTGGGAAAGGGTTGTTTGCTATTAAACACCAACACAAACCAAGCTGGGCTTTTTGTCTATTCCCTTCCCCCATTTTGTTCCCACAGTCCTCTTCACCCTTCAGACAGCTTTAGAATGCTAATTTTTCTAATCACTTGGCAAATGAAAACTATTGCAGAAATCAACTAAAATATTATTTTAAACCTTGCTTAATGAGTCTGGATCCACACCTATAAATAAACTCTTTATCTTTCCCTTCTTAACTTCCAAGAGTGGTAGTTCCCACACCCTATACAACCCGACACATTCAAATTCAAAGCAAATATCTGAAACCATTTTTTCAAAAAGGGTTGTTTTAATATGAACTAGCAGTTGGGTTTTATGAAGAAATTGTTTTAAATAAAAGTGTAATTGTCCTCTTTTCACAGATGTGTAGGATTTCTCTTCACAGAGCAGCAGATGATACAGTGAAATGATACTGTAAAGATAAGGCTCAGATCAGCTTTATTCTTTGTTGTACTTTCCACCACTTTCTGAACTTTAAGGCATTGATTTATTCTGTTTTTCTCAGGGGTAAAATCTGTATGCACGTAACCCTCAGCTAACACTAATAACAATGTGAAAACCACCACCCATCAAAGACGTGACTATGTGCTTTTGTCTATCCTAATGTTTTGAGATAAAATCTTGATAAATCAATGTGGTTTGGTTTTTTTTTTTCCCCCTTTTCCTCTTTCTTAAGTTTTGTTGCCTTGATTAGATAAAAAATAATAGGGGCTGTCAATCTGTTTTCTTTTCAGATCTTCTCTGTCTCTTTCTAAATTAGTTACAGCCTGCTTTTTGTAGCTTTATAGCCAGCCTGACCTAACTTAATTACCATGACTTGTGTGGCTTAAAGATAAATAGTTTTATTCAGTCTGCCTACTTTTGTATAAGTTTTCCTTTTCACACATCTCTCTATATTTTGGCATTCAGAATTCTTTTCTTCTGTTCTTCAGTAGGTTAACACAAGGTTAGTTTTATAGCATTGTCCATATTTTCACAAAAAGGCCTTTGATGCTGTTCTGCTTAGTCCCTGCTTTGCTCTGTTTGTGTGCTGTGAGTCTGTGGGCACTTGTGGGACAGACACGAACATTAGCTGGGTCGCGGAAGCATGGGATGGAAAATACATACTCATGCTATTGTGAGGTAGAAATCCTCAAAGCATCAAAGCTTGTTCCTATACAAGCTACTGTCTACAATTTTTTCTTATTTGAGGAAAATACTTCAGAAATCAAAGCCTGAGACGTTGCAGAGATAGGAAGATTGGAAGAGCAAGGGTGGTGCAGATGGACTGATTAGCACTCTGTTCTTGTAAAAACCCTTGACAAGAAAGTACGCACCTCCTGCTCATCACAGGTTATATTTTTGTTGACTCCAGGTTTAAAGGGCAAATGATAAGTAGTAAAGCTTCCAGGATTATGATCAGGCCCTCATCAGTAATAATGAGCTTAATAAAAAAATAAAGTAAAAAAAACCCCAAAACACCAGTTCTGCATGTCCATTTTTTGTTCAAAGGATCCTTTGAAATTATATGATAGGGTGGGATATGCGCTGTGCTTGAGAACAAGAAATAAACTTCTAAAATCAGAGCTGTGCTTTTAATAAATGTGACTTCCCTGTAGGTGCTGCAATAGTACTTTGACTACATTGGAAAGCTTTTGTCTTGAAACAAGCTGCCCCAGGATGGCACTTACACAAAACATCTGACAGCAAATGTACTTAAATAAAAACCTGCACGTGTTGAGCTATCCAGAAATGCATGAAAATTTTTGCCACTCCTTTACAAAGGTCATTCAGAAAAACGACACTGGCTAAAGGAATGTGAAGAAATGCATTTAAATGGAATTTCCCTTTTCATCCATTTCAAGTCATTTGTACAAACCCATAAAGAGATGTTTTGTTTTGCAAATGAATCAAAAGGGATATAATTAAACCAAGTTCCAGGGGAGCTGTGTAAACAGTACCTGAACATAAACACAGCCGGTCTTTGTGCGCAGGCCAGAAACTAACATGCTATAGATATGAAGTAGAAACCGTATTTCCATGTGTTAACACCTACAGCAAGGGAAGAGTCCATTGACTGTTCCATGCTTGGAAAATGGAGGGGTGAATCATTTCTTTTCAGTCATCATTAACTAGAAAACCCTATGAAAGAAATTAAGGGGTAACCGACGGAAGATGCATTTGTTTCCTGTTTATACTAAAATAACCCAGCACTGCAGGGATGGATTTTTTCATAAACATCCACTGGTGCTCTGCCTCATCTCCTCTTAAAGCCTGTGACTGGCTTCAATAAGCAAAGAGTTTGATTATTAGTGACTTCTTTTGAAACATTGAATACCTTACCTTTATCTAGGTCTTCCCTTCACAAACTGTACCAAACTGATTAAAAAGCAGCCACCTCTGAAGTGCAGTGCTACATCCACTCAGAAAACAAGCTGCTATGACTCTGGACAGAGACTGGCTGAGGTCACTGGGGCAAACCCCTACTGTTGTTTTTGCTGGGATTAAAAAAAAAATAAAGTCCTATTGAGGCGATAAGGTTTTAAAGGCTCCTCAGATAGATGCAGACACACGGGAAACTTTATGGCACACTATTAATCTTTCTTAGAAGGATGACGTGTTGATGTGACCTTGATGAAATGTGAAGCTGCCATTTGGAAGGGGAAAAAAGAGGAGACTAGAGTGCTTCAAATACAGCATTTTCATCACCAAAGTACACCTCTCACACCGAGACTTTCTTTTCACTAAGAGAAAAATTATTATTTTGATTGCTGATGTATGACGTTGCTCGCTTGAACAAAGCTGTTTGCAGTTGCCCACTCCCACCTCCTCTCATAAGAGATTTATCAAAGTGAATATCTCTTTACTAGCTTGGAAATCATATTTCTCGGCCTTCTCCTGAGCTAGCACAAGTGTTGCTGGTAACAGGTCAGCTCTAGCCAGAATTTTGTGTCTTCTCTATCATGAAAGATAAATAAAAATAAATATGTCCAGACTCATGTCTAGACAGTGATGAACAAGAAGTTCATTAATTGGGCAGCCTTCCCAAGCATGTGTTTCCCTCTTAAATCGTGGACCAAACAAGAACCTCCACTTCATGGGCTTCTACTACTGGCTCAAAATTGCTGCAGCCACGCAATACAATTTACCAGTCTGGTAAACACACTCCACAGACGGGGTTTTTGTTTTTTAGGGGTGTTTGCATGTTTTTAAAGAGTATCTAAAAGCATAAAGATGGCATAAAGATTGAACTAAATGTGCTGGCTCACTCAATCAAAATGCAACTATATTCCTGTGCCTGATCCAGATCACACTTGCATCACTGTGTGCATCAGTGATTGTGTGCAACAGTGCATCAAAGACTTTTTATTAACAATTACGGGATCACAGCCTGAAACTGCACAATGTAAGCAGTAATTTACTTCCTTCATCTTTGTAGGACAAAGTCATTTGATATATTTCTGACAGATAGACCTTTGGAATTTATTAGCACTTAGTCTGAATCCAATTAATAATGATCATATGCTCTAAATACTAAAAATAAAATATAAAAAAAACCCTAAGTTCTCTACAGATTACTTTAAACTGTGACATAAGTGGATATAAGATCTCCAGTAACATAACTATGTAGTATGAAAATGCCTTCAAGCTGTCGAAGGATACAAATGCTTTACACAGAGATATGTCCCCTGTACACATACCCGTGAAGTTCATGCCAAGCAGATTGACAAATCCTTCTACTATCCTCTTGGACACTTGAAAATACAGAAAGCAAGCAACCAGCTTATACAACTACAAAATCCTACTTAAAAGAATGGATTGCAGTGTTTCTTCCTCTCTGTCAAAAGGAAGAAAGATTGACCAAGAAAACATGAGTGATAATAAATATTAACAAATCTGATTAAGTTTCTGTTACATTCCTGTAATCACTTCATTTTTTTTTATAATCTCACATATAACATTCAGATGGATGTTAATATCATTGTACAAAGACCATCTCCATATAAATATATAATGTTTTGCCTATGAACACTAAATACAATTTGCAGTAGTTTAAAAATAAATCTGTTGAGGCTTACTGCAGTTTTTAATACATGTGTAGATACCTAATTTAGAAGTGTAATTTCACGCTTTATCTTGATACTGATAGAAGAGCCTCCAGGCCTTTTTAAAAAAGTCATCTACTTGGGTTTAAAAAGAGTATATTTGAGGTCATTAACAAAGGAAATTGCTACCATTAATTCTGACCTACCACAGGTTTTAAAAGAAAGAACAACCCGTGAAACTTAAAAGAAAACCCAACAAATGTATTTTATGAATCCATGTGCAATATTTGGGTTAGAATGAAATAAAATGCTGATATGTGCCAGACACCCTGAAGTTGCTCTCCTGTGACTAATTCTTCTGAGCTAGTTTTTAAATTAATCTCCCAGTGCTTGGCCTCTTCCCACCCTTGTTATTAAGCTAACAAAAGCAGTTTATACCAACCACACTATAAGCAAAGAAATAAAATAAAAGCTCTTTCAAGCATTTGCTTCGCCCTGTTGGACAGCTTTACCTAAAATCCATTAATGTTGTATTAAATAAAATTCCATACATAAAATTCTATTTCAATATATAAAAAGTTTTGTTTCCAAATGTGATACTTAAATGCCTTCTTTGGATATCGTTGGCCTAGAAGGGAATATTCCTAAGCAACTTATATGAAACTAATCTTTGTTGCAACACTCTTAGGAAGCCGATTTGCTTCAGAACAGAAGATTACAACATTTCTGTATGTGCAAAAAAAAAAAAACAACCAAACAACCCCAAACCCTTCATACAAACTTTTCAAGAAATCCTCAGTCAAATCACAATCAATGCATTTTGATGAAGTGTTCAAAACTTCAGGGTCTGAGGCCATATTTCTCATATAAACAGGTTCACCTGCAAAGAAGGAATTCAAAGAAATCCAGTCTGAGACATCTGAGTGGTCCAGCCAGGCTTTCCCACTGACCTTTTTATATTTAATGATCTTTATTTGGAACTTTTCTTTGACTGAACTGGTGTATAATTTCAGAGTGCCAACTCATGAATTCAAACAGACCAGAGTTGGACAGTTGAGGCAGCTGCTATCCTTGCCTTTAGCCCTACCTCTTCCCTGTGTGTCACTGCCTCTGGGGAAGGAAAAGGTGAGCCAGAAGGGACAGGTAAGCAGTTCCTGAATGGCTCAAGCTCAGTTTACTATGGTAACTTACATCTACAGCTCTGACAACAAAAAGAAATTAACACTCTATGGTAAAGAAGGCAGCAGTGGTGGGTAAGAACAGCAGAACCAGGTACAAAGAAAATAGGATAGGAAAGATATGTGGGACATAGAAATCTGTGCTGGAGGACTGGAATGAGAGTAACTGGCCTCCTCAAGAAGTTCTTCTGACAAAGGCAAGGCGTTCTTGGCAACCATGACCAATCACTTCTAGAAAGGTGTAAATCTGCTTCTTTTACCTGTCCAGAGTATTTAGATTTTAAATGTTTCACAAAAGGCTACCTCTTCCAGTATGAGAGTGCAATGGTCCTTGATCTCATTTGGTGTCTACAAATATTTTCATTTTGCCAAAAGTAAAGAGCAACAACAGATGAATTTCAGAAAAGGTCATTCCTTACTTGTGTATCTTTGTTATATCCTGTACAAAAATTGTGTCAGAATGAGATATGCCATGAGAAAAAAAGTACAGATCAATTCACTGATCTGTATGTGGATCAAACACTGACTGCATTTGGCAGAAGTGCACAGCTGATGATTACTGCAGCCAGATTCAAGAAAATAAAGGGCAGAATATGGCACAGATTCCACTGCTCTGATCATGCACAGAAACCAGCTGATATTTTGAAGTTGTCAGGTTACAACATGTTGCTCTTCTAAAGAGCAGACTGCAACCTTGAGGGGTTTGATTTGTTTTGTTTTTCAGTTGAAATCTGACATGCATTACATGTGAACATTTGGAAGTCATATTGTTCATTATGCATTACATATAATTGCTTTAACTTTTATAGTATGCAGTCATTAAACTGACTTTCAAAATAATAGAGCACTTAACAAAACCCTTACCGACGTGTGACCCAATAAAGATGACTGAGCATGGTGTCTAACTTCACAAACACTGTTTACTTTAGTGTAGATGCATGCATCCCCTTTTTAAATCAGTGGTGATGCTTGCAAATGGAAGGGGTGTATAGGGAGCAGGCCACATTGCGATCTATGAACTGATATACACATATAAGTATAAATTATTTCTGGCACAGATTTATTTTACTCAAGATTCTCTGAACAGCAGGGAGAGATCTGATATGTGAAACAGTAGGCCCCAGCCAATTAGTCTGTGACAGATAAGAACCTTTCCTTAATTTGTGCTGTTGGGTTTATATGTGGTCTGTTCCTTCAGTGATTTCATGTTCCCCTCTGACTTCACTGAAATCCAATTTTTGTCAGCTGGGATCCTGGCATTCTTTCCAGACGCAGCAAAGAAATATCCCATTTGGAAGGAATGAAGTATGATATGTGGGCCTTGCTTCTGTCTTATGGGAAGGAATGCTTTTGTAGTTCTACTCCCCAAAAAAACCTTTAACAAGGAAACAAACTAATTTATTACACACACAAATGTACCCTTTCAAAGCACCACAGGGGGACTCAACCAAGTAACATCCATTAATATCTGTAACAGCAGCAAGACTCAAGTATGCTGCTTTGGAAATTTGCCTTGCCATAGTTGTGCAGAAAAGCTTCCTTTAAAAATAGACAAGAAAAGTTTAGAAAATCTCCTAAATCATTAATATCTTGCATTGCTTTTGATATCTGTGCATTCCTACATTCTCAAATTTAAGAAAAGTAAAGTTTTTCTAAGACAACATCCCCAAGGTACATAAAGACTTGTGGGGTATGTTAGATTGTTGAGATGGCAAATTCACTCCATACATTAGTTTATGCTCCAGATCCAGGAAGTTCTAAAAGTTTAGACTAGTCCTTGCATTATTCCACCATATCAGCAAAAGCAGCACCTCACACTTTCCTCAATAAATTTAATGGCATAAACCCACATTTTCATTTACACCCATCGAAAAAGTAAGATTCCCATGTTTCTTTCCCTTGGATCCTGTGGCTCTGTATAGAAAGAACTAGGAGTGCTTCATCTTACATTATGGGAGTGGAAGGAGAAGGAAGGAAGAAAGGGAGAGCAACACTGCACATCTTCTGAGAGCTGAAGATGAGGGATGACACTCAGGAGCAGCTGGGAGTGAAGAACAGCTGCTTTTCCCTGGGCAAGAGCTCTGAGGAATGGCTCTTAGCTTCCACTGCTCCTCCAGTTTGGGAAAAACACTCGACGTTGCGATCCTTGGAGATTCACTGAGGGGAGGGCAGCTGGCTGTCGAGTATTAGTGGTCATAGGTGAACTCTGAACTCAGGAATGCCTGATAGTTGTACTTGCTCCTGAAGTCTCCAACCAAGAAAACCAACTCATTTATTAGACAGGCAGGAACCTACGCCTGGTGAGATCAGAGGATGGGGAAAAGGCTATTCTAGTTAAGCAGCTGCTACTGACCAAGGGTCTGGCTTCTGCAGCCAGCAGCATTCCTCATTACTTTTCACCTCAGATCTGCTACTGAGCTATACAGTTTCTAGTACTTAAAGTAGAATCATAGAATATAACTTAAGTTGGAATGAACCGCTGGACATCATCTAGTTCAACCCCTTGCTCACAGCATGGACAAATTCAAAGTTAGGTTGGTCAGAGATTGTCCTGTCGCGTTTTGAGGATCTTCAGGTACAGAAATTCTGTGGCCTCTTTGGGCAGACACTTCCTGTGCTGATCCACCCTCATCATAAGCATCCAAGAGGTACGGATGACCTAGAAGACCTTATCTCTTACAGAAGGAAGATACTGCTGAGCAGCAGATGGGCCAGCTCCTGAGCCAGCTTGCTCCATGGTAATGGCAGTATTTCAACAAAGGGAACAGCTCTACGGGAATTGGACACCATCCCTTTCCACTTATTTTGGTGAGTGGGGACTGAGACAGGAAGATTCAGAATCACTCAGAAGAGACATGAGGGAGGACTCCATAGTCCCATTTTACATGGTCTTGTGGGCGTACAAGGAAGTACTCCCACAGTGATATTTCATATCACTACACTCAAGCGACTTCAGCAGGTATGTTTGCAGAAGACCATCCTTTTCTCTTCCCCTCCTCTACTTGGTTTCCACACAAAGCAAGCCATGCAGGTTGGGTAGCTGGAGGACAGTCCTCTGGGTGCTATAGAGATTACTGGCTCTAGAGATGGAAGCAGCCTCAGTGACCTGGTATAGAAAATACTAGACCAAATGTTCTAGGAAGCAAGAACTACCTTCTCATATACTTCTATCTTAAATTAAAAATTAAAAGCCCTGGTGAAAAAAAAATATTACAGTTCTTTTTGGTACAATAAAGAAAAAATCCCTCCTGTAAAGCCTCCAAAATAATTCTTTCTTCTTGTTGTTGCCAACTTGATTTATTTGCATGTATCCTTAGAAGTCCCAGTCAAACATCACACAAAAATTATTTCCAACAGAAAAGCTTCATGCTTCTGGATAGAAAACAAGTAAAACTCAGACTCAAATTTCTCCTTTACTTCTGTGACCTGGGGCAACTACTGCTGCCTTTTAAAATATGTGTACTTCTCCTGTCCCTGGTGATTGTTATTAATACAGTTCAGGGAAAGTGGTGATAAAGATCAATCCCCTGCCCAGAAAAGAAACATTAACTGCTTCTTTCATGTCTTCCATAGTGAGTGAGCAGCTACAGTTTCAAATGATCCCCAGATGTTTACTACTTCTTGTGCTCAAAAGCAGTTTAGGTTTTCTCCAGAGCAGCTGTGCCATGTTGGGTATTTCTGGTTATCCTGCAGACTTCAACCTCTTGTCCTCTGAAGAAAATGTAAAGGTCAAACAGAAAGCCTGTGTGGTGTAGAAGTCCCTAGTGAAAAATAAACCAAGGATGGTCTCTTACCATTGGCCAACTTAAGCTATGCCTCTGCATCCTAAACAAAATATTCAAGGAATTCCTACAGAGATAGGTATGTGAACATTATAGGCTTTGCACTTATTTACAGAAAGGTTTAATGATTCCAGTAAAAGAATAATTGCTGAGGTCTCTCACAAAAAACATGCTATTTTTCTGGTTCTTTACAGCAGTGTTTTCCTATTTCTTTAGAAGCTTGGACTTCTCCTCCCTAATTCCTCCTGTCTGGAATCCTTTCTTCATGTGGTCACAAATTTCTGCCACTTTGGCCATTACTGGGATCCATGTTCTCTGTATGCCCCAGCATGACTCCCTGCAATGAGGCCCGCTTTCTCCTTCTGAGCTGAAATAGCTGGGGAGAGGGTGACGGGGCTGACTGCTTAAGAGAGTAGCTGCACACCAGAGGCAGAAAGGCCTTTCTGAAATGCGAGAATTGATCACGATATTTGCCTAACCTCAGGCTTGTGAATCATGATGTCGAACAATGCCAGTAAGCCACTGCTAACAGCTGAGGAGCTAACTCAAACTTTATTGGACTTTTCAAAGCTTAGAGCCTGCTTCCAGAATCTCTAGTTACTAAGCTACAGTAATGACATAGATGGAAGTATAAAGAGATTAGTACTGATCAAATAGATTTCAGGGCCAGTGGGGCATAATGTGGATTTGGAATCAGGTGGTATCTGTTATATATCTGGAATCAGGAGATACCTGTTATCTGTTCTGTTATGCTTGGTCTGGCCTCTGAATGCAGCGTGACCTGCGTAAGTTCACTCTTTTCCATGTCTCTGAGTTAAGTGATGATCCAGAAAACTGGGGCAGATCAAACATCCTACTTATCTTCAAAAAAGAAGGGGCGTCTCTGTTTAGCCCGTACCCAGTGCTAAACAATAACCAGTTGTTCTATCACCCAAGACCCCTCCCCAGCTGAGAAAGGGAAAAACCAATATCAATACTAATACAAAAGACACAACCATCGAGAGGAGAAGGCAAAAGAGGGAGAGGAGAACAGAGCAAAGCAGCTCCCCCTCTCCAGCAACTTTCCCATTTACAGTGAACCTGACATTAATGTTACAGAACACACCTGTGGGCCAGCCTGGGTCAGCTGCCCTGGCTTTCACTGCTAATGGCCCTGATCACCACACCACAGCTGGCCACAAACTGAAACAACATGTAACAGAAAATGGATTCTATAATTTTATCCCCACAAAACCAGGACAAGCTGCTGAAATCAGCCTCAAGGGAAAATGAAAGTACATGTCACCCATTCCCATTCCATAGAAATCAAAAATGGGCACAATTACAAAAGAATTTATAATACCATAAACTAATGGTATTATAAACAACATAGCAGAGCAATACCTCTTAAGTCCACACCCAGAAGTGATAAACCACACAAAACCAGTAACAGCAGCAAAGCCACACATTTGATTAGCCACCCCAAAAGCAACTCTAAAAACAAACACCAGAGAATTCCACACAGCGACCATGCTACCAACACCAACATAATAAATGCTCAGAACAAAAGCAGTCAAATATGTGATAAATGCAACGCTCCAAGACTCTTAGATCAAAAGTCCACGGTTCTCCCGGGTGAGCTTATTTACATTGGGCACCAAATAAACTGTCTCTGTTTAGCCCGCACCCAGGGCTAAACAATAACCAGCTGTTCTATCACCCAAGACCCCTTCCCAGCTGAGAAAGGGAACTGGGAAAAGCAGGGATATTCATGGATTCAAATTTAAACAGATGCAATAAAATAAGAAAACCAATATCAATACAAAGTTACAACTACCCCATAGAGTGGTGGAAAGTCCCTCCAGGTATAGCAACCATTAAGAGGAGAAGGCCAAAGAGGGAGAGGAGAGGAGCAGAGCAAAGAGCCCCCCATTCCCAGCAGCTTTCCCATTTATAGTGAACCTGACATTAATGTTACAGAACACACCCGTGGGCCAGCCTGGGGCAGCTGCCCTGGCTTTCACTGCTAATGGCCCTGATCACCACACCACAGCTGGCCACAAACTGAAACAAAACGTAACAGAAAATGGATTCTGTAATTTTACCACCACAAAACCAGGACAAGGGGGGAAAAAAAGGCATCTCAGGAAATTATAGTACAGACAGCCTAATTTGACTATCTGGGAAAACATCTGGAAAAATTATTACAATCAGTTTACAGGTACCTACAGCACTGTAAGATGAAAAGCAAAGATTTATCAAAAGCAAATGTGTACCTAGCTTACTTTCCTTCATTTACAACTGGTCTGGTAAAGAGATGGAGAATTACAATGTAAATTTGCATGGCCTAACAAAGTTTTTGACACATTCCAACATACAAGTCCCAAAAGCAAATTGGGAGAGATGGTGAAGATTAAGCAACAGATGCACAGTTGTTCGAGGAAACGAATACTCAGAAACTTGTTATCCAGTAGTTCACTTGCATACAAAGAGATACTAAACAGTAGAGTCTACCTTGTGTACATGGTGTACATATGACAAACAGTAATTACAATATTAACATTAATAAACAAGGTCACAAAAATGCCTTCGCACATGATTTTCTGGAAACATTTAATGTGATGAAATGGATTCTTTTCTTGAATTTAAAATATATTCTTCATTGCCTTTTGTTTCTGGTCAGATTGTTTCTTCTTAGAACAAACATGGAAAAGCACAAATTAAACTTCCAAGTTTTACAGTTTACCATGTCAGCTGGTCCTGCGGTCAGTGAAACTTACCTCCGTTAAGGAAAATCCTGTGTGTGATTGGCAAGTCAGGTGATCAGGAACCACAATAAGGAAGAGTGACCACAACATTCTGCTTTTTACATATAGATTATTCTCTAATGCCCTAGAGAGTGACTGCAGTGAGGTACTCTACTCTTACAGTTGAAAAATGCATTGTTTTAGAGATCAAATAGTGCTTATATTAGAAAGCTATATATTACACAAAGAGAAAATAAGTTGGCTACTAAATCTGACCCTCATGAGCCTTTAAGAATTTTAATATCCAGAAACAACAACAAAAAAATTCACCTTGTCATATCGCTGAAGACAAACTGACCAGCTCACACTGCTATCCTGAAGAACTACGGCAGCTGCAAAACCTCTGGGCAAAGGACTCACTTCACGCCTGGGCTGCTGCACCCTTGGAACCGTTGACTTGCCTGCTCATTCTCAGAAGCGATGGTGAGCAGCTGTGGAAAAAAATGGTTTTCTATTTTATATTTATATTGATTTTCTTTTACTTTTGGTTACATTATCACAGATTACTACATCAAGCCACAAGGGATATCACTATAAAATTGTCAGGCCCTGAGTAAACACAGGAATGAAACTTTATAAGTATTGGTAATATATTATTAATCTTAGATACACTATTTTTATACATATAATATAAATATAAAACACCTATAGCTACACTTAATACTATACATCTAGTATACTATATACAATATGGACCTATTGTAAGACTAGAACTATCTTATTCTTTCATCTCTCCGTCACTGATCTTTCAAAAATGCCAAATAATGAGGGAGTATAGTCACCTAAATTTGTAAACATGATGACAGCTAACAGAAAAATGAAATAAATAATATACTTCCTCCTTAGCTACTGCATACTTTCTGTTTTCCCATCTGTGTCCAGGTAAAGTCACTACGGAAAAATCAACCTCAAGCTGTTTGCCAGTGGCTGTATTCCTTGGATAGGACACTAAACTGTTTGCCTACTTGATCTTCACAATTGTGGCTTCCCAGTGAAAGAAGCATCAAAACCAAACATTAATTGGTAGCATTTATGTAAATACATGAAAAATAAGGATGGCTAAAGGAAAAAAAGTCCTCCAAGTTAGACAATGTTTGTAACATTAATAGGTACTTTTACAAGCAAGAATCAGAAAAGTGTGCTGTTAGGCTCAGAACACAATAAACAGCAAGATTAAGAATAATAACAATTTTCGTTCTACTTCTCTTTCCTTTGCACTTGTCCTAATTAGTCCCTGATGATGTGAAGACTTATTTACTAATGCTTAGTCCCACTGGAAGCAATTAATGCTCATAAAAACAGGCACTTTCCAAGAGCTTTAAACAGATTATTATCTGAAGAGCCCAACAATTTTGTTATTATTATCACCAGGTAAGTAAAGACACAAGAAGATCATGCCATACAGGGCATTACAATTTTTTACCTTCTTGGTATGCACTGTTCCTTTCCCTCTCTTCTTGTAAGGAACATTGCCCAGAGGATTTAGTGCTGCATAAACAGCAGAGATGGAAAAAAAATACCCAAATCATGGTAGGACTTAAAAACAATCTCTTACACCTGATATGGTGTATATAACTTAGAGGATGTAACGAAAAATAAAAACCTCTGATCCTAATTTCAGGGCAATTATTCTGACTGAGCACTCAACTGAGCTGCGCTCCTCTTTATAATTAATGCAAAGATGCCAATTTGACTGAAGCAGATCAGACCATACGGAAATGAAACATTTACATATATTGTTAAAGTATTTCTTTCATGTCAAATAGGCAGGCTTAAAATTTACTTCTTTGGTCATGGGCAATGGTTAAAATTAACCAAGTTTTTAAGTCTCTGTAGGAACAAAACCAAAATACTATCTGAAAGGTATTTTGAACAGACTCCATGATTGTGGTATGTTCTGTGAGGCTTCCACTGTCTTTACTGCGTTAGAGGAAAGCTGGCTGAATATAGGTGGTGTTAGTAGAAATTTTGTCAGATTGACTTACAGTTACATTTCCTTACATAGTCTAACTGCCGGTGCTACGCACACCACAGCTTCCACTCAGTAACCAGTTTCGGATAGCCCTGTGTTCTCTCCTTCCTACTGCATCAGTGGTGTCATTTAGAGAACAAAACTGCGTGTGTTTTTAGTATTTGCCTAAGGGGCTTTTAAATTTTAATATTACAAAAGCATCCATGGAAAGTATTCTGCAGTGTACGGCCCTTGCACACAATAATGTGTTCCTACAGTGGAAGCAGGAAGGTTTGAATAAGACTGTTTTAACACAGCATCGTTCTTCCAGTCGGTAGCCTGGCTCAACATAAAGCTAATCTTTATTCTACGGCTAAAATATTACACAGGCAAACATGTAATTATGAACGGAACAGTACCTAGTTCATATGTGAAACATTTTCATCTGTTAGCATATAAATGTTAACAGATGTTGAGTTAATAATCTATTAATACTTGATTAATATTAGTCACAGGTTTGTTCAAATTGAACTGTGAATTCACTTATTCACTTATTCCTGACTATATACAATTTTTCTTTTATGCCAAAACCATTTTACTTACTGATATATTTCACCCAGCTTGTCTAAAGCAGGTGGGGAGGCTCTGAAATGCATACACCACAGACAGAGGTTTTCCAATGTAGAGAGGCCAATCTTCCCTGCTGAGAAAGCTGAAAATACAATAAAGTGCATAGTTGATTATTCATTGGGAAAAGGCACATGTGTAAATCTAAGAATTAAATACAAATTGGAATATCTCTTCCATAGCCCTGAAATGGGATTGTGAAAGAGACACTAAAATGTCCATCTTAGAACTACGCTGACAATTTGGTATCGTGGCTTGCTGAGACAAAATGGTGGAAAAGCTGGAAAGCAATTTCATTAATAATTTCCACACTGCTTCTCCTGCTTGTGATTCGTTTTATTTCGAGTTTTCTTTCCCCATTCCCAAGTCTTTCACCTTCGAAAAGAAATCACTTTTAAAGAAATCTTTCATTTACGGATTTCCATTTCTTTCCCCCTTTTTTGCCTGTTTCATTTGCCTCCCATTTTAGCTCAGGGAAATTAGCTAGATGGCTATAGAGGAGAAAACTGTGAACATAGGAAAAATACATATAATAATTGGAAAAATAATTTAAGAATTGCAAAAACATCCTCAACATTTTAAAATAAATTTCATGATGGGGCTCCTACTTTAAAAAGAAAGTCTATTGTCAGTTATTAAAATTTTGCTCCAAAATACTGATCAGCTCAATTATAATTAATTATGGGACCACTTGATTACTTGCAACATCAAGGATTTCCTGAGTCCTCATGAGCCTTAAGTCACCTTAAAAGCAAGAATGACTTAATTTACAGAACTGTGTAGGCCACCATGTGAGGATGTCCAGGGAAGTATAATAGAAACAAGCTTCCAGTCACACACCTCCTTAGGATTAACTGACTAGTAAAAGCCACAAGGCAGGACCCTGAGAATATGTTACACCCATGGCTCTTTGTAGGAATTAAGATACAAGGTCTTCATTCACCTTTCAAGCAGATAAAGCAACAGCACACCTTGAACTGGCCATGACTGGAATGTGACTTAATTGTATGTGCATATAATTAAAAATGGATTTATGGACTTCTCAGAACAGGACCAGGTTCCAACAAAACATCCTTCTGTCTGCCCAGCACCAGGAAAGGTGATCACAACTCTAAGACATTATTAAAGCTGATGAGACTGTGGGGCTTTCTAAATTTTCTTTCATGTCCAAAATTATTCAGGTATCTTTTTTAGGTGTTATTTTTGTATAGATTAGCTTGTGTTTTCCATCTGAATTCTCAATGAGAATGCAGCTGCAGTGTGACCTCAACCTTTTTTTTTTTATTTATTTTTATTTCTTACCACAGATTTTAAGATAGGAAATAATAGGAGGGTTATTGGGCTTGAAGACAATCCCTAGTGGTACACATTTTAACTGGGGTATAGCTGTTAATATGTCTGTGATATAATTCCCCACAAGTGAAAGCTAGCCAGAGAGCCTACTTATTCAAAGCAAAATAATAGTTAGGGCAAATGTCCTGGGATCTGTAAAATCTACTGTTTCTAAAATTAATCGCCTTTACTCTATGAAAGAAAGCCATGAGAATTATACACCTGGGAAGTTGCAAAGCACACTATATTATAGTTAGCTAAGCAGACTAAATTCTTTCCTCATGCAAACTTCTGAAGTCCTTGGAGTTACAAAAGCAGTGGTTTTGGCCCGCAGCACCTGGTGGGTGACTGGTGCAGCAGATCTTAGGGACACTTCATGCAGCATTACTGTAGGATATAATTTTGTAATAGGTAACGAAACAGCTTTAGGAAGCTTTACAGTAAAATGACATGCTTGTACCTTTGAACTATTGGGAATTTCTGGCACAGCCTGACCTATCTCTGTGAGTAGGTCTGAAACCATTTGGGCACGCTCAGTGGTGGAGTAACCAAGTCTACAAAATGCTCCATTGTGCTACCCACCCTCACCCCTATCCCCTAAAATACAAACTGGTGACAAGTGTACACACTGTCCTGAGACTCCTCCTGATCTCTGCAAACCAAAATCAGCTCATAAGGACAGACAAAAGTACAGCTGAACAGCAGTACGCTGTCTTTCCCCCTTTCTCCTATTTCAAACCACGGCACTTTCTTGTGCACCCCTGTTGAAGTCTTAAGCACCAAGGACAAAGCTTTAGAGTGTGCAGAAAGAATGAAGAATTGTGTTTTGTGTCTTTTACATGAGATGCATGGTAGCAAAATAGGAGATCTGCTCTTTTGGGGTCAGATAAATTTTTAATCCATCTGTGATAACTGCATCTCATCAAATTATACCTCATTTAACACCTTTCCTAAAATGTATAGGCTTCTAAAATAGGAATTAGAAAGAGATGAAGGACCACACAGATATTTGTTTCATTCCTTACTTCATGAAATGTTCTGGATGCAAAGTCACTTAATTGTATTTCAGCATCTTCTTCTACAAGATACAGAATTTACTTTATTAAAATCTTGTTCACTTCTGAGGTTGAACAGCTACCTCAACGCCTCCACGAATCCCAGGATTTTAAAGGCAGACATTTTTCTTCGATGGTGAGAAGAGTGTAAGTGCCATCAGATAATACTGAGATTACACGTAGATCGAGATTGGCATCAATACACACACATGCACATATATATGGTTTACATGTCATTGTAGTGCCTTGTCACATCCCTCAGGAATGAAGGCCCTGTTCAGTGAAAGACTGCAAATAAAGTAAGCATGACCTACAGCAACAATGACAGAGCCTGTGCCCTGAGCAACTGCAGTCAGGAAAAAACTAAGCACACAGAAAAATGTGGTGGAGAGGGGCAAGACGATTGCAAAATAAATAGGGTTTAACAGACAGCAGAAAAGTAGAAAGCTCAGCTTGTCCTTATATGATTCAAGCTACATTTGCAAGCGAACATGCTTTCTACTAATAGAAATCAAGATCTGTGCTGACAGTGTTTTACTTGAAACTGGAGGATAATCAGTTATTTAAGATAGAAATAAAATGAGTGTACGAAGCACTTTGTAGAAGCTCATATAATCCACTGCAACACTTTTGGCTTACTGAGCACTTTGAAACAGAAACTGAACATTTCAGCAGAAGTTAACCCAGCTCAAGAGTCTTTGAAATTGGCTTTTGTTCATCACCCATAGATTATCTGCTCTCATGACCCCTCCTTCCTTTCTGCACTCTCTTCTTTTATTATTATTCATGATTTGTCAGCAGCCAAGAAATTCCTCTGGGTTTCAGTGATGAAGTGCTTCATTTGGACTAATTGTTTCATTTACTTTAAAAGAACAAAGAAACATGTCAAAGCACATTTAATTCTTTTGAGGCCACTTTTGGATATCTGTTGCCAGGCGTTATGATTTTTGGAACTGAAAATTAAAGATTTAACTTTCAAAAAGATTTTGAGTCAAAGCAGCACACACTATAGATATTATGAAGAAATGGTGAAGAGAGCATCAAAGTTCTTGCATTTGTGCCACTACACATTTCACCTTAAGATAATTTTCCCAGACCGCCTTGGCAGATCTCAGATATGATACCACTGAATTAAAGCTCTTCATCCTCTGCTCCCCAGACAAACAAACAAGATACAACACAGCAATGTCTGCTGGAAATGGAGTAGAGGGTAAGAGCAGAAGAGAAAGAAATAGGATAAACTGGACAGCAGAACTGTAACATCAGGACAGGAGAAAAAAGGCAGGAATTTGGGGATGGAAATGCGAATAAAGCAATACTATGTGGAAATAGTATCAGTAGACGGGAAGATGAAACAGTCGTTGAGGAGGCACAGGTTGTCATCGGACTTCAGGCCTGAGACGACATGGGTAACTTTGCCCAATCATCTAGCTATGCAGACTCTTGCGTTAAGCTTTAACTGAGCTGTATTATCTAAATAAAAGGGAAAGCAGGTTTCACTCAACTTCAGTGAAACTGCACCTGCTTACATTTCCATTGAATTTGGTGCTCAGTTTCTTTTTATTTTTTCTCTGCTTGGTACAGATAATGGGCCCTCTCCCATCCTGGGTGAAGGGAAACATAGATTAAAATGCCTTACAGACTAAAAAAACATTAACATTCATTAAAAATTAACTCAAATTTAAGAGACGGGTTTGACATGGGCTATAGACAAAAACCAGGCTAATAGCAGAGTAGATGTTTTTAGGTATTCATTGCCAAAGTGTGCTTCAGGGACAACTGACATATGTCTCAGCCTGGTCAAACATCTCCAGCTGGTCTGCTGGAAAATATTAAGCTATATGTTCACCCGATATTGTGCATCATGGGTTGCAAGAACGTGGTTCAGGTTGAGCATGTTGTTTGTCAAAAAAAAGAATTTGAAAATCACTATTTTAAAGTGTACTTTTCCTTTGGCTGTACCTGGACTGCTATCCATTTAAACTGTTCTCTAGTCTCCCATACCAGTGCCTTGGTGGCTGACAGATTACAACTCTACTACCAAGAAAATGTAATGTACCTTTTTATTATGAACTTTTATGGCATTACTTCCTTATTATATCAGTACTCAATGATAACAAGAATGTTGGCAGCCATTTGAACTCAACTATTTGCATGTTTCTGCATACTATACAGTTGTTAAGGGAATACAAAATAAACCTCTATGTCATACTTTAAGCTGAACTTCTTGCCTCACTGACAACAAGCCACCTGTGATCCTAATTCTGTGATAAATTATAGGCTTTTGTGCAAGACTAAGTTAGTTGGTGCTACAGCTGATTAACCCTGAGACAAGTAGAATAAATAAAGGAAAAAAGACTTAGTTTTCAGAGTTTACAATTGTGGCATGTACCCTGATACCATATACAGATGAAATTTAATGGCTTTTATTTGTTCCTGTCCTTTATGGACAAACCAATTAATACTATTGTGTGAAGCATCCTATACTTGCCCACTGTGTCCAGTCTCCTAAAAAAAAACCCAGTTCCCATTATTTTGATGTACCACCCTAGCATGATCTCTAGTACATCGTATCTTCAGATGATGTGTGCAGTGGAGTCTGTGGCAGCTGTTAAATCAGTATTTAGTTCACTGATGCGAGACACCAAATTGAAATAGATTGACTTAGTGTCCTGGGCATTCTCCTAGCCATAAAATGTGACATACTGCACCTACTTAAGTATTGCTGTCTGGAGGAGTGACAAGTTTAGGGGGAAGATGTATCATTGCTATCAGCTCTATTGTGCAATAAAACCCATGTTCAAGTAATGGTGCCTGCATACAGCACATTTAAACCAATATTCTTTTAGTTGGAGCAACTTAGAATGTTTCTTCTTTCAATGGTCTTTGGTGTTTTCTGGGAGATTTCTTTCAAGGACATTATGAAGTGGAAATAAGGTTACACATTATTCCACAGCTACCCCTGAAGCAACTCAGTACTGTTTGGAGATGCAGCTGGTAATATGCACAGTTACATAAGTGGCTGTGTACTCTGAAAGTCAGCTGCAAAGTTTTCACGGATACGGCCACATTTTCCCCCGTTTAGTATTTACCAACTTTAAGATTTCTTATTTGTTGTCTATCAAGTCAATATGTAAAAACAGAAGACATTTGAATTTTAAATGGAATTACACTGAGAATTTGGCTGTCACACTAAAGAATAGACTTGTTCATTTGATAGTTTTCTTTATATAGACAAGAAAATAAATAGTATATCTGCATTTTGTGTCAGGTACTTGGGCATAGTTGTAAAAATGTTGCTTCTCCTCATCTTGAAGCCAAACAGATTGTAGTTTTTGATTTAATACTTGAACAAACCTGAAGAAAAGCTCTCATACAAGCAGTTCTGTTTTTCCCTGGGAATTCACAATGAACCTGTCCTTCATACAGCATTCGGGCTGTATAAAGACTTGAGCTCCAGCTCATACTGTAAGGAGCAAAGAGGATTTTGACACCATAAGATAAATGGAATGGAGTTGTCCTGGCTCTCTCCAGTAACCACAGGAAGACCTCAGTTAATTTGCCTGTGTTAGACACCCAGCCCTCAGATAGCCAGCAGCAAGTGAGGTGAGTCCTATACAAGAGCAGCCCTTCCTCCCTTCTTATGTGATCAGCTGAAACTTTAGTGAATGTCCCCAGTCTATTCCAAATGTCGTGATGCATGGGAAGCTAACAGTTACATTTTAATGTTAGTGTGATTTCAAGTTTATAGTTAATACTGAATTTAAAATTGTTCTGATTTGTTAATGTATCATTTTCTATAAAACCTGTTCATGTTTTGAAAGGGATGTATGCATCAACTCTAATATTAACGAATTACCTTGCATGGGTTAAGAAACAAACAAATAGCTAATATTGATGATGGCAGGACCAAAAAGAAATTCCAGTACTCAAGTACAAAATCATCTCTCCAGCAGCAGCCTAGCACCCTCCTTGATTCTGGGCCTGCTGGCCAGTCTGGAGACTTCTCCACAGGGCAGAAGAGGAAAGATTACTGAGTACATAAATCATCTTCTTCCCACAGAGTATGCCCCATGAAGTCTACTTATTGCAAACTGAGTTCTGTGGAGGCAGATCCTGTAACACCATGTTTTCAAAAAGTATTTACTAAAAGCCCGTGGCTGAAGTCCAGGACTGCAGTTCAAGACCACATTTACAGGCACCTGACAGCCATTGCGTTCACCCTGCCAAGCAACCCATCTAGAGGAATGAACGCTACTTCCTCCAACAGACCACCATCTTTGTAATCCATTAACTCTCCGACACTACCCCTTCCCTCCTGCCTTCTACTATTCCATGTGCCCATAGGCAAGGAAATGCTGGACTTTTCGCTTTCTTTCACTTCCCTAGCTTCGTAATTTCTACCAGCTTGCTATCATCAGGTTTACTCAAGGCAGCTCCCTCAGATCAACAACCTTTTTCTGACAGAGTAGAATCAAGAAAGAAACCAAGAAAGAGCCTAAGGCTTTCCTGGTAAGGCATGCTTGTCCCATCTCAAATCCTTGCTGAACACAAGGTTTTTGCTTTTATTCTTCATTCACATTAAGAGTTTCAAACACACAATTTTTGGTACTCTGGTACATTACACCTTTTGTGCAACTTTTGCTCCAAGTCAACAGGTTTTGTTTCTTTTCCAGTTTCAGACTCTATTCCTGCCTCTTTAGTTTCTGTATTTCTAGGCAAATAAGCAGTTTCCTTTCACTACAGTTTGTCATTGTTTTTGTTTTCCTTTTTTGGCTTTTGTACAGCCTGAGTCTTCATGTTGGTGTCCTTTGACTTGATTCCACACTGTAGCTTCCTTCCTGGAATATTTGCAATGCTTTGATTGTTCTCTTCTCTCCCCTCATTATTCTGTTGCACAACTTAGAAAGATATATTAACACCAGAAGCTTTCCATTCTAGGTAAGAGGGCAATTTTCTCCTTGGAAACACAGTCTGTCCTGTCCCGTTTTAATTTTGCCTTGTTATTGACATTAAATTGACAATGAATGTTGACTGCTTATGGAAACTGGGGACATAATTCTCACCATAAAACATTTAGTGGAGTAAACCCAGCAAAGAAATTGATATCTACAAGGGGAACAATATAAAAGCTATCAGCAGGGCACAGGTTTATTTTATGCAGATGTACAGTTTGCATATTATGGGACTCAACAGCACTCAAGTTTCCAATAACTTCTTTTTTTGCTTGACCAATTTTCTTCATTACTTACAGGTCCCTGCAGAATTCAGAGCTGTTATTACAAGCGTGTACATTACAGAAGGAACACAGCCTGACACGTATAGCTTTTTAATAAGGTTTTCATCAGCTGCTTTTACTGACATTTTTTTATTTCTCTTATGCCCTGCTTTTAATGTTTCAGTCTTCATTTGATACTGTAAAACAAAAGGAGTGGAATATTACCACATAATGTGTTCATGGCTGAATGTAAAAATAATCACACGATGCACTTGAAGCATGAAGGCTCTGTAGGCAATTTCCGTTCCTGTTTGCATATGCAATCTATGCATCTAGATTGAAAAAGTTATCCTCTTTTCCTAGATCAGATTAACCCCCCCAAAAAGCATTCTCCAAGCTTAGATTCATAATTGAAAATAATCCATATTGAGTTTTAAGTCTAACATTCAAAAGTAAGCATGCATATTTGTGCAAAGAATTTTGTGAAATCTTCCAAGACCTGCACTTGTGAAACTGTACACAAGTTGATGTTCAAAACTCACTCCATCTCAAAGGATATGAGCCAAAATAAAGTGTCCTTTTATCACTGAGGAGTGATTGTGATGTTCTAAATTTTGATTATTTGAGGTAACAGAGTTGGCAAAAAAAAAAAAAAAAGCAGTTCTCTATCCTACCACAGATGTCAATAAAGTGAGCACCTGATGGTTGTCAATTCAGGTCCATCAGGACATGAAGCAAGTTTATTCTGACTCCTGGACACAACTCTGATCCATACCAAAGAAGTATATTTTTGGTATGGTTACACTTACTGAATAGTGATCTGTACCCAAAATCAAATTGTCATGATCCAAATGTTTAAAGAAAAGTAAAAAACCCCTGCTAATTTTCTCAGCTTGCATGTTGATACTAGTGGTGAGAGCATCAATGGGATGCATCTAATATCTGTATCAGCCAGCCTTTTCCCAGCAGAAGGAGGCTGAAAAAATTTTTAGTACATTTTTTCTAGATGTTTTCTTCTTTGGTGTGGGGTATAACTTGTGTTTCCCAATTCAACATGAGATGCTTCATGATATGAAGGGGAGAAAGAGAGTGAAGCTTCACGCTCTGTGGTCAAAGGAGGTGAAAATAAGCTTGCAGTGGGATCGCATCAGTAGGCAAATACACCTCTGCTCACTTCAGTGGATTTCTATCAACGATCATTCTTACTAAACCTCTCTTTTCCTTAGCTCACAGCTTAGCTCTGATGCACAGAGTTGGCTTTGCCCCAGCTACGCTCTACCTCTGGCAGTTATGATAGATGAGGGATCCAGATTCATGACCCCTTTACTTGCATTTGAAATAGACTACAACATTCTGGGCAAATCTGTTTTATTTTTTCCATCCTCATAAATATCAGCAGGCACCATGAAATCTGACCTGCATTAGCTCAGATCTGATACCCACCACTGATGCACTGCTCACAGCACTGCCAGAAGAGGGTTATGTTGAAGTGTTGTGGACAGTTTTACAGATAGAAAATGCCAGTGCCAGCATGTCTCAAAAGACTCTCAAAACTTGACTGTTGATAGAGTAACTCTGAAGATGAGGTATCCAACAACAGCACAGAACAAAGAAAAGCTGTGAAGGGTGGGGGGGGGAAGATGGGAAAAAAAAGAGAGGCTAAAAAGTTTGAAGTTGGTGTTCACTATTATGAATATTGCCTAATATTTTTGTCAAGAGCTCTCCATTCATAGATCATGCAGGATGCTTAGTCTTGTATCTATAATGGTGAGGAAACACATCCAGAATTACTCAGAGAGTCTGTCAACTAAAATGATTCCCAAATGGTCTGATACCTTGCAACCTGGCAAGTAAACCTGCTGCCTACAGATATTCCTCCTAACATCTGGTGGTGTGATGGTTCTGAGCATGTGCTTGTGCACTCACACTCACAAAGACAGGATATTGCCCATCCTGCTACATTCTCTAAAGCAAAATTCACATAATATGTTACCAAGGATGGGACTCTTGAGGAGTGTGTTCACATCACTGCAATACTTGAACAAAATTACAGCTTTACATTCCTCTTGGCTCTGGCTGTACTGCACAACATCCAAAGGGCAAAGGAGGAAGGGGTTGAAATTCAAAATAAATCACCTGAAAATTCAGAAGTGCTACATTTCTTAGAGCAGTGAAGCATGCCAAAAGCTGCATGAAGTTGTCCCACCATAAAGGGAATGAGAAAGGTCTGAAAATTTTCTTCCATCTTTGGCAAATTCTGACTGTCAGGAAGGTTATTAGTACACAGCCACATATACACACACCTACTGTATTTGGAAGTGAAATTCAGTAGCAGATCATTACATTGAGGCCTAATATTAGTGCAGAATCAGTAATTAAGTGGAGCTAGTAAAATATTATTCTTGCCACAATCTAACTAGATTATCACAAAGAGAGATAATTTTAAAAAGGGCCCAAATTCCTACTTTGCTAGTCATTTACTCATGGAAGAAGCCATCCTGTCTCTCTTTGGCCTCTGTTAATATAGATATTAACAGTTAGATCCCAGATTTTATCTGCCTATAATGGAGCTCTCATAGTTACTAGGAGCACTCAGTGAAGTTACGTGACAACGCTTTGCTCAGAAGCAGTAGTATTTTTGTTATTAAATTTTACTTTGCTGTGGCATCTACTTAAGATACTGACAACTGCAATGTTTTCTATACTCTAAGACATTTCTGCTCCTACAGTTAGGTCCAAGTCTTATCAAAATTATATGGGTATTTTGAGTGTGTTTTGAGTCAGCTCTGATTGCTTTAAGTTTTGATTGTATCATCAGACAAAAAAAAAAAATAGACAAGAAATATATATTAATTACTTCTTTTAAAACCTACAATTTACAGTGACATTTAACCCATCTTTCCGGAGCTGCAATTTGACAAGTATGTAATTACATTTGACCAGTGATAATCATAGAGACAAATAAAATAAGTCACATTTAAGATTACCTTTCTTAATTGATATTTGCCTGCAATTAATTATCCATTGTCTGTATGTATATTATTTACAATCAAGAAACAATTTATAATGATCTTATATGACTGCATCATATTTTTCTAAATGAAAAATTATATCCTGGATTGCTTAGTTTCTTCTCTGCCAACTCAACAGGTGTTTTGAAAAATAATACATGAAAATTCAGCTTGAGTGAAAAGGAGAAAATTCAATATTAGAAGCATAATATTCTGCTTTACAGGAATTTTTAAAAAAAAGTGAGCTGAGTTTTATCTTGTGAATGCATTTTGGCTAAAACAAAACATTGGCCTTTTCACAGCTGCCATGTGACCAATTAATAAAAGATCTAAGCAACAGAAGCAGTTGACTTCAGCATAATGAATGCTAGCCTGCAAACAGAAATCACATAATTTCTGGGATTAGAGCTGAGTTCTATATTCCCCATTTTCAGTCTTGATTCCTTCTGGGTTTTTTTTTGGTTGGTTGGGTTGGGTTTTTTTTGTTGTTGTTGTTTTTTTTGTTTGTTTTGTTTTGTTGTTTTTTTTTTTTAATCTTGCTTCCTTTGATTTAAATTCCTTCTTCCTGATCTTTCTATAACAGTGGCATTACAGTGCAAGTAACATAAAAAGAACGACACAGAGGAAGGTCTAAAGGGACTGCTCATTTCCCATACCTTCACATCTGCCAGGTAGCACAATTCTGACATGGCCCTCCTAGGCCAGGCAGGACACTCGTGAGCATGTGAGATGACTTTAGCCACCTGCATTTCAGATCATTACTCCCATTGCTTGTGATGATAATGACAACACTAAGCTTTCCTCTTTAGCTCAAGTCAAAACAATGGATGAATTTTATACCTGAAAACAGCTAAACCATACTGATACGCAAAGAGCCACTTAGAAATACCTTAGAGTAGTTATTTAGGCAACCTGTGGCTGAGCATTTACTTATCTCCAAGAAGAACTTACACTGCTATATTCTCTCCACAGAAGTATAATCTGCCTCCCTAATTTGTTCTCCACAGATCTTTATCTTCCATCCCCACCCTTATTTTAGCAATTTATGAAGTTAGTGTCAGTCTTTTCATTGATTTCAGTGGTCTCCAGCAGAATGCTCCAGCCCTGCCTCTGGGAGCTGCTTTCAGTCCTCTTCCCTAAATGGAATTTGTTACCTTTGCAGCTTTACATATTCATTTATATCACCATGTCTGACAGTCTACCTGGGGGGCAGAAAGGCTGTAATTTAATATTTTAAGGTATATTATGTTCATTAAATTATGTGTGTACATTAACTGAATGTAGACGTTAACAGAAACTAATTTTTATACAATAGAGTACAGTATAAACTAATGAGAAATAAAGGAATGTTAGTCACCACACCATAACAAAATATTCTCACATCTACACATGTCCCTGGAGAATTGTTACCTCATGCTCTGTGTGATGGATGTCTACCAACAGTGGGCTTTGTTGTCTGGGATGACTCACCTGGAATTAGTTAATGCTTCTAAATGAAGCCAAGGAATGTTAACATTTTAAAGAGCTCAGTGATACAATAAAACCTTACACTGGATTTACAGTATTGGCACCATGTTTAATTTTAGTATCTGTAATGCTTTTCCACTTTACATGTAGAAAAGTGGCGGAGGGGGTTACAATTAAATTCTAGAACATCCCTACACTGCTATTAAAACCTCTTTTTCCTCCTCTTGGCACACCACATAAACAAATTACTGAAATAACACAAAAGTAAATGGAAGAACAAGATTCTGATAAACCATATTGCTATTCCTATTGGATATTAAACATCTGATTTTTTCATGCCATATTTATTCCATCTTTAGTGTACATTCCTTAGGACAGACGATTCCTCATGGTATCTGAAGGCAGCAAATTCTGTAAAAATTTGCATGGAGTAAATTTATCCTATAAACATTGGAAAAGATGGGCTGGGCCTAAAACCTATTGAAAGCCAAATGAATATTTCAATTCAAGTTGCTTTGGACCAGTTCACAAGTGCAAACTACCTTTTGTAAATAAACATTTTAGAATATTAAGTCATAAAATACTCCTACTTTCTTGTTCATTACAATATTGCCTTCCTTACATTATTCACCTTCCAAATTATATATCTATATATACAGACAGACCCTTTTCCACAAGAGGGACTTAATATTGAGACATTATAGCTTGCTTAGTATGCTTCATACTCTTCCCTATTTTGCTATTGCCTCTACTGATCTATTCCTACCCATTTTTAAGAGACCAACTAATCCAACTGCACCTCTTGCTAACACCAGATCTTTAGAAATGCATTATAATGGACTCTGAAATTCATGATTCCTCTCACCTTTGACTGAGATGCAGAGTTTTCAATGGCAGCTCCATGTTCTTACATCAGAAATAGAGATTACTCCCTGAACATACTTAGGCTTCATGCATCAAAAGCAAACATCTAGCAGTCCCTTGGAAATCGTATGCTACCATACAGCTATGAAATGGATTTTTCTACAATGCCAGTGGGACCTTACATTTTTAATAGCTTCCTGCTCCAGTAGCCCTTGACAGGAAAACGTCCAGGTATTAGCAATAAGCACTATTAATAGATATTCACTAATCGTAATATTCCATGATACAATACCTGAAGTAATACATCTTAATGTAGGCTTCAAAACCATGTGCCAAAGAAAGCATTCAGCTTCCACCTGTACTTGTACACGACTGAATGCATAGAACAGGAGAGTACCAATAAAAAATTACTAAACAAGTAACTCACTAACCACTCACGTGTATAATCATTTACTTTATTGTAACTGTGATGCAAATTTAAGCATGGCAGAGAGCTCTCCACTACTACAAATGTATTCTTACGTAAGCTTTCATATCCCTGCGTGTAGGATCTCAAGAGTCTCTGACCCTTGGAAGCTATTTTATTAGGCAGTCAGACTTTTCAGATCTTTTTCTCCTCAAAATAAAACAACAAAACCAAACTCAAATATGGTATATTTTTTACAACAAGAATAACAGAACAAAAAGTCAGTAAAACACTAAGATTAGTGCCTGAATATTACAGAACTACTTCCTTTTTCCCTGGCTTTTTTTAATTTGAAGAAACTTCATGTGGTGTAAAATAATCCATTCTTTTCAATCCAGAGTAGAACAAGAAGTTACCTACTATGTAACAACTAAGCAGCCTATCCAATTTAACAAGGCCTCTGTGAGACATGTCAGGGTTTATCTGCCGGTTATCGCGGAGGGCAGTGATGCTGATGGAATGTGAGAGGAGGTCTTGCCACTCTGACGGCAGCGCCTTTCCAGACCTCATCCCAAACGGAAACAAAATCCAGTTGTGACCATCAGAAACCTGAGTAATTGAAAGTGGCATCCTGAGCCTGGTGCTGGTGATCCAATGACTGGGATTTGCCCTGGAGGTTTAAAGTCTCCTGTCCTTCCCAGGGTAGCAGTCACACATATAACAAAACTGCCTAGTTAAATTACATTAGCCAACTACTGTTTACAAATTTCAGGATCCCATACGGTCTGCCCATTGTTTGGCACACATAAACACAATCAGCCCTGGCACTGGAAGCTGCTGACAGATTGCCAGCCACTGGTGCAGATGGTGGCAGCACAAGAGCGCTAATTACTGATGACATTAATGATGAGGTAACCTGTCTCTCTTCAGCTAATAAACAGATGGAATGTGTTTCCTATTAATTTTTTTTCAGATAACAAATTGTTTAGCTTTAATGGTAGAGGGCAACAAAACCAAATTATCTGTTCTTTGGAGAAATTTGTTTTCTGATAATTGCTCTAAACAATCAATAAAAGAATTACAACTGGCATTATCCCACTGGGAACAGAAGCAGAGAAGTCAAAGTCAATTAGCTTCCTATAGTACGATGCACTCAGATGGAAAGAGTCATTACAAGAGAGTGTAGAATTCAAACTATAAAGTATGCAGTTCCATGGACGAAGCAGACTTGGATGGAAAACCTAACAGAGGGCTTTTACATACCTGTCAATTCTTTATATATTACTGCAGTTTCCAGTTTTTCTTTAGATGCTTCCAAAAAAGGGTAAAAGACAGGTAAGATGACATCCTTGGATCTTAGAAGGCTCAGTGTCTTAGGAGCACTCTAAGGCTATGTCTTCAGAAGTCATGGCTGAGAAATGTCTCATCTACAAAATAAAAAGAACAAATAACCAGCTCAGTTTTCTGTCAATGTTCTGTTAGTACAAATATGATAAATACGGAAAAACTGAGGACTCCACAGTGGCTAGTGAAATATTATGCAAGTGGGCAAAATAGCTGCCATAGTTGACTTCCCAGCCTTTTCTCCACTATTCTCAATAGGGGGAGAAGTCAAGGAGTAAGGAATAAAATAGGCCAACTGTTGTTGCCACATGATCAGTGCTTAATACAACAGCCATGCTTCAAGTGAGGAGACAACTTCATTGGGACTGGGAGCCCCTGCCCTGTGTAAGCATCAGATACCAGCAGCGTGCTGAATGACTGGAACGTCCGTCCTCTCAGAGGCAGGACTTCAGGCTCCTCCTGAGTCCCTGAAAGTCCTGAGGAGAGTCAGATTCTTGTGTCCTGCAGGGCCGTGGCTCCTGGCCCTGCTGAGGAGTGCCTCTCACCAAAGCCCACAGCCTGTCCAAGAGGAAGCAGCCAAGAGGCAGTGGCCCCCATTCTCTCACACACTAGCCAGCTAGCAGTCTCTTGGCCCTGTATGCACAAGAAACCCCTGGCATCCCACTCCAGACAGGGCTGCCGTACAAAGAAGCTGTGATACCCTGTTTCAAAAATGAGAAGTGGTGATGTGTATTTTTGCATATATCCGCAATTTCCCCACCATGGGCTTATGATACAACAAAAGGCATATATATATATGTGTGTGTGTATGTATATATATACACACACACATGCAAAGTGACTATTCAGGTTGACTATTTTAACTAATAGCAATTGGATCAAAGAAGCAACCCTGTAAGCAAGGACAAGTCACCTTCCCCGGAGGTATTTCAAAGACGTGTAGATGTGGTGCCTAGGGACATGGTTGAGTGATGGACTTGGCAGTGTTAGGTTTACGGTTGGACTTGATGATCTTAAGGGTCTTTTCCAACCTAAATGATTCTATGACCATCCGTATCAGAAAAAAGTTCAAGCACATAAAATATGGACATATTCTGCTAGAGTAACTTCTCATTACTGTTTTATCTGATTTTCCTCACATGCATGAAGCTTTAGATTTACTTCTATTTTTTAAACATTATTAACAGATTATTTGTTGGCTTCAGTGCATTCAATTAAGAAAGTAACATTTTAACACACTTTATGTTGAACATAACTCACTTTGTGTGTTGGAAGAGTCAAGTCCACATTCTTTCACATTAACTCCTTGCACCCTGCAGTTTCTCATCAGTGAAAAATTTAGTAGCACATATTTTGCCCTGGAAAACTGAAATCATAGAGCTTTACATGAACCCTTGACTGATTTAATATCTCTCTTGGGCTGAGCTCCTGACTCTTCTAGTAAAGAGTGCTTTTGCACAGGCTACTTGAATGACAGTGCTTGTTTCCCCCAGGTCATTCCATCAGAATACTTTCCTGCGCAGGTTTATTTTTCTACAGCAATGTCTCTAATTTTATACAGGGTAAAAATTGCTGGCCACCCAAGTTCTTAATACATTGAGCAATGTTTTCAGCAGTGATGTAATGTTGTATTTGAAAACACATTATCTCCCCACTTTCTCCTTTATGCTGTTGCACACAAAAGAGTCAACTGACTTTTTCATGCAAGCGCAAGTGCAAAGGCATCCAAAACTTTTGTTAAAGGCCACCTACTTTTTCCATGAGTTATCAGAAACAACACAGGCAGCCTATTTACAAGTGAATAACAATAAATGGCTGTTCTGGGCTGGGAAAGGTTTACATAGTTCCTCACAGTTATACTCTGAATAAAGTATTCAGAGGTTGTAAATAACAACACCATACAAGCCCTACAGCCACTAATTCAGCACCACATTGTGACTCCCTCTGTTTCTTTCCATTTGCCTCAAGCAAAGTCAAGTTCTAGTGACCTTTTTTGGCCAATATATATGAAACTGGTTCGTGTGACCTCGGTACTGTTTTGTACAAAGCATCAAATATCTTGTACAAAGCAAATGGTACAGTCTGTTAACCATGAAATTCCTATGACCGGGCTTAAGTTGGTTTGTCTATGCATTGCTGAATAATTAAGCGTGGGACTAAGTTTTGTTAAAAAGGAAAACAAACATTTTGTTTAGTTTTGTTGCAAAACACTGCTACTTCAGGGGCTATTCTGCTGCTAAGCAGAAAAAAGAAAACTTTAAGCAATGAAAACAATTAAGATATTTAACATTTCTCAGTTTTTCTCCTTAGTCAGGATTCTTATAAAATGAAAACAACATTCCTCTATGGCTATATGCGCAACAATAATTAGTTAAGCCACCTGTAATGTGCTATATTTTCCTACACAACAGACAGCATGTGATGGTTAGAACAGATACTTGATACAGAAAGAAACATCTCTCTTATACAGAGTCTGTTTACAAAGCCACTTAGAAATTTTAAGAATTGCTCTGAATGTCTTGCTTACTTTTCCAGCAGAGATGTTTTCTTCCTGGGCTAATGCAAGACAGATTTCCACAAAACACCAGCTGAGTGCTAACATTTATTCTTTACAACATATCCCTCTACAGATGAGACCCAATTCTGCTTTCCTTCTCATTCTGGCAACTACTGTATAAGTAACAGTTGCACAGTGTCATTCTGAATCACAAGCTTTGCTTGTAACCTGTAGAATGTATCTCATGTTAGACTGCTTTTCTTCCTTAATGCTGGAATCCTCATACTTTATCATCTACAGATACACAGGGTGGGTATCTAACAAAACCTAAGTCCGTTCTTAACATACAACTTTTGTTTTCCCTTCACACACATGAAGTGCTCCTGAAGTGTTTATACAAATGAAAGGAAATCTTTTATCATACTCTTTGCTCATCTGGGTCACCTGAAATGCAAAGTGCAAAATTAAATTCCTACAAACAGTAACACAGTTCATTCCTCATTCTACACTCTGCTACACTTCACCATGCGCACAATGTGGTAATTGCTTTTGCTTGACTTGTTCAAACAGCCATTTTCATGATGTGACAGCTAGGGCACTAATATATTTATGCCCTTTGTAATCGGCCAGCACTGCTTGTAATTAGGTGCAAAGTTAATTAAGTGCAATACATCTAATAACTGCCTGCCAGTAATTGTAAAGTTTGATTTAGCACATGAACTGTCAAGGTGTCAGAATGGTGTGTTAAAAAATAAGTTGCTAACAGAAAAACAATCCTGCCACAAGCCAGAGAAAAGCACTGTGACAGTGAATCAGCTGAGAAAAAGAAAAGATATTCAATACTTACTATTTCCGACACTGGGAAATTACCCCACTTGCATGTTGATAAGTTGTATCCTGCTTTAGTGAACTACAAATTGAAATATATTTTTACTTACCAGCCAATATCTTCTCCTCTAGACAACCCTTCCCTTTAAAAGTTATACATATGGTACAGAATTTTTTTAAGTCTGTAAATGTCAGATTTAATTTTTTAAAAAATTAATGCATAAAGAAGGTTATAAAAAGAACCAAGAGACTCAAGAGAGTCACGTTTCACGTTTAGGGACCTGGTTTTGTTTCTTTCTTTTATTGCAAAAAATACAACTTTTCTTCTACTGAACACAAGAGAACATTATACATATCCCAACTGCTGTATATGTAATACTAGCATAAATAACTATGCTTTAGATGTTTGTGCTTTAGTTAATTTCACTATTTCAACTCCTTACCTGGGAAAAAAAACCATGTTGTTCATGATTTATTCACTACAGGATATCCTTTCTCCAAACCAGTTTCAAACTACTTGTTCTTGTTTTCAACTGTTTACTTGTGCTTTTCTTTATCTCTTCAGTTTTCTTGAAAACCAGCTCCTCTCCTAATGATTCATCATCCCTTCTCCATGAGCACATTTTGAGTTTTCCAGCTCCATATTCTTCTTGCTTAAGTTCAACTTTGATTCGCTCAAATGTTCCCTTTACCTCCATTCCTGTATGGTACGAACTCTAAAATGTTCTCTTCCTCATGCTAGACAGTCAAGGCAGGTTTGAGCAAAAGCATAGCTGGTCAGCGGGGCGGGGGGGGGGGCGCGGGGGGAAGAAAAAGACCAAATGACACAAATTCTGTACATAGAATAATTTAGGACTAGCTGTACATCAGATCAGAAGTTACAGTGAGCACAAATGATGAGTTACATATGTGCCGCAGCAGCACAAAATATATACATAGTTCAATACTACTTTGATTATTCAGGTGTAGGAAGCTCAGAAAATTACACCTATAAGATTATCAAGAGGGAAAGCATGGACAATGCTCTGAAGCTTTTTTAGGCCATCAGATGCAAATAAATTGATGGAATTTGTACACATATAGGATAGCCCACAAACCTTGAGAAATAACCTAAGTTCAAGGACAACATTGCTACTTCCAAAGCAATCACCAATAAAGCTTTCTTTCTAAAATACTTCACACAAATCAATGTCAGATAAGCTAATCTTTGTGGTTAGTTATTATGAACTGATATTTGATCAGGGAAATTATGCTCTAGATTGACATGAAATTAATAATGCTTGTTGTGTGGTGCCCGATGACAAAGGTAAATGCTAATAGCTCTGAAATCCTAATGATTGCCAAAGTACTCTTCCAAGCTTTGATTAGTGCTTGTGTTGTGCAATTATGCTTTTCTATAATTACTGTGAATTACCATCATGATATTATTATTCTCATATTTTTTATTCCTCTGAAATTCTCAAAATTTCCTGCAGCTAAAAATGGATTTCATTTGCATTATCACAAGCTTTGATTGTTTAATGAAAAATAATTCCATGCAGACCCTCATGTTAAATTGTCCATTTAAAATTTTCCTGTTATCTAGATTATGTTGAAGTGCCCCTTCTTTCATTTATCATTTGCCTTTATTATCACAATCACTGCCCTCACTTCATGCTAGATTTCAGAGAGAAGGAAAAAATGAAAGACATTTTTATTCACATCCATGTCTTCTGCTTTGAAGCCCTTTCTCTGTGTGTTCTCTCTTTTCCTTAAAACTCCTTATTTGGAAAGCTTAAAAATGCCAGGGCTTTTCAGCAAAATGTGGTAGCTATGCTAGAAATACGATTTTCTTTGGTTGCAGCAGGGTCTGCAGAAGGCTACCTCGGACTTGGCTAAGGCATAGAACCACGTCCTAAGCAAGTGAGATGACCCAGGGCCATCCTTGTCTATGCCTGATGGCTGCTGGATATTTCCCTTTCAATAAATACACGCAAAGGGGCAGTGCGCGCTTCTTTGGAACGTCCATCTCTCTGCTAGGGGCACAGCTACGTCCGCCTCACTACTGAAATGTTTTCGGCAAGCGTGGATATCTTCCTGGTTTTCAGCGCTGTAGTGGCTTTAAACTTCACAAGACAGTCTAAAATGACAGCCATTTTTCAAGATGAGTCTTCATTTCAGTTTGCTCAACTTGAGGCAAATTTCAGGACTGATTTTCAAGGTGTTCACACTCCCTGCGAGAAGTGTTGATCAACTTACTGTTAATCAGATGGCTACTTAACAGCCTGGGGAAAAAAAAAACCATGAGATCGCCTCACCTTCAGAAATTAAGAAATAAATAAATAAGCCATTTGTTTGCACGTTTCCCAATGATTTTTGTTTATGTGCAGGAAAATATTAGACTCAAAGTATTGATTTTTGTAGTCTTGTTTTTCCCCATCTGTAGACATTAATTGATTTTCTCTTTTCTCCTTTGCCCAGTAATTTCACAGAACATCTGATGGCTTACGAAGCAATCAGATGGTTTTGAGGGCTTCCGAAAGCCTTGCTCCATGGCAGCTTGCAAAACACGAGTGCATGTTGTGGGGGAACACTCAAAGCACGTACTCAGCAATGCTGTAATGAAAACGTAGCTTAAGCCATGCTCAAGGCTAACCTTGAAAAAACTTTTTAGGAGCAGAAAGGAAAGAGCAAGTGACTTCAGTAGATTTCTGGATACTATATGCATTTCAAAACATGTATAGTAACAGAACCAGCAAAATCCATTCAAAAGTCAAGTTGCAAAAACTGTGGGAAATGTGGGCTTGTAAGAGTATGTAGGAGCCTCTCTCAGAGGCACTGAGTTTAGTAATTGTAAAAAACCACCAGATAGACATGACCTGCAAAATTAAAAAGTATGAAAGTATCCCACAACCTAAAGAAGAGGTCATCTGATATTTGAAATATTTCTTCCTACATGCCACTTCTGCATGAAGTGCCTATATGTTTAAATAGATGGACGAAGGGAGGTAAAGAGACAGAATCTACTCTTCAAAATTTAGTGCAATTCAGTTAACTTTTTCTTGGTTTACATTGAAAGTTTTCATTTCTAGCGCAACAAAAATGGAAAAATCTTGTGACCTTTGCACAGTTTTGATAGTCTTAAGGTCTGATTTTTATGTTTCTCAGTCTAGCTCAAGTTCACCATTATTTTGCTGCCTCTACATTAAAAGCTTTCACTGCAGTATTTCTACTAAAAGAGTAATTAAGTTATTTTTCAAATACATTTTTTGAGCTATTTTGTGACGTATTCACAAATGCTGGACTAAAAGATGGTCTAGATAACTAAATTTATATTACGTATTTCGCTACATACACACAGAATATTGTTATTTTGTCTCTCTCATTTCTTTCCAATCTTTTTCAACTGGTTCCATTTTCACCTCATATATGCATCTGATTTTTCTCTCACATACAAACAAGTCTACTATGCAAAGTGTTAATATAACACGTGTGGTCACAATTTCACACTTGTAGTATTCAAACAGGTTCAAAGTTAGTCAGAATAAGTTTGACCATGCCCACTATGTATACTTAAGGAAAGCCTAGATCAGATGAAGGAAAACAACCATTTTTTTCCAAAAAAATCTTATATGAGGTTATTTATCCCTTAATTCTTTTCATCATTTTCACCATGGATAATAACAAATGGAAATACTTCATCTATAACGTTATTGAGACGTGGGGAAAATTGAGCCCCCGTTGAACATCTGTAGGTTGCATCTTTTGAAGCAGTGCTCCACCAGTAAGATTTCATAATGATAGCTAAGAATGTTGGGTTTCGAAGCAGCAATGTACACTCATGAAGCCACAACTTCTTTTCATCTGTTTGTCACTGCTGCGAACTTGTTCTTATTGCTTCCTAGACGAATCGTTGTTCCACTGGGCTGTGTACATGTCCTGATGAGCACGTGCTACATGGCCATCTCTGACATTGCCTTAAATATTGGTTTTGTATCTCCTAACCCAGCTACAGCTGCCAAGTGAAAGAACATGGCAGTGATGCTGACAGTAAGATTAGCATCTTGTACACTTTCATCCCAGTCTGCTTCATATCAGTTCTACTTGAAGTCACACTGTATTAAGGACTGTTATTTTTAGGTACCCAAAACAATGTTACATAAACAAACAAGCGGGAACAAGTCATGCATGGGGCGTTGACCTTGTCAGTGAACCAACCTTCTCCAACTGGAACCAGTATAAATGTAAATTATTAGAGAAGCTCCCACCCATACTTCATGGAAACTTCCACTCTACCACCCACATGGTCACAGCCCAGTCTTATCCCTCATTTGGGAGGTCAGCACAGACCCTGCTTGTTTCAAAATTTTTCTTTTATATTACAGATCAGCTTCAAGAGCCTAGGAGAGGAGCTAATCCTATACACATGTGCCTCTGGTGAGATGGCAACTGTCCCTGGCTAAGGAATTAACACCCCTTTTAAAGTTATCCTCTTTATTCTGAGCTTCCAACAAACAAATCAAATCCAGCATTTAGCAACTGCATATTTCACATCACCAAAAGCCCCTTCAGATCTTGAAGCTGTACACACCGTCTGCTAGAATAACCTCAGGCATTCTGTGACAACTGAATTATAACCAGTGACACCCTCTTTCCCATCCCATTGCACTGAGTTACCTCCACTGTCTGCAGAGAGGACTCCACATGCTTTCACGCAGGCAGCAATGTGCTGGACAACAGCGGGAACATATTATTAAATATTTCTTTTATCTTCACTTACAATAGCCACAAATTTAACCAGTCTTCAAATACTTTCCATTAAAGTATTGCAGCCACAAAGTTCCAAGCCTCGGAGACTAAAGGGGTTTTAGGTGATTATGGCTCTTCAGTCGCTTTTATCTAGCCCAATCAATTTTATCCACAAAACCTTGAAGAAAATACCCAGTCACAAGCCACAGCACAAGACGAAATGTACACAGTCATCTGTGTTGCTCTATTTCCTGCTAGGCCTCTGAGACATTATAGGTTTGGCTGTTGACCTTTCACTACAGTTTAAATTTTGTTTGAGGATGTTAGAAATATTTCAGCTCCTGAGTGGTTGCCTGTGATTGAAGAGACTGCAGCCAGTGAGGTGGGTGGTCCTTTCTAGTTAGAGGCTTTTCTGGGCTCTCAGGAACTGACTATGCTAATCTGTCACTGAACTCAGTATGCTTGAGTAGCCATATTACTTCATTATTGCAACTTACAGTGTAGTGCAGAGGGATTTCCTTTCAGTATAAATTGGACTGTCATTGACTCTGGAGCCTGCCAGTAAAGAAATATGATTTTTTAAAATTATCTTGGTATTACTTTGTGCAATACTTTACCTGTATGCAAGAGGCATTGTTCTTCCTTCCCTCTGAATGTTCTTCAAAGACTGGAAGAGTAGCCTGAATGCAGAGATGTGAAGAAATTACAGAGAGTGGTGTATCCAAATCCTTTGAGACAGGGAAATGGTCTGATGGGTTCATATCCATTAGCAAGTGGATATTCTATTTATAATTTCTTATAAATATGCGTGGTTATGGCTAGAGCAGGGACTCTAAACTGCCTTGTGGGTAACTCAGGGGGATTTGGGAGAGGGAGTTCTAGTCCAGGAACCACTGCTTAGCTGATGAACAGTCTGGGATTAATCACTTTCCTCCCCCATGCTACTACTTCTGTTTGCAAAGTACACAGTTATTGAAGGGTAGGAAGCTGTACATAAGAAGTCCTTATTATTATTAAGGGATACTCTACTTTTCACACTCTACTAAAACTGCAGGAAGGTTTAAAAATGTGGTGGTATAATCAGTCAAAACCAGTGTTTTATTGCACGAAGCTGGTTCTACCTGTCACCAAGTCACATTATGTAACTGTGGCCAAACTTTAAAAGTATTCACTTTTTCTAGGCAGCTACACACATGCTTGGAGGGATGCATGAATTGTCTTAGTGTGTTAAGAGTCTGACTAGAAAGGTACCAAAAAAGTTTGGTAGTTGTATACACCTCTAAGTCCTTACTTGGACATTCAGGGACCATATGCAGTAATGCATACAGCTTCAATTCACAGCTGTGAAGTCAAGAGGAAGCTCCTGACTGGCTATTTGAATAATCCTTTTAGTGGGAGTCAGATATACGCAATATACAATTGTGGCTGAACCTGGACCGCATTCAGGTTAGTATGTGATGAGATCTTCTAGACAACCCAAATTATGCTGAAGATGGTTGACACAGCTGACTGCTGTCAGAATACCACCTGAATCACCCATTTTGTTAGTAAATTCCCAGACTGAAATTTCAATCACTATGTATAAAAAACTAGGCCAGCCACTTAATCATACTTCAAAGGGGATAACAAAAGAATGTTGCATGGTCTAGATAAAAACTGGACCATAGCCAGCAATCCATAAAATCCCTTGGTCCCATCCTGAAGGCAGTATGTAGCATCAGAATACAGCAACAATTTGGAGTCTCTGAAATGATCTTTACCACAGAGATGACAGACGAGATACTGTAGAGCAAATATCACTGGACTTGCGGCTACTACACTGAAAGAATATTTGGCAGCACAGCTACGCTGACAGAATGGGTGAACAGGACTGAAGATGTAAGAAGTTTGAAGGTCTTTGTCTGCTTGTCCTGCCTTACATTAACTCAGCCCAAATACTGGAAAGCAGAAGTTTGCAGCCTTACAGATACAAACCAAGGTTATACAAATAAACAATCAGTAATCACAAGCACGGCAGAAAGCCAACATGCTGAAGCGATGTTGCTGACCTAGCCAGCACACCACCTCCTCTCCATCTGAGAAGAGCCTGGCAGGCAAATGAGCACTAAAAATGTTTCAACTCCTCCACGAAAGAAGTACTGACCTTCTCATGTAGAAAAAAAAGCCTAGGTAGCTATTTGATCTTCCCTCATTTGGTTTTATAGCTTAAAAAATCCTTTTGCCTTAACTGTAGCTATCAAACAATCAAACAAGTTGAAACTTGCTTTTACCAAAGTAAATGAATGATCAACATCCAGATGCAATGGCAGCAAGACAAGCTCAATGAGAACGGTCGTATCTGTACTGCTGCATCCAGAGCTGCATTCTGGTTGGGATCTTCACTCTGTGAAGTGAGTGAGCTGTAACGCTGAGCTGCATGTTGTCTAGGGACAGAAGCAAATAAGTATCAAAAGAAATTCCGAAATAATACCAGAAGCAAAGACAACACACGGATGAAGAGCAGGATGTTCAGAATAGTAGACTGTATTTGTAGGAATTTTTCCAATGAAAGCTGGTTAAAAACTATGCCAGAGGATATCTCTGAGAGATTACTCATCTTCCCTGAAAGTGAAATTTCTCACAGGTGGGTATTTGCTACTTCTGGAGGAACTGGGCCTGGCTCCAGCCTTAGGAATGCCAGTTCAGGGTCTCTCAACTGGAGGTCTCATCCTGAGGACCCCAGATGTCCCAAAAGCCAATCAAAGCCAGAAGCAAGCTAGTAGGTGAGTTTAAAAGATCTGCCCTGAGACAGATCTGGGCAGCTCTAGAACCCACAGGGACCAGCATATGTTGAGAAGACTGGGAGACAAAGTTAGATAAAGAAATGCCATGTTTAAACGTTTCCTACATCTTATACTGTGGGGTTCCTGACACTAACAATTATTTTAAAAAATTTTTTGGCTTTTTTTTCCCTTAAAATTAAAAAAGTTACCAAATTAGTTGAAGAATTTATTTTGGAAATCCACAGCAATACTTAGGGGACATGACTTTGACTAATGTTATTCATTGTTCTCGGTTCTCACCTTAAGCCTCTAAAGTGCATTATGTTCCTGTTCTCAATCTCCCGTTTTCTTAAATAGAAATTTCCATCTTTCCTATTCTTTTTAACCCTCACATACTATTTTCAAAAAGCATCATTCCAAATCTCACATATTTTTTTTGAATCGGGAAATAAAATATTCCATTGTTTCACAAGTTTAATAGCTACCATGTTGTTGAGTAAAATGGAAACATCAAATACAAAGACTTCAGCTTTTTTCCCTAATTAGGGGACTTTCAATCTTTATCTCAATAAACAGAGCTGCTAATCTGTCTTTCCTCTTCCAAGGCAGAGAAATGTTTCAACAAACCAGGAGAAAGATACATGAATGTTAGAAATAATAAATATTACTAGTTGCCACAAGAATACTGAGAGATGTTCAAAGCTAAGGAGGCTTTGGGAATGTTGTCTCCATGTGATGTTTTGTTTTGCAACCAGTTTAATTTTTTATAATTTGTATTTCCTTCTGTTTCCAGCAGCACTGCTCTCCCATGCAAAATCTGGAGTTATCAGGTAAAGCACATTCAGTACCAGCTTATTCCTAAATCGTGACATACCAGCTGTGCTTTCTAAGCTTAGCTTCTATCAAGTGTTTAAAGATGGAACGAAGTATCTTGAAATTCACCAGAACAGCTTCCTGACACAAAACCTTTCTTGCGTATCTATATCCACTAACAGCATTTTTATAGTATTTTGAAATCACATTATAACACCGCTGGCAAACATAAAAGTAGTCTTTCAGAGAGCTAAGAGAGGTTACTTCGACTCTGGCACCATCTACTGAAAAGGGAATAAAACTGCCTGGATTACAAAACCTAGAAAAGATACATTAATCAAGGAAATATGCCCTAATTTCTTCTTGCAATGTGAATATTTCTATTTTCTCATCACCAAGAAAGTTTTAACTTACATCCTTGAAAAATATTTTCTTAGCTTCTCATTACTGTTGACATTCATCAGAGTGCAATGATATAATGTAATAGGATCTTTCCAGTCTGTAAGATAACCAGTACAAATAAACAAAAAGTTGCTTGCACTGACTTTGCAAGCAATTCTTCACCACACAGACGCTGAGGAGGAACAAGACATTTCAGTGTAACTGCCAGGAACGTTCTGAGCTGTGCAAAAACCATTAAAATATGAATACAAAAAAAAAAAAAAACACCTCACATGAAGGCTTAGTTTAGAAAACAGCTCTCTTATTCTTGCCTTTCTAAATATTTCATTCTCCCTTTCTAGACAGAACACATTCTCCGTGCATTAACAAGCAAACCATAAATAAGGAACTGTATTTTGTGATTAATTAAGTTAAAAATGTTTCTAAGTAAACATTTAACAAATGGCAGCTTTTTACCTGTTTTTTATAGTTACTGAAAAGTACCAAAGTTGAGTTTCATAAATTTTTGCCATTAGTGCAAACAGAGTATTCAAACAGAGAACAACATTTGTAGTAAAAATATGTTTTAAAAATACTGAAAATGGCTCCTAAACATTTTGGAAGTATAAGAGTTAAGGGGAAAATAGGTAATATTTTACCTCTGTCTGTATGTTTATACAGAACTCATTTAAAAGGGGAATAGAATTTAAACTACAATCAAAATGCATAAGGACAACTAGGGGTTACAGCAAATTCAGAAGATGAGGACAGAGGTTAGTAAGTTTAAAATGCTGCAGAATAATAAGAATTGATCACCGTACCTCTGAGCAATGAAATGAAGACAAAGAATATTGTCTTAAGCCTGCTGGACATTCAGAAGAACAGAGCCGTCATGCTCGCAGGGTCTGCTGATTAATGCTCGGCTTTAGTGTAATATAAGATTTATTGCATTTTGCCTGAAGTGGGTAATTGAATAATCCCTCTAAAAAGCAATAATTTTTCCATGAAGTTCATAAAGTTAATACACTCCAAATCTCCAAGCAGCAGAAAAGAAACAGCTAAGCATCTACCTGTGGAAATAACTGGACGTGATTCATAATGCACAAACAAATCTTCATAGATGTTTGTTATTAAAGTGTTTTACAGGAAAGAAGCAATAAATTATTTTCAAATAGTGTCTATGTACACATATCATGATTGGAGGAACTAACAGTGATTCCTGATCTCACATCTTTTTATATCACAGTAACTCCACTGAATCTCTAAATACTCTTCTCACTTTATATAGACTAGAATCAAATTGAAACTCAAAGACAGCCTGACTCAAAACCTGTTTATTTTTGTCAGCCTTTCAAGTTGTACTGGCAATATTTCCAATTGCTGGGAAATGAGAGAACAAGTTCCACATGTAGTACTTAGGCTCTTGATATCAATGGGAATATGGGTAAAAGGAAAGAAAATTCATACTGATGGGTGCTGTGTTTGGGGTTTATAGACCATATCCTATAAAATGCATGTAAGACTTGGACAATCAGCCAGAGAGCTAGCGCTGAACCATCTAGTAATCACTATGAACAGATGGAGGACATAATCCCTGTCCATGCTCCAGAGTGGAAATCACCAGTATGAAGATCCTGACAGACCTCAGAAGAAAGCAAGGTGTCCTCTTCTACTGGACTGTGCTCTTCTAGTTTATCATACCTAAACCACATCAAAGGGGCATACAATAATGACCTATAAGTGTTCAAAGGTGCAGGTTAGACTAATAGACTAAAGATGTGTCATTTAATTAGTTTATGCAAAAAGAAACTGAAAAAAAATTAAAAGCAGCATTTGGACAAAATGTGGCAATCATAAATTCTGCCTCAGATGATGATAATGTTAATAAAGAAATCTGACCTCACAGTATCTTTCAAAACAATACAAAGCAAGATGAAATATCCTCAAATCTAATAATATAAAATCTATCAAAATCCTCAAGCTTATGTACTTAAGAAGTATCACCTGCAACTGTTACCACACCTCTAGACATTCTTATCAGGAGAAAGCACTGAACAGATTTTTTTTTGAGGAGAAGAAAATATCAAGTGCTTACTGTCACTTACAATACTGTATAGAGGAAAAGTGAAAATCATACTGTTGCAGTGGCCTGTGGGCTCTTTCTTAAGATCCTGAAAGATCTTAAGAAAGATCAACTAGCAGAATCATTTCACTGCAGTTCAGAGTCTCCACCAAGAGTAATTTTTGAAGACATCTTACATGGTGCAACAGCACCTTGATGTCTGATAATCAGGCTGCTCCTGAGAGCAAACTAAAACAAAAATTGCCAACACATAGGTGATACCTGCCCACAATGTTGTGATGTGAGTCAGACACTAGTATTTTAAGAGTGACTGTAGGAAGTACCATTACTACTATAATCATCCGGGAAGGAGATTCAATTACAAGGACTTTTTTTTCTTATAGAATGAGTAGTTATTTTATGTAAACATGAAGTGGACATTGGTGATCAAGGTGCATTTTTGTGCATCTGAAATGACTGACTTGAGCACCTGTTGTGCCTGATTTGGGGCCTGCTCCATTAGGGATACTGATACCAAATTTATTCTAATACTGCTGACCTCTTAGCTACACATGGCCAGAACAATTCTGAGGGAAGTTCACTGTGAAACTTTCAAAAGACTTCAACTAAAACTGTTAAGGATTAAGCTCTTTTTTCTAAAAGTGCCCTTGAAGATACAGCCAGACTAGAACAAACCATTTCTAACCTGTCAGAATGCCAGCTCACTGCCCCACGGAGAGTGTGCACTGACATGGAGAGGTCAGCCACACTTGAGGACACATGCCAGAATATTCTAAATATTGAGTCCTATAACAAAGGCAGAGAAGTATTTCAAGTCTCAGTTTCAACAGAAATTTTGAACTCTGAGTTACCTGCATTTTCTCTGTAAGCCCTAGGTAATACTAGAGTTCAGAAATGCAAAATTATTAACTCTAAGCCAATCATGCCCATAACCGTTCCAAATCTGGTTCCAAGTATCATATCCAACTGTTTGGCTGGAAGCTTCCAAATCCATCAACATCAGTATAGGACAAATTCAATCCTGGTGTTAGTGGATGCAACTTGGCAAAAGCCAATGCAGTCACACAAGATCTGACAGGTAAGCATTTCTCAAGTGACTGGAAGCTATACATGACTGTATGACACTTGCTATCTAAACCTAGTTCGTGCCAAAAGAACAAAGTTACAGTGTTTCTCTTGTGAAGTGTCCACTAATGTATTTTGAATTAGCAGATACAAAAACATAACAAAACCAAATTCAATAAAAGAATGCTTAAGGTGTAATTCAGAACAACTGAATGAAACCAGAAAAGCAATAAACAGCAAAAAAGCTCAAGGAAGAAGTCTGTTCACAGGAAATCACAGTTTATATGCTTCAGCAAAATTGCTCACTTGTCTGTGGCCTCATACGCTTCAGATACCCCCACATGGCCATACAAATAGCTGGACATTGCACCATGGCCTGAAAGTCAAAGGATTTAAGCTGTACTGGAGAGAGATAAACGAAATCCAAAGAGGAGGAACAATGCTCTTCCACTAACCCTACCGACTTAAACCAAAAAGCAGTGGCTCAAGCCTCTTCCCCAATGGGTCTGTGTAATACATGGAGAGACACTACCTCTTAAACCAGGTCATTGTGTCTCTCAATTTTCATAGCTTCTCTGTGTCACACTGTCTGAAAACAGTTTTTTGGGGCCCCACGTAGACTCAGTTCCTCAGTGAATGTAAACTAGAAAGTCCTGGAGTAGAGTCAATGGCTCCACACCTAGCCACAGCAGATCAGAACTTGGACTCCAGTTTTTCACATAGCTTTTCAATTTTTGTTTTTCACCTGGCCATGACAACAAAATGGCCTTTTTGCTGGGGCGTGCAACTTACACTTCCAATATTACCCTCAGTGGATTACAGAGTCGAGAAAATTGTAATTCCTTTTTCATTAATGAAATGATTCTCAGGCTGGATTGCAGTGATACAATACATTTCAGACATTCTTCTTCTCTGAATTAATGCACACGGGACTACTAATGTAGTACTTTTGACATAGGAGATCTTTTTTGATTGTACACTTCATGTTACATAGCTTCACTAGAAACACCAATGGAAACATTAGAACTCTCTATTCATATTTTTAACTTTCACTTTGAACCATCTGGTAATCTCAGTCAGGTATGAAGTAAATTACAGGCCTCCAATAAATTCTCAGGACACAGTCTACTACTTAGACTAGATAAAACCCACATTTTGAAAATATGATATAGACATTTAAAATTTGAAAATAACGTTATCACAACATATACAGTAAGATAATGGAAGAAGGAGGGCACATTTTTGGTACTGATGTGTACTTAGACAGAAAGAATGATACTTTCATCCTACAGTCAGGTTTAGCATGATACTACCTTGGGAATTCTGTGCAAAGAAAAAGGCCACATGGGACATATTGGTCCAATACCTCTTAGGGAGTAAAGGCGTTTGTTTTGGCTCCTGTTAGAGCAGATTAATGGCATGAGAATGGCTATGAGAAACATGGGAGTTGTTGGCTGAAGGAAAGTTACTCAATCTTGAAAGCAAGCAAGCAGTGTGGGCTGTCAGTGAAGCAGTCCTTAGTGGAAGACACTGATTTCTTTTGTAATTTTTTTTGGTTTAAGAATTTAGACTTCTTACCCATGGTAGTCTGAAAAATGATAAACTTTGATTTGTGTTTCCATAAGAAGTCTTTTGTATTTTCTAACTTAGTGGAAGAATTGCTTGGATAAAGTATTATGCCATACTCTACTCTTCAGGGCTGGCAGGGTGCTAGGCCTGACTGAACGATCAATATTTGTGATGCCTAATTTGCATTCTTCATTAAGCAACCAAAATGCATTCTTTGGTGTATAGTTTAGGAGTTTGTGGTAACACAGTACCTTATGTAGTAAGTTCTGTTCCAGATAGCATGGCAGATACTAACAGAAAAAAATAAACGAGAGGGGAAGTCCATGCCCTGTAAGCAAATTACAGTGAGGCCCAGTGGGGACCATACAATAAAAGAGGATGGAAGTTTGGAATGGCTCGAATATTCGGAGGGGAGAGAATCACAGAATCACAGAATCACAGAATCACAGAATGTTAGGGATTGGAAGGGACCTCGAAAGATCATCTAGTCCAATCCCCCTGCCGGGGCAGGATTGCCTAGACCATATCACACAGGAACGCGTCCAGGCGGGTTTTGAATGTCTCCAGAGAAGGAGACTCCACAACCTCTCTGGGCAGCCTGTTCCAGTGTTCAGTCACCCTTACAGTAAAGAAGTTTTTCCTCAAATTTAAGTGGAACCTCCTGTGCTCCAGCTTGCACCCATTGCCCCTTGTCCTGTCAAGGGATGTCACTGAGAAGAGCCTGGCTCCATCCTCTTGACACTTGCCCTTTACATATTTATAAACATTAATGAGGTCACCCCTCAGTCTCCTCTTCTCTAAGCTAAAGAGACCCAGCTCCCTCAGCCTCTCCTCATAAGGGAGATGTTCCACTCCCTTAATCATCTTCGTGGCTCTGCGCTGGACTCTCTCTAGCAGTTCCCTGTCCTTCTTGAACTGAGGGGCCCAGAACTGGACACAATACTCCAGATGCGGCCTCACCAGGGCAGAGTAGAGGGGGAGGAGAACCTCTCTCGATCTGCTGACCACACCCCTTCTAATACACCCCAGGATGCCATTGGCCTTCTTGGCCACAAGGGCACACTGCTGGCTCATAGTCATCCTGTTGTCCACTAGGACCCCCAGGTCCCTTTCTCCTACGCTGGTCTCCAACAGCTCTGTCCCCAACTTGTACTGGTACATGGGGTTGTTCTTGCCCAGATGCAGGACTCTACACTTGCCCTTGTTATATTTCATTAAATTTCTCCCCGCCCAACTCTCCAGCCTGTCCAGGTCTCTCTGAATGGCTGCGCAGCCTTCCGGCATCTCAGCCACTCCTCCCAGTTTTGTGTCATCAGCGAACTTGCTGACAGCACACTCTAATCCCTCATCCAAGTCATTAATGAATATATTGAATAGAACTGGTCCCAGAACCGACCCTTGCGGAACTCCGCTAGACACAGACCTCCAACTGGACTCTGTCCCGCTGACCACTACTCTCTGGCTTCTTTCCTTCAGCCAGTTTACAATCCACCTCACTACCCGATCATCCAGACCACACTTCCCCAGTTTAGCTGCGAGGATGCTGTGGGAGACTGTGTCAAACGCTTTACTGAAATCGAGATAGACCACATCCACAGCTTTACCATCATCTATCCACCGGGTAACATCCTCATAAAAGGCTATCAAGTTGGTTGAGCAAGACTTCCCCTTGGTGAAGCCATGCTGAGTGCCCCTAATGATCCCCCTATCCTTGATGTGCCTAGAGACAGCACCAAGGACAAGTTGCTCCATCACCTTTCCGGGGATGGAGGTGAGGCTGACCGGTCTATAGTTACCCGGGTCCTCCTTCTTGCCCTTTTTGAAGACTGGAGTGACATTCGCTTTCCTCCAGTCCTCAGGCACCTCTCCCGTTGCCCACGACTTAGCAAAGATGATGGAGAGTGGCCTAGCAATGACTTCCGCCAGCTCCCTCAGCACTCGTGGGTGCATCCCATCAGGGCCCATGGATTTATGGATGTCCAGGTTGCTTAATTGGTCCCTGACCCAGCCCTCATCTACCAAGACAGATTCCTCCTCTATCCTGACTTCTTCTGAGGCCGCAGGGGTCCAGGGCTCCTCAGGACAGCCTCCAACAGTATAGACAGAGGCAAAGAAGGCATTCAGTAACTCCGCCTTCTTTTTATCCTCTGTCTCCAGGACCCCCACCTCATTCATCAGTGGGCCTACATTGCCTCTAGTGTGGGTTTTAGCTGCAATGTATTTGAAGAAGCCCTTTCTGTTGTCCTTGACCTCTCTTGCCAGGTTTAATTCCAAGGAGGCCTTAGCTTTCCTAGTTGCCTCCCTACATCCTCTGACAACAGACTTATATTCCTCCCAAGTGGCCAGCCCCTCCTTCCACGATCTGTACACCTTCTTCTTCCACTTGAGTTTGCCCAGCAGTTCCCTGTTCAACCATGCAGGTCTCTTGGTCCCCTTCCTTGACTTCCTACCTGCTGGGATGCTCTGATCTTGAGCTCGGAAGAAGCAGTCCTTGAACGCTAACCAACTATCTTGGGCCCCCTTACCTTCTAGTATCCTGTCCCATGGGATTTCCCCTAGCAATTGCTTGAAAAGGCCAAAGTTGGCCCTCCTGAAGTTCAGGGTTGTGATTCTGCTAGCTATTCTGTTCCTGCCACATGAGATCCTGAACTCTACCATCTCATGGTCACTACAACCAAGGCTGCCCTCAACCTTCACCTCTTCAACCAGACCCTCCTTGTTAGTGAGGATAAGATCCAGCAGCGCTCCTCTCCTAGTTGGCTCATCCACCATTTGCATCAGAAAGTTATCATCAATGCACTGGAGGAACCTCCTGGACTGAGGATGGCTGGCTGAGTAGGCCTCCCAGCAAATATCAGGGTAGTTGAAATCCCCCACAACAACCAGGCCCTGTAATTGCGAGACTGCTCTCAGCTGCCTGTAGAAGGCCTCATCACCCTCCTCATCCTGATCCGGTGGCCTGTAATAGACACCCACAACAGTATCACCCCTGCCAGCCTGCCCCTTAATTCGCACCCACAAACTCTCAACTCGCTCCTGATCCGCCCCTGGACAGAACTCAATACATTCTAGCTGCTCACTCACATAAAGAGCAACTCCACCACCTCTCCTTAGCGGCCTGTCTTTCCTGAACAGGACATAGCCATCCATGACCACATTCCAGTCATGCGAGGCGTCCCACCATGTCTCTGTAATTGCCACTAGATCATAGCCCCCCGACCGAACACGGATTTCTAACTCCTCCTGCTTATTCCCCATGCTGCGTGCATTGGTGTACAGGCATTTCAGGGAGCGAGCTGGGCACAGCGGTTTCATCCCAGATTCACCCCCTGACTTCACCCCAGGGGGATGGGGGGCCTCCTGGTCTACCTCAACACTAGAGCATTGCCCCAGTGGTGCAAGCCCAGCTACCACCCCATCCCCCTTCGAATCTAGTTTAAAGCTCTCCGAATGAGCCCTGCTAATTCCTGTCCCAGAACCCTTTTGCCCCTACGACATAAACCTTTCCCATGTACCACTGTCACGCCTGTTGCCTTATAAAACCAGCCATTATCAAAGAACCCAAAGCCCTGCCTGTAGCACCAGTCTCGTAGCCAGGCGTTAATAGCGAGAATCCTACTGTTCCATCCCACATCGTCACCTGAAAATGGAAGGAGGGAGGAGAAAACAACTTGCGCCCCAGACTCTTTCACCAACCGTCCTAGGGCCTTGTAGTCTTTCTTCATCCCCCTCAGACTACGGGATGCAGCTTCTTCCCCACCTGTCTGGAAGATCAGCAGGGGGTAGTAGTCTGTGGCCTTCACCAGGTTGGGGAGTTGCCTGGTGATATCCCTGATTCGGGCTCCAGGCAGGCTGCAGACCTCCCTGTGATGGGGGTCAGCTCTGCATATTGGGCCCTCAGATCCCTTTAGAAAGGAGTCTCCAACCACTAAAACTCTTCTCTTCTTCCTTGTGGAGGAGGTAGCTATACGCCCGTCAGGTTTTTCTGACTGTGGTGGGACCTCTGATATAGGTTGCCTCTCCACCACATCCCCAATGGACGGGCTGTATTCCACTAGGGCTTCATATCTATTGCTCAGAGGCACCTGTGGAGGCAAGGTAGGCAAGGAGGGCACTCGCCTTTTGCCACAGCCATAGACTTGCCTCCACTCACTCCTCTCCTCTAGGTTATCATTTTCCACCTGAGAGGGGCAGAGTACAGGGGTCCCTCGATCCTGGGAGCTCTCCGGCAGGTGCTCCCATTTTTGTTGCAGGGAGGGCAGAGCCTGGCTCCACCAGTCTATCTCCATTTCAGCCTCCCGAATGCTCCTAAGCCTTTCTACTTCGGCTTGAAGCCTTTCAACCTGGCTTTGCAGCTGTGCCGCTCGGCCAAGCAGATCATCTACCTGCTCACAGCGCACACAGCCCCCTGACACCACAGAGACGCTGTAGCATTCCCTGCAGCCTGCGACCTGCACCATCGCCTCCTTCCGTGGGAGCTCTGTCTGGGTTCCCACATCCATTTTGGTCTTCTTCCACCGGGTGGAGACCATTGTTCTTTCACTGAGCTGGGAAATACCTGTTGGTGCCACCCCTGGTTCACAGCTCCTTGGCACCTTCCTCACCTTGTGCACTGGGAGGGAGTCAGTGCCCTCCCCAACGAGCTGCAAACGACTGCAGCCTCTCCTGCCCTGGAGGAGCCTCTCCTGCCCTGGGACACACCCAGTCACTGCCGACTCACACAGGCACTGCTGAGTCTCTCCCTTCTGGGCAGGGACTAGTCCCTGCCCTCCAGGGGGCTCTTTATCAACAATAACAGGGGGTGGAACGTTTAAATCGCCCGCGGTGCCTCCGGCTACGCCCCCTCCTCTCCTGATTCGTTGCCGGGAACCTCCGGGTCCGGGTCCGGGGTCAGAGGGAAGCAGCTCGGGGCTGATGCTCGCGGGGGGCTCAGGGGGGGCCCAGAGCACGAAAAACCGCCCGGTTAAGCCCGATGTCGCCCTCGCCCCCGCACTAACCTTAAGTCGCTGCCGCCGCTTTCGCTGCTGCCGCCGCTTTTCGCTGCTGCCGCCGCTGTCAGCTGTTTGTTCTGGTTTCACCGCGTTTAAATCGCCCGCGGTGCCTCCGGCTACGCCCCCTCCTCTCCTGATTCGTTGCCGGGAACCTCCGGGTCCGGGTCCGGGGTCAGAGGGAAGCAGCTCGGGGCTGATGCTCGCGGGGGGCTCAGGGGGGGCCCAGAGCACGAAAAACCGCCCGGTTAAGCCCGATGTCGCCCTCGCCCCCGCACTAACCTTAAGTCGCTGCCGCCGCTTTCGCTGCTGCCGCCGCTTTTCGCTGCTGCCGCCGCTGTCAGCTGTTTGTTCTGGTTTCACCGCGTTTAAATCGCCCGCGGTGCCTCCGGCTACGCCCCCTCCTCTCCTGATTCGTTGCCGGGAACCTCCGGGTCCGGGTCCGGGGTCAGAGGGAAGCAGCTCGGGGCTGATGCTCGCGGGGGGCTCAGGGGGGGCCCAGAGCACGAAAAACCGCCCGGTTAAGCCCGATGTCGCCCTCGCCCCCGCACTAACCTTAAGTCGCTGCCGCCGCTTTCGCTGCTGCCGCCGCTTTTCGCTGCTGCCGCCGCTGTCAGCTGTTTGTTCTGGTTTCACCGCGTTTAAATCGCCCGCGGTGCCTCCGGCTACGCCCCCTCCTCTCCTGATTCGTTGCCGGGAACCTCCGGGTCCGGGTCCGGGGTCAGAGGGAAGCAGCTCGGGGCTGATGCTCGCGGGGGGCTCAGGGGGGGCCCAGAGCACGAAAAACCGCCCGGTTAAGCCCGATGTCGCCCTCGCCCCCGCACTAACCTTAAGTCGCTGCCGCCGCTTTCGCTGCTGCCGCCGCTTTTCGCTGCTGCCGCCGCTGTCAGCTGTTTGTTCTGGTTTCACCGCGTTTAAATCGCCCGCGGTGCCTCCGGCTACGCCCCCTCCTCTCCTGATTCGTTGCCGGGAACCTCCGGGTCCGGGTCCGGGGTCAGAGGGAAGCAGCTCGGGGCTGATGCTCGCGGGGGGCTCAGGGGGGGCCCAGAGCACGAAAAACCGCCCGGTTAAGCCCGATGTCGCCCTCGCCCCCGCACTAACCTTAAGTCGCTGCCGCCGCTTTCGCTGCTGCCGCCGCTTTTCGCTGAAGGAGAATTGAAAACTGGGAGTAATGTGAGATAGCAAATCTTGCCAAAATATTTATGTGCCTCTGACCTAGGCAGGTTAGATCTTCAGATGAGAATCTGTTTGTAACAGGGGCAGCTAATAAAAAGTTAAAATTTATGGCTTTCTCATCGTAAACGCTGTCCCAGATGTTCAACCACAAAGTACATAGGTTAACCACCCAACCAAATGCAAGGAAGAAGATCAATAAAACAACATCAGGGTATCCTTTTACCAGTAAAGGCAGAATATTTGACTAAGGAGCAAACGGTACATGGGATCTCAAGTGACTCCTTAAAACTCTTGCCATAAAATTATTGAGGATGTTAATACGAGAATTGCAATATGAAGACCAAAGACCATATTTTTCACTCTTCTTCTTTACAAGGGTAGAAACAGAGCAGTTCTCAAAACCTGCACGGGACTGATACTGTCCCTGATAGGTTATGAGAAGTTCACACAATAAGATAAAACCCTTAAAGCATGAAACATAGAATCATACTGTCCTTTTATTTGATCAGATGTGATTTCACATGGATTTTGATCTATAATCTAGCAATAATCTACTTTCTGAGTTTCTGCACAAAGAATAACATAGGAATTACTGTATCTGTGACCCCAGTGTGACACACCACGACATACTCCATTGAATCCTTCACCCGTCATCTGGTTTTGAGGTGGCATTGCTGTATCATGTATAAATCCGATCAATCACCGTGCACCCTTCCTATTCTACAGCCAAGAGCATCCAGAGCTATAACTGCTGAAATGCAAGATTTCCCTTGTTGTTTGCTGAGTAAGTCCAAAAAGCCTCAGTCTTAGCTCAAAATGCCTGTTGTCAGTTACAAATAAGCTTTCTGCTATTATTCATAAATTTGAGGGCTAGATGTATGATTATGCTAATCCTCAGGATAAAACAGCAATAAACTTGCAGCCAGTAAATGTGAATGGTGCCTGCAAATGATGGAAGACTAGAATAGATTTGTGCAGGTTTATGTGGACCAAACATTCAAACTTTTTTAATATTTGCCAGCAGATAGTTTTCTGTTTGTCTTTTTCAGTGTCGAGGCTTAGGATTGCTTCATTATATTCTACAGAAAATTCAGCCTTCCCTGCTATTGCTTATTATATGCAGTGGAGAATTTTTGCTATTGAATTTTCAGAGATCATTGATGACATACAGATTAAGTACATCTTGCCTTTAGTAAATTTGTGAGGACACCATATGCCTGGTTCTCCTAAATTGTCTTGGTGTCTTTAGCTGACAATCTAATAAGAATGAAAGATGGCTTCTTGTTCCATGTGAGAGACCTTAAGAGTATATCTGTAGGGGAAACAGCTTTGGAAGTACATAAATGTTACAATTTTTGGTTCTGCTTTGCAAAGGAGACAAATAAAAGTCCTTGCCATTTGCTGAAAAGCTAGAAATAAGCAGACTGAAAAGAATTAGAAGAGTTGTCTAAAATTTCTCAAAGCCAAGTTAGAAGATCAAATGACTTAGAAGGTCGGGCAAGGTGTGCAGGGAGGAATTAATTAATTATTTATTTAACTTTGGTTTCTTGGTTTCGAATTTCTCATGAAGATAGCACAATTAGCTAATCTAATCAGTAATTTGCATCTCAGCTACTTTTTCCCGTCCATACCCAATGACGTGGTATGACAGGACCCAGGTTTTGAGCACTAGCCCTGTGTTTCTGGTTAGCCCAGGTTTGATTTCAGGAATTCAACTTTCAAAGGCTACGGGTACACGGATGCAAGATGCGTTAATGCAGTTTTTGGATTTCAAGAATGGGTTATACACTCTCTTTGTAGACATACATAGCTAATGAGTATTATTTCTATAAAAGGATTACACTAGAGCAAGAGAAACTTGGAAAGTGTAAAATATTCTATATTCTTTTAGACCACCTTTGCATCTAATGCCAGGTGCAGTTTTAATGTCACTTTCTAGCTATTTTTTTTCTTTTAATCATCTATGCGCCAGCATAGAAAGGGTTTTTATGGTTTCCCACTTAGATGTTGATGATTTAAATTTTATTCATTGTCATTGTATAATGTTTCATGAAAAGGAAAGATCACATCATTGTTTGAAATAATTATATTCTGCAGCATTCTGTGGCAGTGATGCAAGGCCCCATGTTTTCCACTGTTTCTGACATTACATTCGAGGATTATTTTATCAACATTTCAGCCACTAACACTCAGTCCTATGAGCATTCGCATGTATGATGTATCCTTCATCAGTTGTATCTCACAGTGCTCTTGTTACCCATAAAAAAGGAATGCCAAAAATTTAGGATGGGAAGCCTGATGAATTGTTTCTTCCCTGCTGCTTTCCTACTATCTACTGCTGCTCAACACATGAGAAAATCATCTCTGGTCAGACCAAAGGTCCAGCTAGCTGAGTAGCAGAAGCTCAGGAAAACAAGGTATTTAAAGATTTATCCTTCCCTTGAGATGCCCTCTCAGGTCCTGGAGTGGAGTCACTCGAGAACAGCCTGATGGCATCTGCTCATGTGCCTCTCTTCTCTTATTGGAACAAGTAGATTCAAGGTGGAGTTCATTTTTCTGTGACACTATGCTAAGATTTGTCAAGTCTGTCAATCTTCATACTACTTCGTTTTCATTAAGTGTAACAGCCTGACATGCATTATATGCTCCTGACTGGCGATCAGTTCTGTTTCCACACACGAGACTGATCTGTTGTGGGATTTGGGCTATGACACTTTTTCTGTCTCATCTCATACCTAGTACTGGTATGGTGTTTGACATAAACAGGTTTCAGCTGGAACCTTAGCATTCTGCAGCAATATAAGTACTAGCAACACTTCACATCACATTTCTTAACCAGTGAAAATAACCGCTAACATGGAACTTGGCCCCTTAGTTCTCCACAGTCAGCATCTGCATCTTCTTCCATTGCTCTTCTCCACCTTGCCAACGCTTCCTTTTACCCCATTTCTTCTTTTCCCCCTATTTCTGCTGGTGTCGGAGGTAGATACATTGCCAAAAGCTAAATTTTCCCAAGTAAAAGAGGTTTTCTGGGATTTTGGTAGTAGATCTTTGCTTCTGGAATAAAGTAATTTTACCGTCATTGTCCCTTTACAAAAGAGAGGATGGGACAAAGGAGATTTAAAGGCAGCTGAAGCCTACGAAGAGGCTGAGAAGAACCCAGCAGTCCACCACTCTGGATTTACTTGTAAAATCCTTTTCTCATTTAGTTACAGTTTCAGCCTCTCCTTTAAGCATCACTGCTGTGCCTGTCTTCAATAGCCCATGTTTCTGGATCAAAATTTACTTTTGTTTCTTGAAGAATACTGCTCTCTATTATGTCATTTGTAACAACAGAGCTGTTAGGCTAATGTAAATTTAGTCCAAATTTCACTTCCTTTCACATTCCATTTTTGCTGAAATGAAGTAGATGAGAAAAATACAGAAACTTCAACGGGAATAATCTTGTGCAGATGGAGGAAACCCAGATGTATTTAGTAGAGCAGTTCTTTTGTCAGTCAAAGGAGTCCAAAGGACAGATGTGTTGTTTGTTAATCATTCAGAAAACCCTTGTGTTTAGGAACTCCTAGATCTCGAAAAGGCCAGCCAACTAAAAAAGATACACTGTGCTCCAGCACTCATAGTACTCCATTTGGGAGAATAAGAGGACTCTGTGGCCAGAAGTAAGTAAGAACAATGTAAATAAGGTTATTATACATAAAAATCAGAGTGCATGCCCTGGAGGATGTGGAGATTTCAGTTCTATAAATCAGCTAGGAAGATCTGGCAAAGTTCATCGTACAACTGGCTTACAAATTTAACAAGAAGACTAGTGCAGACATTGTTTTAAGAAGCTTAAGGAAAAACAGAAGTAGATTCAAGCCAATGAATTAAAACACTAAGAAAGGCAAGTGAAAGCCATTAGTAAAGAACCTGAAAACAATACACTGTGACCCCCAGAGAGTATCCTCCAATTGTACAAAGTATAAGGGTGGAGGAAAAGCAGAGACTACCCAATGAGAGCTAACATAAATAAAAGCATAAAGTCATGTGGAATATAGAGAGAGTTCAGCATGTACTGAATTTTTGCATGGGTGAAAATAAATGTAACCATTTTATATAATTCATGTGATACCCTAGGATTTGTAACTCATGTTTCATTTAATCAACATCATAATTAAAAAGCATTTTTATTATTAGTAATTATTTGTATTACTTAGGACATGGTCCAAAATCAGGGACTCCAGTTGCTAGACAAAGATGAAGTATACAGCTGCTGCCCCCAAATATGGACAAATAGATAATACCACAAAAAAAAAACCAACTAAGATTAGTCAACAGTATGATCAATCATTTCAGCACATCACCTGCATACTTGCTTCTCAATATTTCTGTAGACCTCATGACATAGTAGAAATATCAGAGGCTGAAGAACAGTTTTGAAGTGACTTTGCTAACTCATGGGGAGATCCTGCTGAACATGAAGGATAACTCAGAAGAAAGCACAAGGTACTTGTTTGGAGATCTGTGTAACAGGGGAAGATGCTCTCATGGGGAAATCAGCTTGGTGGAAGTAGCAGAGCAGTGATAGAGCAGTGTGGCTCATACAGTAACTGCAGCAGAGGAGAGGAACGGAGCTGTTGAGCCAAGTTGATGGTAAAGCATTCAAGAATGGAAGCTAATGGACAATGACAAAGATTTCAGTCTGGACTAAAGGAGACAACTGAATGTCCTTGCTGAGAGATTATCCAAAGTTAAGACACAGAAGGAAAAGAGGAGGAAACCAGAGGCACAAAACCCCCACAGCAAAGGAGGAGGAAATTGGAGAGGATCTCCTTGTAAGATGTGCTGATGGAGGTAGGAGAGAAATTGTGAGAAGACAGAGGCACCAGCAGCCAGACCAGACGTGATCTCAAGCAGACAAGCACAGTTGGATGGGTCAAAGGGGTTGAGTGGGGACACTGATCAGAGACACCGCTAACTCTAGTTAGACCTTCAGTCACACTAAGTTATGAGGCAGCTGCAACAGCCACTAACAAAGACTTGGCTCAAATAAGCACCATATTTAAGTATTGAGACTCACTGGAACAGAATGGTACTGCACAGCAAAATCACCTCTTTTCCTTGTTATTCTTAGGTGTAAGGACTGAGTACTGAACAGCTTTATGGTCCATCTGTGGGAGAACATAGCAACTGAAATTCTTCTATGATTCCATTAAATTATATGTGAACAGTAGGACCCTGGTTTGCAAAAAAACCATGGGTTAAAAAAAAAAAAAAATCTTTGTACACAGTTTAGTAAATTTTTTCACTCCAGCTAAGTACTAAGGCCTGGAAATAAACTGGTGAACACACCATCGATTGTGCCACAGGTAAATCCATGAGCAGGCTAGGCATCATTTTCTTCTACCCTTTTCTACAGATCAGAGTTAACTATTTACCACAGGTTTTACTTGTCATGTTTATTTTTCATGTCATCGTCTAAAATATTTCTGTAATCTCTTAATCAGTCTGCCTCCTTACTGGTTGCTGCCCCTCCTTCTAGAAATTTCTGTACACATCTTGTTTGTAAAAACAATAAAAGAGAACAGTTAACAGTAACGGGGAAAAAAAAATTGGGGAGTTTCCTCCTCTCTAAAAATACTACAATGAGAATAAGCTCACCGTAGCATGTTACTGTAGCTTATGAGAATGCTCATTGTAGCACTGCATCTGAGGGATAAAAGTAGTTCTATAGGTCTGATCAACCAGATCTTGCAGTCTTAGCCATTTATTACATCAAATCTATCCATATATGAAGAGCTTAGAAAGATGTTGCAACATTTTATAATTGTTCTCTCATTATGCATACTAAATATCCTGGATTATTATATATTCAGTATATTATTTTCTTGCTTTGATTCCTTAGGATAAGCAAGATTAAAATCTCACTCTCTAGTATGTTCCTCTGCTCTATACTTATAATCTTCCTATCTCAGTTATGTTGAGCTAAGAGTTACTGAACAAAGAGTAGGGAGATAAAGAAATTCAAATTCTGTTGTTTTCGACTCACAGAGGAAACAATCAACAAAGAATTTCACTTCCACATCAAACACCCTCACCCACAGTAGGTCCAAGGGCAGTTTTGTCATTTACAGCAGCAGTGTTAGCACACCCATGCATGAAAACACTCATGAAAAACATACTCTCTTTTTAGTGTCAATTTTTCCATGCAGAGTTGAGGGTTTTGAACAGAATAATGTTTAGAGCAGTAGCGTAACACAAAACACCCCACTGTGTTGATAGTTACAAAATTACATCAGCTAACATGTCACCCGGTTACCCTGTATCATTTTTGAAAAAGAGATGTGAAGAGCCACAAGCTATGTAACAGACTCAAGTTTGCATCTCATGCTTAGCAAAGCTGAGACTAGGTTTTGATCCAAAGGAAATTGGGATTTCACACATAAATGTTTGCCCAGAACAAATAAGCGACTTGCCCACAGTCAGGTCTGATGTGGGAGGCCCTCTCCAGATAACATCATGAATAAACCCAAAAAGAACAGAAATATTTTTCCATTTACTTACCCACATTCTGACACTGAGATTTTATCTAACCAACAATTTAAGTGCAGATCAAGTTTTAAGGAAGGAAGTAAAAATTATTAGGTGTCTATCAAGAATTGCAGAAGAATGTAAACTTTTTTGATCATGGGAATAATTTCTTGCTAATTCATTTCAACATTTAGGTCCTCATCATTTCAGGCATAGCCTATATTAATAGTATATGTTTAAGAAAGAAACTCATGTCAGGTAAGTATCATCTGCCAAGAACATACATTTTTTTATATTATTTAGCATGCAAAGAGATATTATATTTCCATGAATTCATTTTATGTTCCTACTAACAACTCTGGTGGATAGCAAGTAATAACAGAGACAGGCCAGCACAACAGTAAAATACGTGGACACATCAATTTATATAAACCAGCATTTGGTTATTATTGTTGGTTTTGAGGAGCAGTGTTGCCAGCTGTCACAAAATGCATAAACAGTTCATGATCTGTAATAGTTCCTTAGACAGCTGCAAGACCATAAGGAACCAACTTTTCTTCCTCAAAAGCCTTCATGAGACTGTTATTTAGTTCCAAAATGGAACTATTCAGAAACTATATACCAGCTATTTCAGAAACTATATACCAAAAATCCAGAGAAAAAAGTAAATTTCTCTATTAAATGGTTTTGTAGAGTAGCCCAGCCAGTTAATTCTAGGCATCTTGTCCTAAAAGGAAGCAACTGTTATAAGATACACAGGCCTAGTGTAAATGAAGTAGATCAGTTTACTTTAGCAGTTTAATTTGTAAAATTAAACTAGGTCAGCTGACTTCACCAGATAAGGGTCTAGTTCTGAGCCCCTTCACAACTTGTCATTCTTCCTAAACAGCAGATTAACTCACAGTGAGCAAAGTTGTACCAGTTAGGCAAAGTCTACTGCTCCCTAAGGGCAGAAAGTTTAGATTTGGATAAAAGCTAAGCAACAGTAAACAAACATAAATCTTCATACCCTTCATGCCACTGTTGCTCTTGCCACAGGCCAGATTTCACCTCCCTCTACTACATTACTTCAGAAGCCATACAGTAAGTCCATGTAGAGACATGGCCTGGGGAGCCCAGAATGGGACCCAGCACTCCAGATGTGTCTCACTAGTGCTGAGGAGAAGGGACATCACCTGCTCAAAATACTCTGCTTAACATAGCCCAGGAGGCTGTCTACCTTCTTTGCTGTGAGGTCACATCGCTGGCTCATGTTCGGCATATTGTCTACCAGAACACCCAGGTCCTTCTCTGCAGAAACTGAGCTGTTCAGAGTTGGTGGTTTTCCTTTGCAAGAGCTTATGCAAACATTCTGTTCAATTTCACATCTATGGGAGTTTGCATCCCCCACATCTAATTTTCAAAAACAAACTCACACAAACCCTTATTCTCATAATAAATATTCCCAGCTACATCTCACCTAAATTTTCCATCATGCTGAGTTTAATAAAATCTGAATTTAGCACCATTATTGAACAAGACTTGTTAAAAGGTTTCGATAAAGAATCCTTTTTTTCATCTGCACTGAGAGGCATAGAATTTGGTGTCTTACGATACTTCACATGACAATAGTTCTAAAAAAAGATAACTTGAAGATTACCTTAGTGATTCCAGCATATAAACCCATCCTTTTTGCAAGGGAGAAAAGAAACACTGTTCACACTAATGCCTTCTATGTGTAGTATCAAATGGAACAGTTATTGTAAAATACAACGCAATGTTCAAAAATATTTTGTTTCCATGAACAAATACTAGTTTCTGGACAATATACATCAAAACAAATTTATCTGCAATGTCCACCCATTGGTACTGTGCCACATTTGACAATTTTTTCTTACAGCAGTAGATAATCTTCAACTACTTGAACGAAGCCAAAGTTTATAGGTGCTAACATTCAGTTTTCAAATACTTATAACTGTACTGAAGCTTAGGGTTTAGCATTTTTACTTGTTAACAACATTCTGTCACACTTGTGATCCAACCAAAGTAATCAATTACCAAAGTAATCTGAGAAGCATGAGTAGCTTGCTCTTTCACAATTATCCTAAGTATGGCGCAGTGCAGGAAAAAAAAAGATTAAAAGTTTTCTAGTATTATTATGAAAGTGAAAGGTCCTTCTCCTTTTTTACAAGTGCTTTAGAAGAGCTTATTTATGAAAGTATGCACATCACAGAATACAGTGTTTCATGACAGGTTTCATTGCTGAAAGACTTGGTTTACTCAGGTTTGAGCAATGTGTTCTCTCTGGAGCTATAGCTCCTAGTTTTTCAGCCTTCAAAGTACAGTAGAAAACACTATATTGTGTTTCTTTCACCGAAGACTGATAATGGAGCTCTGTCATGCTTCCTTGCTGAAGTTTGCATTGCCTTAGGCTGATTTGGAAGGCCATCTGGAAATTACAACTGATTAATTAGCTGTGAGCCTATGATGCAAAGAGGGCAGATGGAAGAAAACAGTACTACAGGGCTCCCTGCCCTGCAAGAGCTACCAGTCCAATACCTGATCCACATCTACGTCCCAGGCTCTTTCCAGGAAGACTTAGAAAGTTCAGAAAGATTCAGATAAGTCTGCCACACTAATTGTCTTGCCTCAGCTGCTTTTTTCTCCCAGCTCTGTTCACTGGAGATACCAATGCTGACAAAGCATGAGGGAAGGGCGCTGACAACAGTGGATGTTCAGCAGAAGTCCTGCCTTGCAATCCACAGAACGTAGGCAAAACCAGCTTGGTTTTACATTTATCACTCCTAGATGTATTCCCATGGAAAAGCTGTGGTATTATAAACCTAAATTTTGTCTGATAGAAAAAAGGCATTTGAGAATCCTCCTGGCCCCTGTATGTATATACCAGATTCACTTGCACACATCACACATGCACTCGTATTTACTGTCATGATTTTCTGGCCAGAGATATGGAAGTCCTTTACCAATATCCTGGTGTTGTAAGTATCACAACATAAGCACTAAGAAGCAGTTCTAGACTGAGAAGGAGGGGAAAGCTACTGAGCTTTTCCTCTCCACTGAGCCTTCCACTTGCCCTCTCTCTATATACACTCTAAGTGGGAAGGACAAGATGAAATGAATATCAAGTTATTCTTCCATATTTCTGAGAACAAAGACATCCTCTCTAATTCAATAGCTTTGCATTGCTATCCTTGTGGTCAGCTTGAGTTTACAAAGTCAAGAGAGCTAGCTGATCCCTTTGGCCTAACAACCCTGTGAACAATGTTAATAAAAATAATATCTGAAAGACTGGAGAATTAAAAAAAAAAAAAAAAAAAAAAAATCACTCAATTTTTCATTCTCCGGTTTAGGAAGTGAAAAGGTCTTAAGACTAATAGAGCACATGACAGAAATGGTAAAGATATTATTGCTTTTGATAAGGTAATTACATTTTGGAGCTCCAGCCATGAACCACCACATTATACAAGATCTTATGCAATCACAGGGGAATATCTGATACAAACACTACAGCAAAGTAAAAGAGACAGAGATTACTTATTCCATGTAGAGTTATAGCTATGTATGAACTACAAGTAATCAAGCAGCTCTTCATTTCTTACTGGATGCAATAAAACATTGGCATAGATGTCCTAACAAAGGAAGTCGAAGTCAGCTTTCAAAGCACATTTATGCAAAAAGCAAATGATTCTGTCATTCTCTCCTTACTATTTTGTCAGCTACTTTTACATGAAAATTAAGACAGATAAGCAAAGAGATATCACCTTTGATAAACAGCTTTTTCTGCACAAACAGTATCATAGCATACCAGTTTAAATTTAAGTTTCACTTCTTTCAAATTTATCGCTGATGAAATACATATGCGTGAGCATCACTGAAAACTGCACTTTCACAGGTTTTCCAAGAAACCTGGTCATAACTAATGACTTATTCTTAACTTAAGATCAACAACATCAAATGCTTGCCAGAAGTTGTCTAGTAAGAGAGGGATGCAGAATTGTAGCACATTTACAATTACTGTTGAGACAGAATTTAAGACAGAAGTTCTTCAATAAACATGTTTACAAATATTTCATTGTACTTGGATTAAAATTATATTTTGGTCCAGATTAAAATATAAGGCTTAGTATTTGTTCATCAAATCCTTTTTTCTTTAAATTACTTGAGGCCATGTTTTGAAACACTAAGCTCCTGACTAGAGACAGAAAAAAGCTACCTGATGTCCACCCCAAAAAATCTTTCCTTCCGCTCTGAAGTCTGAAAAGAGTCACCATCTCCTATTTTACTCTGTCATACTTGCCAACATCAGCCTTGCCATTTTCAACTTGTCAAACAGCCCACTGACCAGCTGTTTTAAACTAAATTGTAAATATTCCAGGAATGAAAAAACAGTATATCTAGTTTGCAATACCTTTCCAGCTCATCATTATTTTCCAAGTGGGTAAGTCTGAAGATCTTTATTTTTTTCCCAGTAGGATAAATGACATACGCATTCAAATGTGAGTCCATACATCAAAGCACTTCAGCTCTTTGCTTGTCCATAACAAGGTGAGAAGTTCAAGGCTCCTGATCTTAGCTAACAGTGATATACATGTATGCAAAATCTTGTTTACCTTTCCCTCCTATTCTTCTTTCCTCTTCTTCCTTCTCTAAACCATTTCTGTGCCCAAGTCTTGACGTATTGAACTCCACAGGTTAGCCTGCTTTTGATTTGCGAGGAGAGTTACAATAGTTAATTACAGAGCATGGTCTTCTGTGACTCAAACATTTTGCATTTATAGGCTCTTGATATAGTCCAGAGCAAGAGGCTAACCCATATTTAATTTGTCCAACACGTTTCTGGTTAAAGTTCCATCAAATGGGTGACTGGAATCCCTCCGATTCAGCTGGAAAAGTCACTTTGAAGGAGGCGTTTATTAGCAACATTTGCCTCAGTCACAACAGGAGGCCCTGAGGGCCTGGGGAAAATCAGTGGTTGCTTATAATAGTCAAAACCAGCTATTCCCCACAGGATAAAGTGTCAATAATAGGTTAGATATTATTATTTGGAATTGATTTTACAGAGGGTATAAAATTAAAGAAAATGAGGCCGTTTCTTTAGGCAGCAAAGGTCTGTCCTTTGAAATGCCCTCTAGCCTGACCCCCGCGGCCCCAGCCCCGGGAAGCACGGGGAGGCCGCAGCGGGCCGGCCTCCCAGCCAGCACGCCCAGCTGCTCCGCATCCCACACAATTAACATAGCTGAAGTCCCACAGCACTTAGCACAATTAAATCAACAGGCTGTAGCTCATTGCTCCAGCGTGACAGCAAAAAGGTGCAAAACCCAGATGCCTTTGCTTTCTTCTGTCTTTATGTTTGCTGGAGCAATTTTTGTGAGTGTTTAATCCTCTCTGCGGCCCAACATTCACACGAAAATTTAATGTGCGTGTGGTTTTGACTGAAAAAGTCCCAAGCCAGAATATCATTAGCTCACAGTCTTTTCAAGTGATATATTCAGTAGTTAATTCTGAGGGGTCTCTACATTAAAAAAAAGAAACATTTTCAGCAGTATTGTGAAGGAATGTGTTGGGCAGCCTGTAACTATGAATATTTCTCTTTTCTTGCAAATGGACACTCTGGAACACCTCTGCAGAGACAGCCACAAATTCCTTTAGCAGAAGGAACACTGTCAGACTGCTTCATCTTGAGGAAAAGATATTCTGTAGTCCCTCATATTATGTTACCTGTGAGGTCTTTTACAGCATTTTACTCTCTGTAATGTCCTGAGCAAGGAGACAGCTTAGTAAGAGTCCTGCCGTATCAGACAGACTGTATTACTACTGTAAATGTGACAAAATTATTCTTTGCAGAACATAGCAAAGACCACCCTTAAAAATCTGTGGAATAAGAATGACCTTACTGAATAGCTGCATTAAACAAAAACGTGAATACATTCTCTCTCTTTAGCGTCCCAGCCAGGCGTGGTAACCAAAAGTTCCTCTTGTTCAAGCCAACAGTTATTATCCTTTCCTGGTTATTTCACTGTCCCTAGAAAATTTAATGGATACTGTTCTCAAAAGCATTAATGTTCATATGTTTCATGGAACTTAAGCTCCTCATTGACAAACACCTCTAAAATTTAGCCTAAGCTCAAGTCTTGAAATGCTATAGGCACTTAGGAGCCAAAGTCTCAGAGAAACCCTGATACTTACAACTCCTTTCTGAAAACAGACTAGCTCATAAATCACTGAACATTTCATCCAAAAAAAAAAAAAAAAAGCTACATTTTTGCCCTGTTGTAATCAGGTACAAACCCACTAGTCCAACTGGACTTATTCCCAGCAATATCAGATCTTAGTTTCACCAACCATACGTAAAACCTTGAATGTATAAAACTTTTTTCAATCCTGTCTTTTTCTTTTGAGGTAGTTGTGTGGAATTTCTTTTTTTTAATTTTATTTTCCATCTTTATTCCCTTCTCTCTTTGCCTCCTTCATACTCTCCTTTTACATTCTTCTCTCAACAGTGTTTATCTCCATTCAGAGCTTCTTCATTGCCCCTTTTTCGTAAGACTTCAAAAATTATTTTTAAGCATGTTAAAACCAGAAAAGTAGGACTAAGTCTCATGATGAACACAGTATTTTACAAGAAACCAGACTGTATCTAGAAAAGATTGCAGGTGATTTTTTTTCTTTAAAAAAAAGTTTTACTGCTTTACTAATCTCAAAAGGTCCTCTGGGCCTGAAGGTGGAGACCACAGTGCTGTTTGTGGAGAAGGTATAAAGTGCATGGCCTCAGTGAAGAATAAAATGACGGAATATTTGTTCTGTCCACACCAAAATGCATTAGCCACAAAACTTTCTTCTAAAGCTATCAATGCATTGCCTTTTTCTCAAGGGAATCAAACTTTAACATTTGCATATAGGAGGTGTTTAAATTGATGTGAACAGAACATCATGGTTACTGATAGGGGCCTGTAAGCACCACGTCCCAGCGCAATGTTTCTGATGTTTGACAGCCCTGCATCAGCCCATCACCCAGTGCTGTCCTGAGCTTTCACACAGGAGGTGGCTGGATCCAACCAAGACTGGAGGAAAAGCCAAGAACTCTCTTTTCATACATATTTGGAAGTCCCAGGGATAACAATGCTAAAACAAAGTCATCCAGCACTATTTCACAGACCTTGATGTGGCCTTTCTTCTCGTAGTATGCTTGCGTAAGGAAAAAGTGTGTCCTGTACTTTCTCTACTTGCGAGTTGCAAACTAATTGTTAAATCTTTGTGACAAATGTGTTCTTATTCAGTAGCAGGGACTGTTCTCGGTCTGTTGATACCTTACGTACATCTTATATTCACTCTTATTCTCTTTCCTAAGCTGTCATCGGACTATGAATTTCAGAGCTGGGGGGAACCTTGGTAAATTTTCCTCACTGTCAGGGTTAGGCAAACTTTGCAAAAACAGTGCTGGCGTAAACACACATCTGACTTAAGCGCTACAATGCTCAGCTGGGATGAGAGCTGGAAGTAAAAAATGGCTAGTTTCACAATTCTGATAAAAGTATCTTTCTCTTACCATACACAGAAAGCAACAAAAAAACCTGTGCCAACTTGCTCCCTCACTCACCATTAACAGTGCATGTCCTCTACATTACAGAAAAAGAAACAGCCCTTATGGGACCATGATTTGATTTACATCATCACATAACCAATATATTAAATAGTTATTGGAGATGATTTTTGCCATGTCCTTGGTGCAGTGCTTTCTGATGAAGTGTGCACAAAACACACATCTGGTCTATTAAGCTACGGAAATGTTGTGTGAACCATATGGTAAGGGCTGATGAAAAAAGAGACCAGTGAAATCTTCAAACCTAAATACATTTGCCAAAGTCGGGGGTCTGATTCTGGTAATAGCCAGTACCAAGCTGGGGTAATGTAATTAAAAATGTGTGATGTTACACAGGTCTAAACATAGCAGGAGATTCCAGTGTGAAACCTAACGTGCCACATGAAATGCTGAATTTCATTAGGTGAAGCTTCTAACAATCGTACGACACTTCTAAAAAAAATAACTTATCAATACAAGCCATGACAGTGTGAAACCGTGTAAGTTTCCGCATCTCTTTTTACAAAAGGTACCAACTTAAACAGCTTTTGCCACTCTCACAATAAGAAGCTGCTAGGTTTCTACCTGGTCTTCGGATATCCGACTAACAAATCTTTGAAAATATATTTTGGTTTCATATATATCTTTGAAGTATAGCTTTGTAGCTTATTTTACACTTAAGTATCTCTAAATATGATCTAAATCGTTTTTCAAGTAAGCTACTAGCTAACTATATTAGAATAGTTTGGAGTATTTTAGCTGTTTGGATTTGTGCTGAAGGAGATAAACCAATAACAACTTTTGATTATGTAAAATTGGTGTCTTTAGGTGGCTTCAAAACTGTTATTTTAGATTATCAATAGCAACACTTTTTCAAGTCTTCAGTTTGATTTCATATATATGATTATTTTATTTTTATTTTTTAAATAGGAGCAGGTAGCAGTGCTGGGTTCTGGTATTAATTACACATGGAAACAGAAAACCTGAAGTAAACCTGGTAGCATTTTAAGAATCCAGCTTTTGTGAATTCATCTGGAATTCATTGGGCTACCCCTGGCTGTAATAAATTCATGCTGTATTAGTAGTAACATCACATGTACACTAATAGATGTTCTACTGAGATCAGTATTATTTAATTGACTCAAAGGATTAGTTTAAGACCAATTTTCTTTAACTACATTTTTAACATAGCTTTCTACTGACGCACAGCTTCCCACAAAACAAAAAGAAGACATCAGAAGAAAAACATACATAAGAAAATACACAAAATCTGGCATTTCTTTCTCCTTAGGAAAGATACAAAAAGCATTAGAAGCACATAGTCTATCCCCCACGTAAACAAATACATTGTGTTTATTTATAAAACAGTTTTCTCTGTGGGAAACAAAACATTCAACTCTACAAAAGTGAACATATGCAGATTCAAGAGAGGTATTAAGATGCATCTAAGTAAAAATGACGTATGTTACTTAATCTGAAAAAAATTTTGCAAACAACCTCTTTGTGAAGAAGTACTGAGCAGTATCATCTGCACTTTTCTGCTTTGTCAGGCATGCTAAATAAGAGAGCACAACATTCAGAAGATTTCACTGGTACCAGTTGCATGACTGGGATATGGTAAGTAATGGAAAAACAATAGCTTGGATACTTTGGGTTGGAAAGGGAAGGTGTTCTTAACTGTTTGCTATGTCTTGTGAACTGTACCCAAAACAGCAGTTTGGCTAGTGTTACCCCTTTGCAACTTAGGTTCTGTTCACCAGTAGGTTTGTATTTCGTTCCTGAGTTAGCTGGCTAAGATGAACAGGCTGGTCAGACATCAAGGATCAGATCCATTTAATACAATCAATCAGCGCTTCTAAGACTGATGACAAAAAAATAGGTCTTCCTGAGTCTACTTGTTCAGTATCACTGAACAAAGTATAAAAAGTAAAAATAAAGAACTGGTAAGCTCACTGCTTCTCACGTTTTTATGCCAGCCTGAGTAATGTCACAAGTCAATGCTATGCCAAAGGAACAGTGAAATGCAACCACACACAAGGAAACAAACATGTCTAAAAAAAGGCCTTGTCTCCTAACCAGCCAACAGCCAACGGAACTGAAGGTGCGGGTACTCAATTAAAACCATATGACTGAGAATTTTGTCCACAAAATCTTGCAATTCCGATTTGTATTTCTACCTACTCTCCTTCTCTAGAGATCCTGGAGGAGAAAAAAAAAAGGCACCTCTGTTTTCCCTGTACTTTGAAGATAGCTTGGCTTTCTTCATTTTTTCTTTAAAGAAAGAAACCACTGCAGAGAAGTCAGAAAAAAGAGGTAAGTAGGGAATACCTGGTTTGGACAATTCTACTTTTCTCAGATAGTATATTCCACCTATGGACAGCAAGCCTTAGAAATCATCAGTGTTCTTTATGTCAAACAGCTGCACTTTCTTATCCTTTTATTTCAGATTATCTTCCTCTCTGATTCTACAAATCAGTGGCAGAAACAGCTCTTGGCAGAGTTTAAGGCTGTGATCATAAAATACATAGTCTGAAGACTTAAATCAGAATTTAGAAGAGCTGCTTTCTAAGGAAGGTTTACACATTCATGTATCACGTGTGTATTCATCTGTCTGAGCCATCCCTCTCAGTAACTTTAAAGCTCTGCCAGTCCCCTTCAAACAGGTTTATCAAAACAGCAGAGGTCTCAAACGATGTTAAATTTCTACAGTTTTCAGGAATGGGAAGAAAACTTACTAATGCCTATCTGGGAAAGGAATGATGTCTCTCAGGCCTTAACAGACACTAGATAATTCACACAGGAGGGTACTATGGGTGTCCTAAATGCAGAAAAAGGTTGAAGGAGGTTTGCACTTAGCAGACCTCAGTGAATCTTATTTCCAAGCCATTCTCTTTGTCCTGTGGATTTTCTAGAATCCTCTTCAATTCCACATGTCTCATTTCTCTTTCCTTTTCTCTGTTCAGATTATCTGGCAATGCTTCCAAGGGTGCAGTTCTTACTACTTTAGTGTTGTCTCTTTCACAGTGACTTTAATTTTAATAATCCTAAGGTACAGCAACTTAAAACTTCCCACAATTCAAATTCAACAACAGCTTTTGTTCCTGTAGGTCACCTATCTATTGCTCTAAAGTCACGTTTGTGTGGACCCTTTAATCAGCTTCCAAACCACAGTACCACAGCAACAAATGGTGTGGCTTTACACTAATCATCTATGACATTTCTGCATACAGGAATCTCCAAAAAAGCTCAACAGGGAGGTCTGCCAAGTGTCCCCTGGGATAGCCTTTGTGTAAAAAGGGGTACTTTGGAAGTTAATTAGAGACAATCTGTTTTTTATACTGAGTTTAAAAAAAGCCAATTAGAGTTAATGGGAATTCAAATGATTCTCATTCAGATTTGTTTAATGTGGTTACTATTATAATTAAGTTTTTCATAGCAAAACAGCAAAATGGACATTAAAAGTGACTGAAACAGTGAAAGAATCCCACTTGCTGGAATTCAATTTTCTCACAGCAAACTTGTCCCTTGTGTAAGAGTTGTGAAGGCACTGGGGATTAACTGAACAGCCTAACAAAGATATATTGAAAATATGGACACAACAGAACTACAGAACTTGCTAACATTTACAAAGCAAATCATTCCCACGGGGAAACAAGACCTCCTTTTCAGAGCATGCTGCCTCACAGCATGTGTGAAAAACACCCTTGTTACAGTGAGTGCCTTCCTCAAGCACACCCAACAGTGAGGGAACAGCAAGTCTCCCTTTGAAGACAAATACACTCAGGAGATGAAACTGAACAACTGAACTAGAAGGGGCAGAAATTACATTGCAGCCACCAACCAAATGATATAACTAGGTTTCCAAATAGTTCAGCACTTTGATCACAAGAGATGGGCTATGCTGAGCAGTGAAGAGATCCTTGAACCAAGTCTAACACATTCCCATGCTTCAACAAAGGGTCATGCAGTACTATTACCTGTGAACCCCAGCGGCAACTGGATCCAGAGCAGATCCCCAAGTCTATTTTAGGACAGGTAGCTGCTTTTGTTTGTAAACCAGCTATTGGCCTGGAAGCTATGTGAAATTCGGGACAGAAGGTATGCCATTATAAGAGGTTAGTATTTCTGTCTTTGTGCTAATACAGTCACTTGTCCAGAATTGCAGAATGAAAATTATTCTGTGTTTCCTAAGTGCCACATAAAAATTCCCAGCTCTGGATCTTGTGCAGCCGTGTGTTGCACTCCCACAGTCCATCCCCTCTGAAGCCTCTCACTCCCCTGACGAAATGTCCACTTCAGCAGTCCCAGCAACTGAAACACTACTAGCTCCAAAAAGGTCCTTCCTCAGACAAATGCCTTCTAATCTGGACAACACAAACAGCTGGGCAACATACAAACCCCTTTACCTTTCCTGCTGCTCTTAAATACAATTCCTATCTGAAATGTGCTCTTGAATCCTATTCAATCATTAGTGGGGAAAATATCTCTTTGTTTTCAATTCTACCTACTTATTGTTCCTGTTCATAGAACAGGATGGCAAATGATTAAAATTTTTTTTTTTTTAAAAAAAGGCTTTTGTCAAAATGCTTGCTGAATAAAGCAAACATTACCTTTTGATGAAAAATTAAATCCCATGAAGTTCCAATGTCATTAATCTCTAATTTCTCATTTTTTCCCCGAAATTTTCATATAATCCTATTTTCTGGCAAAACTCTATTTAGCCAAAAGATTTTCAGCTAAATCTATGTCTTAATCTGTCTCAGAAGCACTGACTTCATACTCCAAAACTCTCCTACATTTTTCATGAATTTCATTCATGTGTTTACAATATACTTCGTAATCCACAGAGGTTTATATGATCATGGTAAATTTTGATGTGATGAGCACAAAAATTATCTATCTTGCAATCTATCCAGTAAAAACTTTTCAAAAGATATACCTCTCAAAAAGTATGCTTTAATTTAACTTCATGTAGATCAGAAGTTAAGAATAACTTAATTAGAACTTCCCACAGAAGAAAAATACTGGTTTTATTCTGGTTAGCATGTCTGGATAAATCCAGACATTTGTACACACTTTTGTACTGAAAGTTCATAATATTATGATTCTCCCCACTCCCTCCTTGATGAAGGACCACCTGATAGACAAAAATCCCTGTAACTTTTCACAGGACATGTAAGAACAAACTCAGACTACTGATTATGTCTGTGCATTATAATATTGTACTTTTCTTTGACTGCACTCTTGAGCCAGAATCATACATTTCAATTGTGTGACCTCTGTTTTAATAATACCAACACCAAACTCCCTATGGGGTTCTAGAAATACCAGGCTCACAGAATTTCCTAGACAGTGCTGACCTCCCTCACACGCTCACGGAATGAGTGGTTTTTTGTAACTGTCGGTTATAACTATTTCTATCAAATGTAGACCCAAAATACTGCTAATCAGGACTTAACTTTCAACTTTAGTCTTCAGTTAGCAATGGCAAGATCAACTGGTGCATTAATGAAAGTGGCAAACGATGCCATCTATTATATTATAGCGTGCAAATGAATGTTCAATAGACATGAGTTTTTGTAATTTTAGGGAAACACATAACAATATTTTACATGAAACTGTCACTTCAAAAGGGCTAATTTAATGTAAATATGGATTAAAAAAAAAAAATTTAGCAACCTGGAATTCATGGAATATACAGCAATCAAATGAAAGCTGTGGCCTGCTTGTATAGGGGAAGAATCAAGAGTCGAAGTCATTCAATATGGAACATCACTCAGAATGGCACATAAAACAATGTTTTTTCCACAAAACAGTGTTTACACAGCACCAAAATATTTTTTACGGTGATTTTAAAAAACGAACAGTAAATCACAAAAAATTAAACAATTACACCTTTATCCTTGTGCATGTAGGTAATTTCAGTAACATTCACTATGGCAAGGGATGTTTCAGTCTCAACACTTACTCTTTAAGACTGTGCTCTGCATTAATAAAAACTAAGCTTGGGGCTGCTCTTACCTGAATGCCTTTATTCCTGTTCCCCCTTTCAGCACTAATAGCCAAACAGATTTACCAATGAGCTGATCTCCTCTAGGATAAAATCCATTGAATCAAGCTGAACATAAAGGGGGAAGAAAAACCTCTTCTCCACAGGAAATACATAATGCAGCTTTTATAGCATTCACTGTAAACAAGCAGGCCAATGTGCTGGGCTTGTTCACTGAGAAAAAGCTGCTGTTTCAATCATTTGTAAACAGAAACTATACAAGCACCAGAACAATTTAGTGAAAAATACACTTACTAAAGCGTCCAGTTTGGATAACTTACTGAAAAGTAAGAGAAGTATCATGTTACAAATATCCTCTATTCTTGTTGCTTCTTGGGAGTCACTAAGAGGCCTCTGGCTTCACAGGTACTGTGCCAAAGCCTGTTCCCACTTACATGAATGCAAGCGTGGTACAACTATACCAGTTTGACCGTTTAACTGAGCTTGCCCGGCTGAACATTCCCATGGGGAGAAATGAGATACTAAGCATCATTCCTGAAGGTATTCTGATGTGGTTTTTGTCATGTCATGATTAGGGCTGAAGGCTTTCACTCCTTAATAACACAGCCAATATAACATCGTGTGTGATTAACTTACCCAAGTGTTCAGGAGAAAGGAAAGACTTAAGAGACAGAAGATGGTCAAGCCCCATACCCCACTATCAGACACCCAGTCACATACTCCATTATACAACCAGTTGGGATTCCTGCCGCTACTGAGTCACCGGAAAGGTCAGGAATTCTGTTTGGTGTTTTGTTTTCTTGGACAGAAGCAACCAAAAATGCCAAACTTTGCTGCCAACCTTCCCATCGTCAGGTGCTGAAAGCAGCAGAACCATTGTGCTGTCAGTGACAGAGAAGAGGTCACTGAGCCTATCTCTGAAGAAGGTGAAACAGATGCATCTGGCAGGCTTAACTCTTCTGCAGATCCCTGAACTTTCCCCTGTTCTGCCAAATGTAATGAGAAAATGAAGAGACTCCAAGTCTTTCTGTGGTGTGTAGGAGATGGCTGGGGCTGTGAACAATAGACAAAGGAGACTGCTCAGTCCCAGAGGCTTTGTGCCCAAAGCCTGTAAGATGCCAATGGTGCACAACAATGCCCAAAGAACGAACTGCAATGCTCGTAGAAAAGAGGAGACAAAAAACTAGAGAGACCCAACTGATTTACTAAGATTTTGAAGCTTCCTCCCTAGAGAAAAAAAATGTTTGGTAAAGCTCTTTATCCGAGCCTTACTGTAATATTTTCATTAATGGTCTGGATGATGGGGCAGGGTGTACCCTCAACAAGTTTGCTGACGATACAAAACTGGGAGGAGTGGCTGATGCACCAGTGTGCCATGCTGCCATCCAGAGGGACCTTGACAGGCTGGAGAAATGGGCTGACAGGAACCTCATGAAGTTCAACAAGTGGATGTGTGAAGTCCTGCATTTGTGGAAGAATAAAATAACTGTCATGCACCAGGGCATGTTGGGGGCTGACTAGCTTGAAAGCAGCTTTGCAGAAAAGGATCTGGACACCAGGTTGAACATGAGGCAGCAACGTGCCCTTGCTGCCAAGAAGGCTAACACTATCCTGGGCTGCACTAGGAGGGGTGTTGCAGAAAGTCAAGGGAGATGATCCTTCACCTCTACTCAGCACTGGTGAGGCCACACCTGGAGTTAGTGTCCAGTTCTGAGCGCCCCAGTACAAGAAAGATATGGAGCTACTGGAGAGAGTCCAGTGAAAGGCCACTAAGATGATTAAGGAACTAGAGCATCTCTGCTATTAGGAAAGGCCGAGAGAGCTGAGACTGTTCAGCCTGGAGAAGATCTCCATCCTTGGAGATATTCAAAAGCCATGTGGACATGGTCCTGGGAAATCTGCTCTAGGTGACCCTGCTTGACCAGAGCGGTTGGACAAGATGACCTCCAGAGATGCCTTCCAACCTCAGCCATTCTGTGGTTCTGTACGTCCTTCAACGGGCTAGAAATAATATATGTTATGAATAAGTACGTGTTGAATTACATGTGTAACCTTTTCACTTCCATTACCTGCAAAAAGCATCACAGAAAAAGGAAACCAAATCCACCAGAGCAAGTATATATATATTTCATACATAAAACCATGTCTGAGCTAGAATAATACAAAAGCATATAACACAGTAAATACAAATGAGGACTATATGAAACTTGACTGACTTGTGACTATTTTGCTGCCACACACCATGGGACTTTACACCTTTCCTGGTTCCTTATGTTATTCAGAACCTTATTTTTAATTTTCCTCAGATATAGACAGATTCAGATGTTTTATAAAATCTGCCAGCAAGCTGTTCCCAGTTTTAGTATATACATGATTTAGACCTGGTTTTAGTTTAATTGACATTTTGCTTATTTAAAACGCAAAAATTGGACACTGAGGAAAAAACACTTACTTTTAACAGGATCACGGAAATATTGGCAACAGCAGTCCATAAATCACTAAAAATTATTTTTAGATTCCCGGAGAATGAACAATCAGTGTGTCAAATAGAACGGAGGTTTGATGAGGAAGGAACATTTTTTTCTGGGAACAATTATTTTGCCTCACAAAAACGAGTCTGGTTATAAAGGACAGTCCTGTTCTAACATAAGCACGGTTTCTAGTGTTCCACTTAATAATATGGTAAACCAAATATAAGAAAATTCATTCTCAAGCCTATAAGTAACAGCACCTTTACCAAATACAAGGAAAGACTGTCTCCATAAAATCTCACCTTAATGCTGTTAAAGATACTGATAATTCCACGCTACAAAGCTCAAGAGGAAATAAGGGAGACATGCAGTTCTAGTGCCACACCCCCAGACTGTGTCCTTCTCCTCCACTCAAAGAGAATGAGAATAGGGGTGCAACCAGAAGAAAGAGGAAAAAATGGTCATGACAGGGTTGAGTTGGGATGAAATGCTGACAAAATCAATGTAAAAAAAAAAAAAAAAAGGAAAACAATTTAAACTGATACTGCCTGTTTTAAGGAACACCAAGAGTTATTTAGCACAATAGAAATACTCTGTTTAAAGAAAAGCTGAGGTAGCACTACACAAGCCAGTATTTTGTTTCAGACCAATACACACTAGCTTTTATCCAAATCCGGCCATAGTAACTTGTGGTTATTATTCATTACTACATGGGTCAGGAGCTGTTTGTGAATTAGAACTTAAAAGCATTTTGGAAAACTTGATTAAAAACACATCAAGAATTGAATTGTTAAGTGTCACTGCCTTCTCAGAAGGTCTGCAAAGGCAAGCATTCTCATCTGCACACAAATACAAGTTACTCCCTTGTTACACCACCTCGGACATGAGCTGCTCTGTATCTAGTAAAGTAGGTACAGTTGATTTTTATGAGCTTTTAACATGCTGAAAGTTGGCTACATCATGCTTAATCACAATTCATCATCTCAAGAAATGGGGCCCTTTTTTTAGTATCTACATTGTTTGCCTAAATCTTCAAGAAGTCTTAAAATACCATGAAGCTAGTAGCTTCTCATTTGTGATTTCTCCATGCAAATTTAAAGCCAATCACTTTCCAGTTCTGGTTGTGTTAACAGCTGTAAAATTCAGTTTCTACTAACTACACATACCAACATAACTCTCTCAAGCAGAGGTGGCTGATGAGCAGTGCCCAGACAAACATCACAGAATCTTTTACAAACCTATGTTATTTATGGTACCACAACTACTGCAACCCCATCTTTAAGTAGGTGAAATTGAAGAATGGGGTCAGGGGTAAAAAAAAGAGGTAACATGACACAGCAAGTCATGGGTAAATGAGAATGTGAGAGTAAACCCTGTGCTTCCTGAGCTCTAGTTTCTTGCTTACTCCTAAGAACCCACCCATATGGAGATCATCTCTGTCAAACTATTTTTGTTACTGCATGTTTTAAGGTGTTACACAAAGCTTTTGTTTACAACGCTTACCCACCATTAGATCATGTCCTTTGGCTCTATAGCATCCTGTTTAATGTTGGAGAATATCTATGTAACGTGTCTGCTACTGCTTCTTTCCTCAGCGTTTTTAAGTCTAGCTCCAGTTTTGTTACTATCAGCATTTTTTCATATTTTTCATGAAATATCAGTGCAGCTGTCACTGGAGATGGAGTAATCATGTGCATGTCCTCTACTGTCTGCAGAGGCCTTAGGTAGATTCTTTTTCCCTCTTTATGAATAACAGTGCCATTTGCTTGGTAAATATAATGCCAAATCTGCAAGGGTAATGTGTAAAAACCTGCAGGTCAGCATATACGATTATGACTTCTAAAGTCATGTGCAATCTGGTTGGCCAAAATGTGCCCAAGGACAGAGCAAGGTTAAGGCTGCTACGGAGATGAAATCTAAACATCATCAGTGTAATGCAAAACGCGTGTGTGGCAGTAACTGGAGACAGCCATTCACAGCGAGATAAAGCTTTTGGCAGAGAGAGTTCAGCAATCTGGTCATGCTGTTGAGTGGAAAGAGCTACGTGCAACTCTGGGCACGTTGAAAAGAACGCAAAAAGATGCAGGGTGTTTTACCGAGCAAATTAGCACAGGCAGCAAGCAGAACGGTGAATCATCCTGCAGCATTTTAGATTATTTAGGTAATAACAACAGGAGACACATACCCCTAAAGTTTACTGTGATCACTAGGGCAGTATGTCTTTATTACCATTTCCCACTAATATCGTTTTGTGGGGTTTTTTTAACATTGTTTACAATGAAAATGTCATATAAACAAATGCATCAGTCATCAAAAAGAAACATTAAAAGAGATTGTCTGTCATGAGCTTAATTCAGAGCAGATCTCAGTAAGTTTAGATTTTACCAGTACTAAAAAGCTTATGCAAAGTGAAATTATATGGAAAATAAAGTATGTGAAACACAAAATAACTTGGCAGCCGGACTGCGGTTCTAGACTCTCTTTGCCAGGTCTGACCATTAAAACTCAGTTTCTTCCTTTTTCCTTTTGTCTTCAAATATTTTCAATTCTCTTTTGTTCTGTGACAGTTTCAACAGATGGGATAAAGAATGTTGCCAGCCAAACTAGCCTAAAGCTTGATGACAAGAACACTTCTCTGGGCATAGGAGATGAAGGTTTGGATATTTTCTGAATGCAAAAGTTATTGAACCTCAATCTTCTCAATGCTAGATGACTGTTCTCATATCATAGTATTAAATAAGTGAGCGTGGGCATCATCACTGTCACATCTCTACAAAAAAAAGGCATCTCCAAGGTAGAAGTTGCAGAAATGCAATGTACCTAAGATTGCAGGACTTGTAAATCCTTTGTTGGAAACTTCTATCTAAACAGATTAGCCCAAGTTCATACAAAGTCCCTGGCAAGTAAGGATAGAAATGAAACAGAGTGCTGACTCCCAACTGCAGCAGCCACAAGGGACAGTGTCACCTTGCAAAACATCGTACAGTCACCCTGCATGGTCCTGCAGAGAGCTTGGAACAAAAAAGAAACCCTGGGCCAATATGTAGCTTAAGCAAAGAGCACAGCAAAGCAATGATGCCACCCCTCGATGTAACTGGGTAATCAGTTATTACCCAGTGATGTCTTCTCATCAAGCAGGAGGTCTGCATAATGTTTCTCTCCTGTTTTAACAGATTATCTTGCATTTCTGCAAAAACTGCAGTAACATTGCATTTAGTAAAAAATATTTTTTTATATTTATGACATTTCTTTGCTCTCTCTGACAAATGTCAGGTCATTGCTTAGGTTGCCACTTCATTATATGTAAGTCCACATCCACTGACTTCTTCATTAACATCTTTAAAGGCTTAAAGAAACTTATCAGATCAAAGATGTGGCAAATATTCAGCTAACACAAACGAAGTACAACTTTGCTTTAGTAGCAAGAGTGGTCTGAATGTTAGAGTCAGTACCTACTCTTGGTCTAAATGTCCACTAACTGTCAGATTACAGCTAAGGAATAGCTTACCTTGAGCAACAATGCCATGTTTTCACTTAAATCAGATTTCAAGGAAGGGACGCTGTAAGGAACAATTAGCATCAAAGTGCTACTCACATTACCAAGGCATCTGCTTTCCATTTTTACACTCCTAGAAATGTCAGATCATGAGGTTTGGATGAGGCCATCCATTGTGTAGGAGACACAGATAACTAGCACAAACTTCAAATATTGTTCCACTCTTCTCTAGTTTTTCTCCTAAAAATTTTGCCTGTGCTGACTAACACAACAAGTAGTGATTTTATTCAAAAATTTTAAAAAAGCAATTTTATTCAAATTGTACTAGCAAATCCTTTCTTCACTTGTTTTCCTAGCTACTTTGCAAATGGTTCCACTGTCCACCCTTAAGTGATTTCTTTAAGGGCAAACAGAATCCAAAATAATCCTCCCTCGTTTCTTAAGTGGCTGCCAGACTGAAAATGAATCAACAACTAAACTCTAAGAAACACTGAAGTACTTATTTATTACTTGATGAGTGTCATTAAAAAGTAATTAAGTAGTACATTTCACCTTCTGTGATCCATGTGATGAACTGAGAGAAGCAGAATTGTAAAAGCTTTGTTTTGTACCTGATACTTCCCGTACCTAGCTCAATACTGTTCTTGTGCAAAGACATCTTCTTTAATTGCTTTTAAGCTATCAATGTTAGTAAACAAATATTGCCCTGATTTTCAGATAAAGGTATTTTTAACAATCCATGTCACTCCTAGACTGCTCATGTTTCTTCTGCTATTAGCCAGCAGACCGGATGAGTTCTGATGAAGACATCACAGAAAGTTTAGAAGTCAGGCATTTGTCTCCATGCTAGAGGATTAGCCTTCCTAAGTGTCTCCATTTAGCCCACACCCAGGGCTAAATAATAACCAGCTGTTCTATCACCCAATCTCCCCTCCCCAACAGAGAAAGGGAATTGGGAAAAGGAGGGAGACTTGTGGGTTGAAATTTAAACAGGTTTAATAAAATAAGAAAACCAATGTTGATACTAATACAAAAGACACAAAATTATACTTACCTCACAGAGTGGTGGCAAGTCCCTCCAGGGATCACAACCATTGAGAAGAGGAGATGAGAAGAAGGGAGAGGAGCAGAGCAAAGAGTCTCCCCATCCCCAGCAAGCTTTCCCCTTTATGGTGAACCTGACATTGATGTTACAGAACACACCTGTGGGCCAGCCTGGGGCAGCTGCCCTGGCTTTCACTGCTAATGGCCTTGATCACCATACCACCACTGGCCACAAACTGAAACAACATGTAACACAAAAGTGATTCTATAAATTTTATCCCTGCAAAACCAGGACACCAAGGTAGCAACGTGCAGTGAGAGGTGCAGGTAGTGAGGTGGAGAGGAACGGCTCAGGGTATAGTCCTAGCACATGGTCTGGGTACCTCATAAAATGTTTTAACTCATCTCACTGTCATGACACATTGATGGCCATTTGTTCTTTCATTTTTTTTTAAAGAAAGGTACGCATAAATCTCTCAAAACATGTGAAAAAGGATGTTTTTCTTGAAATAAATTCCATTCTTTAAAGAATTCCTCCTTCTACACAGGAATAGATATCTTATTTAGAAAGTCATCCTTTCGCATTTTCTTAAGCTGCCCAATACTTAGGAGAAAGAATTTGAATATTTTGCATGCCTATTTTAAGTAATGATTATCATTCTGACAACAAGGCACCTAAATTGCCTGCGGATCTAACTGTAGAAAAAAAAAATGCATAAACACTCTAATTTTCAAGAGGAAATTAAGGAATTATTCATATTTTTGCTTCAAATATTTCTGATGTTAATAATACACTTTTCACAATATATTCACCTCTTCAGTCATCATAATTCTTAGGCATTATGTAAGCTGTATTGTATTCCTTGCAACACAATTAATTGAACGAGTCCATCATGGTTATACATCAGAAATGACACAACTAGAAAGCAATCACAAAATAACGGTTGTCATCTAACATGTTGTAATCATACAACAGGATCCTATCAAAAGTCCTTACGGTACTATCAAGGTATATTTACTATGCTACCAATCTTCTGGACCCTTTTGCTCCTCAGTGACTGACGACCCATTGACAGTCTAAGCCTCCACTGATAAATCTGTTCTAGTGTTATTTACAAGACCTGTTTTGAATTTAAAGCTAAACTGCAGTATATCATATAGTAAGTCTAAACTACCTGAGAATTCCTTAGTTTTCCATTAATTTATTAATATGAAAACTTCAGATATGACAGGAGCTAACATGAACTGGATTAACATTCATCTTTCAAATTATCAACCTTCAGGTTGAGGATTAAGTAGTAAAGGGGATTAAGTCGTAAAGAGCTGGATTCAGTGGATTCCACATTACCTGTTACCACTGTAACATGACGTCATCAAGCACTATGGAGTTTTCAAGGCACGGAAAGCTCATTCAAGTTCTGCTCTTTCTGATTCTGAAATAAGATTCCTGTCTTCACTTTAGACATTTAAAAATAATTGTTCATCAGTTAAACTGTCTTTAGTGCAACAGCAACCAAAGGTAAACATCAAAACTGGGCATCAAGCTAAATATTTCCTTCATTCTGGAACAATGTTTTAAAAACTAGCAAAAGAAATGCATCTAAAACTTGGCTAAACTACGTAACAGTAAAATGAACTCGCTGTAGTTCAAGACTAAATTGAAAGGGTGCCGATAATATATGTGCCTGGTGCCATCTCCCGGTAGTTGAGAGGTAAAACCATCACAAGTATCTCACTAATTTTTTTCCTATCTATCCTTTAGAAAAATGTCAGATCTTCGGGGGGTGGGGAGAAAAGAGGGACAGAAAGAGAGAATTGAATGTTGTTCCACAGAAGTAGCTTTCAAAACTCTCAAAAGCCACAAAAATTACTTCACTGTACAAGGCAGCCAGTATCTGGATGTAGCTACTTTCAAGTTAAATAGTGTTCTTACATTGGCTTAAATAAGGAAACATCAAATATCTTTCATTCTCTAGAAAAAATAAGTAGTCACCTAAGTCTAACTTCAGAATACATTCAGTACCACTGATAACATTTAAAATGAAAATTAATTTTAAAAATTTCTACACAGTGTTCAAAACCAAAATGAGGAGGTCTCTTTGAGAAGGCTACTCATCATATTAGAAGTTACAGTGCAGCTTATTAGCCCATACTGACTCATTTTAAAATCAAATTCTTTTAATTAATACTTAAAATTCAAGACAATATTCCCCAGTTGCACCACTCTTTCATTGCTGTTGGTGAAAGAACACAGTATTGTTGTTTGTAATAATATCTCATGGTTTATGTTTTCAAACATAGCATTAGCCAACTTGAAAATAAATGTTATAGTGTTTTGACAGTTGACACAAGACACCTATACTTATCCTGCAAACTTTAATGCTACAAAGACTATTGAAAACAAACTTCAACAACAACGAAAACAAAATGAGCTTGGTAATAAAATGCCTGACAAAAAGTGGAGTATTTTACATTAATTCTACAGTTAATTCCAGATAATAAGAAATCACCAAAGGAATCCTGGATGAGAGCCGTGAAGCCACAATGGAAGGCAGTAAAGAAGCTCACACACAGCAAAGTGATTTAAAGATAGCAAAGTGATTTAAAGACTTATAAGATTTTAAAGTAACTCGTACATAAAGGAACAGTGATGCTACTTTGCTGTGGTGGTGGCCTACCCCACGTCCAGGAAAAGCTTTCCCTGGGAACCACCCAAATGTCACACCCTCCTATAGCACAGAAACTAAACAGCTGATAAAGAAAAGTAACAGTTTCCCCCAAAATCATGGTAGCTCAGCCAACTGAGTACTGCCTCACCCAGCACGTGACCTGAGGAAGGGAGGGAATAAAAAGTCTAACCTGCAGAACAAGAACGAGCTCAACATCTGCCATGAATTTTGAGTTCCGGCAACTACAGGGATGGGCGGCATTCTAAAACCCTAAGGAGAATCAAAGCGATGCACAGAAAATAGGAGGGAAGAAGGCAAAAGGGCTAGCTATTTCTATGGCTCCTAAGTACAGAATCTCCTCCTAAAGTGTGGGAAGAAATGACTCAAAAGAGCTTGAGATCTACCAGAAAAGGTGAAACACTAAGGCTCTGTCAGCCACGGTAAGACTTCCTTTCTCCGCACAGGAAAAACTGGTTTTACTGAGGCTTAATATGACAATTTGTTAATGTGATATGAGGGCTTTTATAGCGGACAGAACAGATCATTTTATCGACTATTTTGCTGTGCTGGAAGGAGAGACCTGTCCACATCATCCTGAGGGTAAAAGAAACAAAAAAAAATGGGAATGAGCTCTACAAGTGGATTATGTCGTCTAGTCTGCTGAATGACTATGGGAATGTGACCTGAGTTGCCTTAAAAAAAGCAAAGGCATACCAGTGATTTGGATTGTCCCAGGTTCATTGAAAATTACCATGGGGAAGCAATCATTAAATGTTGCAGAAAAGCCAAGCTAAACAGGGGACATTTCCTTCCACAGAAAGGGAACCAAAAAAAATTCTGTCATAACATCTAGCTGTAACTGAGAAACAGAGCAATGACTACAGAATCGTTAAGAGACCTAAATTAAATACGACTGGGATTTCACATTCCTTATGAAAATTAAGGTTTTAGCATGAGATAATTAAAGCAAGGATAGCCAGCTCATGGTGCGCCAGAACATATAACTCAGCCTGTCACCTTCGTTCCTGAGAGCCCCTCAGAGCTGGTCAGGAAGCAGGCTGTCAGCCGCACAAATCATTCACTAACCCACAGCAGTCTCCCTGCTGTTCTCCCTTGCAAAAGCCCCGCAGCCTTCCTCCTGTCATGTAGCTGGACATGCCCTCAACACAAACTATAGGCACCATCATCATATGCAGCATGCCCGTTCAGTAACATGACAAAAGGACGTATGTATATACGTCCCCATCACACTTGGCTGGGCTACAGTCAAGTGGTGACCACAGATTAGTTACATGACAGGTAATCACACATTCCCTGGGTGCCTTGGTTGGGGGATATTGGGTTGACCTGGCAGAGAAGCTGAGTGACACCGACCTAAACAAAGTGAAGAAAATGAAGACTAGTGTAGTGGAGCTTAGGACTTGTAACAGAGAAACAAAAGGCGATAATTAGAGAACATGAAGGGAAAAGCAGCAAACACACATTGTCAAATAACTAACCTTCAAGCAAGTGAATTATTGGTGAGGGGAAGAAGAGGAACATCTCGATGACATGAGAAGAAAAAGAGAGGTGAAGATGAACATTCTAGTAGAAGAAATGGCAAAGGTTAAGGAAAAGAAAGACACTACTTCATGGACTTAAAAGACTGAACTTTTCAAAACTAATGAATTTGCCCCAGAAAAATAATGTGTTAAAAGATAAAGTGAAATACTAGGAGCTTTGTGCCACAAAAGAAATTCTTAAGTATTGAAAACATGCAGCTCTTACCATTAGATTACATTGCTGTATATATAAGAAATGTAAAGAAAAGTAGTGACACGTTGTAAAAGGGAAATGTATTTCCCCAAAGAGAGAGAAAAACTAAATATCCAAAATGCAAAGGTGTTGGTTTTTTATTTTTGCCAGGGGAGGGCACATCAGGGCAGAAACAAGTGTTAACTGCAATACAGAACTGGGGATAGAGAAGTGATCCAAAACTCTGTGAAATACCATGTGCCAGGTCCACTGAAGGAAGCTCTGAGTTTTAACAGAGGTACTGGGGATCACCACCACCTCTCAGTACCTCCCACATGAGTCTTGGGAGAAATACAGAAGATGCAATTAAGTCTGTTGTTGACAAGCATATCTGCCTGGTGTCTCTGTTTAGCCCGCACCCAGGGCTAAACAATAACCAGCTGTTCTATCACCCAATCTCCCCTCCCCAACAGAGAAAGGGAATTAGAAAAAGGAGAGAGACTCATGGGTTGAAATCTAAACAGATTTAATAAAATAAGAAAACCAATATCAATACTAAAAGACACAAAATTATACTTACCCCATAGAGTGGTGGCAAGTCCCCTCAGTGATAGCAACCATTAAGAAAACGAGAAGAGAGCAAAGACCCCCCCCATCCCCACGAAGCTCTCCCATTTATGGTGAACCTGACATTAATGTTACAGAACACACCTGTGGGCCAGCCTGGGGCAGCTGCCCTGGCTTTCACTGCTAATGGCCTTGATCACCACACCACAGCTGGCCACAAACTGAAACAACATGTAGCAGAAAAGTGATTCTGTAATTTTATCACCACAAAACCAGGACACCTGGTCATACCAACAACAGATCTTCAAGTCATCTACACTGAAATACAGTGAAATGAATTTGGTAAACCAAGACACTTTTGGATTTTTTTCTTCCATTTGGTTTTAACAGTAAAACAGCTGGAGAAGAAATGTGTAAATATCAATCATAAGCTCTACTATTGCCTGGCCTCATGCAACAGGGCTTTCAAGCTCTTACATTTATCAGAAAAATGAGCAGCTCTCCAAAAACGTCAGCAGAAGCAAAATGGATGAAAAGCCAAGTGGGAAATAAAAAAAAAGGAGGTTGAGACCATTTTGGGATAGACGAGTAAGAGCATGATCGTACATGAGGTTTGAAGCAAAACAGCTGATATTCCCAGCTATCTAGCTTTTAAAAGCTGGGCTTTGGATGAAAAACGCTTCCATTACCATAGGCTTTGAAATACACCGAGAAAATATATTATTCAGAAGACTAAAGTATAACACAATCACTAGTGATCAAGACCCAGAATAAAGTTCTCTAGGTTAACAACTAAATTATTCAGACCCTTTCAGAAGTTCAGCACATGATTTCAGGACTATACTATTTGTTTTAATCACAGCAGCATGAACCCTGAAGCAAACTGTACTTCCTCTTAGCACAAAAATTGGAACCAACAGAAAGTCTTACCTTTGACAAAAAGTACTTTATTATAACAAAATAAGCAATCGCACCATCAATTCACTCTTTTAGCAGCTGGCCTACTGCGCTATGTAATGACCATACGGTTTTTATCCTAGGTTTAAAATACCTCTGTTTTGAACATCACTTCATTTTAAGGCTGTTCTGATCAATTTCTTTCAAGGTCAATACAGGCACCTTATACAGGTATGTCTTAGATAGTAACACCTATTCATTCCAGACACTTCAGAAAAATCATATTCAAGGAAGGATTTCATTTTCAGCTTTTCCATGCCCAACAAATCCATTCACTTTTCACTTACTTGCCGGTAGATTTTATCAGCCTACTAGCTGACCACATGGTTACTATCCCAGACAACTATGGCTTTCCCTCCTCACGACACTAAATATTTCAACACCTAACATTTACCTGCTTTTTCACTCTCTCTCTCTCTTACCTGTTAACCTCTGCCAGAGTTTCCTCCGTTAGATAGTCACGGCTAGTTGCAGTGTCTTCCCTGGTGTCCCTGTAACAAGAGAATTGAAGTGCTTTGACCAACTAGCAATTGCCCTTCACAGTGGCAGCCTGACAGCAGGGGTGGGTATATCCAGGGCGGTGAGCTTGTGGGTTCCCTGCCTTTCTAAATGTTTCTTAATCCCTTTATTTTTGTGTTACCCACGGATTTAAGGAGAAAGCGTCTGTTTCATCCCGCTTTCCCAGGTTCTCCCTGCCCGCCTTCTGGCAGTGCTTGCACAATAGACCGTTTTAATTTTAGATAGCTACTACATGATTTATACAGTGAACACTACCAAAAATCACCCATAAAGGAGGTACTTGCTTCATTCATTTCATACCTGGAAAGCATAATTTTTACGTTCAAAAGCGCCTTCATATGGACGAACGCATCAAAACAAACTCTGACACCGAACTCCCAGCAGCATTTCCACGGCGAGCGCTCGCTCCACCCTCTGCTTCCCTCAGCCCCGCCACAGGTGTCGGCTCGGCCCCGCGCAGCGGCACTTCGAGCTGATGGAGTGTTTAACGCGTAAAAAACTTTTATTTCTAACCGGTAACTGTCCAACCTGCCCCCGACAGCCGCTTCCACCGATAACAGCACGGCAGCCCCTACGGGAAGACCCGCGGGGGCCGGCGGGGCGAGGTGCGAGTCCCTCCCCTCAGCCGGTGTGGCGGCCTCACCGCCTCGCGCCCCTCCCGCCCTCGGCCGCCCGCCGCGCACGCGCACCCACACACGCCCCAGCGGGCGGCGCACGCGCACCCACACACGCCCCGACGGTCTGGCGCACGCGGGAAGGGGGAGGCGCGGGCTCGCTGGCGCGCGTGCGCGGCGGCGAGCTGAGGCGGCAGGAAGTGACGTTACGGGGCGGGGCTGGGTTTGAACCGCGCGGCGGGGAAGCGGCGGCCGCCGCCGCGCAGCCGCCATGGCCCAGCAGCTCGGTCGGGAGCAGCAGGGCATCACCCTGCGGGGCAGCGCTGAGATCGTCGCCGAGTTTTTCTGTAAGGAGCTGCGCGGGGGGACACGTCGGGGAGCGGGGTGGGAAGGAGGGAGGGAGGGAGGGAGGCCTCCCGCGGGGCGACATGGCCGCCGGTGGGGGGGCCGGCCGGCCGCCTCACGCACACACATCCCCTTTCCCCCTCCCGTGTGTTGCAGCCTACGGGATCAACAGTATCCTTTACCAGCGGGGCATCTACCCCCACGAGACCTTCACCCGCGTCCAGAAGTACGGGCTCACCCTCCTCGTCACCACCGACCCCCAGCTGAAGAACTACCTCAACAACGTGGTGGAGCAGATGAAAGGTGGCGGGGCCGGGGGGGTGGAGCTGAGGGGGCCTCTTGGAACTGCCAAGGGGGTGCCGCTGGCGGGAGGCTGCCGTGCCCTCCGTGTTGTGTCTATGCTGATGCTTCTGATCTCTCTCGCACCGCTGTGGCTTCTTTCAGAGTGGCTGTACAAGTGCATCGTGCAGCGCCTGGTGGTGGTCATCTCGAGTATCGAAAACGATGAGGTTCTGGAGCGGTGGCAGTTTGACATAGAGTGTGACAAAACTGCAAAGGATGAGAGGTGAGTAACAGTGTGTGTTCCTCTGTGCCTGCTCTTCCTTAGCAGCTGTGCAGGCACAAGATAAACGCCATGTGCATCAGCACTGTTCTGGTTCCTCAGAGCAGATGAGAGTGTGTTTTCTCGGTATGAGCATCAAACCTTACCAAACCTGCTACCTTTCTTACTGCTGTTCCTTCTGTTTGTCTGTAAACTAGTCATTATATGATTGAAGCATACATAATCCTCAGGTGTGGGGTTTTTTGTTTTGGGTTTTGTTTGGGGTTTTTTTTTAAGCATCAGATCAAAACTTGATTTTTAATCTTCAACAAAGTATAGAAAATCCTGTAACCAGGTCCCTGCCCTACAGAACTACTGCTTTCCTGCTGTTATGCAAAAACGTTCTCATCCATTCTGGGCTGAGAATAAATATAACAGTCCTTGCAAATACTGTGAAGTTTCACAAACATCAATAAAGAGAAACCAACTATTGCTTAACTTCTCTAAGCTTGTCTACCTAGGGCTTAAAAGAGAGTCACTACTATAAAAAATACTATAGCAAACAAACCAACAGAACTTACCAGAGAGAACTGTATTTAAAGAAAACTGTCAGTCTAGTAGAAGCTTGCTTTCTTAACAGAGTTCTCCTATTTTTCCAGTGCACCACGAGAAAAATCTCAGAAAGTTATTCAGGAGGAAATTCGATCTGTTATCAGACAAATAACTGCCACAGTAACTTTTCTGCCACTGTTGGAAACTGCCTGTGAGTATCCTAACTTCACTATAGAAACCAAACATTTCTTTTGGAAAACCTCAACAACTTTTCCACTTTAGAAAATATTTTCTGCTGATTTTTCTGAGGTTTTTTAATTATTATATGTCATATACCATCACATTTCTGAGACAGCATTGTGTTAGACTGAGGTCATGTCTCTTGCAATTGTGTACAGTATGGAAAACTGTTGCATCAAATACTTTTAAGAATTTACTTCTGTAAGTAGTAACACAGTAAAAATAATTGCAAATGTAAATACTGTATGTCATCTCTTGTTAAAGAACTTTGAGCAACTTCATTTAAAGGGACTAGTGGTACTTTCTCCCCAAAATACTTAGCTTTTTTGTCAAAAGGACAGAAATTGGGGTAACTTAACTTAATGATAGTAGTATGTGTACTCTGAGGAATATAAGTTTTCATAAATAATAAATTCTTTTGTGACTCTAGCTGCAGACAGACTTGTATAAATAACCATTCAGTTCATACGAAGTGTTACATAGAGCTCAGCTCCACAGCATTTCAGCATGTTTAAAAAAAATAAACATCACACTTGAGAAAACTAGCTATGTGAAAAGAAATAGTAGTTAAAAGATGAAAACAAGTCCTGGTTGTATTCATGTGTAGCTATTTTAGTTACCACTGTAATTTCTGAGAACCTTGGTTCATGTCTCAAGTTCTAGAAGATGCACTTTAACTTCAAACATGCCCTCTTATGCCTGCATTACTCTTAATTTATTCCCACTTGCTTACAGGTGCCTTTGACTTGCTGATATACACAGATAAAGATTTGGCGGTGCCAGAAAAGTGGGAAGAGTCAGGACCACAATTCATAGCCAATTCAGAAGAGGTTCGTCTTCGTTCCTTCACTACTACAATCCACAAAGTAAATAGTATGGTGGCTTACAAAAAGGATCCCCTCCCCTAAGACGTAGGGGGGAGTTTTGTATATAGCCTGTCACCTTGTACAGTTTCTGTTCATAGTGCAGCTAAGTCATGAACACATTGTTACTGTTGCTCTTGCTGAAGTATGATACAGAAAAAAGGCAACGTGGTTGTCTCTGATAATGTGGTGTAACAGTAGACTAAGCTGCCATTGTTTTTAAAGAAGACTAAATAAGGTATTTGATAGTTCAGTTCTGACTTAACTCTATGAGCTGAACTAATGGTGTGTTAAACTACCCCATTCACTAGAAAAACTGCCGAAAGCTAGGATTAATTGCTAGAATTGTGTTCAGATCCTATAATTTAGTATTTTAAGATTATAATAAACTGCATTCTATTAGCAGGCTTCAGTTCTCTCTGGCACTAAAAAAATCTCTCTCCTGACATGCCAGTTCTTCATGTTAAAAGCCTGGGCTGTTTTATTAGCCGAAACAATCCTACAATGAATCAAAAATTCTGAAGTTACTCTTTACAATGAAAGCAGCTGTTTATCAGGAAAATCTTAAATAGATGAAGCCTTGTATATTAACAACCACTGGACTCTAGGTTCTGGGGAGGGTGGTGTTCTAAGTCAGTTTATGTCTCTAGTGTCTGTCAAGCATTTTCTATGTTTGTATTCTTGTTTTACAGAATAAAGCTTGAAATTGTATAGTGTTCTCTAATTCAGAGTCTGTAGTACTTTGTATTTTAGATGGTTTTATGAATGCTACATCTTAGTTTATAACTGTCACAGAACTAATACCCTAAAAGCATCCTACTTCCCTTGTTCTTTAACTGTCTCAAAGCAAGTGCTGAAGAGTCAATATGAAATCCCTTCATGGATTAACACTTTGCCCCCACTTACGTCTTCAAATAACAGTATAAATCGTCACAGTGACCTACCGATTAAGCGCACTGTTGCCTTCCATGTTTGTTAAACAGCATACAACTCATCCTGCATTCTTCACCCATTTTCGTACTGGGAGAAATGAGGGATTTAAAACTTTATTAATAAAACTTTCAGGCTCTTCCGTGGTTTTGTTAATTTCCTTCACTGAATTCACTTCAGCCAGAGTATTTAACTTTTCCCACTCTTCTAGAGTGATATATGACTCTTCCTGTTTTAACAGTGGAATTTCAAAAGTTTATTTAAAAAACATGGATTACATGTACTCCCATCACCATATTCCAAAGTTTCTGGGCTTTCCTACCAGGAAATAGCTCTCTCCAGCAGTCCCAAACTAGCAGAAGCGAAAAGGCAGCCTTTTGCAAATCAGTAGCACAAAATAACGGGTTTTTAAAATAAATACAATCTAGGTACTTAAAAAAAAGTTATATTATTCACTACTAGGGCTTGCACTGCCGTAACAGAGGAATACCTAGGGTTTTCTTCTGCCCATCAGCAATAAACAGGTGACTGCACTGCCCCTTTACACCCAAAAGGAGGTGCACTTCAAGGAGTGCAACTTCAAGCACTTCCTCTGGGGAGGATGGGATCAAAGCAGTGAGTGCAAGCCAACTGTAAGAGAAATTTAAATCAGGAACTGACAACCACTGCTTTGTATCAAAGATGAGATCAGGAGGTGACGGGTACAGAGCCAGCAGTAATGAGTATAAAAAAAGACTTGTTTTACAGAAAGGCAGAAGTCAGATTGCTCCGGGAAGTTCAAGTCACTTATTTCTTGTACCAAACGCTATTTATCTTCTTCAAGAAGGACCAGCCCAAAGTCCGCCTCCATCATCATCATCTGTATATTTCTTTTTTTATAGAGGCACCAACAGTCAAGAGATGTAGTATATCATTGCATAGAGATAATGTCCATGAAAACTACGTGTGAAAAGGAACAGGTTATAAATCCTGAAGTTTTCACAAAGACCCTGCAGAACAGGAAAGAAAGAAAAAAACCAGTCACATTAATGCAATCTCCCAGAAGTCAAGCCTTTATGGAGGTGTCCAGTAGGATCTGCTAATACCTAATGGGACCCACACTCTTCATCAGTTTCCCCTACTTTGAGGGTCACTTCTGTAGAGTGAAGAACCAAAAACAAAGCCCCCCTCATCTCTGATGACAGTACAGTTACTCTTACGAAAGCGGATAAAGGGTAAGATTTAGAAGTTACACAACAGGCATTCCTCACCTGCCTAGTTCAGCTGACGTATAAGCTGGTTGATCGCTTCGCCTCTGCAGCCAGGCTTACCCATTTCCTTGAGGAAACCCACTTTGTTACGTGACGCATGGCGAGCCACTGACAGATGGAATGGCCATAGAAAGTTTGTGACTTTTTTGAAATGTTTACCAGCTGAGTAGATCTCATAAATAAGGTCTTCCAGGCAAATAATACCACAGTTCCCTGCAGAAAATAAAATTTAAAAAAATTTTAAAAACCCAACAAAACAAAAAGCTCCCCACAAACAACACATACATGAGATGCCAAACGGTATTATCTTTCCTCACACTACTCCAGAACTGCCAGTCCTCATATATGCATCTTGTAAGATTTTTCTCTCTTCCCCCTTAGGTCAGATTGCAACCTCTCAACATCTGCCTCTTCCCTTGATTCACTTTGTTTTCTCATCATCTTCCTCACCTAAATGTTCCTCTATCAGCATATTGTCTGTCAGAGGCATCCTCTTTTTCTTAATCTTGGCCTCACCCCGTTTCAGGATGAGCTCTCGTACAGATTTCAGGTTAGGGTGTCTGTGCAAAAACAAAAATCAGATTCTGTGATGGAGAGACATGATACAGTGGGAAGTCCCATCCTACTCCTTCGTATAGAGGTGGGAAAACAACCAAGTTATGTTTAGAACAATGAGAAAAGGGACAATAACAAGTTTTAGATATAAAGTTGACAAAGTTTTTACCATTACTGGGAAAGCCAGCTATGAACTTGTGATACCAGATGGAGAATCAAAAAGCTATGATATTTACATACAAGCTACTATCAAGTCACAGGACTGGTACTCACCCCCACGCCACATAAGGTTCCACAATCCGCAGCATCTTCAGCGATAAAGGAGTCAGTTTAACAAATGTTCCAGTGAAATTTTTTCTCAGCCGCAGCAACTCAATCACTCTTCTTACCCTCCTACTCACTCCCTTAATACTGAGGCACAAAAAAAAATACTATTAGTAACCATGTTCCTCTAATACAACAACAAAAGGTCTCAGATTACCTGTAAGGAGACATGTCTGGGTTGATCACCCTTCCTTTGCTTAGCAGTGATAGGACAGCTACAAATAGCAGCGATAATAAAGGTAAGGAGTAACAAAAGTTTCTTACTCTACAATCCGCACAACAAAGGCGAGTTTGTGCTCCTGAGGTACAGCCACGATCTGTCCAGGTCTCTGCTCCATGCGCCTCAGCCGGGTGTCATCTCGATGTCTGCGCCATGAATCTCGAACAAAAGCCTCAAGGCGTTTAAACTGGATTTGTTTCCCCTTCTGGTGCTAAAGACAAAAGGATAATAAATTATCACCCTTCCCAACAGTCTGAGAGGTTTGCATCTCAAAGGCCAAATGAAATCCAGAACTTGATGAACTATATGCTCTTTCAGTTTTGGAGGCAGTAAGAAAATAAATTTGATAATCTAAGCCCAAGGGAGACAGAACTGAGGGACAACATATGAATTTACAAGCAGCTAGCTATGATTTATGAACAGTGAACAAAGTTTTTCCCCAGGAAAAAAAAAATTAGGAAAACCAGAGCAAAACCCAGGATACTTCTAGGCACAGAAGAAATCACATGGAAGCATTACAGCCACAGACAGATTTTCACAACTACATACACAGCTCAGCCAGTCACTGGGAAAGCCAGGAACAACATATGTAGCTGTGTAAAATATGCTACAGCAACACCCTAGTGTAACTCAAAATTACCATCCAACAGAAAATAACTGGGTTTAAAATCCTTTTCTATAAAGGCACGCACACAAAAAAAATCCAAGCACTCAAATAATTATTAAGTATTACTAATTTAAACACAGAACACCCAGCTCATTTGAAAAAAAAAATCTTTTCAGAATTATGGGAAAAATTAAAGCTTTTTTTAAACTAAAAAGATGTTTAAATGCCTATCCTTAGCTCAGGAAGTACATCCACCTAAATCAGTGTTTTCTCATGTGAATAGGAGCTGAATGTGCATGGCAGTCACCCAATAATGTTTCACATACACTACTGGCTAAATTATTAGGCCATTTTAAAATTAAAGTATCTCGCGTTATGTGTCTTCTGTCCTATTTCACCTTGTAAATCCCCCATGAAATTGGTCTGAATAAAGCACGTAGACCTGATATAAATCTCATCACTAGGCTCATTTTTCTAATGAGAATCTTAAAAGGTGGCTGTTTAAGGTTATTGCTTATGCTTCCGCTTCCATCTTGGAAATACAGCAAGCTGTTCACATGTTTAAAAACATAAACACAATATCTAACAAAAATGTCAGGAGTTTTGCACATAATCCCACCAACTCCACAGAAACTGATTCGCTGGGAAAGCTTTAAGCCACTTCCAAGACAGGCACCTGCTGTATTAGCTGAGACACAGCAGAACAGGTCTCAAATTCTGACGCAGAAAGGTTTGCTGTGCTCTGCCAGACTGGAAACCACACTCTGCACACAGGGAGTCTCTGCATTAGCAACGTGTGCCACCCTACGCGCAGAAAAAGGCTTCACGATGACCTGTCTATACGCTAACAGATTTATTTAGCTAACAATAGGTAACCCTAAATGCACTCCGAGAAAGGCACACTGTCTCCACAAAGGGTTTACAACACAAAGGTGAACTAGTTTCAGACAGCGTAATCCCATGGTAGTGCACACAACTCATCAGCGGTACATTTCACCATACACCTGCCCTGGTAATCACCGACATAAGAGGAACAACTCAGAGTCTTCAATAAATTTGTGTTTCAGTGTAACAAGCCAAAAAGTTTTGTCCTCTTTACAGGGCTCAGAGACACATGGGGGAGATGCTCAATAACTGATGAACTCAAGCTTCCCCTCAGAGATAACCCAGAGGATCATCACAGTATCAACACAGAGCCTCAGCAACGAGCCGTCTCCCAGGCAAAGCAGATCACTTTTGTACCACTGCACGGAATTGCGATTCCCCGCTCCGAAACACAAGCACGGACAGCTGCAGCGGCACTGCAGGCCCACCCCGGCCTTCACCTCCTTACAGCCGGGCTCTCCCAGCCGGCCGCCCCCCGCAGACAACGCACACTCCTCCGCCCCGGCTGCACCCCCGGGCCGGGACCGCCGCCCCGGGACCCCCCCGCGGCCCGCCCCCACCTTCCGCTTGTTGAGGAGCGCCTGCTTGGCCTGGGTGGCCTTGATGGCCTGGTAGGCCTTCCGCTTCTTCAGCAAGTTCTCCGGCACCAGCGGGATCCGCCGCCTCGGCCTGCGGGGCGGGACAAGCCGGTCACATCGGTCACATTCAGCAGCACCCCACCGTGCCCCGACCGCCCCCCCGTCCGCCCCGCGACCGCGCAGTCCCCGCGGATGGCGGCAGATTCGCGACCCGCCGCTCCGCCGCACTCACTCCTCCTCCGCCATGGCGCCGGGGCTGCCGCTGCCGCGCATGCGCCGGGGCGGGGCGGTGTCACGGCGGCCGTGCCGGGGGCGCGGCTCCCCGCAGCTCCTCCTCGGCTTGCACCCTCCTTCCCCAACGGACCTGAAGCGCACGGAGGCGTTTGGCCGGGGAGGGGAAGGGACGACTGTGTTGTCCAGGCTGTGCTGTCTGCGGGAAGGGGTTCGGAGGAGAGGGCGGCTCGGTGAAAGCCTAAAAACGAACTGTGAAGCCTGGCAAGCAAGGCCCGCGCCGCCAGCAGGGACCGCTCTGAAACCGGGTGCCTTCTCTGCCGCGCTTCAAAGCTCCCAAAGAAGGCCGGAGGGGAAAAAAATAATAATAAAAATTTTTAAAAAGCAAAGGCGGTGTCCATAAACCCCCTCAGCTCTTCCAGCCCGTGCAGCAGCCTCTGTCCGTGCCGCGGTGACACCCGGGGCAGGGGAGGCCAGAGCCTGGCACCATGGGAGCCCCCTGCTCCCGTACACCTCGCTGGTCCCCGGCAGAAACAGGCCGCGGTGGAGCAGAGACAGCTGCTGGGGTGGCCAGGACAGAGGTTCTGCCTCAGGCTCGGACGCGCTGCTGTTTCATGGGAGAGCACCGCGGCATCCCGGTTTGACGGTGCTGCAGGGCTTAAGCACCTTCCCTCTCTGCTGCTCCACCCGGCTTAAAAGATACCGAGGCCAACGTTAGCCCTGTTGTGAGCACTGAGGAATGGAAATAATGGGCTTGCAGAGCAGTGGCCCCCGGATCTAACTACTGCCCCCGGCAGCTTGTGCCATGTCCAGAAGACACTCTCGGGCTCCGGCATGTCCCTCTCCCCAGCTCTCCTGGTGCAAGAGAGACATATCACCATGCCAGAGGCCTGTGACAGAGAAAAAGCCTTTTAGAAAGAGCTTGTCTTTCATCCCCTCGCCTGAATGCTCTGGGGAGCTTCACCAGGAGGAACAGGCCATTTTCTGTCCCTCCCTGGTGGCTTCCAAGTGCAGAGCTCCTGCCCCAAACAGCAGGTCCTGTCTGAAGGACCAAGTACACCCAAGCCAGGACTCCTGGGCTGCATAGCGCACCTGAAGAGTAGGCGGGCAGCTGGTCACAGCCACCTTTGAGGAAAGGATCTCAAACGTGGCCAGGGTCCTGTAGAGAGGGAAGAGGGACTGCCTCACCTCCCAGGCGGCAGGGATGGTGTGAAGAGGCAGCACACCATGTCCAGCTGCGCTGGAGAGCAGGGTGGTTATGGAGCAATGGTCTGGGGATAGGGAGTTGCTGTGCAGAGCTGTAAGCCTTTGAGAGAAGGGGAAGTTGGGACAAGTGGTTTGGACAGCCATCTCACCCGTAGATGGTGCCATAGCCTCACACTAAGGAGATGTTGTTGCATCTGATCAGGTGGTATTCACGTTCCGCTGCCTCCTCTTCGCCATGTAGGGTAGAAGAGGGATGTGTGCCTATACACTGGACTTGTTACTTTCATTGCATCTCTAATCAATCTGATTTACACCCATCAGAGTTTCCTCTTCAATTTAACAGTTGAGAGCTTGAGCCTTTCACTAGAAACCTCAGTGCTGCCAGGGTTTAACTGCTCATCTCAATGAAGCTGCAAACCTTTATGACACTCTAAATTAGGCCTCTTCTATTTTGACACCTAAAACTTGAATATCTGTATTTAGAAACATGATCCCAGATTCCAGTACCTGCTCAGGCATATGCTCTGCAAAGAATACACCTCTTGGTGAGCAAACCCAGCTTCCTATCGACTATTCTCTGATGCAACCTTTTGGATTATGAGACAGAAAGCAACGAGCTTATGAAATAAATCATATGAAATGTTCACTGAGGAAACTAGAAACAAATTCATAACTACATGTATTTCACTCTGACATTAGGATAAGCTGCTCCATATAAAAATCACTGAAATCTCTGATAGCTCACAACAGAAAATGTGGCCCATTTAAAGCTACAAATGAATGTGCTCCGTTTAACAGAAGGGAAATGCAAACAGGATCTCAGATACTTCATTATTAATGGTAAGGAAACAATAAGTAAATATTTCAAGCACTGTTGCTGTGAAATGTCACACAGCATAGCAGCATACCTAGGCTGACTTGTTAAACTTTAACTAATAGTTATGTTAATGAATGGCTATTCAAATGCCCTTGTTTGCAGGGTTACTCAAGAAAAATATTCTCACTTTCCTAGATAGTAAGCTGTTGTAAACTGACCTTCAGCACTCTGAACTCCTGTTCTCTCCTTTCTTCTTGACAAGGCCTTACATTTTCTGAGATTTTCATCAAGTGTCACAGACAAATCCAATGACTGCATGCTTACGATAGTCACCATCCGTCAGTGATGGATTAAATAATTTCTCCTAGTTTATAGGTCATTCAGAATGACAGGTAAAGCCCTGTACTGCATGGAGGATTTTTACGCTTTCATTTCAAAATTAAAAAAAAAAAAAAATCAGTATATATTTTTTAGCAAAGCATGTTACCTTTTGATACTAGATACAGCAGGTCTTCTATGCTGTATTGAGGAGATGGTGTTTGAAAGGTTGAATAGAGAGATCAAAATCCAAACGCTGCAGATATCTTTTGAGAATGGGCAAGTTTTTTTCTCCACTCGGGAAAGAAAGAATTTAAAAAAAAATAAGTATCTCTCAGAATGCTTAGGTCCTGCTTTGTCTGAGCTGCTTGCCTTTATAAATAAAACTTGGAATATTTTACGGATGACAAAGTGACCCTGACAAAATCTCTGTTGACACTGTGTGCCATTTCAAAACAGCAGAAGAGCCACGCTTGAAGTCTATCACTCTTGCCAGCGAACCGTGCCCCAATCTGAAATCTATCTGTAATGAATTCCCTCTAAAAAGAGCCAAAGAATTAAATTCTGTTTATTTTGCCAAACCATGATCTAATCTTGGGAACATTTTAATGGGGAAAATGCCTTGTGATCTTAAATGATGCTCATTTTCAGATCTTTTAAAGAAAAAGTTTATATGATTTGGAAAGAGGCCCGGGAACTACTCTATACACACACTCAAACCAATGTTTAACAGAGAAAAAAGCTGGGTGGTCCAAGACTTACTGTCATGAAAATAACAATCATATGGAGATAGACTGATGTTTAACAAAAATATTTTTTGTGAAAAGCTGTGGATAGATGCATATTTTTATTCTTTTAAAAATAAGGTTCCTTAACATCGACATTTTTGTCAGAAATCCCGCAAATCCATTTCATGCCTCAAAAGGAGTAATCTGGGTATAATGCAGAGACATGGATGAGACTAACATAGGTATGTACCCTCAGCTAGTGGCCACTTGATATGTCAGATTGAAAGGGCTAAAAAATGTTAAGTTTTTGGCTTTGTGTCTTCCTGGAAAAAATGAGTGAGGAAAAAACAATTAATTTAAAAATAAATGTTTAACATTTTAGATTTCTGCCTTTGTCTTTTCGCTGAAGGGATTTGCTTTATTCAGACTTTACAAGTAACCCCTCAAAACTCTACTTTGTGACCTTACAATTCCTTGAAAAACTACAACTAACGGCATCCCCATACTGAGCTGCAGGTACCTGTATAAAACAAATCTAGCGATTGAAACCATACAAGCCACAGGATCTACACCTCCTGGATATAGCCCACATGTTTACTACGTTTGTATCCATGGTGAGTCCAGCCTGCTGGGCATAACCAAGGTACAATCACAAGACTTTTCAGGATTTGACCCTAGATATGGCCTCCTAATACATGAGCACAAATTTGACCCCAAAAGGGGCTATATATTTATAATCAGTTAAAAAAAATAACACCAAAACCTTTCAGAATAACTTAGCATTGTTCTTACATTTTCACTGAATTCAAAGGAAATTGGATGAGCTAGAACCCAGTATCATTTTAAACGCTACTTTCTAAATATTGTGCAATATGCATCTTATAAATAGATTCAAGTAAGTGCGTAAATAAAATAACTCTCCATTGACTACAACAGGGTGATAATTAATAACACACCCATTGCAGCGAGATTATGTCGCTTGCCCCCCTCATTGTGATATAACCAACCCCATCTTGTGAGCACCTATTTCTGTGAGAAATCCCCCTGGTTTCCATGGCCCCACAGACAACTCTGAACCTCTCCCGCTTTGGGATATTTGCCATGCTGGGCCAGAACTGACTATCTGTGGGAGATAGGAACGCTGCATCTCCCAAGAGGCACACAGTCCTACTTGGTAGGACTGAACATGAAATTATTGCTCAATGTGCTGGTTCATTTATGGCTTCATTGTCTTTTTCAAGCTGCCTCCTGTGTGAGAAGCAAAGACTTGGCAGCTATAAAATACCTTTTAATGTGGGGAGTTTCCCATGTACACAAGACCAAGTCCTCTAGCACTGCCCCAGCGGAGAGGCTGGCCAAGTTTCGTCAGTAAATGCTACTGCCATTACTACTTTTCTTTCTTTAGCACAATTCATTTACAAGTATTAATGGAAAATATTCTAACTTTGAAAGCTCAGTTTTGCAATAACTATTGTGAATACTTCACTAGAAGAAAAGCAGACTACTAATAAACACCTCACACTATCCACAACTATTGTCCTTGGAAATTATATCTGGAGTTTTAAGTGCTTTTATGTTATGAATATTAAATTACAGATTTACATCTGTCAACGTGTTCTGACATTTTCTAAAAGAGTGGTGGCACCTATTTACAAGCTTCCAAAGTGAAACACTTGTAAGAAATAAAATGTAAATTAATTTCATTTTACTTCTAAAGTACTTGTAAAGGCTTAATTAATGAACCTGAATTAGAAAAATTAATATTTTTCAATTACAAACAGCGATGAAAAGAATTTTTTCTGTCTTGTCTACGAAACAGTGTACAGTGTCTACAATTTGAGTGTACTAGAAATTTAATTGTATCTTTAAAGAAAAGTGGAGGTAAAAATAGACATCATTATATATGGTCTCCACAGGTCTCTATGACCTCTCTCCTTCCTCCACAGGGATGAAAAGCTACATTTTATTTGGGAAAAAACCCAATTAAATTATGTCTGAGATGAAAGACAGTGAGAACAGAATAGGTGTCTTTCCCACACTCAGTAATTGGGAATCCTACCTCCTACTAGATTACTTTTTAATTGAACCTTCGAGATAAAAATGCAACTAATTATGCCATTTAGGTTGCAGAAGCATATTAATAAGTACACCACAGCATGAACTATTCATAAAAATACTACAGACTGGGAAGCCATAAAAAGAGATGGAATAGAATAACCTAATTAGGAAGTTTATCATTTCAGCGTAGACAACTTAATAGGAAATGCTTTGTATACCCAGATATGCTTTCTGTCCTAAATGTCAATGATTCTGATACAATGGTGGTGGGTGGTAGACAATGAGTTTTATCTTTAAAAAAAAAAATTTAATTATTCTTCCTTAATGGCTCTGGTTACTGTCACCAAACCACATAAAATCCTTTAACAAGTTCAGTTTTGGAGACTAGGGAAGTGAGCTGTTGTTTCAAGCAGAAATAGCAATCAAAAGAGAATGAAAATGTCATAAGTGAGAAGTGATCTGCAGTAATTTATGTGAAATCACAGCAGAATAGTTTTACTGGTTTGTAGATCGCATTGTCGAGCTCTAAACGAAGCTGTGGTTCTGAGCGCTGTAATGGTGCATGGCAATAGGGCTGTACAGATCCTCTCACTTTTTTCCCCGTTAATTTATGCAGGGAAAGTTTTGGTTGGAACATTTTATTTTGTCTAAAATTATTTGTGACAACTGCCTAGTCAAGATAGAGATACAGAGCCTTCATATCTGACCAGGAAATATCAGGCAGGGAAACACAGAGCCTGAAGGACGTCAGTGGTCGCCCATAGCTTTATCCCAAGAAAGGGGCTGTGCCCCAGCTACTCTGAGCTGCCTGCGCACGGCAGGAGATAGTTGCAGGGTTCTCCTCATGGCACAGCAGAAGACCTTATAAGGTTGAGTGCTAAGGCAATAAGATAGCAGATAAATATCAGTAAATAAAAAAGCAGCAATGATTCACAACTTCATATACGAAATGATGGGCTCTAGGGTAATTAATAAGCCTAGGTGTAGGATTTTGGAGTTACTATAGATAAATAAAAATACAAGCTCAATGCTTAGGACAACAAACAGAATAGTAATTGAAAATTATTAGAGAAGGGATGAAGAAAAAAGCAGAGACCATCATTACATACTGTAGCCCCTTACACCCACATTTTGAATGCTACAGCTTTGGTCAATCCTCTTTCTTCCATCTGTCCATCCCATACCTCCACTCACCTCCCCACAACACAGATTTGGAAAAGGTTCAAAGAAAGATCAAAGATATGGAATAGTTTCCATCTGTGGAGCAGTTAAATAGGCTGGACCCTCAGGCTGGAAGAAAGGTGTCTGAGGGAAGATAAAATAGTCTGTAAAATCATAAATGGTGGGATAGTTGTTCCCTCTTTCTTCCAGCACAAGAGGTAGGGAACCTCAGATGAGGTTCAATTCCTGAACAGGTTAACTTTTGTGGTATTCTCTCTACCTCTACAGGCAGCGAGACTCCCAGCTATTCTTCCGTTTTTATGATAGGCATGCACTCCATTTTTTCCTACAAAGGGTGCAGGTGTTTCTTCCACAACACTCAGTCTGTTTTTATCCTAAACCTTTCACACACTAATCCTAATACAGATAAGCCAATTAAGGTGTTTGCTGAAAATGAACAAACTAAAGCCCTGGGGATGAACCAGAAATAAGAAAAATATCAATACTACGCCAAAACCCTGTGCTTCAACGGTGTACAAGACTACAGCAAAAAAGGAAAACCAAACTGAATGAAATCAGTGTTGCCACATAGGGGCCAACTGATCCTGCATTCTCCTCCAGTATTTTAAATACTTATATTTGGGTGGAGATGAGAAAAGCGATAGAGTTATAGGCACAGGCGTTGTTTCAAAAATTGTCAGTCTTTTAATTGTACTGCTACCTGACTTTTCCCTGTTATATTGATTTAGGATATTAAAAGGACATCAGTATTTACATGTACACCTCAGGTTTGGTTGTGTTATGTATCAGGTCTGAAGCCCTGCTGATAATCCCATTGCATATACGGTGCCATCTTGTTGTTCTAATCTCATAGCAAGATCTGTAACACCTTGAAATAAAACTGAGGCAGTTCTGTTCCAGGCTTTCTGCCTACGTTCTCTTCCTCTGGCAGAGGAAGTCCCCGTGACTGCTCCTGCTTCCTACCATACTGCATTCTTATTTTGTCCTAGCAGCAGACTGGGATTCTGTGCCAACCTCCTAATTTTTTGCAGCAATGCTTGCATTTGCAACTGAAACATTTTTCATTGCATTCAAATCATATGGTAGGTTAGATACCTGCCGCAGCAGCACGCAGTCTCAGCATCCTGTCTCTGTAAGCTGGTTTTGCCAAGCGGAGGAGTCTCACGTTCCAGCCATGCATCCCTGTCCACCTCCTCCCCTCCCCAGTGGATCTGGCCTTTTTACTAGCTCACCTCTAAACTTTCAATTTAACTGAGATCTATCCCATTTTATAGTCACCCTTGCTATTACAGCAAAACTATTTGAAAAGGCAGACAGAAATTGGTTTCTTTGCTTGCATATAGAAGAAGGGCTAATTTAATCTGACTGCATGTCCTTCTCCCCTGTTCACCTGCACTGCATCCCATTTTCCTGCTTTTGAAGTGTATCCTTTTCAGATCTTTAAACAGCCTTGGATAAACAGATCCATTCTTGCAATGATCTATTATCACTGCTGTCTGAAAGCTAGAAGGATGACAAAATTTGCCAAAAACCTGAGAACAGATAAAATTAGTGAGAAAAGGATCAAGGAGCTAGTTAGCTCCAGGTACCAATGTCTGGACCACAGCTGTGGAGAGCACTTGCAGCAAGTGAAGCCCAATTGCTTGGTTCCAGCATCTTGGAGCATCATCCTTCCAGTTGTAACATTGATTAATCAACCGACAGACTGAGATTGCAGGGGTATTCACTCATCTTGAAAGAAAACAGCTTTCACATTGCTCAACCTAGCAGTACGGGGATATAAGATGAGGGGCATGCCTCAACAGAAATAAACCACAAAAATTCAAAGCAACTGTGCTGCTTCTCTGCACTGTGCTCAGCAAGACTTACTTCTTCCCTGACAGTTTTCCACAACCCCTGGCAGGATCAAGGCCTTCATATATCCGATGCTGTGTTCTCACATCTAAGGGAGAGTTTCTGACTCAAGACACTATACTGAGGAAGAGCTAATAAAGAAAAACTGGGCCCCATTTCTAAACCAGTCAGCAGGACAACAAGCATGTCTTGCTAATTTCAATTTTCTCCACACACGTACTAACGATACTGTAAATTATTTTGTGATATGTTATATAGACAAAGGAAAAGATTCATCATCATTTTGTCTTAGTTTTTCATAGTAAGAATAAGCTCCTTCCTGTCAGTACACAACCTCAGCAGTGAAAGAAATTGTTTGGGTGCAGGTGCGCTTCAAACAAATGTTTGTTCTCAAAACAGTATCTTCCTCCTCCGCATCTGACACACTGCAGTTGTATCTGAAAAATGCACACACAGACACACACACACTTTTTTTAAACCCGTTTTGTCAAGTCACTGCCTAATGTAAGAGTTAGTGCTATGTCAAGAGGCAAAGCTAATTAACCAGGTAGATTTTATGAAGGAAGAGAAGGCTCTTATATTTGCTGGAGAAGGAAGAATCTGACCTACTTTATGTATATACTGTTGCTTTCATTTTAGTTGTTTTCAGTCTTCCTAAAGGCAGGGACCAAATTCCATATATAGCCAACGTAGAAAGGCTTTGTGTATTTTCATACTGCTTAATTTAAGTGCTTCAACTTAGGTTTCAATATCTCCCTCTCAAAGAAAAATCATTACTCACAGCCTTTTAGACAGGCAACAGAAAATGGAAATAAATACCTTCAAACTCACCCCTTTCCAAAATCTTAACATCTCTATTTAGAAACACTTTAAAATCTAATATGAAGAAAGAATGGGGAATGGTGGCTTCTCTGTCTCTCATTCTCTTCAAATCCAGACTGGCTACCTTTTTGGAAGATAAGCTTGAATGAAAAACATTATCTGCAGGATTCAGCATAGAGATAACAAGGCGAAGGGTAATGGATTATCAAAACATGCTGCTCCGATGTGATCTTACTTCTCGTGTCAGAAGGAATGTGGGTCAGTGAAGCCCGTGCCTGACTCCCGCCAGGGCAAGCCCTGGTCCTCTCTCCTCCTTCCCTTTGTACCCTGGTTTCTGCATGAAAAAAGTCCACATGCAGGTCAGGAAAGAGCCACAAAATATTCTTGCCACATCCTAGTGAGGCTGACGGACCACACGAAAAAAAACATAAAGCCCAGGTATATGCTGTAACCCCTGTATTTCATTTTGATCCAGATAAGGATTTAATTTGAAAAGCTCACTTCTTCGGAGAGACTTCAGGACCTGGAAGGCACCACTGGAATGCAGCCCTGTTATCTGTTTGTAATGAACTGAACGGACACCTGAATTTATTGGTGCTTTATTATTATTACAGATCACCCAGCCGATGGTTTAAATAAAAATACATCAAATGATGAATAGACTCATGAATTCTTCATGTCACTTTAAAGGTTTGCTTTTCTGAGCTTGCATTATGCAAGTGGTCCCTTGTGCATGCTTTTTGTTGCTGATTCTCTTCTCCAGTTTACAAACCACCAAATCTACAAGCTGCTTGCAGAATAATCACATCTACCTGCGGAGTGTGAATACTTCTGCCAGTACGCACAGGCATTTCCACTCCTTTCTCTTTCTACAAGCAGAAATTCACTGGAAAGTTAATGTGAGACTTTCCATATGGAGCCAAAAGGGAAATTTGGGAGCTTTAGTGGAACAAATGGAAATTATTATTTTTTTCTTCATTCGGCTCTAATTAAAATTAATATTGCCTTGGCTCATACTAACACCACTAACTGTAAGGAAATTTGTAGTTCAAACTTCCAGCTCGCTAAGCCTACTTGCTGCTGCACATATGGTATGTGTGATCACTGACTGTTCCTGATAAAAGCCCATATGGGCTACAACAACTATGCAACAAAGACAATGATGCTTTAGCCTCACTTCTTGTTGTTATTAAATTGTTTCTCAGTTTCACTCTGCCTTTAACTATGAGATATTTGCTGTCTATTGTCTATTTTCCTGGTATGCATAGTGTCTTCTCACAGTCACCTCAGCTCCTCTAGTAACCACCACTCAGGTCATTTGACAGATGTAGACATCAGGATATTACTGCAAAATTCAATCCAAATGCAGACAACATGGCTCGCTGACTTGTGCTTTTATCAGCTCCTTCAGCTCAAGTGTAATTCATCAGCCCCTTCTTGCAGCCCTCTTTTAATGACAGAAGTCATCTTATACAAAAGCAGTGTGACCAAGAAGCAGGCATCTTTACCAGTCTTTGAATATATCATGTTCTTACTACATCAGTGGCATTAATAACGACTGTCATACCGTGCAGTCCTTTGGGAAACTGCACTACCCGCCACTAAGAAACTTTTCTGCATGTTACTTCCCAAGTGGTCATTAGGAGTCTTTCACAAAAATGCATAGAACAGGAAACGTACTTCTATTCAAAATCAAGTTAAAAAAAGAACAGGAAGAATCTTTGTTGTTTGTTTGCTTGATAGTTTCTATGGCTGTTGCTTATAGGGTGTGAAAATATTCCCTTCCATTGCTTCCAAATTATTTTAAAAATCTAGTGCTTAAGTTACCCTTCCCCTGAGCTTAATCCATTTTAATAGGTTTTAGATGGTTATTTTGTTTCTATAATTTAAGCTCTTTCATCTCATAAATCACTTTCCTTGCTTCAGCATACCCTTTAGAAGACACATGCCCAGAATACATTAGGAATAATAATTACCACTGGTGCAAGTATAATGGTTTAAAGGCATTAAATTAGAATTAGTGGGTTTCTGAAATGCAAAGCACACACCAGTGCCAATTCACTTGCTGGAGAAGATAGGGTATAGGTAAGAAACGGAGGGGAGTGTTGCTTCGGTGGCCATCCATTTTATGCCTGCAGTTTTTCTGCAAGCGTCTGGCAGAAATGAAACACGCTATGTGTAGTGGAAGGCTCATCATGACAAACGTGAGAGTATCAGTCTATTGCAAGCCAGCACATGTCTGTGCCTAAAAGATACCAGTGAATGCCTGTTAGCAGAGTAAGCTCATCCATGTGCTAAGTCATAAGGATGTTTAAACAGACAACTGCATTACTTAATAGGATGCTATTAATAAAGCAAGAGTCAGCGTACTGTTCTCTGACCAAAATGAGGAAGATAATTCCCAAATACTTTACAGCTTATGCAAGACTTGTGACCAAAGCATTTGGCTGTGCACAGTCTAGTTTAGAACTTCTTTGGATGCGTCCCCAAGTGTCTAACAAAGTGGTCGCTTCTTCCTTCTCAGTCGCAACAGCTGAGCAGGAAGATGGTCATGGCCTCTGCTTCTACCATGGCCTCTTTCCCCCAGGGCTCTGGCACCTCTCTGAGAGGCATTGCCTCTCAGACCCTTGGGTTCAAGCTTTCCCCTCTCTCCAAGTCTGATCTGGTAGAATTACAATACATTTCACATTCAGATGGGTCTGGTGGTTGTTGGGCTTTTCATATTTTTGTATCGCTTTTACGCTGGTGATATCTGAGCACTTTATAGAGATTTCATATTTCATTCTCCTGACAGGACCACTGAATCAGAAATCCCCTCCATCCTCGAGAGCAGCCCTTCCTTTCACAAATGCACTTTAAACTGAAAAAGATTTGGCCACATAGTCAGACAACTTGCATTTCGTTACTTTCTGTCCTCGAGTGCTGTATCTTTATTATACTGACTGTAAAAGGGATAAAAAAATAGAACTCTGCTAAAGCTTCGTTTATATAACACTACTTTAATAGGGAGCTATTAAAGGACAGCTAAAATAGAAACATGCCCTTTAGCCCAAAACTTAATTTCAGCTGAACTTGTGCTCTTTCCAACTTAACAGGAGGCCCATGCTAATTCTGTAAAAATGAACTTTTAAAGTTACACTTACTTATTAGTTGTATTTTCATTATGACTGACAAAAAGAGAGAAGCTTAAGCGTAAAATTTTAAGCAAAAAATATTCCCACAAATATATTACTGCAATTAAACTTGCCTTGAAAATTATTCACTCTTAAAAAGCTATTACTTATCAGGATAGTCATAATTCTTTGTGATTTTTTTTCATTTTGTTTTAATACATGCTACTTTTTAGAAACTTAGTCTCTTGACTTTACTGAAACTTGAGTCAAGCAGTTTCTTGAGAGAGAATTTACAATGCAATAGGTGCTCCAGTTTGTGTTGAATTAAGTGTAAATAACACAGGTGATGTCACGATCAACACGACTTCTAGATACAAAGATCCCATCACCTACAATATCTTTTGATAGCACCTTCCTCATGGAAGTTCTATACTTAAAAATACAGCTTAAAAGGCCATCTTTGGCACATTACAACATAAAAGAGAAACTGAAAATTTCATGTATTATTTTTGGTTTCCACAAAAAAAAATTGTAAATAAGAGTGTTAACAAAAATAAGAAAATCAAATAGGCTAAACTACAATACAAAAGCCTTTATAAATATAATGGATACAGAAACGAAAGTGCATATAGATAGATATACAGCTACATGTATTAACATACATATGTAACTATATTCAATACTAGTGTAAAATCCAGAAATGTCCAAAAGAAGGCCAAATGCTGTACAGCATTCTTCCTGGAATTTTAAGAGAGATTTGGTCCAGAAAGCAAGAAGGCACATCTGGTCTGCAGGGAAGGAATAGTCTGTGAAATGCTTTTAAGGTGCTAGCAAAAGATGGAGCACAGATAAGGCTGAGGTACCTGATACCAAGATAAGGTCCCGGTCTTGGTGGTGAACCCCTGCATTCTTGCTGGCACACACAGCCTTGCAAGAGGGACCTTGTTGTGGAAGACCAGAGGTGCCGTGTAGCAGCACTGCAGATGCAAAACTAGAAGACTGGAAGGGGCCTTGAGATAAATCTAAGTCCATTTTCCTATGACAAAGGGGGATCCTTTTTTTCTGTGTTATTCCAGACTCCACTGCCTGCCCATGTAACCTATTGTAGGACGTCACTGTGCTCATCATTATAGCGTCTTTTCAATGTCTAATCTTCAGTGCTGCACTTTAAGCTCGTTACAGTGCCGTTCTTTTTAAATTGACTGTAGAATTTTTCTATTTGATCTATTAAGCACAGGGAAATCAGCAAGGGATAAGTCCAGGCAGTTAATGCAGGTATTTAGTAACTCTTCTCTGGTTGTCTTATTTGTGCGTGGCTGGATGGGACCCGGTCCTTATTCCAAGGGTTTGCAGGGCTGTGGCCTCACTATTCAACTGGATGAGAATTTTCTGCTGGAAGTTGTTCAAAAGCCAGCTGCAAAGCCATCTTCCCAGGACCACATTCCAAAGAGCAGGGCTGGCCTGGGAGCAGAAGTGACATGCTAGAGGCATCTCATGGTGTCCTGGAGACACTCTAGGAAGCACTGGAGCTCTCAGGACAGTCTTAGGATGCTGCCTTAGCTCAGAAACGTCTGCAGGGTGCTTACAAGGGAGAGGGCGAGAACTGGGGAGAAACAGATACTTTTAAGAGTCAGCTCCTTAATGCTCTGAACTACAGGAGCTGTCTTGCAGCTCATAGGGGTGCAGGACAGAGATCTCACAATAACATGCTCTTGGCAGGAACCGTGACCGCAGCGCTGGCCCCTGTGAACTCAGCAGGGCTCAATGCTTTCAACACAGACAGAATTTCTCTTTCTGTGTTTCATGAACTAAGTATATTGTCTTTCTAATGCTTAGTAAACGCAGTTACGCTCAGCTGAGACTCTTACCTTCCAACAAAGGTCTCTCTGCCGACAGCTATGCTGCCGGACTGTGCTGTTCTGTAAACTGCCCATTTCCTCTCCCTTTCTGTTGTGAGCGGCAGGCAGTGGAATCCCAGGGCTGTTATGAGCAAGTTTATTGCACACAGTAGGTAAATATTTGTTGTACCGAGTCTCATAGTTGCTCTTCTGTTATTTTTTCCACAATCATATTAAAATTGGATTATGGCTTAATCTTCGTTTTATTGTCTCCACTTCGCCTACGCAATAGCGCAGCGAGACTGTTGCTTAATGTTTTGAAACAATTTCACACTCACATAGCTGAAATGACATTTCATTTGGTAGAGACCCTAAATTCATGCAGAGGGAGAACAAGAGAAGGAACAGACATCCACAGAAACCTGGCAAGGATGCAGAGCCACCATCTCAGCTGGTGAAAATGACCCCCTGGCTTCCACGGTGGAACCAGGCACATCCCTAACAAACAGGCGTGGGCTGTAAACTGTAACATGCTTTAACTCTTCCAAACTCTCATACAACTATTTCATATTTGTAGAGCTGCTACACAGTTGGTTTCAGAAAAATAGCTAAGAGTTTATGTTCCGCCTGTTAAAAGTTAAACGTGACAGTTTAAAAATCAAAAAGGGACCAAGAAAGTGTGGAAGAAGCAGCCCTAGAACTGGATCTTCACTTTCCAAATCTTACTGCAGCAAGAGAAAAAAATCATTGCAACAACAACAACAACAAAAAAATCACTGACAAAGACCTCTGTTTCCCCAGAAAAGGTCTCGACTTCTCTGAATGGGTCAGGGGTCACTTGAAAATGAGGAAAAACCTGCTGTGGTGACCAGTTCTGTGCACTTTATCACAAGCTGTAGGAATTTCCCATAATTATGCTTTGCAAGTAAATTACCATCAACATAAACACATCCAGACATTAAATGTGAACAGAAATATTTCTGGGATCTTTGAAGAGGGAGAAAATGTAATGTGATTAGATTAGAAGATAGCCATATAAGAATGTCCTGTTTGAAAGAGTTTTGCCCACACCTCCTACCAAGAAAAATAATAAACAATAGTAACTTGGATTTCTACAGGGGCTTTGACCCAAGGAGCTTACAGAACAAAAGGGGAATTTCTTTGTAGTTATCCAGATTTTTGTTTTGTTTTATTATCAGGGACTCGAGGGCTATGCTCCGACTTCAGGCCATGTCTCTTCGTGGGGGACAGTGCTGATGTTCATGACACCCATCAGGGATGCTGGAAAGCCTGTGCCTGACACAGACAAAACACCCGTGGTCGTCCACCTGCTACAATATAATCAAAATCCCTCGGGGCTGGTGCAGGGAGACCCACTTCGCTTCATGCACTTTCCTTAGAGGGGCAACCCAGGCAGTCCTCGTGCTTCCCCAGCAGAAGTGCTGGAACTGTTGCCATTGCATATACAGGCACAAGCTGGCTTAAGTATAACTTAGCAGTTTCTAAACACATCTATTCCTCCTGTTATTTAATATACTAACTTGGTATGTGTCTAAATTTAACTAGAATTACTATTATTTGGAGTGGATGACTCCTTAGCAACCTAACAGCTAGTAAAATACATGTTTGCCTACATTTAAATAGCTTCCCTGCAGATGTGGAGCTGATTCCTGTGCTAACAGCGCCTGGCATTTTACTGAAGGGCAGTTCCTCTAGACCACTGCTCTTAACTTGCAACAATCACAAATTGTAAAGACTGAATTGCATGCTTTGAAACTAATAAATAACAGAACAAAATAATAGATATATAGACAGATAGATGTCCAATTTGAAACAGATGGGGAGGCCAGAACATGCCCAGTCTGCCTGGAGTTAAAGGGTGTAAGAGTAGGACCCAGCTCCAGCTCCTTCCTCCATCTCTTCCCAGTAGTCAAATTTCAAGTCTGAGCACACTCATGTGGACTGTTACCCCTGTTTAAGAGCAAATTAATTACAGCCATATTGAAAATGTGAACAAATTAAAACCCTCTTGCTTTATGCGTTTGTGTCCTCTGGTTTGAATTTCCTGAGAGAAAATGGACAATTAAAACTAGACAGTTTGTGATGCAGAATTTCCTAGCGACTGTAAGTAGCCGTGCTAGAGCCGACACATGGCTGTGAGAAGGCATCATCTAACCAGGCAGCCAGAAGCCTGTAAAAGAATAATTGAAAAGATTAACAGGGAGTACCATATGCTCACAATTTGGATCTGGCCACAGGCAGTACAGAGTATGCAGAGATTTCTAGCACAGCGCAAGGCCAAAAAAGGTCACGGGTGCTGATATCTCCAGAAGCCAAGAGAATAAATCTCAAATGAAAAAGTAGCTATATGTAGGACATTGGCATTACCCCATGGAGGATCTGGACAGATGAGTCCTAGAGGATTTTGCTGCATCTATCCAAGACATTTCTGCAAATCCAGCTGTGAGTAGCTGGGGACAGATCAGGAATTGTTCCTCTGCCTCAGCCACCACTGTCTGCAGCCCAGTTTTTAAGCTAAAATACTTCATCTCTGTGACTTTGTGCTAAAACAAGGACTTTTAACTGGAGTGTGGACAATGAAGACACATATCCCGCTCTGATGCTGTTGCAGCAGAGCAGGGAGTGCTGGGCTGCTCTGCTGTGGGCAGCACTGCCAGGAGCCCCTGCCAGCCCAGCTTTTAGGGTCCCATGGGAGGTGAAAGGATGGTGGTCTTAGGGCAGCGTTGCTGGCTTACTGCAGACTTGGTGTGCGACACTAAGTGCCTGCTGTGTCACTACACCCTGAGCACACACAAGTGGAGTCATGGAAGAGGAAACTTCTTCCAGGTCCTGCCCAGACACACCAGGGCTGTTCACAGCCTGGCCTAGAAGAGGAGATTAGAGCTGCTTCTCACAGGCTTGCATTTTCTTTCATCTTATCGTACATCTAGAAACAACACACCTGAAGAAATGAACCCAATAAAAAAACAGAGATAAGGTGTTTACTGTCAGTATGTTCTTTTACTCCAAGATAAATGGTTAAACTCTTCCCAAAATATCTGAACACCAAAGACAAAGCTGCTTTTGTGACAGAAAGTTCAGTAAAGATGTGGGACTCAACTCTTCCGCATACTGAACTCTCTTCTCTGAGCTCATAGCCAGGACACACTGGGAGAGCCTGAACACTGACAGCACAGCAGAGGTAAAGCAATGCTTGCGTGCTATGTAAGGAATACATCTTCAGGCTTGCAATCTCAGCAAAAGGAGGAAGACATACTAATAAAGTACTATAAATACAGAAGTGTTTGTAGGACACGTTATATAACTCTTCTCAAGCTTCGTGCCTTCCCCTTCACTGACAAACACCACAAAATGTTTTACCTTACTATTGTATTGTATTACTTGTATTAAAAGGAATCTAATTTTAAAGTCAGAAACTGGTCCAGTATCTCATGATTTAAAACTACAAATTAGCATTCACATGAGCAAAGCATTTGCTTTTCATTGTGTTCTATTTGCTGTTTCTACCATACCTTCTTTTTCCCCAAATAATATGCATTTTTTTCCTGTTTTCAGAGTAATGCTGAAAGCAGTAGTATTTCCACAATTTCAGAATGCACTTGGGAGAAAAATTCATATTTTAAAAATGCACTACTTGGAGGAATACACTAGAAGACTTAAGTACTTTTTAAAGATAGGCAGAGGGTAATAGATGGCATCTGTTGTTCTTTGCAAATAAATGTCAAGTTACAAGCCTACAAACTTAAAATAAAAGATGTGAACAGCTGCTAAATAAAGAGGCCAGAAGTTACAGCAGAATAAAGTCTTAAGCCTTTTCTTAATATATTGTAAGGACGATGGTCTGGGTTTGCCTGGTTAACGTGAGTAGATGATAGATGCCCATGTAATCCTGAAGTTGAAAGAAAACGCAAATATAATGACACTTCATCCCAACCCATCCAAGAGAGTGAATAGAGTAATTACATTGCCGTCTCAAATAGGTCTAACTGCCGTGCTAAATATAAAATGACTGCATGTACATGTCGAACGTAATAGTTTTTTTTCATTTTCTCCACAAAGATACATGTTATAATAAATAGATCTGCTACCCCTAGTCTTTAAGGACAGTTTTTCTAAATAGTTTGATTTATAATTGCTCGGTTCTGTGCCGGAAAGGAGGAGAAGGCCAGCCACGTAGGAAATAGCCGACAAAAAGCCCGTGCTGTGGGAGTGCATCCCTGGAGTACATGCATGGGAGGGAGCCAGCTTTGTAGCAGTGCAAGAGGTTCAGCTGGCAGCACACCAGGAACATTTTGCTCCCGACTAGGAGTGAGTATGGGAAGAGGCTGGAAAATACAGCACCTTCACAATATGTCATTTCTCATTGTAACTAAAAGCTGTCGTGGCTTGAGGGAAGAATGTAGGAAAAAAAGGAGCAGGAAAGAAAGCATATGGAAAACACAGGAGGAGAGTGTGAAATATGGAAGAACAAAAATAAGGAAAAAATGGGAAGCAGCACTAAGGTAGGAAGTGAGCCCCTGTGACCAGGTCTGGGGCCCAGCAGGGCTGCTCTCGTGAGCAGGTCTACATCTAGTCAAATCAAATGCCTGCCCAAGGCTCGTTTTAACCCACCCTTATGTTAGGCTTTACTGACCACACACGTCACTGTCTCCCTACAAAAAGACTGATGAGGTAGAACATGTCAGGGATTGGGGCAGGGTCTCAGCTAGGTGACAGACAGCGATCCATGCTTGAGGAGAGCATGCTTTTCAGATTGTTTCCATTGTGAATGATACGGTCTCATCCTTCTATAGATATTAGAACTGCTAATTTGCACCGCTACTCCCAGTTTACTCTGACATTGGTTTCCCTGTTTTCCACAGGACAGTCATCTTTCTGTTTCTTCAGTGGAAACCTTTCCTGCCTTTTCCTTACCATCCCTCTTTCATAGCCTGAAAAACTCACAGTTAAAGGCACAAGGAGAGTTGCTCCTTGATTTCTACTAGAAGCACAAGAAAAGCTCTCTTCCCTCTCCTCCCCTCGGTGTGGGAAGCACTGCTCCCCAGTACTGCCCCTGTGGCCGCTGAGCCAGGGACACAATGGGCAGGGAAACCCACGCTGGGGGCAGCAGGAACACCTGGCGCCAGGCTGAAGTGCAGAGCTGGCCAGGAACAAATCCATCTTGTGGTTGCATTCAAGGCTTCAGAATCTGCTTTGGTTTCACTGGGGAATTCACACAAATCCTTTCAAACATTTCTATGAAACAGAATTGTGTTGAAACATCTGTTCTCTAGCTGAAGCCTTTTTTTATTACTCTGTCTCTCAGTTCGGGTATGACCAGGGATTCTGTCCTAGATGCTTCCAATAAAATATTTTGTTAATATCTCCATTAAATATTTCAGCTGCACCAAAATAGCATAATTTGTGCATCGATGACAAAGGTACAGTAGATGAGGGGGGAAGAGCATTGCAGTGTTTAAGCCCTCAGTCCCCTGAGGAGTGGGAAGAGCAGCTGCAGCCTTCAAGAGAAGAATAAAAGGGATCACGGCCAGAAGCCTTTGACCTACCTACAGTCAGTACTGGCTATCTTGTCCCTTTGTCCCCATCATTCTTCATTATCTCTGTCACTTGCATTTGCCATAAATTAATCTAGCATTGCTTCCAACACGGGAGCAAGTTAGGACTGCACCTCACCTTTCCTAAATAGATCTGCTTCCTCGGTTACTAAAAAAGGGAGCTAAATAACACATCTGTCTTCCAAATCACAAGACCTCACTGGCATTAGTGTATCAATGCATTTGATGATTTCTTGAGCATGCATTTAATGGAGGCTACCTTCTACAAGGCCACAAACTACAATACCAGTCCTCAGATTAAACATTATTCTTTTGCCATTAACAGCTTCTTTTCTTCCCGACTGTAACTTTGTGAAAGACCATGAATTTTTTAACTGACCTTTTATTGAGGTTACTCCTCAGATAATGTTACATATGAAACACACAGTAAGTCACAAAAAATTATTTTCCTTTCTACTGCATATATACTTACAAATAAACTACCTTAGACTTCCTTAATAATGAAAACTTCAAAGAAAGATGCCATTTATTAAATTGTTCATTAAAAAATAATTTGGTTGATGCATGATTAAAGGATACTTCACATGCACCTATTTCTCAGGAAGAAAGGAAATCCGAAAGGAATACATGTTTGAAGCTCCATTTCACAAAGGTTAATTTAATTCTTGGCAATGCAACTGAAAATTATTTTAGATTCAAAGGACAGCAAGGCTAGGAGAGAAAGAACCAACTAGCAGTAAATGCAACCTTTGCCTGAGGTGTCAGGGTGAGACATGAGCCTGTTGTCTTCTGAGCTGCTGAAAACATCCCATGTGGAAAAGAAATACTCAGTATTGGGGTTCCAACCAGCACCAAAAATATGAAAAATGGAGGCTTCGTGGAAGTACAAAAATATGTTTCATACTATATATTTTTTCCACTTAAGTTTCACCTATAGAAGTAATTCAGCTTTGTAAAAACTTTTTCAAGGGGTCTGTTTAGGCACTCACTGTTAAAACCAGGAATTTGAACCTGTTATTTTTATCACTGTTTTAGTTCAAGTAAAATCAATTTTAAAATTACGATATTTCAGTTTTGTAAGCTACCCAAATGGGATATTAATTACAGTGAAAGATATTTTGAAATATTAAAAAAAATGTTGCTAAGGATTAAGAATCTACTAAGTAGTAAGCTGAAGACTCTTGCTTTTTCTTATTAAGGAGTCTGAACTTTAAATTTCCACAGTTGTTTTTCCTATCCCCTCAGCTGTGCAAGTCTTTGGAGTTCAGTAGGGATTCTGAGGATAAATACACTGAACATTTTGTCTTCAGTATTTCCTCAGAAGCAGAGAACATCATGTTAGAGAAGGCGTTACTCACTTCTGTGATCTGTCAACTCATTCTAGCATAAGAATTAATATTAAATGTTTCCCAGGAAAAAAAAAAAGATTTCAAGTCCATTAATTTGGACAAACTGTCATTCTGTCATCTTGATGTCAAATCTGGTATAGGAGCTTGATTTCAAAAATGGTCTTTTGTGGATCCTGCTCAAAGAGTTGAAATTTCAGCTGGACAGAAAGAAAACCTCTAAAACCTTTTCCAATATGTAAATATTATTTTTTTTTAGTCTATTTCCAAACAGTGATCCATACAGCTCTTGTTGGTGCTTCACAGCCAAGCCGAGTTCACACGGCACTGGGCAGTTCCTCCTTGCCCTCAAGAAGAGGCATACAGCCAATGGAAAAGAGAGAGGAAACAAGCAGCAAAATAAAATGCTTTCATTTTCTCCCTCCCCTAAATGACCAATTTACAACATATGCTTACTTTTTAATGTCGCCTCTACACATACACCATTCCTATTGCTTCACCTGGGAAGTGAAGGGTGGGAAGTGTCACAGCAGCAAACAGGTCAAACCAGCATCGCCAAGATATGGTCCATATTACTGAAATACTGGAGAGTTTCAGAGCACAAGATTATTACTGGAGTCTTTGCAGAAAGCACCGTTTCACTGTGAGTTCTGCTGGGCACATGATGCCCTTGTTAGACTTGCAATGAGATAACTCAAGTGAGGGACAGAGTTTGGTCTTTGCCATAGAATCAGAAAACAGTCCCTTCCCCGCCGGGACATGGCAGTCACTCACCCGGATCGATCGCTTTCCTCCAACAATATCACCCGTTGGGACTGCGTGACTGCCACAAGCTTGAGGCTCTTGTCTGCCTCACGCAATATTGTTGGTGTATGTTGGCATAGGCTACAAAGCGTTCCTTCTCAGGGGAGGGTGTAATAGGCAGATAAAGCATAGCTTGATTTTCACATCCTAGCCTAAGCTTGGTAAAATGAAAAGGTTTAAAAAAAAAAACCACAATAAAAAGCATTTGAATGAGACAGGGGGCATCTTTACAGGTTAAACTTCTATCTCCAGCTCACTTTCAGAAAAAGATTGTTTCAGAAAGGTTAGGTTTCACATTCGCGTGCAGATGGGTATTCCCACTATTGGAAAAGGTTAAGTCACAATTTCCAGACCGAAGTTCCTAAGCTCATAAATTAGATGTTAGGCCCATACACCAGATTTCAAGGATTTGCAAGGAACAGCAAACAGAAGATACTGACCTCACTGAAAGGCAGGTTACTTCTGTGAGTGCCCGAGTGTGGCTCTGCACAAGCCTGGGACTCTGGCACAGACCACAGAGTACCCAGTGCCAATGCTCCCCTGCCCCAAGCCTCCCACTCAGGACAAGACGGTGCCATTTATTTTGGCTGTAGCAAATGATGTTCAGTAAAGCAAGTTAAAGAGATAGCCTAAGAGATGTCAGAAGTTAATAACTTCTCAGATCTAGGCTCCAACCAGTTCAAAAAGCTGTTCTGCTGACAGTAGGTTGTTTCCAACGCTAGGAATGAAGTATTTATCTTTATCCTTTGAAGCTGTGCCATTCACACCAATAAATACACAAGAGTCCTGAAATGGATACTTACTAAAACAAAATGCCTGTTCAAAATTAATATATTTCTATTTCAAACTACATTGTACACAAATTCTCTGGAGCTTTTTAAAAACAAAAGCAAGAAAAATAAAGGAAAGAAAAAAATTTTAAACAATTCTGTTCCTGTGCACCAAGTAGTAATGTAAAAGAGAAAAGTTATGTCAAAGTGAATCACTAAATGGGTATGCTTTCTGTAAATCAAGCCAATACAAATTTCATAAAACTTTCCTTGTTAGAGGTACAAACCGTCCGTCAAAAGAATAACATTGTCCTGCCATAATATTCTCATTTGCACTGCTCCAGCTGAATGTGAAGTTGCCTGTTGCATTGGAACAACAATATCAGGTATCACAAAAATGTGTCTAGACTCATGACAGCACCCTCCCTGAAGGCAGCCTGACACTGGGAGCTGAACTCGTAATTATGGAGGTACTGCTGAGATATTTTCTTCCAAGCATTAGGTTACTGGTGCATTGAAGTTATTAAGTAGGCATCTATAAGAGTGACTATCAGTTTACTATGGTTTCCTAACAAATACAATAATTAATCCTTGCACACTGTGCTTATATTTGGGGATTTAACTCTGTCTTTCAGGTATTTACATGCATTTAGGAATGGGTTAGTCATTATAATAATTATTTATGGGTGTCCTCACTTTTTGCTCATTAACTTCTAAATAGCCATGTATAAAAATAGTTAAGATTATAAGATCAAAATCAACAAACAAATAAAGGCTTTTTAATAAATTCCCATAATACTTTTATTGTCAAATTTCATAGTCAATTGTGTGAGCATCTGGCAGCTGCACAAATAGCAAATCGTGACACAAAGCCTTCGCTGACACTACATGAAGATGATACTTCAGGGTATGATCAAGGTCACAGAGGTGGTTTAACAAATGTATAATTCTAGTTATTTTCTGTCATGTTTATATATTTAGATCATTAAGATAAAGGAAGTGAATGCCAAGGTTATACTTGAACATAAAAGGTAGAGCATTTGCAGGAAACGCTCTTTACCCGCTTCCTAATTTCTGGAGAGGTCACAGGGGTCTTCACAGTTCTCCATCCTGTGACAAAAACTACCAAGTCTTTATTGTATTTATTTCATAAAATTCATATTTATGAAATCCCCCCCGTTCAGGCTGCTCACAGATACGCAGTGTTATTTTATTACCAGAATGAATGGTGTCTGTATTCACCTGATCAATTCAATCTTATTTCAGAACTACAGTAACTTAGGGCCACGTTTGGAGTAGAACCTGGTATCCAACAACTTCCATTAAAGCACCTAAAAAAAAGTATCCTATGCAGTTTGTGTAAGCACCATAGCTATTCACTTTTAGAAATGACTTGAAAAAGACTCCACCTTGAATTCCACTCCCAGCAATTCATTCACCAGTCATGAAAAGAAAAATGTATGTAGAGATTTCCCACAACTGAAGGATATTGCCATGGGAATCAAAGTAGGGCAGCAGATAACTTGAAGTTGTATCATAATCAAAACATGTTCCAAGGCCACTGTTCATCAGCTTGAAATTAAAAGGTACACTAAAATTTTTCATGAAGAGCCACAGATAATCCATTACCTCATTAGAGCCTAAAGCACTTGCACATATTTGAATTCTGGGTAACTGACTTGGTTGCATTCATTTCATGTTCAAACATTTTCTAGTTATTTGAAGAGCTTTTAAAAACTCCATAATTTCTGAAAGACTTATAGATATTATAAATATACTCTCTCAAAAGGAAAGGAGGGGAAAAAATGTCCAAGAAAGTACAAAATTAATTCACAACTGAGTTTGAAAAGGTGTTAAACTGTCCTAAGGAATACAGTGCAAAAGTAGTTTAGTGTGTGTAACGGGGTCTAAAGATCAGTATTTCAAATATGTACATGTGGAGCACTACACATGTTGTAAACTATCCACTTTCACAGGGTGGTGTTTGTCTTGGAGTAACACAAGGAAAGGTTAATTACTACTACATTTGTGCAGGCAGCAATTACAGAACAGGTTTAACATGAGCAGCTTGAGAAAAACAAGTTTGAAGGGTTTTTCATTTCATTTTCAGCTGCTTCTAAAACATGTTGTCAGCTGCCTGGGTTGTTATGTTTTATTATGACTTTCTGTTTTACCCCTTCAAGAGGAACTCATTACTTTTGCAAAAACTGCAATGATACGCCAGCTGCTTCCAGCGAGAGGAGACTGCAGCGTGAACAGGAGAGGAAGCTACAAAAAGTACATTTGAATTCAGCTGTTTTGTTATGCAAGGTCATATGCACAAAGAACAAGCGATCACGTATCAGCTGCTATCTGCAACACAAACAAAGAGACAAGCACTAAAGGAAATTCTTGTATTTATTAGTTCTGCTTTTAAGTCTCCCTCACAGCAAAAACTCCCTTAAAACCAGGCTTAGCAGCTCAAGTGACAATTCCTACCACCCAGTTTCTCTACAGCAAACTAGCACCAAACTAGTTTCTGCATGCTGTTCTGCCACAGGAAGACAATTTGCCATGGCTGGAAAGGTAAATGGGGAAGTTGCTCAGCTATGGCCTGAAAATTCACACTTGGAACTGGAGACCCTTGACATTAGGTAGACCCTCCTTCTGACTTTTGAGTACAGGCAGTTGATTCAAATTTTCTTTTTCATTATCTTAAATTATTTGTTCCCTGTCAGAGTACAGAGCCTTGAGGGGCTCATTCGGACAAACAGGAACAATTGTTGGGGCCCCCACTTTCAGAGAGCAACAGGTCATGTGCAGAGAAGTCACACAACATATACCAGCTCTGGTAGCAATGCTCAGATTTCAGCTTGAGCACATAGAGCCAGGTAGGCTCAGCTTTTTGCATCCATACCTTTCGCAAAGACTGAGCTGAATTATGAGCCACTTCCACCTGCACCAGTGTCCCTGCTTGGATCCAGTTCTCTGTCACTCCATATTCAAGCTAGAGTGAGAGCCACCAGAGACAGATTAAAGAAGCTGGGCTCAAGTGCCCAACTACATCCCCAAGCTATCATCATTACTGACCCCAAAAGACAAGTAAATTATTTTGCGTCACCTTTATATACTGTAGGATTTGTGATACCTGAACCAACTGGAAGAGCACACGTTCTTCACCCCAGATTTTTAAACAGATTGATAGATCTTGACACAGAATAACAGGCTCTTGACACAGAATAACACAAAAATTAATGGCAGCTATGTGACCAGAGACATAATAGTGGGAATAAAATGAAGAATAATTTATTATTACCTTCAATTTGAAGTTAATTATTATTCAAACAATGTTCAAACATTTTTATAGTTGTTTTCTCTGTATGCTCTTTCATTTATATATGTGTCATAGCTATTTGTACCTCCTGGTTATCGAGCAAGAGAAGGAAGAAGAAAACTCAGGTCTATAATGTACATTATTTTAGGAAGTGTTTCCCCAGCTATTCCAAGGAGATATAAAGGCTGAGGGTAATTGATGTCCTCAAGCACAGGTGAATCTCTGTGGACATGAAAGTAAGTATAGTCTCAAAGGCAACTGGACAGCAGCCACTAATCCTACCCTGTCCACCTTTGTTTGATCACAGCAGTGTGGAGAGCTACAAACAGAAGTCTACATTTCTCTGCACTGTGAATGCAGTTTTCATACACTCTGTAGAAATCTTGGTAACAAGACTCCCTCCTACCCTCATCTCTTCATCCATTCCCATGGCCCCTCCAGAGTGGCACAGTTCCAACAAAGCCACCACTATGGCCATATTGCTATTTTAGTCCATCGCAAAAGCCCAAGAGCTTTCACACGTTCCCTTGCACATTTTCTTTGTAGACTAAATTACATGGTGATTTATAGTGTAAACTGATGCAGAGAAACCTCATTATCTGAAGTGTCAGGAGCCAGTATAAATATCAAAGCCTAGAAGCTGTTGAACTGTTTGTGATATCTTATTAATGCTTTAATAAGGTCTCGTAGAAAAAGCCTGAAAAATCAAACGCACACACCACAAAGGGCTCATAGAAGAGACACAATGAGGGACTTAAACATCCATTAATTTGCTTACTAATTTACAATAAAATTACCTACTGGAAGCAAGGAAAGGAAACATCAGACAGGTGTATTACAACTACTATGGTGAAATCTGTTGTTCACCTTCATTTGAAGTGATGGGACTAAGATCTTCTAGAGGGGCACATGTGATGTAAGATACACACGACAAAGCAAAAAACAATTTATCCTTCAGAAGTATCTTTCTTTCTAAGTCCAAGTGTTTTGCTACATGGGTCAGTTTTTGAAGAAATGGTGGTAAGCTCAGATGAGGGACAAGCTTCCCAGATCCTCCAAGAACAGCATACTGGACCTTCACCGCAAACCTCGTGATTTCTCTCCAAGTGTCAGAGCCAGCACATGGTTACACTCAGGTACTGAAGTGTAAACATCTGCCATGTTTCCACAGGACAACCTTCATTCTCTTAACCTGTTGTCAAGACAGTACAGAGGACAGATCCCTGAAAAGTGAGACCTGCCTTTTGCTACTTCACCATCTGTTAGTGGATGAAACGGTAACTCGATAAGCTTTCAAACAGTGGCCATCTGCAATTTAAGCCTGGCAGCACTATGAATGCATTAGCAAAGGTGTCTATTTGCAATTCAAAGATCTTTTCAAAGCTTTTTTTTTTTTTCCCCTAGAGATTGACCATGAAGGATTTATTTGCTGTTTCTTTTTTTTTTTTTTTTTCTTAATTAGAAAGGTATATCTGATCAAAAACAGGGAACAAAAATACTTTCTTCTGAAGCTTAGATTCCAAATAATCAACTTATTTTATTGAATCTGAAAGTATCTTGTATCAGAAGCCAGGACATGAAAGGGTAAAATTTTTTGTTGAAGCTAGAGTGGGAAAATAGTGCTAGTTTTTTTTTTATTCTTTCTTCTATGTTTTGCTTCTGATTAGCTTTTAGTGTTGAAAATTAACTTAATTTGAACAAATATATTGTCTTCCTGCTACAGGGAATTACCCCATGTAGAGTCATACAGATTGTAGAAGTGTTTATTTTTGGAAGCAGTAAATCCAGATCAAGCAGGACAGCAGAGACTGGTTAACTTTAGATTTGGTCTTTGAAAAGTAGAATTATTTTTTTTAAGAACCTGGATGGTTTCAGAGAACAAGTCTCTAAAAATAAGTCTGTATGAAATTTCAAGTAGAGGACTAAAAATCTCAGTTACACAGAGATGAGAGCAAGTGAATATTCTTTTTCTCTGCCATTATCACAATCAATCTAGAACAAAGACGAGAAAAAAAAAGAGGACATAACCTGGCTAATGAATTATGGATTTCTACTATGACCTCTCCCTCACACCGGGGAGCAGCAGCAGCACAGAAGAAGGAGGCAGTACCACACCACTCTGCCAGGTGGCAGCTTCCCCAGGGCCAGTTTTCTGCAGCAAAGAACTGTCTTGGTAGTGTCTCAGCTCACCAGCTTGCTGATACTCAAAAAATACCAGAGGAAGTAACAAAATTCCTCCCTAGTATCTTCAGATAATCTCTCTTATGAATAATACCTCCTACATTTCCAGTGGAGAAATCCCAGCCAAATATGTCTGACACTTGACTAGGAACATAATCCACTGGCCAAGACTCTCCGCTCATCCTTTTACAGATTTGCTGGAGAGCTTTAGCTCACAGCAGTACCTGATGGTCTTAGGTGACTAACTCCCTCATCCCATATCTGGTTTGACAGGCAAGAAAGTTTGTTAAACAAGTCCTGGCAAAAGATCTGGTTAAGAAATTAGGCATCTCATGATAATCAAAGTAGAAACTCATTAAACAAAACCCAGTGCATTAATAATCATTGGCCTTAATCCGTGACTTCAACAAGGAAAGAAAATATTTTAAGAAACAGACAAAACAGTTGTGGGTAGAGTAATTCATAAAGACAGCATTCAGTGATAAGCAGAAAAGGAGAAACATGCTTGTTTATTGTGTATTCATGTGAGAAGTGCATCCTTTGGTAAGGATACCCATATTAATACATGTTATAGAGGGGTGAAAATGGAGAGCTTGAGCTCATTACACCAACTAAATCTTGAAATCACCTTAGCTCAGGTGTGGGGTTTTTTTGTTGTTGTTGTTGGTTTTTGGTTTGGTGTTTTTTTGTTGTTTGGGGGTTTTTTTTGTTTGTTTTTTTTGTTGTTGGTTTTTTTTTTTTTTACAGACATTGCACGCTCTAATCTCAAGGTGTCTGAAATTTGCAGACAATTGAAAGCTGGAAGAACAGAGGGAACAACGCTGCTCTTATACATTTAGTTGGTAAAATGAGTAGAACTGAAAATGAATACTGATATACTTTTAAGGCATGTGCCTATTTATCTGGGTCCTGAAGAAACATCAGGAAGGAACTTTTGGTTAGAAAAATAGGTTAGAAATCAAGCAGCTCTTCAGTCTGCAGTAGAAGCAGGAATAAATTTGGTCAAATTACTCTTTAGAATATTACATAGGATACCTTTTACTTTTGTCAGCTGCTTATACTATAATCAGTTCACCTAAGGATTGTCTTAGTATGTATAACATCCCGCAAAGTGAAGCTTCCCTCCTTCCCCCAGATATGGTTGCATCCCCTAGTGTTTACATCAAGGCTAGCAATATGAACTAGATTAAACTGGAAATAAGAAAGAAAAGTCTTGAAAAGATGCAAGTCTATCATTCCAAGTTATAAGCAGTCTCTAAGGGAAACATTCCCTTATGAGTAGATTATTGCATGTCATCTTGCAGTTGCATTTCCTACACTTCTCAGAAGCATTTGCTGCTTGTCACCACCACCTATGGTGACATACCACTGATCTAATTCAGCATGACAATACACTTATTTCACTGTAAATATACTAAGCAATCCTCTACATTTTCATTACGCAGGTAACTTTTTTTTTTGCAGAAAGGTTCATTGCAGTTCATTTACCTTAAGCAACACTAATTTTACTGTGACAGGCAAGGACTGTACTCTCTTGGCACCAGGGAGTACATGGTGCCAGCCTTGTTCCTGCTCTGCAGAGTCTTGCTGACTGATTAGCATTAGGTGACTTCAGCAAGTCTCAGAGGTTTTACTGAACTTCATATATATTCATATTTCCTTGGCCAGGGCATTCGCTCATTCTCTGGAGGTTTCCAATTTTAGATGGCTCTGAAACACTTCTAATGTTTTCTTCAAGAAAAGCAGGGCTGTCGCTCAGAGAGGAAAGTTTTGAGGTGCATGGAGCACTGCTGAGCTGAGGAACATCTGTGTTGCCACGTAGCAAACAGCATGCCACGGTGTGGCAAGCATTTCGCATTGGAATAATGTTTAGCTCAATTCATTCTGCTAAGGTAAAGAGTTGCTGTTACCTCAAACACCACCTTGAATGTTTTGCCACCATAGTAGTATCTGTCTTTTCAGTAAATCAAGCAAATCTTTATAGGATGCTATCTGCACACCTGCTATGGGCTAGAAGCAGCTCTCCACATAAGAAGTCATATAATTGAAAAACGCAAGTGTGAGAACACGTCAAAGACGAGTGTTTTCTGTTGCCAAATAAAGGAAGTCTCTTCTGATGAAATCATTGAATTGTAGGGGCAGATTCTTATGGCATCCAAGGTCTCTCAGTCCATTAACAATCAGGTCTAACAATTCCAGTTTTCACAGGTAATCTAAGAAAATTATTCAAATTGTACTTGTATACACACACACACAGAGGCACACACAGAAAAGTTGGAGCATTTGGGTGCATGAATTCAGATTTAGAAAGGAAAAGAATGACAAACAGGTTCATCTTTTGGTTTAGATCTCTGGACTGCCTGAAATCTTTGGTCCTCCTAGGGAAGAGTGAAACAATTCCTCAGCATTAGTCACAAAACCATGATTCAAAATTGCAGCCAAAACATGGAAGAAAATAAACCCACATGAAAGAGTAATTAGAAGTTTGTTAATTTATTTTCAAACACACACCATGCCTCTGCTTCCCTTCTTCAGGGATCAGAAGACAAAGTACCAAAATAGAGTGAGAGGCACTTCTTCCACTATTCCTTTCCTGGCTGAAACCAGGAAAGTCTCACAGGAAAGACCTTTTCCAATAGCAGACCTTTAAGTATGCTTCGAATGAGTGGAGAGTTTTGGATAATTACCTGTCCCTGGGCCAGATTTCCCTAGCTATTCATTGAACTACACTATTTGTTTCTGATCACTGATGAATACTTGCAGTTTGTTTTGGCTGTCGTCTAGGTGAGCATTTCTTCCATTTTCTCTAAACTTCTCAGCAAGCACAATATTCAGAAATACTTAGGAAACTGAGGAGCCTGAGATTCCTGAAAATGAGACCTAGGTCTTTGATAATTGATTTTTTTTTATGAAAAGCCCAGGCACTCAAAGATTAACTTCTAAAGATTTTTAGCTCTTCTGTGTGTGGGTCAGTGCCTAGTGTGGTTTTCAGAAAATAACTAGAGAACAAAACTCCTTCAGAGATGTTTTTCTTACTGGCTAGTTTGTTCTGAAGTCATAAGGAAATCTTCTGGAAAGTTATTTATATCAATAGCTATCACACCACTGAAGTCATCCGATCTAATCATCTCCAGAGAGTTGCAACAATGGGAATTATAAATAGCAAAAATATCCTGGATATCACCTCCACTATTTTAAAAACACTGGTTGTACAGACTAGTAACTAAGAAAAAATCTCAGGACATGATCCCTCAGTTTGAATGTCAGAATACGTGCACATTTGTCATTGCCAAGTGGTGTTCCCAAGGGCCAGATGCTTTTTTCTGAGCAAACACCACTGAATGCAGTGGACAAAGGCATCATGATAGTCCATATTCTCTGCCTGGCTCCTGGTTTCTCTCTCATCATTATATACATAGGAGCAGATAAAGGGATAACTCACTGTGTTGATAGATGGCCTGGAAATGCAATAGATGACACAAGCTAACAAAAAGCACTATCCTAGCTTCTGAATAACAGGAAGATTGCATTCAAGTAGCTTATTCTGAGTCCATTTGTAGGTTAATTAAATTTTGCCATCATCTTCATCGCAACTTAAGGGTATCCAGAAGATATTGATTTCAACAAGGTCTCTAGGTTAGTTTTATAGCCTGGTTCTCCATTGAGTTCAAATCCAAAGTGCTTTAGATAGTACAATATGCATTATTGCAACAATACGCATTATTTCAATAATATATAAGCATGTTTTTAATTCTTTGGTGAAATTACACACTCGCCCTCTCTGATGAGAGCTGCCTGAGAAAAGCCGGGATACCTTAGCCCCTTTCACTGTTTAGGTTTTGCAGTCTTCAGCAGTTCCTCCAAAGCCAGCCAAAAGCAACCACAGATCTCCCTCCATGTAGTTCATCAGCCAACCATATTATATAATATTTCTAATGCCAACAAAAATAGGAGTGGTCAGTCAGATGACACTGAGGTAGACCTAACTCCATAATGTGTTAAAAAATAATTACCAATGTCAGTTCTGAGAGTACGAACAAAGTCATTTTACATGAAACTAAGAAAACACGCAACACAACCTAGAATGCCAGAAAATATTTCACAGCACTTGCAAAACATGACCACTGTTCTGCAATGGACAGGGTTTTTTTTGTTTAGTGAAACAGAAGGAAATTTTGTAAAAGTTTAGTAACTGCCAGACAACTTGGCTACATGCTGGGAAGCATCCTGTAATAAGTTAAACAAAATTAACAACTCTCAAAGTGTTGATTAAACTTCCCAGAATTTCTTCTCTGTATCTTTAAAAAAATATATATGATCTACAAACATTTTTTCCTATTTTCCAATAGCATCCAAGTAGCCAATAAATAAACACTACACTATATTCAATTCCATCACTGGAACCCACTTATGAAACCTATAGCATCCAATTTTGTTTGAGAATCTTGTCTACTAAGTTCTCTTTTCTTAGAAAGAAACAGAATGGACATATCTTGACCCTTCCCTTGAGTCTTTATGTGACTTAAAAGGTGAGCACATTGTGATACTGACAGTTCAGTCCAATTATTTCATTACATACTTCTATTTTCAAATATGTCACACTTCAACCAGCCAGGTTGAAATTTCCCCTTCTTGGACTCTAATTTTTTTTTTTTTTAAAGTTTGATAGAAAATACTTCAGCCATTTTTGGAGCAAACTTAGTGAACAATGGTTTTGCCAACGTTCATATTTTTCATTTGTTTTCTGAAGAGCCATTGATTTATAACATGAGCTTGAAATCTGGCAGCAAGACAACCCTCAAGTTAGGATGGTATCTTTTTTTGTCCCCAGGCAAATCTATTCTTAATCCGCTGGGTTAAGAGTTACAGAAGAATCCCAGTTGGTATTTACAAACCAGAAACTGATACATTCTGATTTGCTGAATGTTTCAACAGGAACGTGCAAGCCCTGAAGCCTGCTGAGCCTCCTGGCCTGAGCAGGTACTACACACCTGAACGTACAGCTCAGGACAGCTTTATCTTGAACAGAGCTCTGTTTTCTTACAGCAAAACACTGACATCAAGAGAAAAAAGTATAATAGAAAATTTAACAAGAAAGAAAAAGTTAATTAGAAATTAGTTGGGTATTAAACACTCTTAACACTATTTATACACTGCAAAACAGCATTAGAGTCTTCTAAGCTCAACCTGTATAATAATTTCCATAGAATTTAAGGGCTTGTTCTCCAGTTTCTATAACTCAGCTCTATTAATATCAGTGGAGTTACATTAGTTTGCCCTGACTAATATTCTTTAGTTAAGCAGCCAAGCAAATAAATCACTTTGGCCGTGCTTTTAAAGTCATTCCCAAATATGATCGGAAAGGCTCCTTCAGTACAAAAGCGCCCCAAACAGCGCACCCCGACGTAGGGCACAGCCCTGAACTGGCTGCACATTCCAATTTGCGGGTCAATAGGAGTTTCATGAGGGCACCCTAGGTCACTGCTTCCTCACAGCGACTTCGGAGGGAGGGGAAAAAAGGGTTTGAAAAACATTCCAGATTTCAGCAGAGTTTTTCTGGCTGTGCAGATACAGAAGTCACTGAAGTGTCCAGAGGGACAGCCTTAGCAAGCCTGTGACCTTCTATGACAAACTGGACCACAGCATTTCAGAAGGGATTTGGTCAGGATTGTTAAACATGTGCCAAAAAGAGAACTGCTTCTTGGATTTTTTCAATCAAGTAGCACTATATTTGGACTGGAAACAGCCCGTGGATGAGCAGGAATAACCATTAGAAGGCAAGTGAAAAGTTTCAAGCAGATACTACAAGTCAAGGAAGAAACAACTTGAACGTATCTGGGCAAGTTTCCATACTGACTCAAGCAACACTTTTTCCCATGACATCAGATTCAAAACAAACAATATATTATAGTCCATATGTTGATTAAAGAAAACCCAAGCAGTGCAGACGCATGCACCAGCCTACCGAACACCGATTGAACAAAAGCTGGATTGATTGCAAGCCATGGAAGTTAATCAAACAAATAAAAAGCCCCAAGTTTTCAGGATAAGGAGCCTGGGTAAGACTTCTCAGCAAGATGAGGAGTGAATACTGAGGTAAGATTGAAAGCAAACTGCCTAGTTAGAAGTTATACAGTCTAACTAGATGACAAGTACACTAAGTGAGCAGTGCTTTGAATATGCAGCAGTCATAAGGCTCAGAAAACTGTAAAGTTGGTTGTGGGTAATGTGCTTAGAGAGCCTGAAGTTCTCTACCTACCTGAAGTCATATGGCATTTGCATGAGAAATTTGGAATACAGAATGGTTTGCAGTCAGAGTTCAGAAGATCTTTTGGCAGATTAAACATATTCCCAGTAAGATGATGCTGAGGATAAACATGCACGAGAAATATATAAACGCTGTTTTCACAGGAATAATGCTGCTTTCTTAGAACTGACTGTATTTTAAGGCAAGCAAGCTAGAATGCAGTCCTCACGAGATGCCAACACAATCTATCAAGAACAGTTAGTAAATCACACCATTTAGCAACTTAAAGTGACATGCTACATTTTAAAATTCAAAAGAAAACCAAAACCATGTTCTACAGAAGGAGGTACTTGTGCAGCATAGCATATTGATGCTGTTTACAAAAGATTTGGGAATTGCACTCTTACTCTAACATAGCCTAACATTAACGCTTACTGCATACAGCTGGGTTCACTGAGATATTTTATCAGACCTTGAATTATCTGATCAGTTGGTCCTCTGTAATAAGAAACAGGAGGCCACCATTGTTTTCTCATGGAATTTAATAAGAATTTAATTTCTAATTTAATAATTAGAAAGGAGCCTTCTCAAATGAGGACAGATTTAACAAGGAGGATAAATTAGGCAGGTTGCTACATTTCAATTGTGTTTTAACAAAATTATTTAAGGTCTTGTCACTGTAAGGTTAAAGTGGAAGAACCTAGGTTTATAGAGGTATTAAGGGAAAATAACATTTCTTTTGTTTGTACAGTACTGAACACATTCACAAAAAACACCTTGTCCATTAGCCAGACTTCTGAAAACTCAATTCACTTAGAGATTTTGATTGTTTGTTTTAAATGAGGAATATACTTAAAGGAGGGGTTTTCTAGTTTTGTACATCCATCTTCATTCCCTTATACTGTTTCCAAATGCTTTGATCCAGGAATGACTTTTGTTAGTGTCAAACTGCACAGTGAAAATCTCAGTTAAAAAAAAAAAAAGATTTATGTAAACAAATTTGGCAACCATAATTCTTTGCCATTCCATTTGGATCTCTGCAGCCACTTCCTTCGAGGTAGATTCTTGTCTATAGAGATGTTCAGGTAAGAGCAGACTTAATTAATCCCAGGTACTATCAAGAAAAGAGGCATAGAAATGTGATGCTTCCAAGTAACACCAATCCTCCTGGGACAGCTGCAGCAGCAAGCTGCTATCTGTCAAGAAGATCCTCAAGATCCTTAGTATTAATGATTACCTCCCACATCTCTATGTACTTTATTGTACACCTGCCACAGTTATTTGGAACATACAATGTTTTAAAAGTTGAACATTACTGCCAGTGAGGTGTGTTAACGTCTGCATATTGCTCTTGCACTGATCTTCACTGCCTAATTCCCAAGAGAAAACTTAACAGCTTTTTTCACATACTTCCCAATTCTGCTTTGCAGGAAGTAAAGGTGACATATTGGCCAAATTTGTTGCATAAAGATCACAAGGGTTTTGAGGAGGAAGAGTTTCACATCTTTATAGGATTAGTTGGATTTTAAGTATGATCTCTAGGTCCAATCTGAAACGACAGGTATAGAAATTAAGTACCTACCATCATTTCCATACTCACATACAAGTTACACAGGGTATAGTGCATGTGAATGCTCCTTTACAACACTAAATAAGTAAAACATAATAGCATTGTGTGTTTAACAGCTTACCTTAAGATACAGTTAACATAACAGGCTTTCATTCATTAGTTTAAAAGTCTATCCTGTAGGTTCAAGAAATTGTAGAAGAAAAAAGAGCAGGTCTGGTAGCCTTAACTAATCCTTATGAAGTCATTAATGTTAAGCTGAGGAAAGCAAATGGGGTAGTCTGACCACTATCAGGCATGTTAGTTATATTTCAGCTCTTGAGTTTAAGTTGAGGTTGTACATTCCCCGCAGTGCACAGAAGGAAGAAGGGAGCACAGCAAGGTATGACTGGGGAGAAACGTTCTGAACCTGATGATAGGCACTTGTGTGTAAGACTAAGTAGTTAGTTATGCTTTCAGCAGTGCTGCACTTACCTTCAATGCCTAATTCCTAACATACAGGCAAAGGATACCTAGGTAGAGACAGACATGGCATGGTACATGATTGCACTTACTATATTGCAGTGAGTAGCACTGTATTCATTACATAGGAAAAAACCTACCTTTACAGAATAATACATGATTAAATAACTAGGATCTTGATTAGATCCTGATGATACACTGTAGGAGCTTTTTCTATATTCATATTTTAAACTCAGTCAAGTAACATTGCTTATGTAACAGTGAATTGTTTAAATCTTAGCAAGAGCTTTTTTCATTATTTACTTGATCAGCACAAATTACCCCAGTATCTGTTTCACTGGGTGCACACAGGACAACATCTCTGCAACTTTGTTTTGCTTTTTGTAGTCATGCCACCAGCAATTAGAAACACTTCAGCTACACAGATCATAGTTTCCACATTTTACTTAACTGTTCTGTGAAACTTTAGTGCAACATGCCAGCATTTTGTTAATAGAAGAACCAGATATTTTCACATTTCGTCTCTTAGTATATTCTATACACATAATTGCTTTTAAGATAATATTTATTTTGGTATATGAAAAGCAATTGAATGGCATAGTAGATTCTCATGAAGCACTGGGCAAAAAAAATGTTCTGCTGGACTGAACCAGCTGTCAAACATGTCTTTTCAAAAAAATCTTGAAAACAATGCTAACTGCTACATCTTAGTTTTCGTGCACCTCAGCACTTCTTCGTTCTGGTTCAAAGTGTAAGCTATGAAATGACTGTTCTCACAGTATTCAGAGTTTAGCCATAGCCAAGAAGTCCTGGAATTGTAATAGTGTATTCTTTGGGGTATATTCAATGTTAAACTAAATCTCCAAACGTTTCTTGGCTCACCTGCCGTTAACTGGACCTTGAACTTGCCGTTTGTATTCAATGGCGTGGGGCTAGCACTGCCATCTGTTTTGACAAATGTTTTCCATTGCCTCTGCATAGCTGACAGAACCTGAGGCATATTAGGAGAAGGTTAAGTTCTCCTTCTGAACCACCCAGGATTCCTTGAGTCCTCAGAAATCTAATCAGAACATAGCTAAGCAGTTCATTGTAAATCTGTTTGTAAAAGATTTTAGTTTGTCACGAGCTGCAAGTCATAGAGTCTTCCTAGATCCTTATCGCTTGTTCTCTAAGCGTTTGCCTGCTCTTCACTCCTTCAGCTCAAAAATCTTTACTGAGTGGAAAATCATAGCTGGACGCATTCTACAAAGAAAGCCAGTATTACTTCTACTTTTGTTTTCTGCACTTTGTTTTAAATACAGAGCACAAACCAGTTATAACTGTGCATGTTAAAGAAGAGCAGTTGTGCAAAGCCAGATTTTTTTTATTAAAACCAGCAATCCATAAATAGACTTTAAGTACAGGGCTTTATCTTTCTTACAGTAAAGCCAAAGGCAGACTGCCTGTTTGGAGTTGGTAGTTTCAGGTGTGACTTCTATCACTTTGGCACAACAATAGGAAAGTGACATCTCTGGACTCTAATATTCAGCATTACCAGCACCCAGGGCACAGCTGGGAGGAAGGCTGCTGAGCTCTTCCTCCTGCAAGGCCAATGGCTCCCCTAAGAGTCTCTATCCAAGCCACTACTGCCAAACAGTGATTGCTCACCTGAGGACATTCAGCTTGCAGCTCATCTAGACAATTTCAGAGGCCAGTTTGAGAGCTGGCATCATTGCATATAACAACTTAGAAACACCTGTATGGCACCAGCAGTAAACAAATGGTTTACAAGTCTCTACTTTGAGATCAAGTAGAGCCTAAATAAAAATTGATTTATTCTCTGTTTTTCCATTTTTATGGAAGAGTGTTAGCAACCATTATAAGAGTGACACTGTTTTTTAATTTCTCAGAATTTTTTTTTTTCTTTGGTACGAAATGCTACTAAGGGTCAGCAACAGTCTGCATGTCTGGGGTGATCTGGGATTTGCCTTCCCAGTTTCAGGCTTCCCTCATACTTACTGCAGCCCAGTCAGTTCTCATTTAATGTCCATCTGCTCTGCTAGTGGGTCACTTCAATGTCTCCAAGCTCTGCTTGCATCCTACCTTTCCCCTGAATTTTTACTATTTCATTACCTCTTTTCTTTGCAGTCCAATCCTGTCTCTTCACCATTGAAGTATTTAATCTTTTAACTTAAAACTCTGTGCTTATGTTTAGATTATGGCCCTATAACTAAAAGCCTCAGCGTTTTCTTCTTGAAAGGTTAAAGAAAGCCCGAGAAACACCATTGCATGCCAACGGCAACAAATTGCTGTTAACCTCATCCTTCACTGGAGCAAAGATGGATGAACCAGAGCAAAGCCTTTTGGTCCAGGGGACAGAGCTGGAACCTAAATAAGTGTATGAGCACAGCGCAAAAGTGGTTTTAAGCAGAGGACACATGCTAAGATTTCAGTAAAAAGATAAATGGCACCATCGGAGTTGCATCCATTCTACACAGTTAAGATGACCATCTTAAGCAGTAAAACACAAGACTTCTGCAGAAGTCTAGCATGACATTCATTTCTGTACATGAGGCTTGGATAAACTAGAACAGGCTTCCAAGGCAAAAGAGAATGAAAGACTTCAGATATAGTCAGCAAAGTTCTGGTGTAATGTGGTCTTCCCTCTACAAGCAGGGGTGATATATACACCTGAAAATATTTCAGACTAAAAATAAGAAGCCTTTTTAATAAAGGTTTCTCATAATTTCCAAAAGATTTCATTTTTGTGGGCCCATGGCATCATCATAAGAGATGTAAAACCTAGTTCTTAAAGCTACTTATTTGGGCCCTGGAACTGGTTTCATCCAGCCCAAGTACCAACTTCAGCATCACAAGTATAAGATTATGCCTACATGCAGCTCTCTAAGACTTGATGCATTAACCCTATTAGGATACATATAGGGATGGACATATATATACATATACATAACACTGAACCTCTTTCTTTTCAAATCTTTCATGCTACTGCTTTATGTACAGTCTTTCTCCTTACTCGACAGGCTCCATAGTAACAATTAATCTGAGACTCTCAGAAAGCCACCTAACAGTATTACTTATTATCTGCTATTCCTGATTCTGTCCTTTTTTAGTTCACCTCTTGTATTTTCATAGAGATGATCTAAGTAAAATTTCGGGAATGATTTTTGAAGCTTATGAATCATTTTACTGATACCAAACTAAACAGAACATCTGCCTAAAAACAGTTTCTCTAACAGCAATAAATTCTGTCTTCCTATTCTTAGAACATGTACTTTCAGCCTCTTAGTAGAATCATGAGAATCAAGGGAGCTTGAGGGTTGTTTTATTAATATCATAACTGGCAAAGTAAGAGTCCAGAAAGAGTAGTAATGAAGAGCTACAGTTTCTTGAATTTTAAAATGAGCTTTCCTAATTTCTGTGGAAAATATATAATAACCAGACACAAATAGCCTTGCTTAAATCATCTCACAAGATGTGCATTTAAACTATGTGGTTTTGAGCTGGAACTGAATAATGAATTTAAGCTACCAGTACAAGAGAAGAAAGGAAAGATGAAAAATTAGGTTGCCCTGCTAAGTGAGCTCCTTTTTGTTTTGAATAGATTAATCACATCAGCATGGAAAAATACTACTGTACAATTACTGTCACATGTGACAAGATGTCCCACCTATGATTCATGCCATAAGCCACAGAGCCATTGTGCACATGTACAAATCAAATGCAAGCCTTGCAATTAGATTCAAAATACTTGGTTTCAGATCTGTTTCAGATGTGAAATTTATCCACATAGAAGTAGCTGCCACTTTTTGCAGACTGGACTGCCACTAACTGATTGTAACAAAACAAAACCAGAAGAGCAATGTTCCACATCCTTTTCACATGCAGCATTTAGGTACCCTGTCATATTATACGTTCAGCCCTGTTATCACCCCATATGTATACCAGAAGTCAGTCTGAAGGATCCAGAGAGATTCCCAGCCTTAGCCTGGCAATCACTTACCCTACCAGGGCACAAAAGAAGGGTTTTGATCTTTCCAGATGCATCAGTCGTTCCTGTGCCATCCTATGCTCTATGAAGAATTTTAATAGTTTCCAGATGTTGGCTCATAGGGTGCTGACACAACTCTTGTACAATTATAGTATTATACAACAATATTATGAGAAGGATCAGAAACACAAGAATTTTACAGCCTTTGGAAACCTTAGCTGACAAGAACAACAAAATACAATGCTGCTTGCAATGCTTTACTTGTTCAGCATTACTGTCCAGGAGCCAGCAAGGCTTGGGTACTCCTTCTTTGAAGCTTTTAGATCAACAATCAATCAGATTGGTTCTCACATTATTAGTTTTCTCACACATGAGGAGAATAAAAGGGTATATAGGCTTTGGGTAACTGCAAAGCTATTCATACACACAGAGGTTACTGGAGTTCTTTAAATACCATTTGGCTATGGTGTGGTAGCTAGATGAGATAATAGCTCCAAGAATTTAAATAGATCTGGGCATCATTTATAATTTTACTATCCTATAGTGTCACTTTCCTCCAGAAGCATTTTTTCTGAAGTTCTTCTACACATGTAAGGACATTTGTCCAGATCAGACTTGCACTGCAGCACCGCAATAGCATCACTGAAGCAACCCTTTTGAAAGAAAGTAATCTTTGAATTTACTATGTAATTTCTAGCATTAGTTATTTCTGAAATGCTATGTAATTACTTCAGTAATACCATGATTAAATATTAGTAACTAGATCTTGTTGAAAATTACAAAACTGTCTAATACAAAACATTGAAACTTCATTTTGTTCACTGTACTTAAACAGATCAATTTCCTTTCTGAAACACAATTCTTCATATTTGCCTTCCCTATTTGTCTTCACTTACAAAAACACATTGAGAGAAAAGAAAAATAACATAAGAAAACTAAAAAGCTGATAATATTACTTATTTTTTAATCATTATCAGATTAAATGGTAAATTTTTCTTTACAAAATTGAAAGAGGCAAGAGTTCAGGTATAATCTAGAATTTTAAAAATACACCAACTTTAGTATTTCAAGACTTGAGGCAGACCTGAAGAGGATTAATTCAAGCTTCTCCTAACATATCTGAAAGATACTAGACCCTGGAAAGCTTGCTATTTTTCAGAGCTATCATTTAAATATAAAGAAAAATGTAAAAAGGAGTTGTGCATGCACCCTGTTTAGAAACTATTCCTTCATCTATGAAAGCAGAGACAACAACTCTGTTCCTATAAATTACAATAAAAGCAGCCAGATGATTAGTGGGTTTATCTTGTATTTAAAAAGGTGACCATGTAACAACCAGTAAACACACATCAAGAGAAGAGGAGGGAAGCCCAGTGATATTAACCATAAAACATTTAAAGGGCAAAGCTAAGAAGAAATATTATTTGATCTGTTTTAGTCCATCTGACATTTTTATATCCACATTTAACTAACAGGTCATTAATATCCGTGCAAATGTAAGCAAGGGAATTTTGAGCTGACATGTCTTGTTCAAAGTAATAAAACCTTTATTCACACTCAACTTGTACATCAAACATTTCATAACTTGGCAGTCCTGAACAAATATGCAGAGATCCACCGGTCCAATTGCACAGGATGCAATCGGTCAGCATTTGCTCCCAAAATTCTTGCACCACTATGGAAAAAAAACAATTCCCATTTAAGTTTTTTCCTCTTAAAAACCTGGCTACATATGGGTGGAGGGGATCAGCTAGCAAGCTGTGTGTGACAGGTGCTTTTAGTTTTCCCTTTTTGCCTTCTAAGTAGAAGAGATTCCTTGCAACTGAAGTTCTTTTGCAGATTATAACTTCCTAAAGAGCCACAAGAGAATTTACTCATCCAAGTTCTCTTAATTCAGTCTTGTCCTGAAACATTTTTAAATGCCAAGATCAGCGGATAGCAAGAATGCATGTCAAAAGAGACATGCTCTTTTTCATGCAGGGGAAGAGACCAGATATCACTTTTCCAAGTTAGCTATTTTCAATTTATCAGAAATTCTCAGCTCACCCCTTAAGACCATGATTTCTGCAACTGAATTTCTTTGAGCAGACTGTGCTTTATCATATTCCTTATAAAAAAGAATATAATACAAAATAGAGCAGAACAAAATACTAAACAATAGTATTTAATACACTTATTTTGTCATTTTCTTGTCCAATTTAAGAGGAAAACTTGTTTCTGAGATTACCCTTTTTAAAAAATGGAATCCCAAACAGAATTATGCCTCTCAAACTCCAAAGAAATCCATTTGCTTCATGGCTTTAAATTTGTAAAGAATTTTTCTATAAGGTTTGTTTTTAGGCATGACTGAGGTTGCCATTCTCACAATAGATCCCCATAGGTCTAATAATGTCAGTGTTCCCAAACAAATGCTATGATTAAATTGTCAAGAATGGTTTAATTAATTTTGAGGTCCTCGTAGCTCTGATTTTGATAGTTTTTCATTCTATAAACAACAACAGTATGAATCTGGTGTAGTAGTGAGTCTCCTTTTGAACTAGGCTTAAACTGAAATGATGAAGGTTTCTCCAACATCTTTCCCATACCAAGGGAATGATCCTATAGTATCTTAATCTTCAGGAATTAAATGGTCTGTTAGGAAAGTCCCAGTGTTTTCAGTGGCAAGTACAATTTTAATAAGTACAGCTTTTTTTTTTTTTTAAATTAAAGATTATTCCTGAAGGTCTTCAGCAAAATAAGCAAATACATATATTACTATAAAATATACTTGTATACACAGAGTTATTTTAACACAGTGCTAGATCAGCAATAATTCAAAGAAAAGAATACATAAGGAAGTAACTGATAGGAGACATAGCCCAGACTTCAGAATGACTAGCTGAATCAACAATATGACTAACAGTATGAATTTCAGCTGACAGCACATCTTTACAAAGCGCCACTATAAAGATGACTAGTCAGAGTAGAAAACTCAACGACTTATTCTGTCAAAAGCCTCTCTGAATGTAAATGCAAGCAGTGAGTATCTTCAGTGCACACGAAAATAAAACTGGTTGTCTGGGCTTAGGGTAATCCCTGCCCATGGATCAGGCTGTGGGTTGTGTGTACTCTCTGTGAGCTCATCTTGCCACAACTCCAAGATATGTTGTGTGCCAATCATAGCTATGGCCATTTAGTTCAGCAAATATTATTCAAGGTCAAACACTTTAAAGGAACATGGAGACAGCTATCAGAAAAGTCTGATTTTAATTACAGAACTTAACTGCTAAAAATTATTAATATTCACATCAGATTGTGTCAGGTCCATGACACGTATCATAATATTTCTTTAAGTGGTGCGCCGTGTTTAACAAATTGAGTTTTTATATGATTTCAGTTTTACTTGTAATCACTCTTGAAAGTTTAATTACTGCTGCCACTTGTATATGCATTTTCTCTGTGTTAAATACTAAATAAACCTGATTTGCTTCAGACAATTCCTGGAGCTAAATTTCTGGAATGCTATTTTAGAATCTCTGTTCCATTTATTACTAATCCCACTACCTAGGAACTGTGCTGGGTTCTAGAGCGTGGGGACTTTAAAGGCAGACCCCTACACACCCCCTTTGATTTAGGCAATTATGTAGTGGCAATTACTGTGAATTTAATTACTATTTCTGATGATGCAGACTGGAGCATAATACACTCCTCCAAAACCTTTTTGGTTCCCTTTTTTAGGAACAAAGAACATAGATGAGAGGCAAGTTCTTGAGTCATTAAACCTGATCTCTGCTATGACAAGCACCATATTATCTAGTCTCTTAAAAAGATCAAACTCCACCACAGAAGTAGCTTGCTACTTTTTTTTTTTCATCCTTGAATCAAATGAAAAAACCTGCTCCAGGCTTTCCCTGTTTTAAAAATTTAGAGCCTCTTCTACTTTGAAGCCTAAAATGGCTTTAAGTCACCATAATTTGGTGTGTCAGTGTTATCACGTAGCTTAATTCCTTCTCACTAGCATTGACCTTCTCTTACGTGATATGTATGACGTATTACCTGTCTTCTATTTTGCTAGCCTAAATAAAACAAGTTTCCCCATCTTTATGTGTCAGATCAGCTGACAGATTCAACCAAGTTATCTTTAATGTTGTTTTTATATTTTTCTCCCATTTTCAATTCCCTGCCAGGTATTCCAAATAAGTTTTGTAGGAAAGCCTGTGGCAGGACTTTTTCCTGTGGTACATGGCACAGTCTAACCAGATCACCAGTCTCACTCAGGAAGAAACAAGAACTGCACACCATCTCAAAGCACACAGTCCCTATGGTTTAGGCCACAAGTCTCAGGCAAGCCATGCAATAACATATACTGAAGTTAAGACTTGTTACACTGCTCAGCTCATTTACCCATTTATTGTAGCATGCCTTGTTCACTGAAACACCATCTTATTTGGCTTCCAAGGTTTCACACAAGATCACAAACAGATAAAGATGAGGATTTTTTCCAGGAGAACAACTTTTGCAGTTATGTCTCCAAACTTCATTAGTCTCTCCTTACTCACTAAATAGCATGTTTTGTTGGTTTAGATTTCTACCATAAAAACATCTAGGAGTTCTTCATTTGCTATCCACCTTTCTTATCCCTTCTTCTTAGTGAAATATGGTTCCGTTACTGCCACAGAGCAGCCAGACTTCTGGATCTGACTGAAACTCTTGAATTCAGAATAATATTGATAAGTCAAAGATGAAAATAAAATTGCCATCCTGCCCTCACAGAATTTATCATTTCTTACTCTGAAAATTGTTGCCCCCCATTTCTATTGCTGTTCTTTGAGATATATTCCTCCAGAAGAGTATTCAGCACCAAGCTATGAGCTCATTTTAAGAGCTGCTTTCTACAAAATTTCCACGTCCAGATGGCATACAAATTATCATCTTCTATCACGGACTTAATAAGCCGTGGGCTGCTGTTAATTGTCACTTCCAGGTTTCAGTGTTGTTTATAAGCCACTAATAAAACCTGCTGTCCTTCTTACTCACAAATTAGAAAATTTAATTTTTAAGGATACACTTTGCACCCTACTTTCCTTCTCCTTCTTAAATTCCTGCCTTGATTTTCTCCCATGCATTTCTCACAATCAGCAATAGGTCAAATTTGATATTTTATTGATATTTTCTTCATATCTTTTTCAGGCAAAGTTTCTCAAGGGAAGAACTATAGGCCAAATACCTTCTGCTTTATCTGCATTTGTTACTGAGAAAAGAACTTGTCCCCTTCATGTTTATTATTCTGAACTGAATTCAGAGTCTCTGGTGACTAACACAAACAGAACGCATACAATAAGAAAATGCATTTAATATTTTATTATATTTTAGCTGCCTGTTAGATGCCTTACCCCAACCATCAATTTATAATCACATGCAAGAGGCAGCTTCCTGAATTTGCATAGTTTAGGAATAGCAAAGCAGGAACAACAGGGTGAGGGTAATTATTTTTTTTAAACAACATTAGAGCAGAGCTTAGTGGATCAGTGCAGCATCTGCAAAGTTCGGCCCATTAGTAATTGCAAAGCCTTCAGATGAGGCCCTGAAGAACATGAGCTGCGTGAATTCAGCTTGTTAATGGCATAGTTTTTATTAAATTAGTTGTCAGATAGTTGTAAAGCAGACATTGGAGTTGGAGCTTTCAGAGTTACTTGAGAAAGTTTAGGGCACATAAACCAAACACTACTTGAATCACCACAAACAAGGCACTTGCGTCAACACAGTTTCCAGCCCAGGACTCCTCTGCTTCCCCCACAGTTAATGAGACCACTCAGCACCTCACACCCAGGCACAGACACGCTCACTTTGGGGTTAGCCAAAGTTGTCCATACATGTTAGTAGGGCTCCAAAATGCAGTAAGTATACACAAAGAGAGGTGACAGAGAGAGTGCTAAAAGCAGGGCCTCAGAAGGTGAAGATGTGCAGATCTCTGATCATCACATTCTTTCCCCCGCAGCAGGCATTTGGAAGAACAGACCAAGGTCATGCTTCAAAACCGCAAAATTTCTTGGCCAGCCCATCTATAGACAGGCTCTCCAAGGAAGTTACTTTAACCTCAAGGCTATATTCGCAGCTGCAAAACATCTACACAGCCTAGAGAGAAGGATCCCTCCTTCAGCCTCCACGGCATTTCCCAGCAAAGTACAGCTGTTTGGGGTTTGTGCTGAGAATAATTTAGAATTACAGCTTTTAAAATCCTGCACTTTTTATAGTTAATTGTAAACCAAATCTGATTGGAACTTAGTGCAGAGAGGTCAGATAAACCAGAAGTGTGGTTTGCATGCTTCCTCTCGACACACATCAAAGGAAAACCCAAACAAAAAGGCTATTCTTTGCACTTATAATTGGCACTAGGCATCGGCTTTATACAACAGACTTAAATTCCCTAGGCAGTGGAATGTTCTTATAGATGCCTCTGAAAGAGAAATAACCTGATAATGCAAGCTGAAAACAGATAATTCAATAAAAGTTATGCACCCTGACCATTTCACAGATGCCTGGCATTGCTAGTGATCCCTTCAAATTGATTAGAAGGTAGAGAAGAGCAGCACATTCAGAGCAAATTACATCAGCATAGTCTGGCAGCTCTAGGAGGAACAAACAGGCAGCATCACTTGCCTGCTCTACACTGAGAGCTGCTACATCCCCCTAACAACCCTAACAGCTCTGCTCAAGCCTCTCTCCTTACCTACACAAAGGAAAAAAGTTGTCCTGGCTCCAGGATAGAGTATACACCATGGAGCTGGATCCCTAATTTCCAAGTCGCTCTTTAAGCCTCCAACTGCATATTAAAATTCTTCTTCAGGAGATTAATTGTGCTTAAAAGACAAATATTACATGTATGCATATAAGATTCCAACATACTATAACCTTGTATGCAAAATAGAAAGAAAATTCAAGTAAAGTTACTTTTCAGGCTATCTTCCTCTTGGTTTCTGGGCTACTAGAGTAACTCCTGCTTTGCCTTTAGAGATCTCTTCTCCCCTGACTCTGTGCACTAATACAGAAGCAAGACAGAACTATATGTATATTGCATATTAAGACGTACACACGGTACATTCATTTAATCACTCATGAGCTTCCTGAACTATATTTTCCTTGCCATGTGAAACGCTATTATACTTCATCTGTTTTCTTGAGTAAATAATTCAGAAAAAAATGCTGTGTTCTTCCAGTGTTTTGGAATGTGTATTTTGGGGTAAGAAAGCATTATGTTGGATTTACTGTACTTTGGTACTTCTGTCTCAGTTACTCAAGATCAAACCCAAATTCCCCCCGACTGGGGGGAGAGGGGGAAATCACAGTAACCTAGCATCACATTGTACAAATGGTATTTACATTTGGATATTACCAAACAAATCCCACCCATCAGTAAAACCACCAATCACTAAAACATATTAACCAAATGGAATATTTTCTATTCATTAAATCAGCTATCCTGACTTTTGTTTCCATACACTGGATGACATTATATGACTATCAAATTACTATTGTTGGCCTTAAATTGCAGCATTTTGTTCTTGATGTGCATCTGGTCTCTGGGATATGTTGGAACAACTGCATGCAGAACTGCATCGTGTAGGTTTTGGCATATTTTCCATAACAGTATATAGTGATTTGAGTCATAGATTTTCATTCTTACAGGAGATATTACTGAGGACAAAGGGAGTTTTGAGCATACCATAAATGGCCCTGAGTCTTCAACAAGAAGCAGATAACTGTAACCCATTTCTTGAGGTTTTTTTGATCATTTAACTCTTTCCTTTTACATACTGAATTTTTGCCGAAATATTTTCCTGATGTGAGCAGGCCTTCAACATGCAAAACAGGGTAAGACCTGTCCTTAGCAGCTAGAATTGTAAAAGTTTCACCTCCTATTCAAGCCCCTCAGATTTTCATGCAAGTAGGTTCAGCAACTACTCTGATAACACAAACTTTCTGCAAAAACATACCAGTCAATATATAGGGGTTCCCCAAAAGTCTCATTCCTTGTCTCAGTCACTAAAGCCAGGCTCCTTTGAAAAATCCGACCCTAAAATTGTCATTTGCCTCCCTCTCTCAGCTGTTTGGAATCCCTATGTAATCCAAATTGCATACAGCAGAAGTAATCCTGCTTTCAAAGGAAAGCAGAGCTGAAAGGTCAACAAATCTCAAGCTATGCTGCCTCAAGCCTTTCTTCTTCCAAAGGAGTGGCTAATGACTTGTTCTTTGGGAAGACTGGAAAGAGATCAAATATGAGGGCATGATTGAGAGAAGAAAAATCTTCCACACCAATTACAGCTTCCACACTTCTAGCTAGAATCCATAACCCAGCTTCCAGGGGCAGCCCAATGACTTTTCAATCACCTTATCATGCTCTACAGGGTCAAAAGGATCAATGCAATGCTATCAGTTTGCTATTTTACAAGCTTGAAAAGAAAGAAATTGGATGGGCAGGCTGCCTCAGAAATTCTGTTAGAATGTAATTGGCACTAAGTTTTCCCAGACGAAAACAATTCAGGTTTCAAAATTTTCTGAGGTTGGGGACTGCATGCAAACTATGTTTCTCTCTAGCTCCCCATCACTATTGTCTCCAGTGCCATCACAGCTTCACAAAAACCTTCAAAACACAGGAAATTAGAATAAAGCAAGAAATTCCACCACCCTATAAAGCACTATGCTCTGCATGCTCTCATGCCAAGCCTACTGTTTTCCAGCACTAGTTAGCACACTCATCTTTGTATTTGTCTACTGCTTTTTTGGCTGGTACAGGTAGAATTGCTGCCATCCATCCCAACAATGTTCAAGGAGCTCTCCAAAGCAAGAACTTGTGCATTTACTGACAGTTGTCCAATGACTTGGAGAGTTTCAAATCCTGACAATGCTTTAAGTATTGCCAGGTGAGTGAAAAACATGTGAATCTTTGGTTAGGTCATAAGAATTTTAGTCAGAGCAAAGATATACAGGCAAAAGGGATTCTATTGTGATGCTCTCAGAGCTGCAGTAATACATACACCTCTGAATAAACTCAGGAATTTGAGGAGGAACCATCACACTTGCATCTGCACATAGGAGAACCACAGATTATGTACCACTTTTACAGTAAGGTACTATCTATCTTTCAGGGGTTGTCACCAACTCAGTGGATAAAATCCACAGCCCTCATAAGGCTCCTTTGTGCTCCTGCAGCTTTGTGGTTCTACCTCTGCACCACTTGAGCACAGGAGCAGTTCAAAGGTAAGGCAGGAGGAAAGGGAACAGAAAGTACTCCAATGATCCCAGCTAGAAGAATGGCTCCTTTGATAAAACATCCATGTGGCTGCTGTTATTTGCATCAGGAAATATCTTGTTTCACAAAAGTCAGAGAGATGGGCTGACCTCATTTATGTGATAAAGAGTAAATTGGGATCACCCATGCCTTTTTCTGCATGGATCATGAACAAAAAAAAAAAAAAGGAGTTGGACCAAACAGTGTTTGAAGTTTGCCAAGCTCTTTCTGTTTTTTCACTTACTGGCTTATAGAGCTGTGATCAGCAGCGCATTAAAGAAGAGCTGAGCCAATATGGATCTTTCCAGTTCACTAGTAGTAATTAGATCTGTGAGCATGAATATAAATCTAAAGATTCAAGACCCAAATGGCTGCTTCTTGATGTGTTTCTATTTACTGCCTCAAGAGCCCTCTTCATATCTCTTGTAAAACTATGCATTGCATTCAGATTAAACCCTAGGATAAATTTCTTGTCTTTCCACTTCATGTCCATTGAAATGATTTGGCTGGGTTACGCAGTAGTCCAGAGGATATGATCTACAGATGTCAGAAATGGCATTAACTTACTGAAGTGGTAAACAGCCAGCACATCTTCAACTAAATGGCTAGGGTTGGGTTTTTGCCTTCAAGTAGACAACCAAAAACATAGTTTGCCTTAACAGAATTGAAGAGGCTTACAAGTGGAATTTCCTTTTGGATTTCCTTATTTCCTTACAAGAGGACTAATACATTATTTCTCAATTACATTCTGCATTTTGGCATAGTTTTAACAGAGTGGGAGGACAACAAACTCGTTAAAAATGTAAATGGTCCTGTGAGGGAGGAATACAGCAGGCAACAATCAGAACATGGATGTGACCGCAGCTCTTTGCTTTGTTTTGTAAGCAAAAGTTTCAGTCAGAAATAAGTGGAAAATGGATACTGAGAGGATGAACAGCCAGCAGGAAGACTCATAACTAGGATAAACACCACGATACAGTCAACAGCTGGCACGTTCCACTATTTCTCTATCCATACTAAGAATCAGGTATTGATTACCTTTAACATACAGCACATTTTACATGTCACTCCAGGTGGGGGTTTTTTATTTTTTCTTTCCAGCACAAGGACATCTGCAATGAAGTGGGGCAGCAGCATGTGTTGGCATGCTAGACACACCTAAGCAGTGCTGCAGACAACCAGGAGTCTTATCAAATCACAGACACACGCATGCCCATGTGCTCTTGAATAAGAAAATGGATAACAACTGTTTCTACAAAACAGCATCAGTGAACCAAAACAAAGCTGAAAAAAATAAAGCCTTCTGCAATATCTTTTAAAAATTGCTTCCAAAAATGAGGAATGTTATTATATTTTACAAGTTAAACTTCAAGTGACAAGCAAAAATACTATCAAGTAGTATTGGAAGCTCTTACATTTAAGATTTAAAGCAAAAGGCGAAAGACAACTTTCAAATTTAAGCTGAGATACAAATCTGCTTTGTGACTTTGAGCAATGTCTTGTCCTCTTTGTGCCTCTGTCAGCCCAGCTGGAAATTGTAGTAATAAATTAAGAAGCACAAAAACAAAAACCAGGTCTTCAATGAGATCCAGATGCTCTATTAAACTGCTGTTCTCCTTAAACACCTTCCAAACCATAGCTAAATAGAAATATGTCTGACAGCTGAATTTTAGGCACACATGTGAAACTGTAGAATTGTCTTTATCTATTTTCCAACATTAGAAGTTACCATATCTCTTCAGGAGCTGGAACCACATTAGGTTCTCCTATCCGTAATAAAGGTAATTACAACTGAACTGCACTGATGCCACCTCAAGATTAAAGGATCATATACTTTATGATTCTCTGTTTATACAGTAACTTATTGTGTGGTTTACCTTGGCTAGGCAACGTGCATGCTGAGACTGTTTCTTATTATATGAAATTCAATCTTTTCACTGTTACCACGTCCTCCTTCTGGCTTCTAACTCCTTGCCCTTTTCGAACTTTGTATGGTGTTTTCTCATCTTTACCTGTTAAGATCACATCACTTTACCAAAGAAAGTATATTTTTATTGTATGTATGTACAAAATGATGATTGGAACTGAACCCAAGCATACAAGAAATTATGCTCATAAGTGCCATTATCTCAAGGATTTTTGGTCAGAGCTTTAGCTGAGTACACTTTTGTTTCTTGCTCAAAGAAATAAGCAGAAAATAGTGGGAGAAAACTATAGGACTGATCATGTAACTAAAGACTGATACCACAATGAACATGGAAGAAATTAAATTTGCATGAACATCTACAACACTGCTGCTTTATGTCTGTAGTGGTTGACTTTGCTACAGCAACTTCCTCTTTCGTATAATTTTTGTAACAAGCATTTTTAGCACGTACTACCAAACACTGTACCTCGTGCAGAACATGTTTGTCAGTTCTGTTGGCTCAGACTGCCCCATTAGGAACTAAAAGTGGTGAATGAAGAACACAACCTGGGGCTGCTTCAGAAGCAGTTTCTTCTTAGATGTTAAGGAAATGCCTATGAAGCCCTCATTGCTGTTGAAGCAGTGTTCTACTACTAATGAAGCTGCTTTAGTTTACGTGTAATACCTACAGAGCAATGCCTGCCTTACTACAAAGAGATAAAGGGTTCCCAGAGCATCCATTAAAATGAAGATTTCCTAATGCCTACCTTACTGCAAACCTGGGACAATTGCTGCTGAGCACTGCTGGTGTTATTGAGGGTTATCTTCTTGCCTCAAGAGGAAAAAGTCCTGGTAGAATATTTTTGCCCCTTTTCTTTGTAAAAGTTACAACCACAGGATAGGCCAGGAGAAAATATGTCTCTCAAGTCAGTCTTTGATTATCACCATCTCTTTGCTAGGTAAGCAGAATACTCCACATGCTCTTATTTCTTGTTGCTGGAAACATTATACACCAGCTTGAGCAGATTTCAAGCTCGGCACAAGATAACTGTCATTTTCTTAAGAAAGCCTTCATCACTTCAATAGATTATCAGGCTCACAGCTGAAATAACAGAACATGGTTGCTTGCCAAAGGGCATGGAGAATGTTAAAACATACTACACATGACATCGCTAAGTGGCAAATGACAAAAGACAACCAAGGGAATGAAAACTGATTCATACCAACTGTGTCTTAAATGAAACTGCAATCACTGTCAGTAATGGAGATCTGTCAGAAGCCCCAGCACATAGTGCTGGTCACTTAACAGGAATATGGCTTCTCACATCCAGTTCCCAATATTACTGCGGATGGTCCCCGCACGTCTCCAGCTTCAATGCCACATCTCATTGCCACTGAGTGGCTAAGAATATTTAATACATTCGACCTTTAGTCCTGGGGTGTAAATAGTTTCAGGAAGGTATGTTTTTAATTTACTCACTATTTTCAGACATGTCCCTTACCACAACATTGCATGTGAATGCAGTAAACACCCACACCAGCAACTTTAGCTTTCATTGGTTTGTGAACATGACTGAAAATAATTATTCTTTTACCCCAAAGTCAAAAAAAGCTGTAAGACAAAACCAGCAAAGCCAGCAGCTAGATTTGTTTATTAGAAGTATCTTATGTAGCATGTTGCTAAAGCAATTCCCTGATTCTAAAGCAATATGAAATCACTCATAAATAAGACACATGTGAGAGCATTGCTCCCATGAGGAAATCCCAGAAACTTTTAGCACAGATCCTCACAGCAGTCAGGCAGACTTTGAGACACCCAAGAAAGATGTGTGGTACAGAACAATAGATAGAAAGTTGCTACTTGCACTGATACTGGTTTTGGCTTGAGGCAAGACACCGAGTTCTTCTCTTCTGGCTACAAGATGTGACACAATTATGAACAGAAATACTGGAAGTTAAAACAGTGAATGTTAATTTGAGAAAAGGCATCCTTGGTGCATGTACAAGCTTCCAACTTAAGACAGACATGTAGCTAAGCACAACAACCTGAAGTTGGATCTGTGTCTCAGTAGTTGCCCAACACCTATGTTTTATCAAAAAGAAAAATGCTAGATATGATTCAAAATAAGTTCACAGGCACTTGCTTTGAGACTTTCATCTCTGCTGCATATAGCTCCTAACTTAAAATTAAAATGCAAGAAGAAAACTGGTACCAGCTAAAAACAAGCTCCATTTTTATAATAGCCTGACCCTCAACCCCTACAATCCAATATAGCTTTCTTACAGTATCATAACAATCACTTCATACCCCTTTGCATCTTTATTTTGCAAGCTTGCCTACCCCTAACCCATTCCATCAGAACAGGGCAGTGGAATAGTTGTGGCCAGACAATTGCCAGTTCGGATGCCAAGAGAATGGCCCTTTAAAAGACAAAGCCAGCTGTGAATACCAAGTTGTGCAAGTGCCCACTGGAAAGAATAAAATCATAGGCTTGACTTTGCTCCACCCATTCATTTTGGGCAGAACTTGCCTACAAAAGTTAGTGGTTTTGACCTCAGTTTCAAGAGCATGAAGCTAGATCATCTTGACCAGAGGCTTTGATGTCAGTAAAGTTATGCCTAATTTACCCCAGCATAACCAAAATTAGAATCTAGCCCAAGGGTAAAAACATCTTTTAAATTACGCAGGCTACTCCTCCCCCTGTGCAGGTTTGTAGCTGCACCACAGTGGCTGCTCTCCTCATATCACCTGTTCCTACAACTTGGAGTATTTCATCGTTTCCTTCCAGCCACAGTGTAGAATTGATTCTCGGGATCATAGTTAATCATGGGACTTTGCTCAGTGAAGGGAACTTTTCTCCCAGCCTTCTTATATGATCTCATTTATCTGCATTCTCTTCTAATTGCATACCTCTACAGCTGGGCAGAACCAGAAAAACCCACTGGGCAGGATAACCTACATTTTCTTTGAGTCTAGAAAGTCAATGGGTAGTCCTGAAGTAAAAAAATATGAGAGAAGAAAATGAGAGTTGTGTATACTTTGGTGTTCTTTAAAAACAGGACTTTTCCACCCCCTCCAGGCCAGAGGGACTCATATAAGTCAAACTATTCAGGGAAGGAGGCACTCTATTAGTGACAGAAAGGGTGATGATGAAGCAGGAGAAGCAGCAGAAAAAACTAGATCAAGTGAACAGAAAGCAAGTTCATGACTGGATTTGGCTGCCAAAATATCTTCCCATATCTCCCTCTCCTGACCTTTAGTAAATTATATCCCACACTGTTCTTTCTCCCTGTGGAGCCATACTGAACTTTTACTTTCCTCTGCCTTAAAGCCTGAGTTCAATACAAGAAAGCCAGGCAAGCTGAAAAAGGTTTTCAGAAACAGACTGGCAGATCCACAATCACTCATCACAGCACTAGGATCTCTAGCAAGCTTTTTCTGAGGCTGCCTAGGAGCCAAACTGAGTGGCTGCACTGAGCACATTTCACTGTGGCTCCTACTGAGAGGCGCTGAACAGGCTGGGAAACTTCAAATCTCAGACACCAAGAACACAACTGCAAAAGGCCATGAGCTTCCTGCTCCAGTGTCGACATTAGCCTTGCTTGGAGCAGAGGAATGGGACTAAATGACTTCCTGAAATCCCTTCCAACACAAATATTCAGAGATACTACCAACATCTTTAAAGTTTCACCCTTTTTTTTTTTTTTAACACAAATAGAGGACCACAACCTCTCCAGAAATAAGCTGTGGACTATTAAAAAGCATGCTGTAATAAAACCTTTAAGTGAGACTTAAGTGACTATTAAAGACATAATAATGCACCTTCCTACAGACAGCAATGAAATTGAGTACTAAACACTACAGTCAGAACAAAATAATTAAGCACAGATGCCTTGAAAATTCATTATCAAAATAAAAACACCATACATAGGTTGCCATATGAAGATTCCCACATTTCTACTATAGACTGGCTTAACTGAGCTGAAAGGAACTCTGTGCTTAGAAAACAAAATTAGATATAAAGCTTCTTGAAAGTTGCTAGAGAGAAGGGAATGAAATCTACCTAGACTTTCACTATTTTACCAGTTCATACTAGGCCAGCCTTAACTTCTTACCTGGGATTAGGCCTTTTCATAATCCTTGCTATTGTCAGAGGTCACATCTCTGATGTGTAAGACCAGCTGCAGGAGCTCAGAGGCAAAACAACCAGCACCCCCTCCCCATGAGGTCAGCTAACCTGGCTGTACCTCCCCAGACTTGCTAACCTGAGGCATAGGGAGAGATCAGCTTTATAGTTTATCTAAATTACAGACACCTGCTAGGTACCTTCACAGCCAGCACTCACCCATCTCTTAGCACCCTGCTCAAAGCTGGAGCACTTTAAGCCAGGACTGCAAATGGGCTTGTATGGAACTGGCCATCCTGGATCTACATCATGAGGGGACTCTTCCCTCTTTGGAGAATCTGGAAGTAGTCATTTAAGCCAGCTGGTATTTGTTGTGCATAAAGCAAAGCAGCATTAATTCAGGAAATTAATCATAGACTTGCTCGCTTTCTATACCAGACTTTATCCATTAATCTGTACTTGCAGCAGAAACTCTGTAAGCCACATCAGTGACTGAGACAGCCCTTGTGAAAGCCTGATAACAGAGAGCTGGAAAGCGCACAAGCAATGATAAAGAAACAAATCAAGGTTATGGTATCACAAAAGGAACTTTGTCTGCTTGGCCAGAAAACAGGGTTTCTTTACCATATTGCTTCCTCATTGTCTAGAGTGTGTTTTGTACTACTAATTGTAAAAGTTGCAAACAAACCACGAGAGCCTATCACAATATTCTGTATCAAGCAAAGATCACCATTTCCTATGTGCAAGAACGCTGTTCAAATAAGTGTAAGCTAGCGATGCTCTGTACAGTGCTAGAGACCAAACAAGGTAGTAGAGGTGCTGCAGCACCATGTGGAAAACAAAACTGTTCTGCTATATGTGCAGTACCTAGGATCAAACTTTATGATAAGACATAAAACCAATTACATTTTATCAATACAATGCTAAGAAACAATCCACCCAAAGCCATTGTGCTGCCTTCCTGTGAATTTCTGTCTGAAGTTTCTGCCTGCCTTGAGGCCAACAGAGACGCTGTGCTGATGAGAGCTGTTGGTACACAATTCTGGCTGGTTGGACACTTTGGTTTGCTGCACCAGCCTGTTTCGTTCTGCTTTATCCTCACTGCCTACTCCCCTGTACTGGCCAATCACAGTGGCTTGCTGGACATTTGCACTCCAGTAACACATTCCAATAATAATAGAAGATCACGTTTGAATCTACATCTGCTATCTCCATCTGGGACAGACGGGCACTGATAGATTTAGCTATAATGTTTTAAGGCATTTCTACTCTCAGCTGTCCACTCACCTCTCAGCCAGAGGTGATCGCCCTGTGGCGAACACGTGCCAGTCCTGCAGCTTCTGTAATTTGCTCTCTGTCAAATTTAACTGCAAACATTCACTTCTGTAACTCCTGCAATGTAACTTCTGCAGAAAGATGGGGTAGGCACAAGAGGGAGGGAACATAATAAACCATACACCTTAATCGTACAGAACTCATCCGTCACAGCCAGAAAGGCCAATATTTCAGTGACAGAGATTTCAGATATACACCCCAAACAAACAAAAGTTCCTTCTGACATGAAGCTACATAAAATCTAAGAATAAGTTCTTCCTATTTTCTGTTTGACCGGTAGACATATCAGACTTTTTTCTGTGTTTCCACTCTAGGTCTATGTGAAAAGTGAGGTCATGTAGCCTTCCATTTCAAGCACCTTGATGTTCTTCCTATAGTACAAGTCAAATTGGCCCTAACCCAGTAAATAAATATTTCCAGTGTTGCTGCTCTCTCTATATCCTGCCCAAACGTAATGACATCACAGCAACAGTTCCAGGCACTCCAGAGATGATGGGAAAGTATAAACAGTGCTCCATCTGCAGTTCATTTGCTATCGCTATAAAAAAAAAAGAGCAAAACAAGCCTTTGACTGATGGTTGGTTTCCACAGTTCAGTGGCAACAGCTTTGCAAATGAACTATTTCAGGCAAGACGTGGTGGCAATTATTTGATAAAATGCAGCAGTTCTGATAATACATGGATTTTTTTTTAACATGGACTTTGTAAATGATAGTATTCAAGGACAAACTTGTCAGGTCAAATTTGACCCAGGTGCTGAATGTGTAAAAGCTGAGAGGTAGAGATTACTGCAGGAAAGATTAATGACACTATTAACATGAATATGTGCAGCTACATAGCCGTGCACAGAGGAAAAGTTTTGTTTGGAGGCGTAGTAAATGAAGTCTGGGTATGCTCTAGGGATATTTTTGTTCCTTTTTTGTACAAAGATATTTTGTCTCAGAGTTATTCAAATATACTTGAGTTCCTATAAGCAAGCTTTAAAAATTAATATTTTCTTAATTTTATCTGACAAATCAGTTACAAGGTAAAATCAGCACAGGTTTGCATCAAAATACGCTCTTATTTAACATTATCCAGCCACCCTGTACTGAAAGTGAAAAATTCTCAGAAGAATATGCACAGCTGCTCCCTGTAATATGTTTTTCGTGCTGCTGCAATGCAATCAATGTGTGATAATTTTAATTATTATTGTTCCAAATGTGTAAAATTGAGCTCTGATTCTCCTGAGGGAAAACATTTTTATAGTTCATCAGATGTGACGTACTAATGGGTAAAGAACACTATTCTTTTGTCAAAAAATAAGAAGACTTTAAGCAATTGAGGACTATATTCTTACCTTGAGAAATCAGCCAAGACTCTTCTAATACCATTAGAGATATTAGTTGATCTCGTTGCCCACTACGCTGAGTAATTAGTCTCTACTTGTACTCTGTCGAAGCTCTGGGCACCCCTGTCTGATATTTAGCTCGCTGTCAGAGTTTTGTCCCACTATTCAAAATTATTAAGTATCTGTAATCAAAGCCAGATGGTCTTTGCATTTATAGGCACTTGATACACAGTTGGTTAAATTTGGCACTACAGCCAAATCTCAGTATCACTTGACCAGAGTTCTCACCTCCTCAGGGTACAGTACACACCGCCTCGGTGTCACTACAGGCCTCTGCAGTTCGGGAATTCCACACTGAAACTGGCCTCTGAAAGGGCAAAAAGTATTTCTTCCCCTGACTTAATTCATCCTTCATTTGCAGCTGGTCCGGTCCCTGCCAATGCTGTTAGGTGAAATTTTGAGATCTGCTAAGGGATTTTAGCTCATCTTCCTGCCATTCAATAATTTCAGTTTCAGGGACGTTAGGCCCAAGAAGCAATTTTGAAGGAAGCTGGATTGTGAGAATATGACCCAAACATTCCCAAGTTCAATGAAAAACTCACTGGATTCATTCAGTCACACTGTCTACTGAGCTCTTCTTGAGTCTTCCCTGAGTTTCCAGACATGGATAAATAATTCTTATTTTGAAATCTGCTGAATAAAGGAGCCAGTCTTTTTTTCCTGATCACCCCCTGGGTCTCATTTTGTTTAAGTGGAAATGCTTTGTGATTAAAACCCTGCGTATTACCAGAGCGACATCCCGTTCCCAGGCCAGCCCGGGAGGATTGCTTCTCTCTCCCAGGCTCTCAGTTTATTCATGGGCCTTATTCTCTTCAGATTAGGCTGGACTTTTCCACTAACTCTGAAGACCAGGCTGTGAACTTGCTGTGCTCAGATTTCTCATCTGCAAAATGGTGTTTCTTTACATCACAGAGGTGTGAGAAGCATGAATTCAAATACTCCCCAGGTAGGCGGAGATTTTGAATAAAGGGGTATGTAGGGGCTACCTGCGCCAATTCACAGGTGTGGGCAGAGGTTATCGTCCCTTTTGCCCCACTGAAAGCCCCCGTTATGCGATGTGGCCATAATTCCCTGTTGGCATTTCACTTTTGATTGGAGCTGCTTCTACTCCAGAATATTACAGGAAGGTAAAGAGCCTGTTGGTGTTTAAGGTTCAGTGCTGCTTGGCCATTTACCTCTCAAGTACCTTTCAGAGCTCCTAATTGAAAGCTTGACATTCTCTACTAATTCATTAAAATATTTATTGCCTAACTATGAACATCTGCATGACTTGGTCTTTTCTTAATCATAGCCTTTCGTTCCTTCTTTTTGCAATGCGCAACCGGAATTGCACCTTCTGTTTTTGCTAAACAAATAATTCATTCATACTGGCAACCAGGATATAATCTCTCCTTTCCAGCTGGGAACTGCTTGCCACAATGCCCTGTTATACACATCAGAAATTTAGCAGGATGAATGAAGGCAGTGATGCATATTAAGCACTACGCCATGTTTTGTCTGGGTATGAAATTTCAGAATATCTGCTAAAATGCAAAATGGGGGTGTAACTCCATCTACTTCTCCATTCCTCATAATTATTTACACGGAACCACTGGGAGACAGTATGTCATAATATTAATTCATACTTGCAAACCACAAACAAGGAGAAAGCTGAGCCAGGACTAATGCAAACAGACACAGAAAGAGACAAGTACATCTGGCTATGAATAAACAGCCAGGTTTTTGCTTCCTCTCCTGGAAACTTTCTTGACTGGTGCTCTACCTCAGTTTATTCTTTCAGAGATGAAACGGCCTGCTTCGGTGCTTGCGTAACATTTTAAAGCATCCTCAAGTGTCATAAAAGACTTAAAAGTGTACAAGAGCAAAAGTAGAACTAATTTTTAGAGCTGACAACCCATTGCTGTATAGATGAGTATAGGCTGAAGAAAAGAATCTTATAATCAATTCTACATATACAAAAACAATACTAATGCAGGCAAGAAGTCAGACACGATGGGAGCTCAGTTAAATCCACACTACAAACAGCCAGGTGACCCTAAGCACAAGTTGCTTTGCACACCTGCAGCACTGGCCGCACTTGGGAAGGGAATGAGCAGCTAGCTTTCTGACATAGGGTCAGAGCTGTGCTTTCCCACAGAGAACAGGAACGATATAAAAAGAAAACGCAAGAAAGCCCATTTCACAACACCAAAATGGCACTATGCAGCATGCAGCTGAAAGGAGTCTCACCAACATAACAATTCATTATAGCAACTGTATCACAAATCACAAGTTGGTGGAGCACTTTCCCTGACTTAGGTGGACCTTGGATCAAGTCTACAGATTACGATATCTACAAACATCAAGATTTATTCACTCTGCACATCACAAATTTATAGAACTGCTTTCACCATGAGTGGATGGGATCCCTCATGCTTTTTACCATTTGTCATTGCCCTTTTAACGTTTGAAGCACTCTGCATCATAATGAAAGAGTGAAATATCCATAACAAATTGAATTAAACTGGAAATGCTGTTTGCCTGTTGAACAGACTTGGTAAATTATTATTAGAAACCTTCACTTTATTTTTTCTGTCTCCATACCATGGTAACTTGTTCTGTATTTATTTTTAAGTACAATTAAAAGTTTAGTTTACTCTTCTCTGAAGTTATTCAGAATGTAGTCATCCATTTTTTTTTAACAAAATTGCAACAGAACATCACAAAAACATTCACTGGGGAGTCTGAAGAATGGTAAGCAGAAATAGATGTAGGATTTAACAGCAATATTTGTCATATTTGTCATAGGTGAGTAGGTACATTCAGTTATTTCTACTGACTCCGCTAATCCTAAATCTATGTTCCAGACAGTTCTCAAAGAGATTTATTCCAAAAGGAATGAATTTTCTCAAAATCCAGTCAGTTATGTTTAAAAATTTCATGGAGAAAAAACTGTTACAGAAAGGTAAAACAAAACCAAATGTTATATATTTTTTTAAAGAAAAAGCTCTCTCTGATTGTAATTGATTATTCTAAAATGAAACCATACACAGCAGAAACATGAGGGCTACTTACAAGTTAAATGGTATCAGAAAGATAAAAACTAATTATCACCTATAACTTTCCGTGGCCTGTATGCAGTCTTTATTTATTTTGTTATTTGCAATCATTTAACATTTACTCATAGAACTTACTTTTGTAATTTTTCCTGCTATGTTTCTTAGTTATATATCTCATCTCTTTTCTAACTGAATGGACTGAGCTTTCTTAGCGAAAGGATTTCCATAGGTTGCTCATAAATCCTTCAGCAGCAGCTCTATGTCTGTTCAATTAATCTGTTGTGTAAATAAAAGAGCATTTCAAGAAAAGGTGAAAGCTTGCTTTTGCACATACCCTCCCTGCACATCCGTTCAAACTGGAATCCAGCATTTTTTCGCTTTTAGCACACAAGTTTGCAAATAAAAAACTTGATCGCCAAAAGTTGACAAAGAAGAGTGCTTTTCTATAACTGGACCTCTGTGCACAGGCACTCAGATGTACATAACTCCCCCATTTGAAAGAGCTCCCAAATCTGTAGGATTAGAAGCCTTTACCTGCAGAAAGGGACCAAAGATAAAAGTTAACCATATAGGGAGGTTTTACATTTTTTGTTTAAGAAAACTTATCTTTCAACTACATTTACCCACCTCGAACAATGAGATCACCACAAATCTATCTGCCTTACTATGGGAGGAAATCGGAGACTATTTATAACCAGAGCTTTCAATATTTACTGCCTAGTAACACAGGACAAGACTAAGGAGAAAAAAGAGGAGAGCACAGTTCATAGCTATCTGATAGTCAGTGCCTTTTCCCCGTCCTGGAATGTTTTACAAACAACTGTTGCTTATTACTTTATGGTTTTGAGACCTCATTCTGAAATCAGTGGTTTGAAATTTGGTTTGAAGAAGTTTTCCAAATCTGGTACTTAAGTTTTAATGGTGCAAAACTAATGAAAGGGTAGGATATGCATGGATTATTGTAAATAAATAGCATGATACGTCAGGAAGAATCAAGAAGGCAAGTCATGAAAGACAAGTATTCTACCAGGATTTAGAGAGTCCCATCGCAGATTGGCACAAACACAGGGAAGTTCTCCTGTTACGAACTCGAGCAAAGCTGTGAGCTTTTATTTTCTGCTGAACATGTTTTGAGAAGGGACTTTTCAGGAATTTATCATAATGAAGAAAAACTACATTTCCCTATTTCCACTCTCTCATTGTGGTTTTAATATTTTAAGGTTAAATGATTCAGATTAGATATTTTTCTTAAGAAATTTTTTCCACCAAGGGGAAAAGAGACAAATGTCCCAAAAAGGATTCAAGTTCTGCTGTTGGAAAGGGTTACTAGCGAGCTAAACAGATCTCGAATGTCAACTCGTTTTCTTTGTTATGTTTCGTTGCAGTTAGGCTTGGGTAAACTTCAGCAAATTGAAGTGTGTGCATACACACATCCTTCTGTTTATGGAGAGTGTAATAACTCTGGAAGAGCTGACGTATTGTGACAGAGAATAAATACAAAACTGTATAAACAGATTTCATTGCAATTGGTAGTCCTTAGGTAAAACTTGTGTATCCACATACTGCCAACCTCAGTAAAGACAGGATTCAACAAAACTGAATGCAAAGTCCAAAACAAGCATCTAATTCCTTTTTAACGTATATTGTATAAACCGAAGACGCAAGTATTTCATTGCTAATCTGGGTGTAGAAAGCTCAAGATCTGGCCCCCTTACATGAGTGTAAACACAAGCATTTAGTTCAGTTTTCTGCAGATCAAAGAATGTGCTGAACTTTATCGCTATTATTTTTAAATGCTCTTAATTAATCTCAGAACAAGCTGTAGCTAAAAGGTCATGATTTAAGTGCTTTAGACTACAGAGATGCAGCTCCAAGGAAAAGTGTGTTTTTGTGTTGCTAGGGGAACCCTTAATGTGCTATGGCACCAGTCACATTTTTAAAAACAAGAAACGAAGCAGAAGTAGGTATTGTTTAATGAAAAACATGAAAAGATTAAATCAAGGTCTAGAAGACCATTAAGCATAAAAAAGAGGGAGAGACACAACATTTTAAAGAGTATTTTAGAAGAGTGGTGTAATGTTTATTTATAATATTTAGTAAAATTATATTTAGCTGTTTCAGAGGAAAAGTTTAGACACGAACTATTGCCAGAGATTGCTTAATGAAAAGGACTAATGATGCTCTGAAGGGCCCTCAGAAGTCTGATGTGAAATCAGTGGCAAAGTATGGACTGTAGACCTTTCACAATATTTTCGTTCAAATCCAGAAATCAGGTGAAACTTCCTTCGCTTCAGAATTTGTTATAAATCAGATCTCACCAAAGCTGTCAATCTTATATGTACAGTTGTGCCACATTTTGCAATAATCTTCTCCGTTCCCAGGGTAATATGAAAATCCTTGTGAACTGAACCCTAAACAAAGACCTTCTCTGTCTCCTGTGGATTGAAATCACTGCTCTAGATCAGAACCAAAAGTTATGGGGTCAGGGTCTCAGCTGAGCAATGCCCATCTATATCCACTGAAGAGATAATCTATAAAAGATGTAGAAATTAATATCAAGTAAACAAGTTTTTGAACAGCTTGAGTAGAACTGTGTAAATAATTGAATTTTTGGCCAACTGATCACACTTTATGTCACTTAGTGACACTGAAGTATTAGGTGAATATAGTTAAACTTAACCTCAAGCATAGTTTCAAATTCAAAATTACACTTTCTAAATTTTGAAACAAAACATTTTGACCAGTCTCAGAGAAATCTACTTCCTCAGGTAAAAACTATTTGAAATAAACAGCCTGAGGTTATTTAATAGTTTCATTGCCCTGCACTGAGGTTTTTTGGTGCACAAGGCATATATTTGAAAATATTTCCAAACCTTGACTTCTGATAGCTCTAAAGCCCTAGACGTGCATCTTCTACAAGGAAAAACTATACGGCAAAGATCATAAATACAGAGTTTCCTCTTCATTGTTCCTTCTTATAGTTGTCCTGGTGCCTTGCAACTGAACATTGTGATTGGTTGCAATCCTATACTTTGGATAGGCCAAAGCAAAACCCAGTTCTACTGGTCACAAAAGAAGGAGAAAAAAGATATGTATATAATCTTCTATTAGCTATAGGAGGCTTATTTTATTCGCACATTTAGCAGTGCCTCATGTAAGGGCACCGAGCGCAGACATCATAGCCAATCCATGAAGAAATGGGTTTTTTCTTCACTATTTGTCAGCTCCATTAAGTTATCTTGAACAAATTTGTCCAAACAGAAATCATTTGCGCCGACTGAAGGGAAAAGAAGGACTAATCAGATATTATTAGCTTGCTGCAGATTTTTTTAAGGATAGAATTACTTTCTGACAAGTCCTTTGCTAATAAATACATTTAGTAAACATACTTGGGAATTTGCCTGCCAAAATCATGAGTATTTCTGGGAAATAAGCTTCATGAATAGGTAAAAAATATTGATTTGATACATATTTCTATTGTAGTCCTAAAAAGAAAATGCAAGGAAAGCTGATTCAGCAGGAAAATTATTTGTAGACAGGCTATTGCTTAAGAATTCACAAACCCATTACAGAAACTATAAATTGTTAACTGCAAAGTCCGAAAGTGTATGAAATGTCTGTAGAAGTATTTGATGATTTGGATGTGTTTCTCTACACTGTGTACTTCACACGAGCTTAATTGTCAAGGAAATCCACCGCTGAAGCACTAACAAAATTGTGAAAATTATTACATGCTCTTTAAGCCAAACAACCTCTGTAGCTGGATTGTCCATAGAACCCATAAAATATAAAAATACTAATTAATTTGTCAGTCGTAATTCTAGAGTAACATTTCTATGCACAGACCTCAGATCTAATAGATAACTATTGCATTAACAACTTTGTTAATTAACAAACTTCTTCTGACAGTTTGGAATATTACAGATGTTGACAGCAACATATTAAAAGGCCTAAACTGGAAATAAAAACTAACACAAATGGAAAATAGTAACACTGGAAAGACTACTTGTCTTAAGACAATAATATTAATTATTTGACCTTTTTCTTCTTTGAATCAGACACTTAGGAAGAATATAATGTCATAAACAAACTTCCATAGGGACAAACTTGGTGATAGATCATCTCTTTTGAGAGTAGCATGCTTCCATTAATACACATGAGTTAACTTACAATAATTTATCATACGTAAGGCTGTGACTTTAACTCTGCTTTCAGTTACGTACCTCGATGCAACAGACTTCTCATTCTACTAAGTCTGACGTGTGCTAGACATTTGAAATAAATGTATGTTTTAAAAGTGTTATAGAAGAGGGGAGAACACAACATTGTTTATTTCTCGTTATTCATGACTTGTTCCAGGTAGGAATCAGCTTGAATCTCAATTTTCCCTCTTTTTGAACAAACTATTTTGTTTTGCTTTACTTCTAGATGCTTCAATAGCATTAGTAAGAGAATATTTGAAGCTAAGTAAGGCATATTTGAGCTGAGTTTACTATAAAGAACAAAGTATAATCCATAAAGATTGCAATTCAGGACTGTGTTGTTCCAATATTACATTTCTATAATCGCATTAACTTTAACAGTACTACACCAGCATGTAACTAAATAGCCCATTGGTGGCTAAGTCCTGGAACAGACGAGCTCATCACGAGCCAGTTCCCCAGCTGCTATGTGCCAGCACAGCTCTGCTGAAACCAAGGCAATTACACTAACATCAGCCAACGATCTGTTCCACTGGATTGTATTCTGATGGATTTGAACCCGTATATATACCTCTACCAACACAGCACACATCATGAATGGCATTAAAAGCATCGCCTGAGAAGAGTCGCAGGGACAGCTGGCCCAGTAGCACATCCCCACCATGGCCCGTCATGGATGCTTAGGAGAGAAGCACACAAACTGCAAATGTATCACGTGAGCTTTCCCTTGTAGGGTTCCAGCGTTACGGGGAGCAATTAGTGAGGGAGCGACCTCTCGAGGCATGGCTTGCATCCATCGTCGTACTTTGTACCCACTGATAGTCCTACCCTTGTTAATGTTTGATGAGCCCCTTTCTATTTTTGACTTCCACAACACGCAGTGCCAATGACACCCACAGCTGTGTGAAAACCAGCTCCTTTTTATATATTTTTAACCAACTGTTTTAATTGAATCCTTGCTAGTTCTCATCACAAACAGTAAATAACTGGTCCCCCAGTTTCTTAAGCCACCCGTTTGCCTTTCTAATGTCCCCTCCCCATTGAGATCTGACTGATGAGTGCTTTATCCCTTCTATAACCATTACTACATACAGGGCAAATAAAGTGCAGAGTGGTTGCAAAGCAATCCTGGTTCAAAAGCATTTTATACCCAAATGCATGACATAATATATGTTTAATCATACAGGAACTGACCACTGCTTGATAGAAATCTTCCTGTCTCTCATAGCATCAACAGAGCAATGTTAATTTATACCAGATGCACATCTGGCCCAGACTGTGTAAAGAAGCTGTTGAGGTGGAAATTTAATATTTAAACTAGTACAAACCTACAGAATTCTGCAATAAAATTAAATTTGGGTAAAGGATTAGGCTTTAGTAGATAAGAAGGCTTATTTTTACAGCAAACAGAAAATTCCAAATAATTGGAATCAACATTTTTGCTGCTAATGTAGTGTCGATTTCATGACACTTATCCTAAATGTATTTATTATTGAACAGGATGAGTGACATGGCTAAACACGGTGAGACAAGTGACCTAGCACCTTAGGTTTCTTCCCTGCCTTTGTACAAAAGCTAGACATAGTCACAGCCAGCCAGCCATGTGCACGAACTATTTACGTAGAGATGAACTTCAGTACATCACAATGCCCTTAAGAAGTCATAAACCCTGAAAAGCAGGGAATGTGAGAATAGAAATACTCACCACTAACCACAATAGGCTTTTCATGAATCAAGGGTTGGTGAAGATGCTTTTGGGACCAAGGCTTGAGCTAAGCAAGTTCTTAAAGAGAAATAGCTTATGCATCAGTCCCTTTCCCCCTCTAACTCCCCTAGTTCTTCTGCTGCTTTTTCTTCCCCCTTCTGCTTCCTTCCTTCTTTTTATCAGGATATAAGAAGGGAAAACGGATAAGCTGGAGCTTAAATTATACGACTTGTCTTCTGTATACATTGCTGTTTTCAAAAAGTGGTACTGGTCCTGAGGGCATGTAACTGGTGCCCCTTTAGTGATTGAAGAGCATGGAGGAGAGCAATATGGTTTGCTACCTATTGTCCTGGCTTTCCTAAGCAAACCTTATTCTCCCTACCCTTAATGTGGTTTCTCTGTCTTTACTACTGATGGGTCTGAGTGATCACTAGTTTTAAGAACTGGCAAAGACCCCAAAAAGATAAACAGAGTAAGATAATAGTAAGTGGCTGTGTGGTTTTTATTAACTTTCACCTGACATTCCAGAGGTTTAATTAAATTTCTCCAATTTTGACCGTTGCCAGGAAGTGTGATGGAGCAGAGAGGGATCACCTGAGTTTCTGCAGTCCTTACCTGTCCTGAGGCACAGCAATGCATTATGGCACTGGGGAAGGACATGCTGCAAAGTCCTTCAGAGAGCCAGAGAATATAACAAAGGCTGTAGTGCATCTTCACATTGTGGAAGGATGGTATTGGGAAAAACAAAAGGCATTCATCATCAACAGGAAAGGAATAATTCTTTATATATTTGTTTATTAATATATCTTAGTCTATGCACTGTGTTATTGCCTGCCCAGTGGGGAACTCCTGTAGAATTAGCACCAGATTTCCCAAAGTGATGAGGTGATCATGCACTTTGAGTGTGACTAGCAAAATCGTGAGTGCTGCAGAACAATGCAGATGCTATACAACAAATTGTTTATGCATTTTAAGAAACAACAGCATCTGCAATTTTTACAGGGATGATGAAGCACTGAAATATGAGCAGTTTTGTGCCCTTTTTTAAAGAATGAGTTTGAATCAAGGCACAGACAAGGACTTAATTCAGTAGTAATACCAATTTGTTACTCTTTTTGAAATATCAGCTGTTTCTGTTCTCTTTGGTTTAATATTTTTTCTTTATATTTTAGGCCACCAACTAACTAATCAGAGCTAGATTTGATAAGGGATCTTCTAAGCACACATTCCTGTCAGTTTGTCCTTCATCACCAGCTATCAGAGAGCGTTCAGCAACCTAACTTCATAATTACAAAAAGCTGTTTGTGATTGATAGTAAAAAGCAGTCTATGCCCTTATTTTATTAAGATGTATTATTGCCATGGAGTTTAATTACTGGTATTATTTTTTAAAGTAAATATGGGAAATGGTATGAAGGCAATATAGAGATATGGAAAAATTATTGAAATGTCCATCAAAAAGTCTTTCCTTTTGGATGCTTTGAACAATTATTATTTTGTTTGGACTATCTCTGGTTGTTTCTTTTTGTCAGGCCTCTGTATTGAAGACATCTCCCTGAACTTTGGGGAATCATACTGAAATTCGTAAGACTAAGGCAAGATTAAGTGACAAGACTTGTGCTTGATTAGCATTCAAATTTCCTTTTGAAACAAATCCAAAATAGTTCACCATAATACTAAAAAGTCTATAACCTCAACCTGATAATCCTATATCATAAATTATGGAATGATCCTAAGATTTCTGGCAAGCCAGGTACATAGAATACAAAAAGGCTACAAAAATTATAAAATAGAATCGGCCTTATGGACCATTTGTTTAATAAAACATGGTATTTTCCCATGTTTTCATGCCCCATTACTCCACATTACTATGGCATTAAATCTGTGCCCAAGGCCATAAGGGTGAGCATGAAATAACGAATCTAGGTCTTGTTGGTGGACAGGACCAGGCAGAAAATCTCTGTGAAATGCCCCGAATTTGGTATAGTTTTCAACACCTTCTATTACTGAAAGTTATGAAAAAAGCAATCAGTTACTATTAAGTTACGTTCTGGTAGATTAGATACGCAAACAGGACACTCAGTTCTCATACTCTTAGCAGATGGCTATAACCTTGACATTGCCAGACAAGCCAGCGTTTTCTGCATAATATTCTTTTTTACTAGGTATTTCCAGCTGGACTGAAAGGGCTGTCTTTGCTATTTAGTGTAAATGTGCCCTGTGGAAGATTTTTTTTTTATAAAAGAAGGCAGTAAGAGTGATCTTGCAATGGTGCACTATACATACTCCTACTAGCAAAGACCTTACACGTAGATATTTGTTTTGGTGTAGTAAATTGGCAAAAGGGCCAAGGAACCAATGTGAGGGATGAGAAAACCAGGGGAGAAAATAAGGATGGAATACGAATGAAAAAGAAGACAACTATGCATGAATTATAAAGTATAGCTACTCAGCTAAGAGAGTTTATTTCTGGCCCTTTACCCATAGGATTTTTCCAATGATAACATGGCATAAGCAGTAATAAGACCTTCATGAATGATGTTGCAGACAAATGATGGAAAAGAGATCAAATACTCGGAGTTTGGGGGGATATTTTATGACTTTGTGCGTGTGTGCTGAATGCTTGTCATCCTATTCATGTCACTATCACTTTCATATGTTCGTGAAAACTTATAAGTCTATATAACCAAAATGAGCACTAATTCACTTCTGTACATCTCACAAGTTACAAACAATCATAGCATAAATTTAAACATTATATTTAAATTTAATGAATTCAAAACCTATCAATGTTAAACCAATGAAAGAACTGTAATCAAAAATAGCATCAATTATTTATATAACCTCTAGAGGAACCTAGGCTTATATGTGGTAATGTTTAAAAAAGAAAACTCTTTCCTCTAAAAAAACAAACAGTTGCTAGAGGTACTGAGAAGATTGTCCTCCAGTTATCTGAATTTAACCCAAGAACCGGTACAGAACTTCAGAATTGAATGCAGCAGACTTTGTATAGCAGATCTTGTGCATTATCTATCTATCTGCTTGATTTATTCTTATTTCAAAGCATAGATTCTTTAGTGTAGACAATATTGTGTCCTATTTTATTATAATACTGCTATAAGTCACAACTGGTTGCTTTAAAATAAAGAAGTCGCAAATACAAACCTGGCATAAGGACTAAGCAGTATTTTGCTATGTATTCTACATTTAGACAGTAGCTATTCTATAAACACAAAGTATGCAATTTCACAATCCTCAAAAGAAAAGGCAAGCGATCTGTTTTCAATTTCAGGTTTTCTACATTTATATCTGGGAACTGTATACTTTCAGGAATTATGGGTTAAGTGGGAGGAGAAACAGCACCAGCTTGCTTTGGCAGTTTAAAATAGAGTTCGCTGATTTCAGGAATAGTTTCTTTTGCATGTACTGAGACTTCTTCAGTGGGAATAGCTCACTGATACAGTGAGGACAAAGGGAGCAAGATGTCTTCCTACAGGGTAAAGTCAGGACAGTAATGACTAGATATAAAATCTTGTAATTTAATGCTTTGAAAGGACAAACATTTTGAAAGCATGTTTCCAAAATACATCTGCAAAATAGCTTGTCATTTTCTTTTATTCATTGCTTCCACGAGACTCAGGGCATTATAATTTATGGTTGCTCAACTTTATGCAGAAGCATTTTCCTGCAGAAAGAATGGTAATTTTTTTTGCAAAAGCACAAGCAAAAGCCAATGTGGAAGTACACCTCCAGCATGGATCCACTAAAACAGTGCAGAGCGTCTTTGCAAACGACAGCAGCAGTAAAATCTGATACAGATCTTTCCTCCTGATCCAGTGTTGCTGCCAATGAATTAAGATTGTGCACGAAGTATATGATATTCATGATCAAAAATTAGTGTCATTGTTATATATTTTTCAAAACCTATGCTTAAGTTATCAGCTGCTAGAGTCCTGGCTTTTGCATCTGAATTACACACTACACTACTTTTTGCACAATCAATACTGGTGTTTCAGTGGCAGTTCTAGTGGAAAGGAAAAGCTGTGAAAAATCTCCTCTGGCAGAAACGGACAGAGCAATAAGGTCACCATGTACGGAGGGATCAGCTAGCATTGAGCTTCCTGGACAAGAAAAAGCAGAATGAGTTTCCATAAGAAATGGAAAAACACCTAAAGAAATAGCTGTTAGTAGAGAGCAAAGCAGGTCCATCGGTGCCTTTAGGAGATCTATGCATAAGAGCCTACCCTTGAATTCTTAAGTTATGTAGGTTGCTATTTTTAATAGGAACGACAGACAAAAGTCTGGTCATATCATACAAGTAGACTTCTAGACACAAAAAGTATCTTCTGCATTTCCTTTTCTTTTCCCCAGAAAGTTTTGAGTTTTGAGCTATGCAAGATGGATGAATGAGGACATAGTCTTGTCTTTGGAGTTTACAGTGTCCAGATTAAACCGAAGAGATTTTCCAAAAGCATGTGTTATGTATTTAAGAAAAGAAGTTCACTGTGGGGTGATAGAGATCAACATATTTTTTCCTGGAAGAAGCTTTGTTTAGTTTCCATTAAGTAATGAGCTGCTAAAGGATTTGCTGCTATAAGAATCCAAAAAAAGACACCTTAAACACACTAAAGCAAAGCATTGTCCTGTGGGACAATTCCGTAGTGCAAATTGGTGCCAGTAGGCATTCCATCACTGAAATATCAACTAGAAATACCTAAACGCTGAAGATTTGTTCCAGAAACATTCTTGAGAAAATTGTTTTCCTGAAATACATAATCGTGCTTATTTTTTTTACATTCCAGTGTTTTTACTGGTTTGGTAGCCTTGACAGGAGGCATGAATCACAAACTTACAAGCAGACAGCATTCTGCATTCCTTTTTGAGGACAAGTCAGGCCCTACTGATTTTTGCAAGATAGACCAAGGGAATATGCAACATGAATGTTGCTTACTTGAGTTTCATTTACATAAAAATGAGAAAATAGGATACTTCTACAGTTGGTTAGAGCTAGACATAGACAATGAAGAAGGAAAGTAGTGTCAAAACCATGTTCTTTATTCTTTACTTAGCTAGGTAGTAATTGGTTTTATAAAAACAACTAGTTTTAATGGAATACTCTGTGAAGTATAACACTAGTAAACATGAGTGAGAAGAACAGAACAGAGAGGCAGTGGCATCAGCTGAATTTCATATTGAGGAAATGTCGGTCAACATACCACCCAGCATTTTTCATTGAAAAAGTTACTCACTATTCATTTCGACAAGATAACCAATGTCAACCCATATGAAATTTTTCTGAGTGCTCAATATTCACAATTCAGTATCTGAGCTGTTTGCTCAACTTAGTTCCTTGATATTGTTTCCTCTTCCTGACTGGATAGCCTTCCAGACTAAATTTGTTTGAAACAAACTCTATCTCGTCATTAAATTAATCTCAATTTATAGTCCAACATTCACTTTCTGCAAACATATTGTCACAACAAGCAAATAAAAATGAGTGCAAGCATTTGCTGGAAAAATGGTGAATATTTTCTTGTAATGATTTTGTTGCTTTGCTCCTATCATACAGTCTTCTGTAAAATATACTAGCAGTAAAAAAGTAATAAACAATTGACCAACACATATCCATTTATTTAGAAAGAGTTTCTTGCTGAAGATTTGAGACTAAGACTTTGCATATGTCCTCAGTTGCATGAGAGGATATTTTTTATCTAGCCACACAAGAAGATCTCATCTTTAGTTTCTACTTGTGAAAGTAAATTTGGCATGATATCAAGCCATAGCTCCTTACACATACACCTTTCTCTGAGACCAGATCTGGCCACTCAAAGCAGTGTTTTTAGGCTTACAGTTATGTTGTAAGGCTCTTGGGCTGTAACGGCAACCACTAGAACCAACCCCAAACACCAAAACTCTGCATATGCTTATCAAGAGCTAAGAACACTCCAGCCATACTGGAAGCCCGCAGATTTCGTCTCATTCTAAGCTAATTACAGTTAGCTGAAGGCTGACAGAAATAAGTCTTATTGGCTTCAGGTTTGAATTTCACTGGAAGAGCCTGGCCCTCAAGACACTCACAGGGTAGACATGTATTTTCAGAGGTACCAGAATGCCACACTGACAGCCTACCCTTCCACACCAGAACAGTTTTGAAGTTGTTTGGGCAAACAACTTCAAAAAAAATCCAGATTAAAAGAGTTCTTCCTTGCAAGGGCATCAAAAGAAGGATGGTAACACACACAGTTCACTTCTGCTTGAAGTGCAAAGCTCACCAGTTCAGCTTGTGAGACCTGTGTAATGTGAAAAAGTACTATTAATCTATACATTTGCATAAGGATTTTCCTGGGTGAGCACCAGGAAAATATGTTGTGAAGACAGTAGATCAAGTTCTACACAAATTTCAACAGGTATACAGTTCAGGTCACCTAATACCACTTCAAGATCTCTCTGTAGGACAGAAAGATAAGTATTAGTTGTAAAAGGGCTACAAGGGAAGTTGGAACTAGATGATCGTTAAGGTCCCTTCCAACCCAAACCATTCTATGATTCTATGATAAGTATTACTTGTACAAAGTCTGGGACTCCTTCACTTCTTGGCCATTCTAAGTGCTTGCCGACTTGTAGGATTAAACCTGATATTCATATAGGACAAAACCTGGAGCTCAGATCTGTGTTTCTACTTTGAATTGGGGTAAGCAACTTAATCCTCCAGAGACAAAGTTTCAACATCTGTAAAAAAAGGTTTGAAAGTACTATTTTCCCCTACAGGGAGCATTACAGTGAACTAATTAACACTTAGAAAGGGTTTAGGGTTTCAGGAAACTAAGTGCCATGGAAATGAAGGGTGCTGTGATCCTTTCAGAGTGGAATATTTGCATTTGGCAAGTAGTTGAGAGCCTTGGCTTTTAGCCTGTGCCTTAGCATCTCTGCGGTGTCATGCATCCTTATCAACATTTTGTTCTCTACACTCACATCCACTTACCATTTCCAGAGAACAGTTACTTTTATCATCAAAAAGCGGCAATTTCCTTACAAGTCAAACTTTGTTTCGCTGTTATTCCATAATGTCCTAAGAACAGATACCATAGGTTTTTCCTTGCATTTTTTATTTCAGCTAGACAATTCTCCACTCCCTCTGCTCAAGAAAAATTTGAGTACAGTAGTGGTTCTGCTTTCAAACTACAGAACACTCTGAGTTTTACACTTCACACTTTGGCTGCTTTTGTATAGAAAATACTAATTGTGACAGCAATGAAAGGAAACAGCCTTTCCGAGTCGTAAACTCCTAGGTGATCCGCCTTTGTTTTCTGGAGTCAAAACATGGTATGAATGTTCTATATCAAGAACCAAAGCATTCCATATTTCTGAGTACAATTATAAATTAAAATAAGCCTTTATAAAATACTTCAAGCCCTTGAACAACAGCAGGACATGACAGCCCATTCCACAATCAGTTTTGGACTGGTCCAATAACATTTTATGTACAGTTGGGCATACATTTGATAAACACCCCTGCATGACAGCACTTCCTTGTTTTTAAAACACTTCGCATATTAAAACAAAGATGTAACATGGGGCAAACCAAAACACCGAATGCAAACACCTGTAAATTTTCAGAACGTTGAGATCTTAACGAGACTTGCATCCTGGATCCAAGCATTCTCACACTGATTTTGAGTTTACTGAATGGCTGGAGACTTCAGAGTGGATGAAATCCAGACACCAAATGCCCAAAGTTTCTAAAACTCAAATACTTATCTGAATTTGAACTATGTCATGAGTTTCTCCTTCTACAGTAGGGATAACTTACGTTGTATTTGGTACACATTCATTAAATTATGCAAACTTGTAAAATGTGCAGGCTTACAGTAAGTACATCAAGAGCATTCAGATCGAAAGAATATTTCTTGATATTTTAATTCTATATGTTGAAGAAGAAACACAGCAATACAAAATACGTCATTTTTAATGTATGGTTTCAAAGGTTACTGTTAACTACATGTCAGGCCAAGTTTTTCAGAATTGTATTCTTGAGAAATAAAGCTCTTGAGGAGATACGTAGCCTGTAGTGATGCTACAGTTGCAGTGTTCAGTTTAAAAAAATCCTGAAAAATAAGTCAGAACAGATTTGAATGCTCTGCAGAAGATTTTCTTTAACCCTGAAAAGGGGAAAGTAAAAGTATGAATCTTAAATATTTAGCATTCATTAGTGTTATGTCTGTAATACTGTCTCATGTGACCACATCGCTCATCATAAGCCAGTTAGAGAAAAAGGTTCTCAAATATGAGGGCAAAGCTGAATAGGTAAGTTCCTTATGAAAATGGAAGGATGTATCAAATGGGTTTTCCACTGGGGTCTGTCCTGGGTCCAGTGCTATTCAATATCTTCACTACTGACCCAAATGGCAGATCACAGAACAGGCTCATTAGATTTAGAGGCAAATGAAGTCTCGTTCATTGTAAGAACTTTGGAGGACAAGAATAGGATTCAATATGTTTGTAATAAACTGGAGATATGAACTGAAAACTTTAGGTATTTTTCAACTTGTACAAGTGCAAGCACCACACTCAGGAATAATAACCTGCACAGAGACAAAATGAGGAAGAGCTGAGGAGGAAGAAATTGAGATAAAAAAGGGTATAGAAATTATAGCTGACCACAGACCGGACATGAGTTAACAATGATATGCTGCTGCTAACACAGAAATGTCATTCTGGAATGCAGATAGCATGCAAGTTTGTGGAGTAACCCTTCTGCTCTACTCAGCACTGATAAGGCTTTAACTGGATTATTGTGCCTAGGTCAGGGACCACACTTCAAGAAATTTATGAACTGGTCAGACAGTCCAAAAGATAGCAACAAAAATGATAAACAGTCTATAAAATATGAATTATGATAAAATATTGGAAAAGTGGGATTTTTAGCCTAGAAGACTGAGGGAAGGCTTGATAACAGTCTTTCAGACACGTAGGATACTTTATGTGTCTACAGAAGTAACAGGCTAAAATTCAAGCAAGAAGATTCAGTTACATCTTCAGAAACATTTTATAATGAAAGGGCCAGGAACAGCAGAAGAGTTTGACTGAGGTTTTGTGTATCCCTACTGAAGATTTCAAGGCAGGCTGACAAGTGCCTGTCACGAAGGATGCAAAGGCTGTTGCTTTTGCTTGGATTAGGTGACTCCACGTTCCTTCTAGCCCTATGATCCTATAGTTTCTGTTTGCTCTTTATCCTGCTTAATTCAAAGTACTAAAGGTCATGACATACACCACACTGTGAAATACATTTTATTTCAACGAGCCCAGTACTTTTCTGCTTCTCTACCTTCTACTTTGACTTTCTACTGAAGTCAAAAGACAAATTATTATTGTTCTCATTCAAGTCAATTGTTTTACTGAAATGCCAGCTTCTCAGTGATGATCTAGGAACTTCAAGGCTCAAGCCTGTAAGACATGAACATTGTGGTCCTTGTTCAGATAAACAATGAAGGGCAAGAAGAGCCAAACACATACTTAAGGAAGTGTTTAAGGAAGTTTAAGTGTTTAAAGGAAGCATGTCAATATCTGGCAGCTTGTACAGAAGGCTCATTATCTTGTAGGATTGAGCCGTCAGTGTTGTTCAGGGGACTGAGCTGTATGTATTTCATTCAGGCAGATAGAAACCAGAAGATTAAATCTTGAATGCTGTCATAAATATCTCCAAAACATCGTTCGTTATTCAATTTACAACTTTAAACAATTGGTACGGCTCAAACCAAAAGGACAGAAATAATGCAAGTGACCATAGGAACTAAGACAGACATTTTCTTGTATTACCAACAATGGCATTAATCCTTCAGTGAAGATGACTAGAAAAGTTGGAGTGTAGGGAAAAAGGTATTATTTTTTTTAAAAACAGCCCAAGTGTTATATCAAATTCCCCTCCACAGCTCATTTGGAGGTATTGTAGGGAGTAGCTGAAAGACATAAACTGTAACTACAAGTCAAACCATGCCAAGCCAACACGGGCATTGTTCAAGAAGTCACGCCAAATGACATCCCAAGCACACAATGTGGAAAGAGGGCTTGCCAACAATTTTAATTTGTGAAAAATTATCTCAGTATTTTGTTTTACTTCAATATTAACATTGTTTAAAAAAAAGTCAGCCAGTTACACAGGGGCTGGCTGCAGTCCAGGTGTAAAACAGTAATGAAGAGGGCCATTAATGAAAAATGCCAAGCCCTGAGTTTCGTGTCATTAATATTTATGACATAGTTTGAAGAGTCTTATTTAAATGCCACTTTGTGTGTGGGTTGGGGTGGAGGAAGAGAGGGGTGGTAGGGGAGGAGAATTATGGTATTTATTCTGAAGTGTCAAGGCATCTTGATAGGGAACAAAGCCCTTTACAGACACAGGATAGTAATAATTAGTCTAATGTTTGGATAGTTACACTTTATGTGACCTCTGATTTTAATGGCATAAAATTGTGAAAACTGACTATTCTGTCAAGCTGCCAAGTGGAATGCATTTGGATGGGTATTTGGAAACCAAATATAATTTTTAACCATCATCTATTGATGCCTCTAGGCATCTATACAATGCCTAAAGTGGCCTGAACCTCAAATATTTATTTCATGACAGCCTGCTCCTCCTAAAATTATATTGTAATTTCAAGCAGACAATATGTTTTGTTTAACATGATGCTGTAACTCCTACCAGTGCCTGCTGAAGTCCTGAAGTAACTGATTTCCTCCCTTTGCAGACAGCAGGCAAGAAACTGTGCTGCCAGTGAGTACTGCCCTTCCCATCTCACAGGAGGTGATGGGGCATTTGCACCTCCAGGTCTTTTATAAGCAATGGGTTTTGTACACTTACTAGATTTAGTATATAGGTTCCTCCATAATGAAACACTACTCCGTACTGTTAGCGTAATCTGTCCTGGCATGACAATGCTCTGCACTTTGTCACACGGATGCAGCGAGTCCCTTTCATACTTTTATACAATTCACATAAGATTTGCATGAACTATGTAGCCAGTCCTCATCTCTCTGTTTTTAATTGCAAATTGTCTCCTTCTCTTGACATAAATAGTCTGGTTTATGTCATAACTTAACTCCTACAAACCGCTGTGTTTTTTCAACTTATGTGGTTATGTCAAGAAATAAATGAAGTGTGCTATACACATCATATTTTTCATGCAAGTGTCTGGCATGAGTATTGTTTACATAAAAATACAGCATTGTTTAAAAAAGAGAAAAATTTAGAGGGAGCCAGTATAAGATATCTACTTTTTTAAAAGTAGCGGTTCCTTGGAGATTAATTTTTTTCAAAGGATGGTATTTCATAGACTACAAAGAAAAATCTGCTTTTCAAAATGCAGAGAACCATCCAGTGAAATCAGATTTACAATTTTATACAAAGGAATCCTCATATTTGTAGCACTAAAACATAAAATGAAAAAATATTGGAATTAACTGTTAAAAAATTGTTTTAGTATGTGATAATATAAACTTGGTAGTGTACTCTCATACTCTGCTACCCAGGAAATATATTAAATTTGAAGTCACTGTCTCCTGTTTCTATTCAGAGAAGGTCAAAGCTGAGGTTCAGCAGGAATCTAGAAACTTTTAAGGCGAGGATGAATGAATCCCTGGGGCATGTTTTCTTAAATTATGTTAGAGCTGCTCTGTAACTATATCCACCTAGAGTATACGGTAACATCCCGAAGTTAAGAATGGGTGATTGTACTTTGGACTACACAATCAGCCCTGAAATAACAGAGAGGTTAGTTTCTCACTGACTTTAAACTCATAAGCGATGACCATGGAGAAACCTCCTAATGAATGCTAATGAGATTTTAGTAGGGAATTTCTTATATGAGGCTTAGTGTGCAGTGCTTGGATGCTGTGGCAGTGGGGATCAGGAGTACTCAGTGCTAGGACTGCAACGGCGTTAGCAGACAGAGAAGGCACCTAAGCATCATATTACTGTCCCAGTCCTGTTGGCACTCTAGAGCAGCGACCTCCCTCTGGTCCCAGGGTCTGTAATACAAATGACGTGGGAGGGAACTCTACAGTAAGCAGCAGCAGTAGAGGTGTCAGTTCCTTGTGGCACAAGCCATGCACTACAGAGAAACGCTGCCTGGAAATGACAGGGTGGCAATAGGTAGCCAAGACAGAGAGTATTTTCTGGCCCTAAGATGATATGTACCTGTACTTGTGCTGAAGTCGCTATGTATGCCATCAAAACAGTCAGAAGCCAGTCTAGACATATTCCTGACTCTAGAAGTCACTTTTAAATATATATTATTTGCATTAATCAACAAATTAATATAATTTTCAGTTACATTATCCACTTACTGAGGTTTCTTAGATGTCTCTGGTATTCCTTATCATTCTTTTTAGTCCTGACTAACCTAAATAGGTTACTAGAACCCACTGTATGATAATTTTGAAGGTTTGCTACTTCATTTACAACTATTGTTTCATTCAATTTATCACAAAGAAATTTAAGATTCACTTGCTCCTAGGTTACCTCCAAAACTTTTTATACTCATTGGCCCAAACCAACATTTAGCTCATCAAATTGTCTTTCTTGCTAATTAAAAAAAAAAACAAACAAACCCTGAATTATTCCATAACTCTGGAACGTGCCTTTGTGCTTTAATACAATACAGAAGAACCAGCACCTTCAGAAGCATTCCCTAAAATTGTGTGCCTGCCTTTGGAGTGCCCAACTTGGACTAGAATGATCAGCAGATCATTCTAATACCCATCCAGATTGCCAAAGCCATCAAAACTCTAAGTGCTGTCAAAAGAAGGTGTAGATCTCCACCATTCCTGAAAATAAGAAACCATTCACCTCACACTGAGATCACAAATCCAGGCAACGGTAACTTTAACAGATGCTTCTCACAATGTGATCCTGATTTTCAGTGCCTGTGTTTAACAAATGCAGATCAGCAGAGCCCCACTTTGCAAGGTGCATTTATTTGTGCAATATGTGTAAAGAGTATATTTTTATGCACACTCAATGTTTGTATTTCCCTTTTATAAACTTGTATGGTGGTTCTTTAAGTCTGACTTTGACTTTCATACATTTGCCAACCTCATCTCAGGGTCCATATTAATAAATTCAAAAATGCTGGTTGCCATTTCAAAAGAAACCTCCTTTGAAGGAGAAAAAAATCTCTTTGATAATTCTAGGATGGCTGTGTTCAAGACACATGTAGGATCCAGGCTGGCTAGAGGGCTCGCCCAATACTTTTATACTGCAGCAGTGTTAAGTTCAAGGGGAGGCTGTCCAGCATCTGGAACTGGTTGGTTTTTACTGAGCACTAAGATTATCTTCCCTCTCTTTATTACCTCTGCGCAATGCATGTATGTGTGTTTCAATAAGGTTATCATTTAGTGGGATTACTACATTCACATAATTGCATCAATCAAGTGACTATTTTAGACACAATTCCTCAGCATTTCATCAATTTCCCGAAAAGAGGGGAAGGTCTTTGATTTCAGGCCTGAAAAAAGTCACTGCAGAGTGATCCCAAAGATGATGAACACTGATTTCAATGGAACAGAAGAACAGGACATCTCAAAAGCAAGTGTTTAGGTGAAGAGTTCAGCTAATAAGGTCCCTGACTCCTAAGTGCTGCGCACCTCCTGGGAGGTACTGAGACCCGCCAGCTGCCCTGGCAGCTAACGGGAGCTGAGGATGCTCAGTATTTTGCATAACCCAGCTATAAATGCGTTACACTTAACTGCATAATCTCAAGGATAAGAGAACAGCTGTCATCCAATAACAGCGAACACCATCTGGTTTTGTATCACTATATTCCTACTTACTTGAACAAATGAAGCTCAAGTGACACTGGGCATTGCTTCAAAGAAAAAACAAAATGTATTTACACTTGTTACTTTGCCCTTTTGCACATTTTGAACAGCTATAATGAAAGGCTTTGCCTACAAAAGCTTTCATTAGAATAATTTGCTATTTGTGCTTTCTCTGCTATCATTTCAGAATTATATCATTTTTCTTTAACAAACTCGTGGAAGATGTCCAAACTAGTCCTGAAATAACTCACCTCCCATTACTCCTGACCTTAGCCAGTAGCCTATTTCTTTTTTAAAGATAATATCAAGAGTCCTTCTTGATCTTTTCAGCTTCTGCTCCGAAGAAGAATGGCTGGTCCAGCCTTCTGCTTCTCTTTGCTGGTAGTAAAACAAAGGAACTGCAAAAGCAGCACAGTATCAGGCCAAAAATCTTGTCTGTAAGACTAAACTAGACCTCTGGAATTTTGCCAGAAGAAATTTACAGTTGAGTTGGTTTGAAAACTTTGTACTGTTCATAATTCATAGTGAGTTCTTATTAATATTTTTAATGTCTTAAAATGAAATTATACTGTACTGCACTGTGGAGTCAGTTTTTAAAGCTGTTCAAATGATCTGACTAGATAATCATTCCTCTTCTGGCTTTTGACTACAGTTGTTCTTTCTGTCACTTGATTAAACAGACAGCAGAGCATGTGCCCTGGTCTAAAGTAGGAAACAGTTCTTTAGGAAGCTTTGGGAAATCCATCATTTAACTCACTACTCCAATATACTCTAAAGGCAGTTAATCATAACAATTGATGCTATGCTTTCCAAATTTATCCCTCAAGGGATTGATATGCTGAGTGCCCCCGGAAGAGTACTCGACTCGAAAATCAGACTTAGGGACTAGGGGTAGAAAAGGACACTCAAGTAGGCCAAATGAACCAAATATAAACACAGGTCTGAGAACTTAGAGGAAATTAGTGGAGAACTAGAACAGCTTATATAAATCTAGAGAGGCAAAATATGTTTATTTGGAATCTTGGAATTCAAAGTCAGTTTGTATCTAGTGTTTGGTTGAACTTTTCAGTCAACATTTTACAATGTCATTTTCTATACAATTTGCCCATCTTATTATAATTTATAGAAACAATCTCTCTGTTTCCCTAAATAAGTACAGAGGCAAGTTCTGTAGATAGGTTTTTGTGCATACTTCACCAATTACATCCGTTCACACACACCTTTAAAGAATAAAGCATTTTATTTGAAATGCCTGCAAGCTGACAGATGAAGTGACAGCTTTAAAACAACTCGCATTTCTAAAGCCCCCAAAGTCTTTATCCACACAGCTAATTCCACACTTGCATCTCTATTCTCACCTTAAAACTGAAAAGTGAGCTCTCAAGGTAATGTTTAATATTATTTATTATACGTCTTACAGTAGCACTTGAGAACCTGAATGATGTGTTCCCACTGTATTTAGAACTCTGCAATATCTGTAATATGAGGCTGTCTTGTAGATTTAGATTGTTGGGTCCTAAGAGACTAGAGACAGGAGGAGAAATAAGCTCCGAGACATGAAATGTTAGACACCAGCTCTATTGACTTCCAGCCCAGTGCATTACACAACAGAATATGCCGACTCTTAAATGATCATGAAAACGGTAGCAGCCTTTGAAGTGAGACTCCCATACTTGTGTGTCATTCTTTAAAACTCTCCTCTAAGGCACTAAAAGAAAGCTTTGTATCTCCTTGCAAGTTGAAAATAAGAATTTGTGAAAATTCCCCATGAGCACCTCTGGAACAGTCTCAAATATTTTGCTGCCATGAGAACTAGCCTTCAAACACAGACACTGCCATGTTTTTCTGGTTTTATCTGCACTGCACGCTGTAGTACCGCACAGACATAATTGAGCTAGTTCTGACCACACTACCTCAGCTGCTGAAAACAGGATCCTTATTAGTTCTGACATTAGTGCAAGCTTATTTATCTCACTCTCCTGCAGCTATATTACCACCATGCTTCTCCAAATGCCTTCTCAGCATTAAATTAAATTGTAAGTTATATTGCAAATTAAATTGTTCTTTTTTTCTGGCTTTCTTTGGTTTCAGAGAAGCCTTGCTTCTCAAACAAACAGTCCCATAAGGCCTTGGATAAGAAGACATAGGGAGAAGCCACTTGTCTTCCTTTGGCTGCAAATCAACTGGATGAAAAGGTTTCTGTCATGATCATGCTGCTAGATTACCATCTCCTTACCTTTGTTGACATAATTCACAGGTAGTTAAGTCCTTTTGGTCAGGGACTGTTTTTGTTTATGTATGCCCATAAATAAATTAATAATGAGTTATAAGAAATAATCAGTTATAACAAAAATAATCCCAGATTGTGACAGTGGTAGAAATGGAGATAAGGAAGTCTGACTCTTTGCTATATCAAGCCCCTAAAACTTAGCCAATTAGACAAAAGTGACAGAAAATCAGAAGGAAGCATAGCTAAAATCCTACTTGAATATGGGAAGAAATCGTGCTGCTGGAAGCCCTGCTCATGAAGGTGAGAACTTGAGCCGCTAAGGTACTTGGTGGCTTTCTCTGGTTCATAGCTCCAGCCTTCCACCCATCTTTCAACAGGTACTTCATTGCTGGTCTCTGCACCGCAGCCATAGATTAATTTGTGAGACAGAAATTCTTCTTTTCCCATTCAAAAAGAAGAGCAGGCTGAGGGGGACTGGTGTGCTCCCGGCCCATGCTGAGCCCCGCACATTGCATACCTCTGGCTGGGCCTGAGCATTGCCTCCCACCATCCCGGCAGCACAACTGTGGGGACAGAGCTGAGGGCCAGGTCTCACACAGCCTGCCCGTGCCCGCTACACGCTCCCTCCAGCCCACACGTGCACGGCAGAGCACACTCTGCCTCTGAGACCAGCACTGGCAGCTGTGGAGGTTTGGGGCGAAGCACTTGTGCGGGGCTACCCAGCTCTCCCCCTGTTACGGCAAGGCTGACGCGTGTGCATGCCTCTATCAGAACGTAACAGCCACAAAATATCAAAGACTCTTTTTCCTCTCCAAACTGTTGTTTTTTCTCAAACCATGAGTCCATCTGCGTCTTCCCAAGATATGGACGTGTGGAGATATCTGCGTCATTTTGAAAAAAGCATGTGTGTTTGCTTCTAACGGGAAGTTGCAATTGCCAAGAAATAATTGTCAAGACCTTTTGTTGTTTTCCTTTTTATACCTGTTATTTCTGAGCAAAAATGACCCGAATCTCCTCTCCTTACCAATGTAAAACTGAATTAAGCTCACAGAGTTATGCAGAATAAGGTCCTTAAAGCTTCAGAACAAATATTCTTGAATCCAGAGGATATCTATTTACTTCATTTGATCGTAGATAACCTCTGCCTACACTGAGCTCTTACTGAACATCACTGTACTTCCTGTGTGGTAGCAAAGTTCATAGGGCTGATGTGGCCCATCCACTATATTAGTCACTCAGAGATATTCAGAGTGATGGACAGTACTAAGTATTCCCATGACAGCACTGGAGACAGACACAAGACCATTTCTGTAAACTATTGTGGTATACAAGCAGTAAAAATATTATTTTAGAAAAAGTTGAATCTGGTAGTGTAAAGAAAAACAGTAACAGCTTTTAAAGCAAAATTCCCAAGGTGAAATAAACACATTACTGTCATCCAGATTTGGCACTTCCTTACAGTTCTGATTGATAGAAATACCACTTCAGGTGCAAATCTCCCAAAGAGGACAAATTGTCATTTTGAATAAGCTTCTACTTTTCATTACCTTGGCATAAATCTAGATAAACCCTAGTGAAATGAGTCACTCAAAACATACAGTACAGGGTAAAGAGAAGAATTTGACCCCCTGCAGAAAGAGTGACTGTGCTTCTCAAATGTATTTAATTTTGTAGTAGTGATGAGAATATGATGGTGAAGCAGAGAGCAAAGATGAATCCAGGTATCACTGCAGCCTTTTCTCATCCTAAGCCTGTGATGTTTTACTGCATTACTGCATTTGGCGAGGTTAAAGATGGGCATGAATCCATGCATCACATCCTGTCATCACAGAAATGTGAAACAATGAGCCACTCCTTGCCATAAAATACCCACCTTTCACAATTCCTCCTTTTCTCATCATTATAATTAATTCAATTTATTTCAAGGCAACTAATAAGCAAGACATTTTGTTTCAACTCTGCAAAAGATGTGGGACTTTCCTGCGGAAAACCAAGCCACACAATGACAACACTGTTCATTAAAAGCACAAGATACGCCACACAATGCAGTTTATAACTTACCCTTTCTGTGGCAGGAGGGCCATTATTTTGATAATTGGGAGGATAAACTCTGGAAAGAAATCAAAATCTTTTACCCAAATCTTTCAGATGTATTCTTAAAATACAACAATAGTTCTTCATTATTTTTCCTTTTTCTTTGGAGATTGCATTTGGAAGTTGCAGCTCATCCTTAACTAGTAAAAGTTTACTTACCCACAGGGGAACTGTAGCATGAAATGTTCAAAATGAATGAGATGAGAATAAAAAGTAAACAAAATGTAAATATTTTGGCTTCTCAAGACCAAATTATCTTTTCAATCACATACTTAAAATCTGATTTACATTTCCCAAAGTAAGAACTTCTGGCACAATACCTGAAAATACAGACTTATGGGAATAGAGTACAATTTCATCAATATTGGTTTCTCTTCAGAAGCTTCCAGATTAGTAAGCGAAATCACAGGTTTATCCATCAAATGCAAATCTACAAAACCTTAGTTAGTAGTGGCATTACGTAGGAATTTGGAATTATTCTAAGACACTTATCTCATTGAAAGAAATCATCTTCCTACAGGAATATCGTTGGTGTTCATAAGACTTCTATCTTAAAATCACATTACCAAAATGTTAAAAAGTTAGGGGAAGTGATAGCTTTCCTCAAAGGGAGTCCTATCTCTGGACACCACAGGCTTTTTTCTCCCAGACATGACTACCCTGTGGGAGTCATATGAACTTTCTTTGAAGGCCACAATTTTTGCTTCAGAATGGCTCAGACTGTTCTGAGCTGCAGGTATTTTGAAAACAAAATTAAGTTTCCATACAAGGTTAAAAATATTCAGTGAGCCCTCTCCCACATCAGGCTGCAGGAGCTGAGCGCTACTATGCTATCAATACAGTCAGTGTATTTTTCAGGAACAAAATATAAACATTGAGTTAGAACACTTAATGTAAGTTTGCTAAGTACTTTTGCTTCCTTTCTTGGTCATGGTTATGAGAAAGTGTTTGTTTAAATGTGGAGGAAAATGAATAGATTCCCCAGACTTCCCTCCTTTGCCAGCAAATACAGTGCTCACCGTACATTGCATAACATGTGGTGAAAAGGGAAAAACTAGATTCTCTTGTTAAAACACTTGCTCTCTGTCACTAGTTTGCTTTTCGCTTTTCCTATAAATGTACACCTAGGGCCACCTCAGTTTCCACTGACTTCCATAGGGACAGGTTTAGTCCTTAGGAATAATGAGAAAGGCCTTTGGCTTAAATTCTGTGCTCTCATGTACTGGCATTAATCCCAAGCAACTTTCCTACCACTCCGACAGCAATGCAGAGGAGGATGAGGGAGATGGCGGTATGCTGTGAAACTGCCCTGAGGGTAAAAGCTCTTGATGTGGAGGTTTAGTCAACCACAGCAAATGTGTGGTATTGAGAAGAAGAGGAAGATGCTACTCCAGCCTCACACCTCTGTGAGGCTGCTGAGATGCCCAGCAGCAGCGATGAATTAGAGAATCAGAGGTTGCAGAGCAGCCAGGCACAGCGAATGAGTTAAACCACAACTAGTTGGAGAACACGCACTTAGGTAAATAGCACGTATGTGCTGCCTCAAGCTTTCTTCTTTCAGTTAAATCTTCTAGTTAGTAGGAACTAAGCCCACCACCCAGCTGGAGGCTGTTTGGCAGTGTGCGAGAAGTGAGGGTTTTTATTCCAGTCACTTTCCAGTAGACCGTGTTAACATAAGAAAGTCATTACTGCTTTCACTGTTGGCAAAACTGCAGTGACCTAAGGGAGCCAAGGGATGTGAACAGGCAGAGACACATCTAGGGCAAGGAAATCTAAGTCGCTCTTCAGGCACATTAAAAGGCTCTTTGAAGAAGATCCACCATACTCTATGGATAAGGACCTCAGCCCTAGCAGTGACAGATCAGTGCCTTTCGCGTGCACGTCAAAACTCTTATGTACAAATAAAGTAGAAAGGGCTTCTTTCCTTAATTTCTGGGATATGTAACTTTCAAGAAGGAATTTTAATGTAATGTGCATATATCACTTCCTACCAGATCCACAGAGTATAGAGTCCGATAAAGACAACAGTAAGACGAGTCTATGTATTAACTTCATAACCCTTCTCAATGAATTTCTGTCTCATCTCTGCGTGTCAAACATCTGTGAATGAGCCTGCCAAAACTCTGGAAGCTGGCTAGGAACTACCAAGCGCAAGCGAAAGCATCTGTGCTCCAGACAGCACAGCTGTATGACTGACGCTGCTCGACTGCCTGCGGAGCACGCACCATGCCAGCTGTTTGACAGGATGAATTGGAAGGGAGATCGATGAGAGGCTCTCCGAGAGAGGCCATGGCACACTTCAAAAGGATTTTTCTTTCTCTCCCCTACTTTTATGCACTGCTCATATTGCTTCAGTTATGTCACTTCTTTAATCTGATAAACATTAGTAAAACAGCAAGTTCTCCTCCCAGCACTGATTTTTTAAATAATTTCTTTAGGCAGCAAGCTTACAGTTTGCTCCTTTGCCAGGCTCAGCCACCTTCCTGCCTTGGCACCCAAGGATTTATGTAGAAAGTTTCTATTCTACTTTGTGGTCAGTGAAAATCAACAAGGCCTGCAGCACAACCAGCTTTCTTGTAATGTCCTGTACTGATGGGAACATTGGTGTTGATTACACAAATGTTTGTACCTTTAATGGCTTTCTTTAAATTGGTTCATTCCATTGTGTTGTGCTTAGCTCGCCAACTAATCTGCTCTGCTGAGGAATTAAAGTATCAGTTATATTTTTCTCATTTTTGGAATAAAACCGGATTAACCGGAACCCAAATTGCCTGTTTTTTCAACAAGAAAGAAAGTAAATGTTAAGAAAAGCTTTTCTCATCCTTTTGAAGGCCTTTTCTTCTGTGTTTACAGTTTTTTTTTATTTGAGCTTTATGAACGTTCGTGTGGGCAATGTTGGGTTGGCATGAAAAGTACGCAGAGAGAATTTCAGGCCTGTAACAGAGATTTGCTATCTCTGAATTAGATTCGTGATTAAATAAAACACGTTTTGGCAGGCTCAGAGTTGCCTTTTAAAGGTCAAGACATTCAGCCAGAGAACAGAAACACCACTATGTACAAAACACAAAGGCCTGGTCCGTGTCCCAAGGACCTTTACTAAGCAGCACAGATCTGGGAGCAGTGTACAGGGAGATCAAAAGGACATCAGTAAACCAGAACCACCACTCTGCATGGTCAGATAGTGATGGCTCTCTATTAATTTTTGTTTCTCAATGCCACGGAAGAAGAGTTTTCTGAGGGAGATTTGCATAGGAGAGGATCTTCTGCTTTTGCACTAGTGTATAAGGTATTTTCAAGCACTGGTGATGATAAGTGCAAATGAAAAGGAATATGGTGAAATGTGGTGAGAACACTAGAGATACCAGGAATGAACTTTACCCTTGACCTGGAAACTGGAAGGGTATTTAGAGGGTGATGGGCAATATGGAGAGGGAGATTTCTCTGATTCCTTCCAAAAAGAAACTAAAAATAGGAGGGCAAATGAAAGTTAGGCTACCTCCACACTGTTTTTTGCAGTAGTGGGTAAGAAATGTTTAAGCTCAACCTTAGCAGAGGGAAAGAAGCAAGAGAGCAGGTAGATTCCAGCATGAAGCAGGAGAGCCGTTTGTTCTGGGAGCATCAGAATAAATCCAGCTGCTTTTATTCTACTCGTATTTTGTGACTTACGGATTTTTAATTGAATTATACTAACCCTGCAGACAGCGAAGAACCCGTGCAGGAGAGACCCCACTGTCTAACACCTATCTGGGACCGCACAGAGCTCCAGCTGAAGCTCCAGCACTGGCAGGCTGTAAAGCTCTCTGCTGCGTGGGCACTGTCCTCTCCTGAGATGTTCAGTGACACCCTGGCTCTCAAGGGCATTAACACTGTGTCTTTTTTCAATGGAGCTCTTATTTTTTTGAGATGGTCAGAATATTTTGTTATCTGTATCTTTCCACCAGATTTGTCTGATGCTGGCTAGTGGATTTGAAGGATCCTGGAGTTAAAGGAACTGACGGATATTCAAAGACACACAAACTGAAAGATATTTCACTCTGTTTTTTTTTATTAACTTGTAGTAAGAGCTCTAGAAATTATTTTATGCTACTATTCATGAGCATAGCTCTTCAGAAACAGCAAGAATCCTGGGGGGGGGGGGGGGGGGGGGCGGGAAGAAAAAAGAAAGAAGCTTTATTTTTGAATGAGAGAGGTTGTTTCCATCTGAAGCTTTCCTACTGAGATGTAAAGTGACCAAACTGTCCTAATGCTTTCAGCCACTCTGAATGAAAAACAGCCTGAACCTTCAGGGACCACCAGCAAGGGAGGGCTGTTAGCAAATGAAAACAATAGTACTATGCATGTTTCAGCTCAATGCTCAGCGGGGTTGTATCTGTGTTAAAATCTACATTCGACAAGTATTTATGGCTGGGAAGCACTTGAGAGAACTTGCAGCATCCCCTTTCAACTTTACTGACTAGTTTAAGAACAACTTATATTTCTTTATTTTTTTCCCTTATTAGTAACTATCAGCATTATAGAATTCCCATTCCTGTTCATTTTGGTTTTATATATATATTTATATCCTTTTTGTTATACATTTTCCATTCCAAACAATTCATGCTATAGCAAGCAATGGAATTACAAGATTATAGCAATGGCAAAATTTGTTTTTTCTAGTAGTAATATTAAACTCCATGCATCAGTTAAACTGAACATTAGTCCATACAAAATGAACACCTTTCATCCTCACTAAAAATTCAAAACCATCAAGAAGACTGATATGTTTTTTTTCCTTTTGCTAGTTTTCCTTCCATACAACTCTGTATTCTCTTATTTCCCCAAACTACTTTTAAGTAGCAAAACAAGGTCGTATTTTTATTCGCACACAGACAGAAATCAAGAAATTGAGTCAGCTGCTAAGTAACTAAAGGGAACAGCTGTGATTTATCTCCTATAAACTAACAAAAAGATTTTGTCTAAGACAGAAATGCTGGAAGGATAAATCAATCCACGTCTGAAAGACACTTAAACAGCAGATGGATAGAAGATGTAAATTTATTGAAAGAACTATTCTGGTCAATTATCAATAACATGTTGGGTTCCCTTCACACCGAAAGAATATACAGTGGCAAATGTTTCCTGATTTATCCTGGATTTTAAGGACCTTCAAGTAAGAACAGGGGAAGAGATGTGATTCAGGGGGGCCTGCAGTAGCCATTTTCCTGTAAATACAGAATCCAACCCTGTCAATACAAATTTACTGAGCAGTGGTTTTTCCTCACAAAACCCATAAAGTCAGCTGTCAAAGATAAAATAGATTTTGGCAGTTATAATGAAAATGCATACACTGCAAATTCAGATCATGAAGTATAAATGAACCTGAAGTCTGTATAAATGTATTGAAGTCCAGTACTGCAATACTTCTCTGCATATGCTTTTATCTGTTAATATCATGGTACTGCCAGTGTTTACCATGCACTCTAGTGAGCATAAAATTCTTAAAAAACACAGACAGTCCCTCTACTGGATCACTAACAAAGGAAAACAAAATGACACATAATGGCCATGTACCACACACACAGAAATCCTGCCTTTCAGTTCTTTTTGCACCTCTGTCACCCAGTCTCGTATGGAAAGGAGGAAAACAGAGGGGATATGTATGTGTTCAGTGCAGGATGAAGTGAGAAGCCAGGCTGTAGCCTGCAAGAACTCAGCTGTCCTCGCAGGCTGGCCCATGCTGTGTCACATTTCATTTCCTCAAGGGTGCTCATGTTATTGTTAGAGCCGTGAGACCACCACACGAACTTCTGTTTCCGCATAAACGTCTTACTTGGGAAATAAATAAAATTAAAATTAAAATAAATTCAATAAGCTCAAATAAAAATTAAATGTTTTTTTCCTTTGGGTTTCTAAAAAGAGAGCAGACTTTGCAGCCGGAAAGCAGGAATGTCAGGCGCAGCCGGTAGCTTGCAAGCAGCTGGAAGGAGTTTTAGACTCATCAAGAGACTCCTTAATCTTGTTGTTCCAAACGGGAACAGTTTAGCAAAATTATGTGGTTATTTCCGTATCACTGTCCCCATGTACCTAGCTCTTTCTGGCGGCTTTGTTCTCACACAGTTTGATTCTCCCCTGGTCTAAAATCTCCACTGAAGGCCTTAAAAGTGGGGTGCCACAACAGCTAACGTGCAGGAACTTGCGTCCTTCATTGGATATGAGACTTTTTGCTTTTGAAGGATGCAAGCCACAGTACACATTTCTATATTCTACCAAAACAAAGGTATGCCTAAATTTTGAAAGTGAAAAGTCCCAGGTAGCTGGTCACTGATGCTTGGCTGTGGCTTCCAGGAGTACTTACATACAGCACTACTGGCATTTTAAATCCCAAGGTATCTAACCAACTGCTTAAAGACATGAACAGAGCCACTTACACCCATACCGGTGTCCCATTCAGGCACTAAAACCCTGTTACACTCCAGAACTGCCTATTGTCAAGCTCCCTCAGCTCCCTATGAGCTTGGCCCTGCTCAGGGATGAGCCAGCTACCTGTTTTCAGGGTTTCTCCTTCACCACGAGCCCACAGGCCAGCAGAACAGGCAGTCACTGGTGAGGTACCTGCTGTTTTCAGATGCTCACATTATCCATTTGAGAGCAAAGACACCAAATCAGGTCTGCCACATTTGAGAATCAGGCGATGTCGCTTGCAGCCTGCAATATGCTGTTGACATAACTCTTTCTGTCTTTCCTAGGACACGGTATAAGCTGCCAGAAGTAGCTCTGTAGCCCCCATAGCTATAGAAAGCACAGGTAGATTAAAAATCAGCTCCCCAGTGGTTTAGAAGACTAAATGCAATATTAAAAACAAGTGACTCATCTGATGTAATTTTAGCTATGACAGAAACTTTTTCTATAGCTTAAGGCAAATCACATAATCTTTCCACTTTGTTATAGCCATCTGTAGTATACAGCCAGTGACAACTATTGCTGTCCTCACTGATCTAATGGGGGGACACTGATTAACAGAAATGCTTTTAAGAGATGCAAATAGTACTCGAGTTCCAACAAAAATTGTTTTACTTTGTCATTTGTATTGGTTTTGCAGCAGCACGTGAAGTACCAACTATGCTAAATGCTGCAGAAACACATGGCCATGGACAACCCCTGCCTCCGAAACCTAACGGTGTGCAACCTGCCAGAGATGAAATGTAAGTAGCAATTTCAGAAACGGAGCACCAAGTGTGAAAAGATAAATAGCCACGACAATTTGGACCTGGTAGCTCTTGAATCATTCGCTATTTTCCTGAGAAATACAGCTTCACTTCTTCAGGAAGGCAGGGTGGCGCTCACCCCAAGCTATTTGATGGAAGAGTCTAAAGATCTGTTTCACTGATTTGCTCTAATAGTTTTCTTCTTTTATTTACGACACAGAAACTAATTACCTAGTATCAAAAGGCTGTGAAGGCTCCAGGTCCTCAGGTCAGCCAAAGCTTAAAAGAAATAGAGATGAGGCAGCATGAACAGCCACTGTGGGGAACACCTCTTCACCAGATTGCAGCTGATTTGGGATCAGCAATGGTTGTGAATACACTCATTCGGACTCTCTTGGCTGAATAAATGTCTACACCACAGATGTCTTGAGGGATAGGCATGAAAACTGAAGGAGAAAATGGAAGGATCCTGAGTATGCCATACTCCTCCAAAAAAAATCAAATGGGATCCACAAATAGACACACATTCATGAATAACAACATCTTTTCAATCTGACTGTTCTTATGCATTTTGTTCTTGAGTATAATCAAAAAGCCATACAAGCCCAATACATTCATTTAGCAGTGCTGCAGTTAGCCTTAGTTACAAACTAATCTCTTACACATTTTCCTTGCTTGTTCAGAACAGTGAAGATGATGTGATCATACCTTTAGGTTATAATGTCAATGTTATACATAAGTAATCTTTCTGTTCACCTTGTTTACTGTTTAATTTTTTGTTGATCTTTTACAATCACAGATTAACGCTTTACTTAATTACCAGAATATGCCTGTGCATTCCTAAAATGCCCTGAAAACAATTTTTATGCCCACTGCATAATACTTCAGTGATATATTCTGTGTTTACTTGTAGGCTCTGTATTGGACTGGGTATAAACCTCCATTCCCCTCCGCCTCCTTCCATAAATTAAAAAAATATGTGAATATTTGATGACATACCCATGCAAGCAAGAGATATATTTGTGGCACAGCTTCCGGTACAAAGAAGTCCTGACTCCAGTTGTGGTCTATAGAAAGTATAGTGATGATTTTAATTCATAATTTTTTTTCCAGAACCAGTGATGCATATAGAATACCAATGACATTTGTTCTCATGAATAAATCAGATCATAGTTTTACTAAAGTATGTTTCCTCCTAATGGGTCAAAAAGAGTTAATTTATTCAGTTAAGCACAGTGCAAGGTGGGTCAAAGGAACACCTCGTTTTTGAAAAATGCCTTCCACATAGATCAATAGGAAATGTTCAACAGTTTAATTACTTTGGGGTCTGGACAAGATCAAGTCTTGTATTACTCTAAGTAAATAATGTCTGTGAGAGAGTATAATTTTAGATCCATAAACTCCTTTAAAACTTTGGCACTAGCCAAATTTATTACTTTTATCTACTTGTAGCAGAACTACATTGTGATACAAATTTTCTGGGCACCTTAGACAATGTATGGCAGATGCTTCACAGAGTTTCCAGGGCAATGACTAAACAGTGGTTTTACTCATTAGGGTAAGATAGAAAACAGTAAAATTAACTGCATGTAGACTTTTGTGAATGTTATATCCTGGGTTATGGAGATTTCATAGTGATAGCAACAAACAGTACTAGAAAGGTTAACCAGCTCTGTGCCACTAAAACATTCCTCATGTGATCTATCGAACCAGAAACTCCTATGTTCAGTACTAAGATTCCAAAATATCAGGAAGTGAAATAATACCTGTTTAACAGGTATTAACCCTAAACCTCAGTAAGATAAAATTAGAAAGAACCAAACTAAGAAAAACATGTCTTGAAGTCCCACACGAGTTCCCAAAGACAGAGGAGAAGCAAGCATTGTTCCATTATTTAATAAGGAAATTGCAGATCATTTTGCCTGACATCAATGTCAGGAAAACTGATGGAAAGGCTGGTACAGGAAGCAATCAGTGTACAATTAAAGGATGATAGTACAATTAACGCCAGTCAACACAGAAAATGAGTTTTGTCAGAAAAAAAACACTTCCTATTTTCCCATGAGATTATGAATTAGCTTGATAAAGGAAACTTCTGTCAGATTTCTGTAGAGATTTGGCTCATAACTTTACAGCATTTTTGGTAAAAACGCCAGCAATGTATAATATCAGTGTGGTCCATACTAAATGGACACAAACCATACTGAATGATCTGAACAAAAATATAAAATTATTGCTGGAAAAAGCTGCGATTTACAAAAAGTGATAGAGTGATAAATAATGGGAAGGGCAGGCGATTAATATGGATCAACTCAGATCACTTAGTAAGGTCTGGACTGTGTTTTAACACAGAGAAGACAAAGTTGTTCATTAAAAGAACAAAGAAATTGGTCTCATGTCCAAGATGGAAAATGATTTTGTGAAAAGCAGTGACTCTGAAAAGAAACAATAATCATAGACCCAAGCAGACATGTTTTCAGAGCAAAGTGTAGGTAAAAGTTATTCTTACTGTACAAGATGGGGGAGAGCTGGTAGGAGCTGTTGATGCTGTTACACCTCTCTGTGGTTTCAGAGAGATCATTACAGGGAAAATGTGCTGAAAAAACATCTCCAGAAAAACAAGGGCTTTACTGAGAGAAACAATACTAACAATTTGTGATGATAGGGAGCCTTTAGGAACTCTAATTGTTACATTAATATGTGAGAAGTTTAACAGAGCATTATGGTCTATAAATACAGGAATGGGAGAGTAGATGGCTTTCTAATCTGTTGGAAAAAACGTAATAGGCTCCATACATCCTACTGAAGACAGATAAATGCAAAGGAAAACCAGTAGAAATGTTCAGCAGCAAGGAAAACTGTGTGAACAACATACTCGGGGATGTGCTGGATTTGAATCCCTGTATAAAAACAATAGTCCTTCTAAAACCTTGCATTAATGCTGAATTGCTGGGTAGGCTCCATGGCCTTTTATTAGGAAAACATGAGGAGTATTTCTAACTGCTGTGGATTTACTTCTTGCTTTCCCCCACGAGAGTATTCCCCCCATGTTCCATTTCTGGCATGCTATGTTACTCAAATACAGCAGAAAACACTGAGCTGTACATCCTGCAGCCCACCGTGCCCATGCTGGTGAGATCCTCGACAGATTTTGATACGTATCCTGCTCTTTTCTGCAGATACAGAATTTATCTGCCACAAAGCCTCAAGTGAAGCAGCGTTATGTTTCAGAAACATGAAAGAGAAGAATAGCATAGAGCTGCATGGTGGTGGGAAAGATGCCCCTAGCTACTGGGCACTGGGGCAACTCTTTATAACCGTCAATTGAGAATGCAGAAAGAGATGGAAGCTGTGAATTGAATTAAATTCTGGATCCATTGACAGAGGTGAAAGTTATTGCACTACTCCAGTGGAGTCAGGATTCTCCTCTCCACGCGTGCTTAAGCAGCCTATACAATCCCAAATAGCATGGTCCAAACTGCAAGGATACGTACTTGAAAAACATCTGACTGATCTCTGATTTATTTTAATGTGTGAGGAGAAGGCATATCCAAGGGTGACTGTATTAGCAGGAATATAGCCTGCAAGGTACCCAAAATATTCCTTCCACTCCATTTAGTATGGATACGCTTTTAACTGGGTTACTTGATCCCAGCTTGGTGAGACACCACAGGAATTGAAGGGACAATCTGGGGAACGTCCAAAGTGAACAAGAATGATCAGAGGGCTGGAAAACATGACGTTCAAGGAAGAATTGAAAGACGTGGCACTACTTTGCTTAAAGGAGAGAAGGCTGAGAAAGAGAGAGAGAGACTTGGTAACAGTCTTCACATTTCTCCTGAGACTTCCAATAGAAAATAGAAAAGGTTAAAATTTGAGCATACTGGTCAGCTGACATATTAAATGCTAATAGGTTAAACTCAAATTCTAAATTACATTTTCCAGGAGATAAAGTTAGACAATATTTTTCAGACAAAGGCCTGTGTATTACAAGCAACTTTGAGAAGCTGCTGCTTTCCTGAGGTTAACAATAATTTCACATGGTACTTTGATTGACGCAAATACTCAATCACATTCAAATCAAAATAGGAGGAAGCTACTATTTTACATGGCTTCCTGTAGGACATATGCAATGTTATCCCAGAGGAGAAGGCAGGTTATGCAACGAGTGAGCAGCTCTGCATGGCTATGTTTATTTGGGAAGCATTTCCAGCAATTATTTGGAAAGAACTGAGAGAATAAACTGATAAGAGATTCTCATGATTTAGTATATTCATCACTAAAGTAACAATTGGATTTTAAATGAATTGGATTTTGGTTGCTATTTCACCCTCTTTATGCAACTTCAATAATGGAAGGGAAATGGAAACTTGCTTTACTAATATTAGGATTCTTCCACTGTGTGTGTGTTCGCATGTGCGTGTAAAAGTGCTGGCTAATAAAGGAGCGGAATAGTTTCCTCTACCTTATCATATTCTAGCCTCACTGGCAATACAGTACAGCCCTAAACTTGTTGTAGGAGTCAAAATGGACCAACTGTTTTCCAGATTTAAGGGATGGTAGAAAGACAGCCAATTCCCACTTCCTAGCAAGACTAAGTGCTGCTCCAATTCCTCTAATGAGTAAGTCAGGCAAATAAGTCAACTACGGTGACATTTGAAAGCTTATTTTCTTCACATTTAAAGGGAAACAATATAGAAATAAATTACTTCCAAGTAAGCTTAAATAAATATAGAGTTCTTTGAGCATAAAATATCACATAAATACTTCTTCTCTGATTACATACTTCCATATTTGTTCTTACTAAGTATCATGAGATAGCAGCATTTCTAATTTATGCACCTTGGACGTACAAAAAAACCCCACCTTTCCTATCTCCTTACGTGACAATATTTGCAAAACATACCAATGGAAGACTTCAGCTAAAAAGCTTTTCCGTCAACCAGTCCTGCTACAGAATGACCTACTGCTAGAAAACCACCCTGGCTTCTATACTGAGCTCTCAAGCATACTGCTTTGCCACAAGCAGCTTTTAAACTTGAACTGGACATATTTATTTGTACGCCATTACTACAAAGCCTTTTCAGGTTTAGAGCTACTGCACATCAATTCTGTCATCTGAGTTCTGGAAACAAACTGGAAAGCTGGGCGTGAGCTAAGATACACGGAGGTTTTTCAGAGCACTTTGGAAGCCAAAATTATGGAAGACTTTTTCCACTTTTACCATTCACTTCTTTGTTATGCTTGGCCTTCATCCCCGCCTGTCACCTTCAAAATGAAAATGGCACGTTCATTATTATTCATGGAAATTCATCGGATACGGAGAAAGTATCCCTTTTTTCCCCCAACTGTTCCTTTTTTATTTCTTTTGGGAAAGACTATGCTATTCTTTGCTTGGGTAGCAATCTTTTGAACTGCTGCTTTGCCATTGAATTCACGGGAAGATAATCATTTGCATTGGCTTTACTATTCGTATCTGTAGGCTAAATAATGGTGCGGCTGTCGACCCCGAGCACAGCGCCCAGTGCTGCTGCCCTGCCCGACTTCCCCCTCCTTTGGTACGCCGTCATACATGCACTGGCCCAGCCTGGGCGCCTGTCCACGGTAGAGGCAGCTTCATCCAAGGGTCCCAGTGCATTGTGGCATGAAGTACAGGGATGCCATATGCTTCTCAGCTAGTCTAGCATTTAATATTACTTGTTTACAGTGCTCAGTACAACATCTGTTCTTGACTGGGGCTTACTGGATGTTACTACAGTATAAACGCTTATTTCTATTAGTGCTATCCCTAATTACATGAAATGAGATGCTACGTATTGCAGCTGACATAATTTCATTGACCATTACCTTGTTATTCTCCTACGAGACAGAGAGAAAATCCTATCTTACTTTTTAAATACCAGTAATTAAATTATATATTTGTATTCATCCTTTTGTAAACAAACTCTTTCTGCCTCTTTACGGAAAAGGTATTTCCATGTGTTCGGCCGTTCTTGTTTTTCCTGTCTAGACCACCTCGGACAATTCTGCAATTGCTTTTTGTGATGGGATGAGCAGTACTATGATCAATATTCCATATTAGACCATTCAGGGAATAGCATTTCATATATTTATAAAATCTGCATTTTGTAATGGTACATTTTACATTTCTGTTATATTTCTTAAGCATTCTAACATAGTGTTATTTTCCAAAAGCTTTGCCTAGCTTAGAAGCTTTTATTGCCATGTCTACTGTAGCCTCAAAGCCCTTTTCGTGAAATGAAATGGTTAATTTAGAAATCTACGAGTTACATGAGAGGTTTATTTTCTTTTTTCTAACATAGCACACTTTCCAGGTTTTGACACTAAATGTTGGCTTCATTTATTGCCATGTTGTCTGTTCATGCAGTTTGCTTGGTAATTCTGTATTTCCCTGCTCAAAGATTTCTTTTTGCCTTGAATAGTGGCTTGACTCTTGCAGCACGTCTTAACTGGTTTACACTTTACCTTCACATTTGCTCTCACCATGCACATTTCTCCTGAGATTCCGTTTATAACAGAGTAATGTTCATGTAAAACTTCCCTCTCTGTGTGCCTCGTATTACACACAAACTCATATAGCCAAAAGACACACATGTCCAAGTGAGTGTTAGGCATAGATGTGACACAAAGACATGGCACAGAAAACTTATCCCCCAAGTTCATGGACAGGCTCTTAATCCCTTTGTCATGAAGTTCCTGCTGCTGCCCCCTCTCAGGCTGCAGGATCCCACCTCTCTACTAGTCAAGTCTGTAAGTCAAGTTTCTAGAGGCACTGCAAAAAAATGGCTAAGGTGTGCAGGGATGCCTGCTCTGTCTGAAGCGCGCTGCCTTGCATACACTGAAAGGAGTTTCAGAGTAGCAGAAAACATTTCATATGATACTTCTCAATTGATTACACAGGAGAATAATTTGAAAGACCCTGTATATCCCTTTCACCAGATACATGCTGCTATTTGTTATTCATGTCTGTCTTAGCTTCAAAGATACTGCATGTGATGACACAGGAAACCATACAGGTGCATCATACTTTGTGCAAGGTCTTTTGTGAATGCAGATTATAAAGTATTATAAACGTGTGCACATGCATATCTTAGAATGGAACTACAATACATGAAAGTGATGCTTGGCACTAACCAAAATTTCAATCCTAGCTATCTAATACTGGAGAAAGTAGGAGCTGTGAGTCTGGAGCATCTTCAAAGCTAGGCTGTGCTGATTAAATGACTGAAATGGATCTAAAAGCCTCACTGCAGGCATGAAGGATTGAAAAGCCAGGGCTTTAGTACTCATATCCAGGCTGAGGTCTATCAAAGATCATATATTGACACCCAACAGTGAAGTACTCCAAAGTGACCGGCCGATTTACCACTTTTTCGAAGCAGGCTGAAACAGGCCATACCTTGAAAAGAAAGTAACTGTTAAGTGGAGGTGGGGTGGAAAATCCCTTTGCCAGACTCCGGCAGAACATTTTACTTTTTCGCCGCTTTTCGCTTTTTCCCCAGCCCCGCGGGGCTGCCTGCGCCAACCGCTCCGGCTCAGCCCTGCCGCGGAAGAGCCGCCAGCCCCGGGCCGCGCACACAAACGCCTCCTTCTGCCCCTGCCCGCCGCAGCCCCGGGCGCCGCCAGCGCCGGGGCCGGGGGCTCCCGCCGGTGCTTCCCGCGGTGGGGCTGGGCGGGGCTGGGCGGGGCGGGGCCGGGGCGCGGCAGCCCCCCGGGGCGCTGCGGGGCCGCGGCGGAGGTGGAGCCCGGCCGTCCGCTGCGGGACGGGCGGCGGGGCCGGAGATGCGCTGAGGTGCCGCCGGCGCGGCGCTGGGGCCGGACACCGGCCTTCCTGCCGCCCGCGCACCTGGGAGCGGGGCGAAGGCAGGGGCTGGGAGCCGGCCCCCCCGCCGGGCCGAGGGCACCGGCAGCAGCAGGGAGGGCCGGGAGGGGGGAAAGCAACGACGGCGGCGGCAGGAGGAGACAGAGCGGCGGCGGGAGCGGCGGCGCGGAGCATGGAGCGCAGCTGCCCCCCCCCGCCGGAGCAGGAAGCGGTGGAAGCGTGGCTGGACGATCACGGCGACTTCACCCGCTCTTACTTTGTTAGGAAAGCCACGAGGTAAGACCGGAGCGGCGGCGGGCAGAGGCAGATCCTTTCTACCCAGCCAAAGGTCGCTCTTCCATTTCCCTTTGCTGTCTCCAAAGAAAGTAAAAGAAAACAGCGATCCCCCCCCTCGAAGGAGCAAAAACTGAAACCGAGCAGCAGCAGCTCCGTTCCGCTGCCACCCGAGCGCACATGCGGGCGCGGCTCCGCGGGCTGCCCCGTCCTCCCCGGCCCGCTGCGGGAAGGGGCAGCCCGGCACCGCCAGCCCAGCGCTCGCCGGTCCCTGGGGCTGTCCCAGCCTCCGCGCTCCCGGCCCTCGGCTGTTATTTATTTTGTGTTCTCCTTGCTTTAAAGCAGACACTGTCAACTTCTCGTGAGTAGCAAGCAATGTATTTTTCCCTGCGCTGCGAACTAGATAGAAGTATGTCCAAGCCTCAGACAACATCTGATCTCTTCGGGAAGGCGGGTTATGTCATTACTTGGTGATCTCAAAACAAAGCGCTGCTCTTGAAGAGCTCAGTCGCCCTGTGGGCTTGTCACCTTTGTGACATCTCGGTGGCCACCGGACGGAGAGGGCCATGGGTTAAGTGCCACGGGGTGCGTGCGAGACCAGAGCTCCGCCCGAGGAGGCGGCCGCGGCAGATGCTGAGGGGAGCTGGGGACGCCGTGCTGCACCTCGGGGCTGCGGGAGGGAGGGAGGGGAGCGGGGGGTGCAGCCCTGGGGGAAGGGCAGCAAGCAGGGGATCGCTGCTCCTGGAGGCGCCTGCGGGGGCAGAAAGCCCGGGGGCGGGGGGGGACGGCCGCACAGCGCGGGGGTTCCGCGGGGAGCTGCGCCCCCCGGCCGGCTGCGGCGGGGCAGCCTCCCCGGCAGGGGGCAGCCTCCCCGGCAGGGGGCAGCCTCCCCGGCAGGGGGCAGCCTCCCCGGCAGGGGGCAGCCTCCCCGGCAGGGGGCAGCGCGGGGCCGGCGGAGGTGGCGAGCGCCCCGCGCGCTGGCCGGGGGCGGCTTCGCGGCGCTCGCCCTTCCTCGGTGCTGGTTCTCGCAAGGAACCCGATGTAAAGACCTGCAGGGCTCGTCTGGGCTTTTTTTCCCCCCGGCTTGACATGCTGCCCTTTGGAGATAAGCGGAGGTATTTGCTCACCGTTGTCACACTTCAGCAGTGGGACTTCAAGTTGAAAGCGCGTAAATTCGGCTATTTTTAGCAGTGGAGTCAGGTTTCCATTTTGAATATTTTCCGATAAACAAAGCAGTGGGGATGCAGAGCACGGGCGATCTGCAGCTCCCACGGTATCTCTTAGCGGAGAGCTCGGGTTAGTAAGTCCTGTGGCTCGTTCCTCGGACACGCCATCTCCGCGGGCTCGCTTCTCGCCTCTCCGCTCCTCTTCCCCAGCCGCTTGCACCATCTGCTCACCGCTGCTGATTTACTTCTTTCGCAAGTCACTTAGCAGGGATGGATGCATTCTGTATGAGGTTTTGCTGCTGCTCCTCTCTGCATGGGATGGGGCGGTAAGAAGAGAAATCCCCATTAATAATTGACTCGCAGCAAGCTAGAAAGCTTCAGGGGTCACCTGCTTTCTTGTGACCATCTGTCATGCAGTCCCCTTTCTTCTGCTGCTTCTTCCTTAGGTTCATTTAACAGAAAGAATAATAAAAATGCCTTTAAAAATGTCTTTTAAATGTTGATTTTTTTTTTTAAAAAAAAGGCTGTGCATAGGTGTAGGATGCATAGATGGAAGTAGTTAACCTTGCTGTTCTCCAGAACACTAGCGCATGGTATGTAACCGAAGGGTCGCTTGTTTGCCCAGGAAATAGGGTGTTAGCAGCCTTGAGAAGTAGCATTTTATTAGTCCAGCCTGTCACACTTCCTTTGGAAACTGGAAGTAGCATTGAACAAATAGGAAAGCTAATTAATAGTAACCGCTGTGTCAGATTTGTTTTCCCCATGGAGAGGTTTGGTTAGTTTTTTTTTTTTTTAAAAAAATGCTGAGACACAGTTTAGTGTTTGTGTGGGGCTGAAATAGGCAGTAGTTCTCAAAATACAATTCAGTCGTGTCTCCGTGACGGCGATGCCTCTGCTTTTAGAGAGGGTTTTGCAGAAAAACTGTTGACTTTGAGTTCTTGCTTGGCAACAATTCTGCAATGTTTTTGAAATGATGGAAACATTGTGTTTGTCTCAAAACTCTCTTCTCTGCTGCCTTGCATGGAATAATTTTTTTCTGTCCTTACTGTATAAATAGAAAACTAGAACTAGAACTACATATATAAAATAAGAAATACCTCTTGTATATATAAGTTTGTATTTGAAAAGACAAATGACAAGTTACTTGACTCTTGGTTCAAATTTTATGCGCTAAAATGATATCCTGTAAAGCTGAGCGCTGTGAAAGAACTGATGTACTTTGTAAAAGGTTTCTACATTGTAGCGTTATTTAGAGCTTGAAAAGAGAAAAACCTTAAAATTTAATGCCATGCTTTGTTTTAGTTGAACCTTTATACAACAGCAATACATTGAACAAAGACTATACTGTTAATGTTTTGTTACTTAGCATTATATTTACTCTGTCAAGTAAAGCAGCGTTCCTTGAACTAGTTTCAACTGTTTTCTAATCTTAATTTACTGCTTCTCATTTTTTGTTTTGCTTCATAATACGTCAAAGTCCTCACAGGTCCTAAAAGTAGTAGACCAAGAAGTCAGTTAATTTGGCATCTTGCGGAGCACAGAGGCATATTCTACTTCACATTGCAAGGCACGATTGCTGATGGATAAAATAGTTTCTGTATCTGTTTCTCAAATATTTATACAGAGGAATAGGAAAAGATCACCAGCTCAACCATTCATTACAGACTAATACAAGCCCTTTCCACTGATACTAATGAACTTTGAATCAGAACCTAATTTAGCGATTTTATGATAGGTATTAAATAATTATATATTTTTTCTCTGCAATTAATTAGCTTCCATAGTGTTTTATACAGTAGTTCTTTTGGTAGTTCCCACAAAAAATGTTTTAATTGGCCATCTAAATAGTAGTTACAAATGCTTTGGGTGGTCTTATGCCTGCAGATTTGTTTTGTTGTTTTTTTTTTAAAGTATGGGAGTCACATCATCTCATATAGTCACTGAATAGTTACCTCTTGTTCCATTTTGCATAGGTCAGTTTGATATTAGTCTCTGTTTTCACGGTTTAAGTAAAAATTATACTTTCTGTCAGGGTGGCACTTTAAAAGAAAACATTTCTTTTTATTCACAATTAGTTTGTATTAACTGTTGTTCATAACATGACAGCTGTTAGAGTCGCTAGGTCCCCCAATCCATATTCTGGGTTCTTGGGGAGAACGGCTGCAGGTCGTCCGCTTAACAAATTTGCACCTGCTTTCTTCCTCTCCCCTAAAACGTGTAGTAGAAGATAAGTATATACAAATGGCTTACACCTTGTATTTTGATCCTGCAATGCCTTGAGGCTGGTAGTGCCTACAGGCAGGCCACATTGCTGCCTTCCTCAAGTCTTCGATGGCTAGGTGGACTGACATATGCTGCGCTAACGCTATGTTTATTGACATCCACCTGTACAGCGAGTTTGCAATCCTACAAGCATGTAATCCAGGTGAATAGCTTTAAATTGCTCCCTCCTTCGAGTATGTGAATAAACTGTGATCCCGTAAGTAGGAAGCTACAGAATCAGTTATTTATTACTTGATTTTGTACCAGGGAGACAAATGGTGTACAGAGATAACATAAATAGCTATTATCCATGAAGTGTCGTTACAGTATGATCAAAGTGCAGAACAACAAAGGGAAGTGTGTCACCAGCACGCTCGGTGACGGGATGAATTTGGTTCACTTAGTGGTACAGCGTGCTGGTTGACAGACCTTCTGGCTGGGGAGTTTGTTACTGCACACTTCCAGGTTCAAGAGTTTCTAAATACCTAGCTCCTACTAAATTTAAGCTATTTATTTTATTCCTTTTTTTCAGCTCCTCTTGTTATTTTTCCCTTTTCAAAGTTTTAGTATTGCCTGCCATATTCTGGCTTCCCAGAAAGCAGAAACATTTTGAAGTAAAATGAAGAATCATTTTACCATCATCTTTCAGATCGTGTCTTATGTTTACCCATACTGTTTTTAAAGGCTCTTTGTAGCTGCTGCTACAAATATAATTGTTCTAATTAGACATTATAAAGGTATAATCTGCAGCCTTTTTTGTCACAAAATTGTACTGCATTTACGGCTGAATTCATTACCCTTTTTGTCTTCCTGAAGTTTTATCTTTTTATGTTCCTTTAAAAAAATAAATCTGTGCATTGTCATGTTCAAACATCATACTTCTTTTAACCCCCTATGGAATACTTCTGTATTTCTGACTTCCTGTTTGTCCCTACTCTTAAAAATACGGGAGTGATTCTCTCTTAGTGCTCTTTGTGATCAGAAGCAGCAGACTGCCAAAGTAAAAATTCTCTCAGTTAGAGGCAACTGCATTGTTCGGGGCAGTTTTTGTCCGGTTTCCTAAATGTATAGCATGATAGATACAAATTATTAACCCATCTTGTATGCCTTTCACTGGAAATAAGATTATTTTGTTATAAATCCATCTTGGCTCATTAGCAGGGCTGGGAAATATTTATAAATGAATTAAGGTGGGGTTGTATTTGGAAAAATAAATGTCCTTAACAGCATGGTACTTCAGAGCGCTTCACTGAGGATTCCAAAAGTGGCGTTTACTGGGAAACTGTACTTTCCTGGAATTCGGAGATTGCACAACTTGAATGTATCAATTAGATATATTACTTTGGAAAACTCAAGTACCGTTGTTTGTTTGGTTTTTTCCTTCTTGGTGGCTGGTGGACAATCAGTTTGTAACGTGCTGCCTGCAGTACTAAATTACTTGGGACATTTGCCTTCTGATCTCTGTGTCTAGAGGGCTTTTAAAAAAATGTCTTTCAATTTGAGCCAGCTATTTGATGTTTAATCTCATAAATATTATATGTCATATGCAGTATGTCATTGTATTGTTTGGTAATATATGTGTGCTTATTTTTTTCTAATTGAAAGGAAATTAATTTTTGGAGCAAGTGTATGAAAATTCAGATTTTCAAAGAACGAGCTATTGAAGATTTTCTGCATTGAAATGTGCTTTGGCTTTTGTTTTTTCTTAAAAAGATATTACTGACATACAAAAAAAATATAATTCTAAAAATATACAGGTATGAACCATATTCATACGTAACATGACCTTGTAAGTAGGCAGTGGGTTTTAAACTTGTACGATTGAAGGACCACTAACAGTTTTCCAGTGGAGGCACAGAATCCTGTGCAAATTGTTGGAATATGCTGAAAGGGGACTTGCTTTTCTAAGTTACTCTATGTGAAGCATTTACAAGAGGACTGCAGACCCACTGATTCTTTGGACCGTGGCTTGAAAACCACAGGAAGTAGTGGCGTTAATGCAGGGATCAGAATATTTTCTCCCACTTACTTGGTTTTATTAGATATTTACAGAGCTTTTCTGATAATTAAGTACAGAAAAAAAGTTGATTTCTATGAAATCTTGGACCTTTTCTTGTTGGTCTAATGATCTCCGTAGTTGTCCCACTTATAAATGATGTATCCGTATCCTTATGCCTTTCTTGATAACTGCAAAGTATTAAGATAATCCCAAAATATTTTAAACTTCTGATTCAAAAAGCACTCAGGAAGGTAAGGAATGTTACCCATGTTCATGAAGTTGTAAATGTGATTAAGTATTTTTGGCATTTAGTCTTGGAAATAAAGCTAGGTGTGTGCCAGAGTATTTTGGAAACAATGTCTAAAACAGCAATTACTGTCGACTGAAGAAACTGTCTTTTGAGAAACGATAAGAAATCACTTACTAGCAATTTACATCTTTAATTCCGAAAAAGCTATGACCTGAACTCCTACACGGAATCTTTGGTGTGAAGATAAACTAGTCAGCAGATAGTACTGAGCAGCTACAAGGAGAATGTGCTGTTGCTACGTACCGTTTGCCCGAGGTAATAAAGAAACAAACGGGCGTGCACAATACATTAATTAGAATACAACTGGTACACCTGAGAGGACAGGTAGAAAATAAGATGGAGTGAACTTTAACAGTTAACATCTCTTTTTGCCTTCTTTTGTTTCAGGGTAACTTTATTATCATATTACAGTACTTTTGATAATGCCAATAGGCATTTGAAATCTCATTTCCATTTTTTTGCTCTTACTAGGAAGACTCTAGAGAACAGGGTCAAATTTTCGGCAACTGGGAAGAAGACTGGAGCTGAGGTATACATTGCCTCTGTGGGAGACAAAAAAGTTAGACCCCTTTTATTTCTAAATTGTAGAAGTTCATGGAAGCTTTGTATTGGGCATCTGTTGAAGAATCATCACGTGAGGATTCATGTCTTTGTACAGGATTAGGACAAAGACTACATATATAAAATAAAATACCTAATTTTGAAGCTGAAGTGAGACTTCCATAGTATGTAGACGTTGTGCTGACTCTCTGCACGAGGATAAAATTAATGATGCATCACCTATGATGTCTTCAGATCAAATAAAGTACATCATAGCCTATGTTCATGCTTATTTGAATGCTACATTAAAGCTGAATTGTGTGGGAATATATGACTCAGATCAAGAATTACAAAGCAAATTCAGACAATACATTCTTGACTTGAACTAATATGCTACCACCTATTTTCACTTTCACCATTAATAAGGAAGCATTTTGGCTTTGTCATGAATAAATATAATTAATAAAACCACATAATACAAGTCTTTCTCTTCCTTACTGGCAAAGAAACATACAGAAATTTACATGGAATGCTTTCTCATTTATATGATTTACTTGAAGAAAAGAAAAAAGAAAGGCATGAAATACAAAAGGAGCTATCTACTAAGTGCCAGAAAAGAAGCCCTACTCAAACGGCCCTTGTGAATAACTCAATAGTTGTAATTTCACATTAGGTCTGGCACTGAAAGCATAGCCACAAAATATGTTTGCTTAGTAAAAGATATATATTTTCCCATTTATTTGTGCATTATGGTGAACTCACCCCAGCACAGAGAGCCATCCCAAAGCCTCTGCATCACTTAAGTCCTACTTAACTCCTATTTTAGGAACTGAAGTGGAACTGACCTGGTGCCTAAGACTTACATGAGGTCTCCAGGCAGGTGTGAACATAACTTTTAATCTGTCTATCACCAAAGTCAGTGGCATTGTACGTGTGCTTTCCACAATAAAATCATTAGGTACATAGTTATTTTTAATTTTTTTGAGCTTGGAACAAGAAGTAAACATTTGGAGGACAAATAAAGGTCATGTTTTAGAATTTGACCATCAATCTCTGAGTATTTATTCTGTCTTTCTTTATAGTGTGAACAGAAAGTCCCTCCTATGGAGGAAAACTTTCTTGTGAAAAGTTAAGCTTGTCGTTTGGTTGTTAAAGAAAACTTGAAAATAGCCAAGAATAGCCTGTTAGTGTTAGTGCTTCATTTCAAATACTTTTGCTTCAAATAATAAAGCAACCTCTGCCTCCTATTTTAAAAAATAATACGAGCATTCACACAAGATTTACATTATTTCATAGTTTAAAAAGTTATTTCGCTCTTCCATGAGCATGGTTTGACTCAAGAATTAGAGTTCTTAATTTAGACCTGTACTCAAACAGAAGTCAGTCAGGCCACTTAACATGTTTAAAGTTAAATGTATGTTTATGTATTTGACTGAGTTGTGCCAAAAAATTGGCATCGATTTTAAGTCATACTTTGTCTTGAAAAACTGTTTGCCTACTACTGTTAGAAATAGCATCTCTAGTAACTATAATTGGAAAGAGTTTAAGGAAAAACAACTATTGTCTTTGTCAATCTACTTTTTTAGTTAGTTTGAGAACAGTTCTTTTGCAGTCAGTTTACTGTTTCCATCTAGTGAGGCCTTATACAGTTTATTTAATCTTTCCATGGACAGAAAGGAGACAAAAACACTTAGAACATGATTGTGAAATAGAAAGAAAAGAAAGAAAATGGGAAGGCAAGTATAATATCGAAGTGACTTTGACTTTCAAACTCATTTGTTAAAACGGAATATTTTTCGAGTTGCTTTTAATGCTTTAAATGATTTCTGTGTCTAAATTACGTCAAGATGCGGGAAAGAAATTTGAAGACATCTAGTGGTTATTTTAAGGAAAGCAATTGAGAAAATAGTTACAAAGCTTGGCTTGAGATTGTTGATTTCAACACTAGCAGGATTAGCCCACAGGAATTCAGATACTTGAAAGCTGGCATTCTCTAGCAGGCAAGTTGGGATTGAATCCCTCTCCTGAAGTGTGTTATCAGTAACCGCTGATTTGAATGAAAAATTAGCAAAGTGGTCCACGCAACTACTGAAACATTACACATTGTATACATGAAAGGTTTATGAGCAACAGAGAAAATGGGGAATTGGTTGTTTCACTGAAAGCTACTCATCACTCAGTACTCTTATGGTACAGTAATTATTATGTATTCTTTGTGCAAGTTATGTAAGATGCAGTATACTATCATTGCTGTATCTTGGTATTACTTTTGTGCTCTGTTTTTGCACATTTTGTCCAAAGATACCGAATACTTGCTGAACAGTCACATTGATATGGTCTTACATCTGTAGCATGGTTACATGTGTGAGCAAGGCAATTATAATTATGGCTGTTACTCCTTAAACATCTTTGCTGGGTGGGTTTTTTTTTTTTGAGAAGTATCCTGTGTATTTTGAAGATAATCACAATGAAGCAAAGACGGGTACAATACATTATTTAATATTCCCAGTGTATGGGTGGAATAGTAATTAGTGTCAGGTCAGCATGGTTTGATAGATATGGCACAGGAAATAAAGCAAGGTTCTCATCAGGTCTTAGACCTGAGGTTGTTTTCAGGTCTTTATGCATGACCTGGCTCAAGCCATGTCACTTCCTTCTGCCTGTGTTTTCTCACCCAGTGATTTTCCATTTTTGTTGCCTATTCATATTGAAAACTTCTTGCTTTAGGGACAGGTCTTTCTGTACAGTGTTTAACAAATCAGGGCCAAACAGTGTTAATTCCTTTGATGTTCCTGAGTTCTCAGGTAATGCAGATAATGTGTACTTGTATACACGTGATTATACAGGGGAGGATCACACAATCATTTTTTTTTTCAAATGTTTTACCCACCGTTGTATTTTCATCCCCTTCTCATCCCTATCTCCTCAAACTTCCTCTCCAGTTTTGTCATCTGCTGATGAGGTCACCAGCCAAATTCAGCAGTCACTGTTGTCATGCTCCTTTGAAATTGTGTTTTATAGAGGGAAGACTGGATTTGGCTGATAGAAGCGACTAAAAATTGGTTACTTCATATTAAACTATTCCTGTTTATGAATTCTGGGATAAACTATAGCTTTCTCGAGTGGAGGCTCATACTGCAATACAGGATCATAGTGCAGTAAAGGATGCATGCAGCTCATGAGGAATGGATGCGATGCCTGTAACTCCTCAACAGGCAGGGATTGCTGTGCTGCGATGGAGACATTGCATTGATTTTAACTATCTGTGTAGATCACTATGGATCAGTATCTGCTCCTGTTTAATACACTCCTGCAACTTCTAAACTTGCTCTTGCGACAAGGGTCTTGTCCTTACAATCAGTTCTGGACAATGCCAGTGCTTACTGAAGACTATTCATATGAATAGTCACAAGTGTTTGTTTCTTCCTGTAGTCCTTTCAAAATGCCATGGTAATCATACATAGCACTTGTTACTGATTTCCAGTAACCTCACTTGGGGTTCAGTGTGTCTGGTATCCGATATCTGTTGAGCTAATTCTGTGCTGAGAAAGTAGTTGTGTTAGTGATAATACTCTTCTTGTCACGCATTGTTAAATAGGATTGACTGTCAACAAGCAAATGCATGTCAAGACTTTGTCTGATAGATTTTAAATAGTTAGACTACGTCGGTTAATGTGAAATGCTAGTTCTTCCGCCCACGTGTGTAACTGTGAGTAAAAGGAGCTAAATAGTTTCCTTGTTAGAAAGAGGCATTCAGTAAAGGTCAATGAACACTGTTCTTATTCCAGCTGAATTTGAACGGCTTTCCTGTTGCCCAAATAAAAATGCTTAAATGGTTTGGAGTTGAAAACCATGCTTTAAACAGTATAGTTAAGGATTTGTTGTTGTTGTTAACCTACAGAGCTTTTTGAGAATCACACACTATGTTGGCAAGTTATTGGACCAGCATCTAAGAGACATTAAAGGGGACAGGAATATGTTACTCATAATTATGCAGCTCCACGTAGAGTTCTGTTGAATGTCAAAGTGCTTCATAAATAGTGCAGATACCTAACAAGTAGAAATGAATACTTATTTCACATAGTAAAAAGGCAAGAAGGTAAACACTACATTATCTCATGGCCACAGTTTGAGAACTGGTGTCAGAATTCAGAATACATTGTTCTTATCCATTACTTTTACTACACCATTAAGGCCAGGGGACATCATTACATAACACTCCAGAATAAATAAAATGACAGGTTTCAACTGATAAATGAAATTTCTGCTTTAGCTTTGTTCGCAAAGGGTACCCGATTCTTTCTCTGCCTTGTATCTTATATCAACACATCCACGTATGTGAATTCAGAGTAAAACAGAGTAAAACACAGCTGGGTGAAATGATAACATTTTATATTCTCCTTTCCTCATGTGTAAATAAGCAGTGAATCAGATTGCTCTACAAATTGCTGTCACTCAGGAATAGTACAGGTTCAGGCCTGTGCATTTTCAAACATGCCTAGACAAAGTACATGGCTTCCTTGCCTAATCACTTGCTAATTTAAGAACGCTCTCCATCGGATACTAAGTTATTACAGTTACTTTTAAATTTTATTTTACATTAATGCCAGTCCTCGATGTTCAAAAATCAAGTCAGCACACACAATTATGAAACTGGGTCAAGTCACAAGCCTTCTTTTAAAACTTGATTATTCTATACCTACCTTCTTGTGTCTGAGGCTTCAAATGCACCCAGCTCACATTTTCAGGTTCTTTTCTGCAGCCTTAGTGCTAGATGCTAAATTTTCTTTAGAAAAAGCGAACATTTCCAGGCAATTTATTTTCTTGAGGAGATTAGAGTAAAACAAAAAGAACTCACGTATAACTCATGTAATCACAAGGGTTATCAGTGCTGATTTTAGAGGTTGTACTGTAAATTATAAATGTTTACTTATAAATTTTTGCATTTTAAGCTTTTAGATTTTGTTCTTAAGGATACTTTTGGTCATTTTCACCACAAATTTTTTTTTTTTTTTTTTCTCATTCGGTTTAATAAATGAAAATTCCAAATGTTATCAAGTGCTAGCTTCTTATTTCGACTCTCATTGAAACAGCAATGTGATATTGCCTTATGCAAATTATATTATGCATTTCTGTAATACATGGTCACAGCTCCCACATTTAATATTTATCCTGTTTAAGTACTATAAAGTAATCTTGTTAAAGTCAAAGTTCTAATAATATATTTATTGTTCTTTATGCTTCTTCATTGCAAGAAATATTTGCATGAGGCAACTCCACAAAAAAATACACCTCTGCTGTAATAAAGAAGGATCATTGGTAGTTTTATTAATATACTTAAAAAGCAGAGCTTACTCCCCTTAAAAATAAGTAGCTAAGCAATGAACCAAAACTCTTTCAGAATAACAATGGAATTTCATTGTGTTCTCTGGCACCACATTTCCAGTAATTGGACTACCTTTAGATTGCTGGGACATTTATAATAGATGTTGATTGAGGTATATTATTGCTACAGCAAGCACTGTTCCAGGAGCTTCATGGAAAATGTAAAAACATGGAATGAAATCCTAGCTCTGTGGAACTCAGAGGGAAAACTCCCACCCCCTTAATTGTGTCCAGCTTTTCATTCAGTGGTTTTGGACTCCCATCGTCAGAAAATTCACAAATGTCCTATGTGACCACACTGAGCATTGAGCCTTGAAGATCACTGGGGCTATATATGATATTAACCATGTAGGTAAGGTTTTGCATGAGCAGGACCACAGCACACAGACAGAAGCCAAAATAAAGAATAGTCTATCATCCACTTACTTGGAGTTGCACTGGTGTGAATAAGAGAAGAATTTGGTTTTACAGTGCTACGTTGAGTGCTATTTACCCCACTCAGACATATTTTATTGAGGGGAAAAAAATGACCAGGTAGCTCACAGTGAAGTGGAATGGGTACAGTAACATAATGATTTCCTTTTGCCCAGGTGCTTCCCTTACAGTCACACTATTTCCTAAATCAATTCAATTTTTCATAGCATGTTTGCCTACAGTTGAGGTCTCCAAATGATACGTGATTGCAAAAACTGAAAAACTCTTTCAAACCTTCCTAATGGGAGACAAATAAGTTTCCTGTTGTGGATTGCTTGCTAATAATAATAATATTGGTGGACTTTAGATTTCAATCGATTACTTTACTTTGAATTAAGGGTTAATTACACTTGCAGTGTTGCATTCTACAACATAGATGAAGCTATTCTGTAAGGAAAAAAGACTAGTGCTTTTCATATGTAACATATACTGATGCATGTAACCGATTGGCGGCTGACTAACCTGACTAATTTCCATGGTTTCATTCAGCTTCACTCTTGAAATTCCTGTGGTCTGCTGAGCAAATAAAAAATATCCCAAATTTAAAACATGACCACCATGAAAGGTTTCTAAAAGATCAGACTTTTTAATAGGATTTTTGCTGTTCATAGGCCCATACATTATGTAATTCAGAAAAAAATGTTTCTTCTGAGTAGATCATGTGCTGTGAGGAATCCTTGACACTGAGTAAATGAAATAAAAAGCCCTGTATTAAAAAAAAATCCAACAGATTTTGGACAAGAAAATATTATAATAATAAGAAAAAATATACTGTTATAGATTATATGTGTGCTTATGGATAATCAAGATACACCTTATTTAGTGAGGATATTACTAGGGTTGGCATTCTAGTGCTAAGTTAATTTGAGAAATACAGGTAAATACTGGAGATGCGTGACATTTTTTAATTAATGGTAAACTCTTCAAAAGTATAATTTTGGGGATATTCAGTATTTTGTGTTGAGTTAGGCAATGAGGTTCATCTGAAAGGAAAGGAAATAGGAGAAATGCATGAAAACAGTCTGTCTTTTCATTATTTTGAAGGGGTTTGAATTAGAAATAGTCACGTTTCTTTCTGACAGTTTTTAAGCAAAACTTTTGTGCATTGAGTCAAAGCAGCGTTTTTCATTAACTCTGAGAGAGCAGAGGAAGTTAACTTAAAAATAGTGTATAGGCGACAAAAATAGGAGGGGCTGCAGGTGATTTGGCATGGAGAATTAAAGTTCAAAATTATCTTTTTAAAAGTTAGAAATGGTCTAGAAAAACAAAATTAAAACAGAAAGTTTTGTCTTCACATGAATATATATGCATCTTAGGAATGGGAAGGACCAGAACTTTTCAAGCACAAAATTACGGTGTAAACTTCTGATCTTCTATATTCTGAAAGCCACAGCATAAGCAGTCTTCCTCTGCCCGATTCAGGTATTTCCTTTAGGCAGAAATAGCTTCCTTTTTATGGGGCGTAAATCATTACTGCTTAATCTAGGCTAAGTGCTGCATAAAATTGAAGAATGGTGATACAGAGGAGAACTAAATGTGCACTCACGTCCGCTGTATGAAAAGGTTTAAAGTTATCCTCTTTGCAGAGTCCTCTTCAAATGCATATTAATTTCTGGGGATTTTTAACTTACATAATTCACTGTATTTTTATTTTTGTTTTACAGAGAAATGGTTAATGCATGGTTTGCTGAGAGAGTTCATACCATCCCAGTCTGCAAAGAGGGAACCAAGTCCCAGAGTGAATCCTGTGCTTGTCACCAGCCTGCCTGTGCTGAGACCACCAACTCTGGGACGCCAGCGAGGAAAATCTCAGCTTCAGAGTTTGACAGACCCTTAAGGCCTATTTTTGTCAAGGACTCAGTAGGAGCAGTGAGCTTCCTCTCCGGCTCTGAAAAGAAGGAACAGATGCCTCTGCAATCTCCAAGGATTGAGACCAGTGCAGGGGATCAGTGCTCAAGACTATTAGAACTTGTGAAAGATATTTCTAGTCACTTAGATGTCACAGCACTTTGCCATAAAATTTTCCTACATATCCATGAGCTTATAGCAGCTGATCGCTATTCCCTGTTCTTGGTCTGTGAGGATAGCTCTAACGAGAAGTTTCTTGTAAGCAGGCTGTTTGACGTGGCAGAAGGCTCCACCCTGGAAGAAGCTTCCAACAACTGCATTCGCCTGGAGTGGAACAAGGGCATTGTGGGTCATGTAGCAGCTATAGGCCAGCCTCTGAATATCAAGAATGCTTATGAGGTAAACCAAGAAAATGTATCTATCTATCTTATCTTGAAAAAAGAAAAAGCCATATTATCAGCTGTTGTAATATTGCCATTTTAGTATAGGTATTTGGAGCAATATTGACTTAAACCAGTCAAGATGCAAACCTGACATGTTTTTGGTTATAATACATGTATTATAGATACATGCGTACACAGAAACATGTAGCTATGACTAATGCTAGAGGAATGCTAACATCAAAATAAATTATGTAAGTTTGACATTAGCAGTCAGATATCAGCCCCATCTTAACCAGCTACGTGCACGCCAGTATTTGCATTTCTAGCTTTGGACACGTAAAGGTTTACATTTCTGCTTGTATAAGGATATAAGATACTTCTGCACCAAAATGAATGAAATTGTGAGTGTAATTGTCTGCAAAACTGGAGTCCTATGACTAAAATACTTTGGAGAATTTTATCATACCTGAGGCACAAAGAGTAGGAGCTGAATGAACAAGAACGGGATGAGGGTTTGAACTGTTTAGTGGTCTCCCAAATGAAATGATACTCTGTGACTTGAGTTATTTAATACAAGGCCAGATGAAAAAAGGAAGAGTATCCAGCACTGGGAGAGGACATCTCTTGATTCCAGGCTCTTTGGTTATGTTCACTTTGTGCTTTGAATTTAGAGATGATAGAAATTTTAATTATTTAATTGACTAATTAACTAATTAATAAAGGCATACAGAGATGAAAATTACCGCTTCTGATCATCTCTCAGTTAATCTGAGCATGTTCATAGAATTAAGTAACATTACCAAGTAGATTTTTTTTCAAAAGCAAAAAAGAGTGGTATGATTTCGTATGGTTTCATTTCCAACACAACAACTTTATAGAATTATTAGCTAGTAATAGAACCTTTGTTATCCTGGGTAACAGTTAAGTCAAATATTGTACTTTTCTTAACCTTTAAACGAGGGAAGAAAAAGAACTGGTCTTTAGGTAAGTAGTCAAATAATTGTATTTTTCTCTTGTATCAGGATCCAAGATTCAATGCAGAAGTTGACCAGATCACAGGGTATAAGACTCAGAGTATTCTCTGTATGCCAATAAAGAATCATAGGGAAGAGGTAAGTTGCACTATTGGGATCACTTGTAATATTGTGTAATATTGTTTCCAGCTATGCTAATGCTTCAAACTTTATTAGCTGGCAGTCATTATCTTCCAGTATAAAACCATCTCTTTTTTAAAAAGACTGCTTATGTTTGCTTGGACTTTAATTTTATCTTAACTAGTTCAATAATGTAAGCCAATTGTCAAGAAGAGTTTAATCGCAGATGCAGAAGTAGAATATATGTGTTTAACTCTAGAAGTGCTGTTCCCAGTTCCTGTCCCAAGTATCTGTCAGCATTAAAGTTCCCTGCTCACTTGTTGGTCTGTCTCAGTGCACGCTCAGATTGCAATTAAGAGTTACTGTACTTCAGCTTAGCTTGTATCTACATTATTTTCTTCAGAGGACACTAATGGGGTTTTATCGTTGCCTAAAAGGCTGTTTTTTACATTCTATTAACTCAGCTCATAAGTAATAAATTAAGAAACATGTTAAATGCTCAACATCAGGCATTGAAAAACACATGGTGTCAATGTGATTCAGAAAAGTCATCCACAAGTCATATAACTTAAATTTAAAACAATGTGAATCTGCTCATTGAACTCTTGTACATATTTCCCATCCATGCTACTTCTCACAAAAGTTCTCTCTTCCTGTCTGATGCTATTGCAGTAGGGAGAATTCTTATTATGGACTAATGATGTCTTCTTACACTGAGTAACTGAAGCGTGAATTCAGTAAAGTCAATGAAAGCCAATGAATGGTAAAAAAGTGAGGCCCGCTCTTTTACTTAGGGAGTAAGTAAAGTAAGTTTGGGTTTTTTTGATCCTGAATGTAGTAGGCCTTCAGCCACATCACCACTTCTTAGAATACTCTCAAAGTGTAAGGCTGTCTATAGAGTGTGCCAGAGCTTTAAGATGGAGATTTTCGCTCCTGTAATTCCTTTATTTTTCAGAGTATTTATACTTCGCTTCCAGAAAGCTCAAACTCCAAAAAGAAATGCTGCCAAGATTGGTTTGAAGACATCATACCTTCTTTTTCTTGCTCTTTCATCTTTTACTCCTCTTATGGAATGTGTCACCTTGACTCTTACTGCACTGAACCTTTTTTCGTTAAATAAATTGATTAAACTCTTGATTTAATTTGTTTGTTAAATCTTACTCCAGCTGACCCAGATGATCAGCCAGGATTTCCTTTCTTCACCTACTGCTAATTTTGGTTTAAAATATTTTTCTCAGTGTCTTCCAAGGACAGCACTTAATCCTTTCTTAGTCCCACTCCTGCTTAAAAGCCTTCCCCTTTCTAACCAGCAGCAGCCACTGCTGGCCCTGGGCCAGCTGGTGATCAAAGCAGATGTCGTGTGAAGAGCTGTCAGGCTGATGCAAGGCTTTAAATTTCACCCCAGCCATCCCATTTTCTTTTTGTTGAATGGAAAAAAATGCTATGCTCTATGTAATTTGGATCAGAAAAGAATTACAAAATCTTGCTGACCAAGGGAGCGTGAAAGTACTTCTTTCTCACTGAGTCCTGATGGTAGGTGGGGGAAGGAATAAGAGCTGTAGTCTGTTGGTCCAACACACCATGACTTACAGGCTGAATTAACCTGCAATTGGCCATATCTTCGGCCAGCTTTCTGCTCTTAAGTGCATCAGCAAGTGGAAATGAAGGAGGAATTTGTTTATTTTGAAAAGTTCAGCCAACCTGAAGTTTGAGGAGAGCATTACACTGTACTCATATGCAGTAATTTGAAGGGGCTAAATTATAAGATTTCTTACAGTAAAGGACAGCACTTTTAAATTTTTTCTGATTTTAGAGTCTCTACCAGAAGGTTTTTCTCCCTCGGAGTCAGTGAATCAGTCCTTAATTTGCCATTTGCATTCTGCTGCTTTTTCTGTTTAAAAGAACCCCAAAACAACAAAACCAGAATACTGGCTCCTCCTTGTTTAAAAAAAAAATAAAAAAATTTAAAAATCCCCAAAGCCCCTCTGGTAATATTGAGGCTAGTGAATGCTGCTTTAGCCCAGGATGTCAGCAACCACAGTCAAAAGACCATTCTATTCTGGAAGACATCCAAAAATAAACACTGAGAAAGAGAAGCAACTGGGGTCTTCTATTTGTTTGTTTAGTATTAGTACTGTTTTTTAAAAACAAAAGAGTCAGCAATTGAGAGGAAGAAAATCTCATGCTGATTATTAAATCCTCTGGGCCTGCTGAAGTATGGAGATTTTTCCAGTAGATGTTTTTCACATTTGCCTATATTTCCATGAGGCATGTGAGAAACCAAAGTCTCACTTAAAAATAACAGCTAGTAAGAAATTCCATAGATGAAAAGAAGAAAACAAAAGTTTGAGTCACAAAAGAGCTCATATAAAGGACCCAGGAACTAGGAACAATGAGAAAAAAGCAAGGCAATAAGAGGACTTTACCTCTGCACAGATGCTCACGAAGAATGGAATTACATTCACTTAAAAGAACTTTTCTCAATCCCCTACTCAACCTATTCTTGCTGACAGAAATGCAACAGAAACATTGCATTTCAGATGCAGAAAATTCTGCTGATTATATCCGTTAAGGTCAGATCATAGAGGCTTGGATAGTGCTAGCTTTATGAAGAGTTCTCATTTTCCCATGAAAAATTACAAATGCACACGGACAGAACTTTGCATGTGACTTCAGGGAGTTTGAACAAAGTTCTGATATCTGTAAACCCCTGCTGCACAATCTCTAATAACTAAAAAACAGAAATTCTTTCCATCCCATCATATGACAAAAGTATTGCCACGTGATGCCTTCTGGCATGTAAGGCTGTATGATTTGCTGTTTATCACCACTGAAGAAAACAAGGAGGAAGAAAGGCCTTGGGTAACCTGAATTGTATTCTACTTAAAAACAAAATGGTTCTAAGTCAAATCATTTAATCATCTATTCCTGTATTTAAATTTGTCGTAAGGTGAATGCAAAGTCATAGCAAAGATTGTATTTTGATCCTGAAAGATTTTATCTTCTGGTGATTCTTCTGTAAGAGCAGATAACAGTGTACAGTTATGTAGACATCAGTATGTAAGACTTGCTACTTAGATTATCAACGTGTATCAGAGAACACATCAAAACCTTCAAAACAGACTGAATTTTTATCCTCGGTAGTACAAAAGCCACCAATGAAAAGTTAGTATTAGCCAGCTTGTACCACAGAGTTACCATGGTTATTTCTTTTGCAAGAGGAAACTGGTACTGCTGGCCACAGGCTTTAGCTGGAGCTATTAATGCTAACCATTTCAGTGCTACAGTGCTTATACAGAAATCAGGGTTTTACCACTACTGGCAGAAGACCTAAGGTTGTGGCAGTTCAGCATTGTGCATCTCAAAAAGCAGCTCTTCATTCCTGGTGTGTCCTTAAACCTTTAATTTTTCAGAAGCTTCAAATGGTTCTGATTTGCCTTCTAGAGCTCCCGTAATAAAGTCAGCCAATGCAGTGGCACTTCCTTCTGATTTTGTTTGGTCTTGGACTCAGAGACCCAGAAAAAGGACTATAGACATTGTTGCAAATAATTATCACCTCAGATTTCTCCATCTGGTTTTGGAGACATTTGTAAACAAACAGTCATCTTGACAAAATTTGACATAACTCAATAGGGAATGGAAGTCTGTAGCTTAAACCAACTTGCAGAGTTATCCAGAACTGATACGAGACTCAGTACAGTTCTCTAACTGGTTTGGAATATTTGTGGAATGGATGGTCTCTGATGCATGGAGCCATCACAGCTGCTGTAGAACGTCTATAGGAATTACATAATTTTCTGATTTTTCTGCATTTTTTTCTTTCAGCTGTGCAAAAGAATTTCCATAAAATTATATTTCAGTTTAATTTCTACTCAAATCTGTAGGATTTTCTCATAAGGGAACCTTTAGCTGAATTAACTGACACCTATCTCCCAGGCTCTGAGTATGTAAGATTGAACTTCCTACTAATTGGCTAGGAAAATGTTTTATTCTGGCAATGCTCACTCCAGTTGTGTAGTTTGTTGTTTACTTTGCCCTATCTCCTGTCACTGGGAAACTCTTCCCAACAAATCAGGGGTGCTACTCTATTTACAACAGCCTTTGAAAATATGCTGTTGAATTTTATTGTACAAAATGTGACCAGGCATGTTACCATTAGCCAGCTAAGTTACTTTCTCCCACAATGAGCACTTCAGGTATAATACATCACAGTCACTGCAGTATAGTGTAGATCTGGCCAAGCTAACTTTAAACAAACTCAAGTTCCAGTAGCAGTCTTGCTGCAGGATTATGGAGATCAGTAATTTGCTCCTTGGGTGGAGTTTCAGCTTATGCTGAGACATGTGTTATAGTAGCTAGGCTGCTGGAAACCATGCAGGCTACTGCAGGCATGAATGATAGAAGAGGATGATACAAGACCAGGAGAGCAAAGTAAGGTTAAAACTGCTTAGTCTTGTCTTCTCCAGTGGATATGTTCCCATCTTTAAAATGGGATAAAAGTTGAGTTTCCCTCTTCCTGTTACCATTCTTTGGCTTAATGTAATTTTTCTTCAGGTGCCAGCAAAGTAAATAAAAAAACATACCTTCTTAGGAAGCAAAATTATATTAATTATATTTTTAGGTCAGCTGAAGTAAGAACCAACTAAAAAGGGCACTAGCTGCCTGCAGAGCCAGAACAGCTTTCACAGAGTTAGGCCTGTAATCTTAATGTGCAAAAAATTGCAGCGTGAAACAATCCAGATGAGATTCAGAGCACAGTCATCAGCGCTGAAGTCATCAGTCATCATCTACTGGGAAATACTCTAGGTAGCCTGCTACTTTTAGAGGCAGGAGTCAGCTATTGCAAGAAAATAGTAAAAATAAAGTGACCTGTTAATTGGAAGGAATCTCTCCTTGTAATGTGGATCAGGCTTTATTAAATGGGATAACTGGTACAGATCAAGAAGAAAGGTTACTGAACAACTGGTAGCACTGGAAGATTACCTGGTGTTGCCAGCAAGAATACAATTCGGGAAGCTGTGTTCAGATGTGGTAAAACAGGTGTGGATATGTCTTGTTTATTGCCACAAAGATTTCACACTTTTACTGTACCTATTATCTGAGTAAGTTTTCTGTATAGCTGGGCTCAGAGCAGTTAGTCACCTTTGATTCATTTCTTCTGCTGGTGTGAACATAACTCCCAGCTGGAGATCACAGATCAGGCCTATTGTTATTTCAGATTTGCTTATAGTAAGTTTCAAAAATGAGGATTTGGGTTTCATACTGTGCTTAGTATTCTCTAAAATGCAGGCATATGTTCTCCATGGCCTAAAAGGCTACCACATGATTTACTTTTGTCCTAATTACATAATTACTTTAGTAACAGGAACAGATCCTCTTGAGTTTCCTACATCTTCTCCTAATTACCTGGTTGCAGGCAAGACTCCAATGGCTAAATAATATCCATCTGAGGTTTTTCTCATTACTGTCTCTATACCACATTCTACAGAATTTAGTGAAGCTCAGTGGAATTTGTACCGATATAAATGAGGCCAGAATTTGGAGCGGTCTAATTTAAAAAACTGCTTATTTCGTTTGAAAAATATGGCACATACTACAAAGTTGTCTTTAAAAGCTTAGAATGCCAGTGAAACAACAGCAGCAACAAAAGGTTTGCATCTGCAGAAAATTTTTTATCACCTTCGACAACCATGAATTTTTAGCAGGTTTATTCTCATTACTCCCTCCCTCTTCACTTAAAACCTTTTATTGAAAGACCTTAACAAAGATCTAAAAATGTCCATTTCTTTTCGAACACATGCCTTTGTTAATGCATCAAAAACCTGCAGTGTTAATAAAGGGAGCCTAAATAGTCTTTTTGCTGTATTAATATGGTCCTTTTACTGTTTTCTTATAGCTTTTTTAACTACCACAGACTTTCCTCTCATGGAGGGGATGTGTTTACACAAGATGAATGTACTTACCTTTTGGATGCCTTAAAAAGCCTCTGATCTCATTAAAGTTGTCTTAGCTCACGCTGGATCAAAACTGAAAATAAATAAATAAATAAATAAATAAATAGCCACAGAAGACAGTGGTCTGAGAAAAGGCCTCACCATTAATCTCTGCACATATAGGTTAGCATAAAAGCATGTTGACTGGTTAAAGGTTTTGCTTACTATTTGAAGTCTGCTACAGAAGTATATAAGATTAGTTGTACATTGTTATTACAGTGAGATATTACACTGGGTAAGAAATATTCCTCACTGAAGTCAATGAGAGGTTGACTGTGGGAAAAATTGGTTTGTATGGACTGGAGCTAACAATTAAGCTTTATTTCAGACAGACATTTTCGAGCCCACAGTTGGCAGTGATTCATGCTGCAGAACAATGACCTTATTTGTAATATCAGTATTTTGGGAAGGCTAGGCTGAGATAGTAAATTGTCTTCTTTTCCATTACAAAAATAGAACTGTATGCCTTCCATCAGTTCAGCAATTATCAATTTAATGATTAACAGCTAAGTACAACTTTTTAAACATGCACACCACTCAGTTTTCTTCCAATATTGTTTATCCCCAAAAAAACAAGATGAAAAAAATACCATCATTAACACCTTGCACTGGTCTTACACTACTTGGATCTCAAACAAAGGAAGTTCTTTGCAGCTTTGTCAATCATTTGTTGAAAGTGTGCCAAAAAATCTGAAAAGAATCAAAAGCTTTGTATATATCTTATGGCTTCTTACCACATCCTCTTTCATGTTACTGTACTTGGCTAGGTGGGCTCTATCTGTGCTAGCACATTCTAGCCTCTGAGTTTACCACACAGCAGATTTATCAAGTTTAACAGAAGATAAGATCCAGCCATTTAAACAAATTAACAGTCTAACTGGAAGGAAGTGCAGGCTTCTAGTGAGTGACTTCCAGCTCCTCCCAGCTTCCCTCTCCTACCTCTTGCTCTGGTGCTACTCCTCTTTCAGCTCTACCTTATCCTAAATTCACTCCAGGTGCTGCTAGTGGCTATTCAGCATGGTACCATGAACTGGGGGCTTCATTTCTGGGTACCAATATAAGTAATGGCTCAGACATAATTGCTTCCACCCTCCACCTGGCACCTTCCTCAGCATGTCATCTACTTTGGTCCCTTTCTCATCCATCCCAATAAACACCATTGGGTTCACCACCTTATAGCTCCCACTCTTGATATCAATCACAGAAACCTGTCCTTACTCACTAACAGTCAGAACATTTTTTTTTTTACTTCACAAATCAAGGAAACTCTACTTTCTCCAATTCTTGTAAGCCTAAAGTCAGATTAGTAGTAATTTGCAAAGTCTCAAAAGGAGTGGAAACATACTGAGTTACATCAGGGAAAGGCTAAAGCCTTGAAATCCTATAATCTAGGAAATGTTTATGCATCAGAGAGAAACATTTATTATAGTAACAATTTGATTTAATAGAGAACAAGAGTGTGCATTAGTAATGTGTAGTATAATAATAAAAATAAACAAACTTTTTTTAATGGAATGACAAAATATTTGAGTTAGAAAACTCATTTTCACCTTATTGACAGTGAAGTATCTCAACTGAAATTAACCTCTCTCTCCTTCTGAAAGCCTTCCAGTTTTAGTGTGCTGTGAAATTACGTGGTTAATTTATGACTCAGAAGAGTAGAAGCGCAGAAGTATAAGGATAAGCACAGAATCCAGAAGAAGTTTAAACTAGTTTACAGGACAGAATTGTCACTGCCAGTACATAGCTTGAATAACTGCAGTGAGGAATCTAGAGAAATACTGTCCCAGTGAATTAATTTTTTAAAGAAATGCTCACTTCCTCTTCGTACTGACTTGTATGAAGGTCTCTTTAAATTCTCTTGTTTTCCTTGGGCTCTGAAAAACAGATCCAAGTTACCAGAGAAGACATCTATGTTGAGTATGTAGGAGTAAGTCCAAAGCAACCACTCAGTTTCATTTCTCCCCAAATGTCAGAGTTAGAGCCTGCATTAGAAACTGGAATCAGCACTAAGCAAAGATCTGAATTCCACTTTCATTTTTATAAGGAGTTCTACTATTTGCAGGGCAGACTGGTTTCCTGGGAGGCTCTCACCAGCATGCAGAATTGAACTCCACAAACACTGGCAGCAACAAAAGCATCATGCTTAAACAGATGTGTTTTTCTCTCACATCTATTTTACATTTTTTTAAAATCTAAACCAACATTATGTATTGAGAAATCATGTTTATTGGCTAACTATCCTCTATGTAGAAAGTTACAAAAACACCAGTAGCTTGGACTTTAATTGACTGTCCTTAAAGGGACTGTTTTCTGTTTTGTAAGAAATCATGTTTTAATTTCCCAGTTCATGGAATTATGTCCAGAAACTTGAAATCAAATTTTACCGCAGATTATTTCTATACTAAAAAAGCATCATCTGATATTTAACATAATTTAGACAGAACTTTGTAAGAATAAAACTAGATGTGTAATCTGGCTTGGTTTATTGTTACACGGATTCCATTTTCTTCCACTTAAATCCAAAAGGAGACAAGCCAACAAAGGAAGCAAATGGAGCTGGTCTGTTGATGTCTTTATTTCATAAATCATAGTAGTTTTCTTCTAGTTCAGGTAAACCTTCCTTGTTACTATCTGTGCACTGATTTACTTATGTGGGCAGCATTAATTTATGAAGCCTCTTGGCTGGTGATCTTAATACATAGTCCTTTTGAAAGCTAGGACTTAAGCTGTGTGCCAAGAGCAGAAAGAACTACTTAACGGAAAACATTTAATGTTCGTCAGGGCATAGGGGTTTGCTTCTTAGGTCCACCGCAGATGTCCTGCAGGACCTGTGGATGGCTTTTCACCCTTTGCTTAGCTTCTTTACCCGGAAACCAGGATTCTGCCCTACCTTCTGAGTTGCTCCATAGGGAAAGTAATTAAAAATGGTGAGATATCAGGGTATCTTGGCAAGAAGGACAGTCTAACTACCAGCTGAAGCATAACAAAGTATCTCTTCTCAGTGTTGGTTTCATGTGGTCTTAGTAAAAGCCTACCTTGAGTAACAAACTTGAGTCTGGCAGGAACATAACCTTTGTATACTATTTTTCAGCAGATGAAAATTAATCCGGTCAGATTCAGAGCGATAGAAAATGCAAAGAGATCACTGTAGCCAAACTCTAGATTCAGTAAGGAGGCTACGTTTTGGAAATCTTGTCAGAGCTAGCAGGAAGGGTATTTTCTGCGCACACAAGCAGATGAACTTTAGAGAGAGCTGTTGCGTGGTCTGGCTTATGACTGCAGAAGCATAAACTGTTGTCTTTCTGGGACATGATTGTTCCAATAAATTTTGGATCAAATCAACCGCTCTTCCTAAGAGCAGCCAGGACTCATGCCACTTATTTTTTTTGATATTTCAGGCTCATGCTCAGTTACTTGTAATATGAATAAATTAGGAAAAAACACGCTTAAATATCTTCTGTAATCCAAGGTCAACCAAATGAATACCTGTAATGATCATGTATTGTCTTCTATAAATATGTCTAGAAATAGAATCTAATGACAAACTCCTAAAAATTATCTAATTACTTCATTTTGAATACACTAGGTTGTTGGTGTGGCTCAAGCAATCAACAAGAAATCTGGAATTGGTGGCACTTTCACTGAACAAGATGAAAAGGTATAAAAGCTGGACATTTATATCTCTTCTGTTTTCATGGGGGATGCGGGATGGATATGTTATTACTTTTCACGCTGATCAGAAATCTTAAAGTTATTAAAAATTAAACACCTCTGAAAAAGTAAAAATTCCTGGTAATACTGCAAATTTCTTTCTTTATGAGGCCATGAGAAAAGTGGATGTGAAATAGTTTAATTTCTGTATCAGCATGGTATCTCTCATACATCTCTGAAACACAGGCTTACTCTACTGAAATGCATTGTAAAACAGTTTCATAAATTTTAATAGACATTTTTTATTAATTGGTTCCAACTCTCCTGGCATCCCCAACAAACGTATTTTGAATATTAAAATTTGTGTAGTGATTCTTCTTTAAATACTGTATCACTTCACAATATAGCAATTGCAGGATGAGAAAAAGCTTTGGATAAATTATGAACAATATATGAGATACTTAGTGGAGCAGACAACACCTTGATTCCTGACACTGCAGTTGCTTTCTAAACATTTCCAGACTTCACATTCAGATTGGTATAGCAAAAAACAGGCTGCACTCAGGCTGAAGAAGTTGACTTAACCCTCAGAGATAAAGAAGTCAGAATTCATCCTTTCCCTTTGAAAACTTCTGCTTTAAAACAAAATGCATACTGAGTATCTGCAGGATATCAGAATTAATCCCATTCTGAAAGGGGAAAAAATGGTGGTTTTGCTATACTAGCAGAATTTTATTTCCACTTTCCAAAAGACTGAATTCCCCAAAATAAGAGAGGCTGATTGTCTGCACTCAGCTTTTCTAAATAAAATATGCATTGCTGAAAATAAGTTGATTCCTCTGAGCTGCTTCTTATATCAGTCCTACTTGTACCAGGACAAACTGTGAAGATCATTAGTTTAAGAAAGGGAGAAGAGATTCTGAACCCGCCCCCCCGCATGTGTGGTTGCCAAAAATAACTTTAAAATATCAGTACTTCAAAGTGAAAACAAAAAATGGCAGTAGCTTATCTTTGAATAGAGTTAAGATGCTGTGAGACATTATCTTCATGAGGTGTTGATGTTCATTTGTCTTCAGGATTTTGCCGCGTATTTGGCATTCTGTGGAATTGTTCTTCACAACGCTCAATTGTATGAGACGTCTTTGCTTGAGAACAGGCGTAATCAGGTATGTTCAACACGTTTGTTCCAAGAATACGGAAATTACGACCGTTAGCTAGTAATCAGTGCCTGCTCCTGATACTTCTCATATGGTATTTATTCCTTGGCTATTTTTAATCACTCTAATTGAATGCTATGTATCTCTGATAAAGCTCTAAGTGCATTGAGAAGTAGCTGGGCACATTCCAGCTTGGGCTGCAAGAAGTGGACTGTCCAGGGGACGAAGGTAAAGCTACATGTCAGAAAATTCATTCCGTGTCAATAAACTTGATATCGCCTGAAGTTATCCTGTGTCTCACTGTATATATTATACAACCAGAGGTGCACATACTCCAGAAATTTCAGATAGAATTATCCCTACAGAATGGTAGAGGTTATACAGATTGCTCTTTTAGTCTACTACAACTATAAATAGTCACTAATCATATTTTCAGTAATGATTGGATGGAAAACTGAATTTCCTTCTGGTCAATGTAACTGTATTTTGCAGCCATCTTTAGAACTGGTGGGTTATTAATGCCATGGCCTTTATGGGTGAATATGTCTGCCACATACGATATGAAAAGGTTTTGGAGAAACAACTAGGCAGCAGTTGTTTCTAAAATTTTCTGGTAGCTCTGAGTTTCCAAGTGACTATCAGTGTTTGTAAATTGGTACAAATTTGGGTAATCTTTTCAAATTGGCTCCATGCTTCTTGTGAGGAAAAAAGGAATATAATATGAGCACATCTGAGCAGCTAAGTCCTTCAGCAGCAGCTTTGAAGTACAGCAGACTGTATCTAAATTATGTTTTCACCAAATGAGTTCATTAGGACCTGTTAGAATTATGACAGACAATAATTGTGTTCAAAAGTCTTAAGAAATGTAAATATCACTGGTTTTAGAATGCACAGATGAGCCATAGGAAAGCATTAGGTTTCCTAAGGAGAAATAACTGTGTGTTGTCTGGATTTCTCAGGTTTCATTTGATGAACTGTTAATGCCTAAATCTATTCTGTCTCTCTGACCGAAAACATCAGACAGCTAACTATGCTATTTATTCTATTTATTCCTTTCATCAAAAGTGTCAAACTGGCTATTATTTACTATTACCTTGCAGTCTGTGTGGGAGCCCAAATTTAATTTTGGTCACAGACATACTTGTTGACTTCCTTGATTAAGGGAAGAGGAGAAGAATCAAAGACAGTAGTAATGATAATTATTGCTTAAATCATGATTAGTCAAAATTTCACAAAAGACCTTTTCCCCAGGTGCTTCTTGATCTTGCCAGCCTGATTTTTGAAGAGCAGCAGTCTTTGGAACTAATTCTGAAGAAGATAGCTGCCACTATAATATCCTTCATGCAAGTGCAGAGGTGTACCATCTTCATAGTGGATGAAGACTGTACTGTGAGTATGTTTTTTGTCTAAAGGCAGAAGTGCCTGTCCCCTGGGAGCAGTGTGGGCTTCCCTCCATTCTGACTCAATAATATTTCAAACCCATAGTATGTTCTGTTGCCTTTTCATCCTCTGCCTTTTCTTTTATGGCATTTACTCAGTTTAGGGGTTGATCTGGGAGGCTTTGATCTTTGTGTAGGCCAGACTGCCATTTTATGCAGCCGTTTTGCATTACCTGTTGGTAAACTATGGTGCCAAGCTCTCTCCTATGGCATAGATCTTGAATGTGGAACTCTTTCATAACTCATTTTCTTGGCTACTGATGTCAGACGGAAAAAAGGAAAAGGCTAGAAGAAAAACAATGTGGCCTTTGCTTCCTGTGCAGAATCAGGTTTGACGGCACTTGAGTATATCTAAGCAGGGAGTATCTAAGCAAGGTATCTAAACAGAATCATGGCCTGTTCCAAGATTCTGGCTCACTGAAGCAAAGGACAACTCCTTTCCAATGGGCCCACCTGTATTTCCTTCCTATTGACAATAGGCTGCAGAACAAGGAGCAGGGCATCATGTTGCATGCCTCAGTCTGTTACTACTTGTTATAGATATGGGTGTACTAAGATCTGGAAGTGAGGAAGCATTTCCAGGTTCTGTAGCACAGAAACAACACACAGCACTTGTGATCATCTGCCACAATCCCATCTTTCACTGCATTTAGACGAGTCACTCCTGCACACAAGAATAGAGAAGAGGAATTTACATAATTTTTGTATTCATATATTCACACTGTCCTTACAAGTTAGATAAACTCCAGCACTTAGTTTGCAGTCTGTAGCTTGAATTTTTAGTACAGAGAATCTAATTTCCCTCTACATTTAGGCTTCTCGACTGTTAAAAAAAGCTGTGTGAAAAGCAACACAGAGATCAGTCAATATGTTTAAAAGGTTTTGATGTCCTCACCTGTCCCAGCAAAGTGGTCTGGAATTGGATGAATGTTAAAATGATGAAGTTCTGTGCTGACAGATAAATTTGGCATAGCTTGTAAATACTGGCATTTCTTCTCAGAGCAATCAGTAGAGAGTCAAGACACTTCAATGATATTTAAAGTTGCATCAAAAGGTATTTTGTGGTAGGATCCTGTGCGCTTGCTGCTAGATGTGAAATGAAGTTAAATATTTTTACACTTGTCTTTATTACAGAATAGGTTTTGATAACTGTAACAAGTTTTTTGTGAATACTACTATTCTAACTTACAACAACCTTATATACCTATATATTAAAATACCCTCTCGGTATTCCAGGATTCATTTTCTAGTGTGTTTCACATGGAATCTGAGGAATTAGAAGACTCAGCTGAAAATCTGAAGAGGTAAAACAATGAATTCAAACTTCTGTTCATCCCAGGAGAATGTTGAAGAAACTATGCTTTTAATATTTTTTTCATAATAACACTATTATGACCCATTATTTCCAATGGGTACCATGTATTATTGCTATTTCTATAGAGCAGGTTTTGCCCTGAAATGTTCATAGACAAACCCTATTGCCTTACAGAGGTCACACTGAGCAGAATAGGAGAGTAGGGCCTGATCTCTTCACTTTGTCAGGTCTAAGTACACAGCTGTATCACAAGGCTAAGCTATGGAAATGTACAAAATGTGGGAAGTAAAAATCTAAGTTGGTGGGCTGCTCTAAAACGGATCTGTAAGAAATCTGCGTAGATGACTATGTTGTAGAGTAGACACATCCACATTAGTAGATACTAATCCTATTTATTATTTTAATACATTATTTTAATCATTATTCTTATTTCATAGACAGGGAAGCTGACTCAAAGAACATGACTGACTAAGTCAATAATAATGTTCTAAAGTTCTGACTTCCAGTCATCTTTGAGAAACCATTAAGAATTTCAACTGGGAGGAAGGGAAAGATGTAGAAATAGTTGAATTAAAATACCCAGATTAAGTAGTTTCCAAATTTAGTCTGAACCTCTGTATTCAAGTTTGAAAATTACTGTCTCCATTACCTTCCTCTGTCATCAAAACCTTCAAATAATGTCAAAAGAGTGAAAAACACAGTTGTATATAAAATGCACTACTGCAGATACAGTGTGCAGAGACAAAATGGAGATTTCTGTCCCCCTTTGATCTTTTTTGCAGTGAACATTTATTATATTAAATTTAATTCCATATGTAGCTTGAGCAGCTGAAAACTGTTGGTCTGTATTGTGATTTTAGACAATGTACAACCAGAAAGTACAGAGGTACAACAGGCTACTAAGATCACAGGGTGAAAGAGAAGGTTCCTGTTGACTTCCTCTTCTACACTGTGGGAATGGTAAAGAGAATTTACCCTTCCTATTCATTATCCCTTTCATGGTTACTAGTTAATGGACTCAAAATGTAATCTACTGCTTGCATGGGCCATCAGTAAATTATTTCTCATAACTGATAGGGAAGGAATCTTTGGAGGCTTAATTGCATATCGGAAGCTTGTTCATGAGAGAGCACAATTATACACCAAGGACTGTTCTGAGTCAACCATTGGAGTTAGAACTTCTGCTGTGCTTGAAGGGCATGATTTTGGGCAATAGCAGAAATATAAT